>NC_064678.1:3720362-4340423 GCF_023278565.1 Colletotrichum lupini
TCCCAAGGCTGAGGAACCAGTCAAAGAATCGTATTGAAAATTTCGATGGTAAGGTAGCATTAGGTGGGAGTGGCAGCTCATGTTTGCGGTACCGGCATATCGAGCCTGCCACGTTTTCGAGTGACCATTCGTTTTGCCAAGATGGCGGGAAAGTGGGCACTGGAGTTCATTGGACGCATCCCCTGGCTCATGCATGAGGCATGGAAAGGTCTGACGACGATGGCCTCCTGGGACAGGTCTAGCCCGGGACTCCGGGGCGCCAAAGCTTTCTTATTCAGACGCGGCTCCTCGTATGTCTCATCGCCTACTGCAGAGGTGTTGCGAACTTGCCACTCTTACCTTCACCAACTGAATCAGCGGCTGACAGCCCCTCATTTTCGAACCTCTTGACCATCTGGCCATCAAGTGCGATTCAATGTCAGAAATCAATTTGAGCCCCAACAAACCCGTGACGATATCATCTAGATGGGGAATATGAGAGCGAGGCAAGAGGGCAGCAACCACTGCTAATGTTTGCCTCCTTACCAACTGCCACCGGCGATCCAACGGTTTAGTAACTTAGTTCGGCATATTCATCCATGTCCTGATGGCGACGTCCAACCAGAACACTTCATGCGCCGGCACCAACAGCAACACCAATTCGCTTGTTTGCTAACATGATGCATATCATCCCTGTCGCACACCCACAGGCAGGCACAAGGTCCGATTACATCAACTTCTCGGCCGCAAGGGAATTTCCTTTATCTTCGTCTTATATCTGCAAAGCATATTCCTGGTGCTCGGACGAAGATGGATGAAGCGCAGACGGCAAGCCGCATTCACCTTTCTCACTTTGTGTGACCAGATGTTCCTGCATCCAATTTGTTTGGACTCCCACTTGCACAATGGTTTCCATCGCATACCACTCGGACCACGACATCTCTGGCATTCTGACTATCTCACACGGAGTACTGAGTTTTGTGGCCACTGTTCTCTTCTTGCTCAGACTTTATGCCTCATGGAGGACACCACATGCAATATGGACAGCAGATGTTCATATTTCTTTGATAGCTTTGGTAAGTACTCGCCACAACTCACGTTGAAACAATACGAGACATGGCGCAAAGTGGAACAAACTGACTCAAAGGATAAAAGCTGGCAAATCACGCTTTGCTTGCTATTGAACTTGCCGGTAAGGTTATCCCGATGATCTTCGAGGCAACAAAGCTAACGATCTAGTCTAGCTGTTCCACTCGGTCTTGGGACCAACATTCAAGATGTCATGGAAAATCAACCTGGCGGTACGGCCCCTCTGTTCAAGGCAAGTAAAGACTCTCTACAATCCTCAGCGATTCTATGCCAAGTAACTAACACGCGAGATCTAGTGTATTCTAGCCATCGACATTATACACTGCGTAGCATGCTCGGCCGCCAAGATAGCAGTCCTCGCGATGTACTACCGCCTTTTCTCAGCTTCAAAGGTTTTGCGGTGCTGGGTATGGGGAACAACGATCGCAATCTTGCTGTGGCTCATTGCTGTGATTTTTGTCAGCAGTAAGTGATATTCTAGTGGAGACTCCTTGGTTACTCCTTGGCTTTCGACCTCGGCGATCAGTACCCATCTTCGAACGGGAGACAGTACTGATATTCCTGCACAACGCTCAGCTTTCTCGTGTCTGCCTGTGGAGTACCACTGGGATAAGTCGCTTCCGGGCAGCTGTATGGGGATCAGCAAAATAGGGATTCTATTCCCGAACATCCTCTTCGACATCATAGCCATGGTCCTTCCCATCAACGAGATATGGAGGCTTCAAATGCGACGGACCAAGAAAGCGGCACTCACAGGCATCTTCTTGATCGGCGGCAGGTATTGAAACACCTTCATCAAGCCATGCTTGCCCCCGAGTCAATGACTGACTTTTTCCAGCGTAATCCTCATCTCCATCTCCCGACCGCTTCTCTTCTGGATCTTCCGTCCAGTGCCCGGTATAGCGCACAACGTCAGCCAGACAACCATCTTCCCCTACACGGCATCGGCCGCCGAAGTCTGCCTCGACATCATCGGCGCCTGCCTGCCGCCCTGTGCGTCTCTCTTCAGGCGCTTTTTTGGTGGCGTCGTGAGCGTTGTGAAATCAGGACATCATTACTCCACCTCGCGGGGCAAATCCAGCGGCAAAGATTCGTCTACAAAGAGGTCCAGCAAGGTACACGCACTCACCATCGGTAAAGCGAGTAACCGCAAGCGGGCCGCCGCCGCCAATGACACAATCGATCTCGAGGGGTCTTTTGAACGGCTCGGGGACGGTGTGAGCTGGCAAGGGTCGACGGACGAATTGTATGGGATGGATGATCTTCAGCACAGCAAAGCGAACGTGGTTGATGGCAAGGAACGTGATGGGATATGCGTCAGGCATGATATCCAAATTGATCATGGGGGCACAGTTACGGAGGAAGACATTAGAAAGTGGCACCGAGGAGACGTCTTCGACGGGAGATCTAGCAGACTTTCGGGAGAAGCTAGGGGATTATGAGTCTTCCAAGTTGCGTTTCTACTAACTGATGTAAGATTTTGTACATGTTGAATCTATCGTATATGCTTCTTCCGAATCATATGTTGTCTGTGTACAGGTCGGTATCCGCCTCCACGGTTCAATTTTCCATCAACTTTTACTCCTTGTGTCAGATATGACTTGAGCCTGGAGTACAGAAGCCTTACACCTGCCCACCGGTTGCTACTTTCTCACAACTCAACCCACTCCTCCAGGTCCTCCCATTGCGGTATCACATCCTCTTTATATTCCCTATCCATCGAAACCTTCACCCACCCATCATCCTTGCCAAAGCCCAGATCAGCCTTTTTGAAATACGCCAGAATGATAATACATCCCTGATTCCCCAGCGAAATAGCCATGATCTCGCCAACGACCTCGTCCGCGAGCTTGTCTTTTGGCGCGACAGTGACCTGGACATCCTCCCGTTTCCCTTTCATGGCGACGTCTCTGCATTCCGAATCGTCGGTGAACGCATGTATACGGACGCCATATCCGGTGGTGGTTTTGCCCGCGGCGACGAGTCTGAAGCAGTTGATATACTTATCGTTGATTCGGACAGAGATGGATTGTTCGAGGTCGTCAAGTTCGTGGGTGGGCTTTTCGCGGGGAGGTGCAAGATGTCCGTATCGCTCCATGTAACCATATGAGGATATAATGTTTTTAGCCGAGGAGTTTGATGTGGGATTCTGAGACATTGTTCCAGTGAATTGTACCGATTCCTTGTGAGTTGGATATCTTGGTAGGTAGCTGATGAAGCTTCGTGAGGGAGATGTTTTTGTTGTGCAGAATGTTGCCCTGTTGTGGACTTCAACGCAGGCTAAGGCTTGATAATCTAGTCGCACTTGGTTATATCTCCGAATGCTTTCTACCTTATTCTCAGTTAGAATGAAGTCACCAATTGAATACAAAAGTTCGAGAGAAAATGGACATATCAGAAAAGACTAATCCATTCGTGGGCAAACTTTGAGTTCTCCAGTTCCGTGGTAGCGGAAGAGAACTGCCTTCGACTGCTAGGCTCAGGTACCTTGTTATCGAAGGAAAATTAATTTCATGAGTAACAAGTACGATTCCATGGCCCAAAAGCTCTTTAACATATTCTTGAGTTTTCTATCTTGTTTTTAGTTTTTCTCATGAGATCCTTTCGGCTACCTTTCAGGCTACTCAGCACCAATAAGGTCAGGAATTGGTGTACCCTGAATACCTGGCAAACGGTGTCCTAGCCCGAATCCAATCATTTCCGTAGTCTTGTCAGAATGTCCTCCTCATCGTTGGTCTCAGACCTCAAATTGTTGAAAAGCATCCATATCCCACTCCCTCACCTTCCCCCTCGCCACCCCACAAGGCCTAAAGTGTTTAAATTCAAGCGTAGCAAGTGCAGACACTATCCAAAAAGTCAACAACCATCAAGGCCACAACACGGCACGAGGAAAAGATATACGAGAACTTACTTCTTAGAGTTATAGTATCCACCAGTTCCAGCGCTTATACCCATTCAAATTAATCAAATAAATAAGTCAAACAAACAGTCAAATATAGGAATTTCAGCAAGTCAAATAATCAAATATTATAAGGCCCTATATTTAACGTATTTAATTAAATATAAGGTCGCCCAGAAAAAAGAAAATCCGGGGCCGGGCTAATTAAAAATCGATATTCTTAACTATATTTTATAGAAGTTTATAATTAGAAATATAAATATTTAGAGCGGGATTCGAACCCGTAACTCCTTATTTATAATTATAAGTTTGGCATTATATTACTTAACTAAATAGATTACTAATAATTACTATATATAAAAAAAGCCTAAGTATTATAGAGCCCTAAATTTAGTATTTTACTATATCTAGGAATTTAAAAAACCTTTAGTACCCCCTTTTCTTAATATTAATAAAACTAACGAAGTTACGTATTACTACTTCTAACCCTTTACGACTATTATAATTATCGTTAATATTAATTAAATTATATATTAATTAATTCGCTATATTATAATTAATTAATTAGTAATAAGTTATACGATTTTTAGTATATAGCTACTATTTCGAATTATTTCGTAGCTATAGACCCTAACCGACGTTAGCCTCGTATTATTAACCGATCTTAATAATCGTAATAGCCTCCTCGCCCTTCTAAAAGCAATTTAAAAAGGGAGGACTTTTATTAATAACGATTTAATATTATAAAAGGGTATAAAGCTAAAGAAATCGTAAATCTACTTAGAGAGGGTTTTTATTTAAGAGATCTATAATAAAAATATTCGAAGTAAAGTCTTTTAGTTTTATTATTATTATAATAAAATAGGTATTATTACTTATTTTAAAATAATAACTACGAGCTTAGTAACGGCTTACTTAAAATTAAAATACCGAATAATAAATCTAAGCTCTAGCGAGTCGTTATATTTATTAAAATCCTCTAAGTACGACTTTATATTAAAAAAATAGAAACTTACTTTTAGTATTATTACGAAGGGCTAAGTAATAAGAATTAAGGAATTAATAATTGGGTATATTATTAATAGTAATAGCCTATTTATAACTTTTTATAATCCTTACCTCCGGGCCCTCCTCTATTAATTAAATTATAATATTACTAACGAACTCTTATTATTATATAAAAATATAAAAAAAGAGCTAAGTAGGATCTTCGCTAAGAAAAAAAATATAATTAGGGTAAAGATCCGGAGGTTAATAATAAAAGTCTATTTATTATTTAATTCATAAACCTCGCTAACGTAAAATACTATTATCGCCGTCTTTACTTACTTTTTAAACTATACTAAATAATAAATATAATACCTTATTACTCTATAATAATAATATAGTACTTATAATAAGGCTAATATTACCTAAATTATAAAATTAGTAATAAACGACTAAGAATTAAGTAATTAAGTCGGAGTAGTTATTTACGATAATACCTTAAATAACGATACTTACCTAGGTCACTTATATCTTATATTATTTTATACCTATACTTAAGAAAGTGTTCTTAACTAAAGGATAAGGTACTACGGTTATATTCTTAACCTCGTTAATAGGGCCTTTCTATTTAGTAATAATAAAGAGGTATTTAAGCAAAAATTAAATATATTAATTAATACTAAGTAACTTTAAAAAAATCTTAACCTCTAGCATATAAGGGGCCCTATTAATAAGCTTTAGAACGTCGTTAAATTTATTCGCTCGTTACTTTAATAATATAAGGCCTTTTTTAAAATTAATAATAAAACTAACGAGAACGATATATTTACTCTCTTTAAGGAGTTATTATAAGAGCTTATACTAACGCTTAATAATAATATAAAGTAAAATTTAATATACCTTATAATATAGCGCTCTTTATAAAAAAAAAAGTAGATCTATACTTTTTTAATAACTAATCGAGCTTATAAAAATCTAAAATAATAGATCCTTATTAAGGACGTTTTTAATAATAATAATTAGTAATTACTAGCCGAGCTAAAAGCGGTACTTAAGCTACTTTATCTCTAAATAATAAGATATTAGGGCTAGGGTAAAAAAGACGGTTATAACTATTTATAAAAAGTAATAATAAGTCTCGAGTACCTTATTAACCGTCTTAAGGAGTAGAAGAAGTTATATAATAAACCTTTTAAAAAAGAGATAGATCTTATAGCTTCTTAAATCGTAGCGTCGTAATCGTAGTTAACGTAAGTAATATTACCTTATTAATAATTAGCTTATTATTAATTTATATCCTAACCTCTTTCTTAACCTCTAATTTTAAGTAATATCCCTCGTTATATTTAGTTTAAGTATATACTTAGGGAGCGGGCAAAGCTACTTTTTAATAATAATTTTAATTTACGAGGATATTTTTAAGTATTAATTATTAATACTTAGTAAGTCTTTAATAAGTATTATACTAAGTTAAGTAACTCTTCGCTCTATACCGTAATAATTATTTTTTACCCTAAGTAAAAATTAAGATAGTTAGAAAAGAGGTAGAATACGCCCGAGTAAAGCTACTAGCTATTTAATATAAAAAAGAGACTCTACGATTATTAATAAAAATAGTATATAGATAAGATAATAAGTCCTCCTCCTCCTTATTATCTAAGTCCTCCTCTTTTGTTACGATAATTATAAGCTATTTTTAATACCCTTATAATTCTAAAAAGTATTATAAAAAACTTATAGTACTAGTAATAATTAATATCTTAAATAATAGACGTAATAATTAACTACGCGCCTAAGCTTAATTAATATTATTTATAGATTATCCCTTAGCCAGTCCTTAACTTAATTTAATAATAGATTAACTATTAGCTAACCTATTTAACGTTAAATAAGCTTATACTTAATATTTTTATAATTTTTATAATAGTAATAGATTATAAGAAAATATTTAGCCTCGCGAAGTTAACTTTAACTTTATAACGATTATTAATAAAATCTTTTATACTAAAAGAGGTTTAATATTTTAAGAACTAGCTTTGTAGCGGTATTATAGAAGTAAGAGGTTAATTTTTTAATTAGAAAAGCTAATCGAGGTAAAGTTTATAAGTTAGTATTATAAGGACTTTCGCAATAGCTTTATTTAATTCCCGATTAGGAAATTAGTTAAATCTATTAATTAATTATTAAATAATTAAATATAGCGCGAGAAATAAGCTAAATAATTAAATACGAACCTTATATTTAATTTATTTGTATAGGTATAAGCGCTAACTAGTTCCCTTTAACCTAAAACACTATACTAAACTCGTTAGCGGAATTCTATTAACGAGCTATAAAGATCCGCGTCAGAAACAATACCTTAACCTAACAAGCCTTATCGCCCAAGAACGAACACGTCCATCCCTAACGGGCCTCGAGGATCTCTGCGGCGCGCTTGACGACTTCGGTCTCTTTTGTAGAAAGTATAGTACGGTCCTCGAGCTATTTAGCCGCCGCTGCCGGTTGCGCGATGGGGTTTGCAAAGACTGTCGTTAAGGAGATGGCCAGCGCGGCGACGGAGAGGAAGGTCTTTGAGAAGTGCATTTTTTAAGGAGAACGTTCGTCTGTTTAGATTGAGAAGGACGAGGTATTTCAGTTGTGGGACAAGGTAGATGAGTGTAAGTAAGACTTGCTTGGTGGATGTAGTGATTAAATAATAGAACTTATAAGCTTAGAAGTCTAGAGATATGGATTATAGCGCTTATACCCATTCAAATCAATCAAACAAATAAGTCAAACAAACAGTCAAATATAGGAATTTCAGTAAGTCAAATAATCAAATATTCTAGCCCATATACTTAGTATATTTAATCAAATCTAGAATCTAAGGGTGGGCCCGAATATACTAATAATATACCGAGAAAATACGGTAAAAAAGGGGCCGCCCGGACCCGGATTCGAACACCGGACCTCTGGTATTAAAGTGGGCCCGCCGAAAAAATTTCGCCGCCTCTGGCGTAGAATCCGCTGTACTATTTACACCTCTAAACGGGCTATAGAAAATTCTAGCAAATTAATCGAATATTTCTTAAATAAGTCAAATAATCAAATATAGCGCGAGAAATCAGCTAAACAATCAAATATGAGGTTTATATTTGATTTGTTTGTATGGGTATAAGCGCTGATGGATTAAGAAGGCCTTTCGACTGTTGGTCTTTATAGATATTCCCTAAGCACGTCAACGACCCAAGCTCTACCCCAAGCCCGTCGACATCTCCAACCTGTTCACGTAACATCTCCCCGTCTTCCGTCTCCCTCTCTCGCTCATCTCCTTCGCAGCTAACTTTCGAAGGCAAAGATCCGCAGACCAAAAGTCTGACGATCTCGCGGAGGATAGTTGTGGCTGACAACCTCATTACAAGATTTTCATGATCGGCAAGTCTCACAGGGACGAAAACCCTCCTCTCCTCAAGGCGGATATTGAGGCCCGAAGATTACCGATTACAACTGACGAGTCAGGAATAGATAGCAGGCTGTAGTAAATGACTATCACGCACGGCAGGTTCGCCTAAGAGACCGGTACCTATGCCAAGAAGCCTATCCTATATCTGGCCCCGCAAAGCTTCAACTCCCTATCACCTCGTGGCGTAGCTTATCAGACCAACATTGAAACAAGAACGCGGAGTCTCCGCAGCCGCCTCCGCTATGTTAATAGTTCACTCAAGTGGCAACGTATAACCGACCGAACTACTACGTAAACTCAAGCAAGCTTTTGGTCAAAGTGGCCACAGTAGGTAGGTAAGACACAAGACCCTGAAAAATAGCCCCGCGCCGGAAACAGCCTCAACGTGGACATAGGTAGACTGGGGAGGCTAAAATGTCTCTCTGGTGGAGGCCAAGACATGGACTAACAAGTTGGCATGCGGGTGTAGCCGCCGCCGACGACGCCGAGCCCGGTTGATCTCCACGTTCGGACTTTTATCACGTAACAAGTCGTCCAACGACAATGGTAAGCAGCCAAGATAGCCACTGTGACAAGTCAGAAACGGGAGGATCTCCTCCTTCAGATCGCCAGGGAGTCAAAACAGGCTTCACACCAAGACTTCTAGGTACCCCGACGACAAGCCCTACATCGCCTGCGACTAGCTCGTGGGTACGGTGAACGAAGTTGGAAATGATCCGGGTAATTCTGACACAGAGCTGAACGAAGCTGAAGCTGGACACCTAGGCGCAGAAACACCATAAAAGCCAAGAAGCTAAGAGCTGTCAAACTCCACGATGTCTCATGACCTCCTCAAATTCGCATTCCTCACCATACGCCAAGCCACAGTAGCCACCCGCAGTCATGGTTGCCACATCAAGGGGGAAGCGAATAGCCACACCTGCAACGCTAAGAGAGCGGCCCGTCGGCCGGGAGCCCAGCTGCTTCCCTTGGCGTAGTGTGTGCTTTTTGGTGGCTCGGATGTTCTTGGCGTCCGTTGAACGTGGGCTTGCCATCCTTTTGTCCTTGTGTACATAGCAAGCTTGCTTGCAGTCTGCATGTCCGCCGCAGAAGTAAGTGCGTCTTTCCAAAGTCTTTGCACCTGAAAGAGTACTCAAAGTGCAGCATACACGATAAAGCCTCTACATAGTCGATCGCGAAGAACTTTGTGGGCAACAGAATGCCTGTCTGACCATGCAGGGAAGCAAAGGGCTACTGGGTTGAACGTGATTCGACAGCACAACAGCTGCAGGCCTCGCAGCTACTCTGAGGCTCGGGCACGCGCGCCCTTGGGGGAGAACGTCGAAAAAGGGAGTCCTGGCACTCTGGTTGAGAAGACTCATGCCCGTCTCAAGCCCTTCCAAGATGGCCAAGAGCCCCGTGTACATAATGCCGTCCATCCGTCTCCCAGAATGTCGGATTCCGCAGGATGAGACCAACAATGGGCTTTTAGAGGTGAGGAAGAACACATTCGAGCTGAAAAGATGCTTACTGTAGCCCAAGCCTGACTGGCTGCCGAATCCCGTGCGATTAAACCTTCCGCCAGGACCACCGGGAGACTAGCCGGCTTGATCCTCGAGTGTCAGGTCCAGCCAAGGCATTAGGTTCTGGGGTAAGTAGAGTTTTCTCTTGTCAATGTAACTTTGATGAGGAAAGCGTAAGAGCCCAACTCTGTAGCACAATAGGCGAGAGAGAAAACGGCCAAGCTCATACTGCGGATAGCTCGGAGGGGTTCTGTCTTGGTGTCCGACAGGTGGTGGTAACATGGTGTTGAGTCTTGTCTGGGGCCAGTCGCAAGCTTAAACATCCCCCGTTATCCAACCACGTTGGGAGAAACATACGGGCCGTGATCACCGAGTCGTTGAATGAAACTTGGATATCGAAATAAGGCCGCGGCGGATGCGTGGGGGTGACTTAGCTTGGGGTGCTTCGTTATCGGTGCCTTTTGGATCTCCGACGCTTTGTTGGTCGGTGATCGGCCATGGGTGTTGAAACCGCGCAAAGAGCCGCCCGCCACGTGTTGGTGATGGCCGTATGTATTGTGATACGTCTACCGTGCGCGAAACCGCAAATTCTCACACAAGACATGACGTTGAGGTTCCCATTGCGAAAAAAGAGGAGCAGTCGAACTCCGTTTTGGATCTCCTTATCCTCCCCCCGGTGCATTGTACATCCTCATTTGCGGTAGTGTAAAGGAGGGAGGATGTGCGGGGGATTTTCCCGTGGCCCTGCATCCGCGTTAATGAGAATTAAGGCTTATGTTCCAGGAACAACCCAGTGACATAAAGCGTTACGACTCGAGGAACTTCTGGACCACTGCACTGACTATTGCCTCCTTTGGCCGATAGTTGGGGTGGCTGTGCGTTCCGCTTTCCGGTTTCGCATTGATTTCAGATCCCGCCGTCTCCCTACTTGATGTGCGTGTTCTCCTCCCCCCCTGGGTCATTCTGCCCGCTCTCATCAAAATGGGTGTTGGTCGCATATTTTCTCGTCGACGTTGGAGCCGGGTTGTTGAACAATCAGATTCTCATCACCAACAGTCGCCGGCAGTTTCTACCATGCCCGACGTCGAGATGGCCCGAACGGGAAGCGTACAACGGCAAGGAGAGAAGGAAGAGGATACCGAATACAGGCCATTGAATTGGAAGAAGATCTTCTTGACGCCAAAGTATATCCGTATGAATCATCCAGTCGGCATCGAAAATACAGGGGAAACTGACTTGGGCGACGTGCAGCATTTCACCTTTTGGGCATAGCCATCATTGTGGCGACAGTCTTTATCAGTCTTCATCATGATGAGGTCGTTGAGGTATGTGGCATCTTATTGAGAGCGAAGAAGGCGAATACACTAACATGTACGGCAACCGTAGAAATTGAGACCCTTTTCTGAAAAGGTCCGGTCGCTACCCGGAGGGTTCTTGATTCCGATCGCCATCTTGGTGCTGATCTCGTTCCCGCCCCTTTTTGGCCACGAGATTGTGGCTCTTTTGTGCGGTGTGGTGTACGGCTTGTGGATTGGATTTGCCATTGTCGCAGCCGGCACTTTCATCGGAGAAAGTACGACGCTCATAAGCCCTCACGTATGACCAGATCACTAACTCGGAATGCAGTTGGAACCTGGTTTGCGTTCAAGTATACCTTGCGACGCAAGGCCCAAAAGCTGGAGAGGACTAACCTCAACTATGGTGCTTTGGCGCGATTGACTCGCGACGGCGGATTCTGGGTATGTTCATTGGCATGCGTAGTTTGTGTAGTTGAACTGTGTGACTGACACCTAACAGATTGTCTTCATCATTCGGTTTTCGGTCATTCCGTCCCATTTCTCGACCGCGGTGTTTTCGACATGCGATGTGAAGTTTTGGCACTTTGCTGTGTCGACGTTCTTGACGCTTCCGAAGCAGATCATTCTCGTCTACCTCGGTGTCCTCCTGATTGAGAAGAAGTCGAACAACAGCAACAACACCATCAAGAACATTGTCTTTGGCGCAACATTCGTTCTGACCATCGCACTCGCGATATACATCTATGTCAAGATGACAAGAGTCAAGAAGATGCTGTTGCAGGAGCAGGAGGAGAGGAGAGTGCAGCGAGAGTTGCAGGAGTTGCCTCAGAAGGCTGAAGTCGACGCAGTCGAGACGGAGATTGTAGCCCTGCAGCCAGGCGCAGCGACGGTGCGAACAGACAGACCGGGATACCCACACTGGATTTGAGGGCTAGCAGCCATGATAGGGAAAGATGGAATCTTGAGAGAAAACAGATGTCCAGGGATTCAGGACACACAGGGACGGGGGAACATGGGACAATTGGTTTTCGGAGTTGGCGTTGGCATGCGCAACATAGCGTTTGAGGGCAAAGAAGAAATGATTGGCTTTGGTTCTGACAAGATGAGCGCCTTTCCTTAAAGTCGCAAAGTGAATGCCGGCTGTACTGGCTTTGCACCAGTGGACAGGAGGCACTGACAAGTTGCCAAGGTTTGCCAGCCACCGGAGTTGTTTCCGTCGAGCGAAGGCACAATAGTACGAAGGGTCAGAATCTTCCGATATCGACGTTGGCGAGTCGATCTCGTGCGTGAGATCGTTTCGAGATGCGCAACATACAGAAAGGCGCCTGAAATTGCCAATTCTAGACGATGTGCTAAGACAGATCAGACTGTATTCGAAAGCCCCCCCCCCAAGCTGCTGTACGCATCAGTTGGCTGATAGAAACACATACTTTGGCGATTCTCCTATGGATCAATCCAGACTCTTGCTGCACGCGGGAGGATTGGGCTGTTCAGCTCGATATCTCTAATTATCAGCCAGGTTGGCTTTCAGCTAAGCAGTTGATCGTGGCCGCCTCGATGGGGTTTCTGGAGTTGGATTTGGACAATCTCCATATCAAACAGCAACAGCTCTATCTCATCGGATCTCTGCGAAGTTTATGCCAGAAGAGGGAGTCATCTGTGCACTCGTGACGCCGTCCTTGACATCTTTGCGAGAAATGCCATCGAATTCCGGCAGGAAGGTGGGCTAGACATGACGAGCCGTCCCCTAGCGATCCGGTCAATGGGATGATCCCGGGGGAGTATGATGTGCAGAGAGTTTTTCCGACCTAATGGGAGAATATCTCCGGAAGAAGTCCGTGATGAGGTCGAGACTTGAGTTGAAGGTTGCAGGTGTGACAGGTTGGGGGTCGTCGCGCGAGTCGTTGAGGATCCGGCCGAGTCGTGGCTTGCAAAGGAAAGAAACAAATCTGAGGAAGCACAAGCCACATTTCTCTTGCCCTGGACTTTAGTCGCTGTTTCCTGCACCCAAACCAATGTGGGATGCCGCAAGTGACTAATTCGAGGTCGGCAAGACTCAAGCTCAGAGCGTAATTCACCCCGCCTCCGGTGCTGAGTCCGCTGTGGCCGATGCCTCTGGAGTCTTCTGCAGGCCCGGACCCCGGAGCGGATTCTGCGCGCTGGACGGTCGTGGTCTGGTCCCTGGGCGGGGACTCCTGCTGGGGCTGAAGAGGTAAAAATAGCATCAATCTCAAGAAATTGTCCGCAGCACGCACTTACAGGGTCTACGTCGGTGGCTGTTCCGGTGGCCCTGTTTCGTTCATTCCGGGGAAATGAGGATGCAGATGGCTCTGCGGCCTGCCTCGAGCAAGAGATTGTTCCTACCGCTACGGAGTGAAGTTCTAGGTGAGAGTAGACGGGCCAGCTCTGCACGGCAGGTGAGCGACGGTCAAGGTGGGTAAATGTTCACTCATACGCGGAGGAACCGGTAATAGAGTGCCGTCCATTCCTCATCCGGAGTTCCTCCATGTCGTTTTCTCTCTGATGCTCCATATGTCCCATGTCCGGGCCATGACAGGGGTAGCGGGTCTTCGATTGAAGCATTTGGATGATCAGAACAATTATCAAAGAGTTTGCTGTACCTCAAACCAGGTGAAGCCATATAGTCATGTTTGACGGGACGGATAAGCAGTGTCTTGAGCAATTCAGCAAACGTCTTCTTTTAATGTTTCATCAAAAGAAGACTCGTTTGATGAGGCTCAAGTACAGCTTGGTAGAGCCCAGAAACCTGGCCATACCTTAATGAGCACAAACGCCTTGGCCCTCCACCATGACCTCATACGCGGATGAAACAACGCGTTTTCTAAGGAGCTAAGGCCAGCGGCCTCCAACTCATCAGTTGGCCTGCTGTGAGTACGTATGCAGTGATGCATCTGTGCTCTGGGCTATGGACGGTTCAGTATCTGTGGACAGACACTTGGAGACAGAGATGCAGGAGGCAGGGGGCTCAAAGACACGATGTGGAAATCAAGACCCAAGAGTCAAGATCAGGGTCTTTCCGGTGGCATTTGGGTAGCATTTGCAGAAGCTTCATGTACCTTACTAAGGTAACGTGGTAACCTAACGTCTCTTGGCAAATGAGCAATAGCAAACTTGCTGCTAGTCCCCTGATTCCCGGTTTACTGCCGTCAATCACCAACTCGATTGAGAAATCCGTTGGCGGTGGCGTTCGCATCTTGATTTCCCCCCTTCCTCAAGTTGGACCCTGCAATCGCCAACCAGCTGCAAGCCGCGCGCAAAAAACGGCTCTTTACTTGCCGTGAGATGCTCAGCACCTAATCGTAGCGCGGCCACTATCGACGTCGGGGTGGCACGGTGCGTGTAGTTGGTGATAATTGATAGTTGGAGGCTTGAATAGCAAACTTTACAAGGTTGAAGAAAACCTGAAGAGAGGAACTGGGACCAGATAGGTGAAGTGAGCAGGAGGAGCCTGGCTGAGTCTCGAGAAGCCGTCCACAATCCACGGTGGTGCGGCATGCTTTTCCCCTTCCCTTCTGGTCCCCCCAGTCCACTCGGGTGCCTTCTCTCGCCCAGTTCCTTGGTATTCAGCCATTACGAGTACAATCCTGGCCACTGAGAGCTGCTGCGCCTCCTTCCAGACCACCCATCGTCTGTCTACCTTGCCTTTAGTCTGGTCTTAGCCATCAAAACAATAAATCCAGCTTTGTTTCTTTTTTGGCGTCTCAGAACCGCTACATACATAATCGAGACCGTTTTACCCAAAGTCCCAAATCGCACCGAACATCATTTGCGCGCGATTCGAAAGTCCCGAACCAACATCGCTCAAACCCACCCAAATCACGACGTCATGGCTGCTGTGCCGTCAGATCCTCCAGCTGTGGCTGCCACCACCAACACCAATTCTGTCCCGACGAACGGCGATGCCAAGAAAGCATCTGACTCCACGGAGACAGCTACACACGCCGCGGAGCCCAATGCTACGACAACAACCGAGGAGTTGAAGGCCGCTCCGGAGCCCAAGAGCGCAGAGGACACAAACGGACTGTCTTCGTCGAACGGTCAAGATGCGACGGGGGACGAGCCGAAGCCTAGTCTACCTCCTCGGCCGACATCAATAGACGCCAGGGAGGGACTGCCGACCACCGACCAGTCTGTACAACAATCACCAAACACCGCCACGACAACGAGCACCAGGTCGCCAAGGACCTCTACGACTCAAGGCGCTGATACGGCAGCGACCTCGATAGAAATTGACAACACCAAGCCCGCCGACTTCGAGGGCGAAATCTCTACCAATAACGACCTGCCAACGCCCCAGATTCTGAAGAAGATCGAGAACTATGTAGTGCTAGATCGTCATGGGAAGAGCCACACGTTCAAGAGCTTATACACCGGTCGCAATGTCGCGAGGCGAGTCCTCGTCATCTTCATCCGCCACTTCTTCTGCGGCGTAAGTCTTCAACCAATCCCTACACAACTCTTCTCCTTGCTAACCCTACCAAGAATTGTCAGGAATTCCTACGATCTCTCTCCGAATCGATAACCCCCGACGCTCTGCTGGGTCTTCCCATGAGCACGTTCATTACCGTCGTCGGATGCGGCAACCCTGGTCTGATTGAAATGTACCTCCAGGAGACGGGCTGCCCCTTCCCCGTCTACACCGATCCTACGCGACGTCTCTTCGACACCTTGGGCATGACGCGCACCCTCGCGCTAGGAGCTCGACCGGCCTACATGCGCAAATCCATGCTCAAATCAGCCGCCGAGAGCGTATTCCAGGGGTTGAAGCAGGTCAAGAGCGGTCTAGCCACAAAATCGGGCGACCACAGACAAGTTGGCGGCGAGTTCCTCTTTGAACCACTCGAGCTCGTCACACCCGTCTCAACGCCATACGCCGAGCGGCAGATCGAGGAAGCCATGACGTCGAAAAAGAACAGCATCGACAATAAGGAGGGCATCGACGGAGAGGGCGGCGACGATTTTGAGCCGGAGGAGAAGAGAGTGACGTGGTGCCACCGCATGCGCTCCACGCGAGACCACGCCGAAATACCCGAGCTGATGGAGATTCTCGGACTCAACGGGTCCGGAAAGCCTCCCGCTCACGAAAATAAGAGGTGGTCCAGGGCACTGGAGACGAGGAAGGGCACTGGGTTGAGCATGGCTAGCCAGATGAGCAAGTTGAGCGAACAGGAACGAGCATAGGAGCGGCAAGGCTTCTTTTGGGTCGTGGACGGGTCAGTGCGGTCCATCCTCCGCCGAGGCTCCGAGAATTGGGGATGATTTTACTCATAGGTTACGGATCCAGGCCGTGCTGCGTGGTGCGTAGGTGACCGCGGGCAAGCTGCCGAGTGGTCTTTCTTGTTGTTGTTTTTTTGTTAGGATTGATATCAGCATAGCCACTAAATGATACCTGCAGCACACATCACATCTTACAACTTCATGGCAGGACAGGTTGCATATGACAAGGCGACGGACCTGGGGTCTCCTCGATGACTACGTTCCAGTGTGGTAAGATGTGGTTGAATCTACTCGACGAGGACGGGTGCCTCATCCCATGGACGAGATGAAGGGAGCTACGAGGTTTGATTACAGCCAGATCATCCAAACTCGGGCACAACTTTCTACCGCTGTCCCTCGTACCGGCCACAACTTGAGGCCTCTCAGGTTACAACCCGTCTTACGTCTCCTTCGCCATTCTGGGGCCAATGCGGAAATAAGCAGGATGTTGCGAGTACGACGAAATACCTAAAACGTATCGTCAGATGAACTAAGGCACTGCCAATCTCATCGGCTGAGTCGGTACCTTGCATCCTTCCGGCAGCCTTCGGCACCTTCGCTCAACACCACACCTTCTCAGAAAAAGAGTCAGATTCCTGGTCTTCGAGCTCGCGAGCTCGTATAGGTGTCGCTCCTGACATGAGAGGACGGCGACATGACCTTGATTTCTAAACTTCTCTCGTTATCGTCTTTGCTGACGACAAAATGTCTCAAATTCATCGCCAACAAAGCTCTCAGGCTCGTTCTCATACCCATGATCCTCACAACCGGCCCGAATGAAGTCACTACAAAACTCGGATCCTTCAAGAGCCCAGCTTTTTAGTATATATACCAAGGTCACGAGAAAGTCTGCTCCGCCCTACACGAAATGTTTATCCAATCGGCCGCGAACCCTGAGCCTTTCTGTCACGGTAGGTATTGGTAAGCTAGCCGTATATGGGCACTAGTTAGACCTTTCCTTCTCGTTACCTCTTTTGGAGAATGCATGTTCCCGTGGAGGCTGTCAAAGTGCTAAGCTTATATTTAGAACATGCAAATCTGGGGAAAGGCAGGCTACCTAAGCAAGTTACTTAGGGCGTAGCTTTGTAAGCTTAGCCCGGCAGTAGCTTTTTCAAATTCCCGGCTGAATCTGACTGGCCTTCTTCGTTGTCAGCTTTCGATCTTGCAGGAGGGCTGAGCAACGAACCCGCCGGGCAGGGAGGGCGTGCTGACGGGCGTATGATCCTCAGCCCGGGTTTCTTCACTTACCGCGAAGCAGCAGCTAACGCAACGCAGGAAACCGCATGGAAGGAAGAAAAAAAAGCGGAGGGATTTTTTTTGGGAGATTCGATTCTTACGGCTATCTCAGCAGGGAGATCGTATAGGGTTTGGTCTTTCCGAGAAAGGCTACGACAAAAAGTCTTCGCAAGGCTTTTAGTGAGGCGGAGTCGGTTTCTTTTGCCCTACCTTGGTAGATGACTTGCGAATGTTGGCCTCGTGGTGCCCGTTGTGATATCCGAGAGCTGAATGCTGGAGGATTGTGACATCTCCCTCACTCTCCATCAGCCGCGATGTTGTCTCTCAATTCGCCTTCGCCTGGTGAGATTCCGGGCGCAGCAGTTGATGATCCTTCTACGAGGTATCGTGATCGACCGAAGAACCTCTTCAATACGAAGAGGACGACGAGATGAAGATATCTATAAAGCAGGATACTTCCCTCGTCTTCAACAACACCTTCCTCTCATCCACACCATCAGCAATAGCTTCACTTTCAGCCTAACAAGCTTACCAACCCCTCAACTTCCTCTCACCAACCAAACCAAACCCCCCCCTTACCAACCCAACAATGCAGCTCACATCAATCCTCGTCACCGCCCTCGCAGGCCTCGCCACAGCCCGCTCAACCCCCTCCGAACGCCGCCAAACCTCAACCCCAAGCTGCCGCCTCGTCGCGCCCACAGACCTCAACTTCGGCGTCGCCGACCTCCGCTCCGGCACCGTCGTCACCAAAGTCCTGACCTTCCCCGTCGGTCCCACCACCGCTGGTCCCTGCCAGCTCGTCGGCGCCTTCAGCCAAGGCTTTCCCATCGACCAGGGCGGCGACGCTTTCGCCCGCCTCAACGTGCGCGCGCTGGACGGTCCCGCTGCTGGTAGCTTGGTCGGTAGCTTTGGGCCGCTCGAGGTGGCGAATGACGCTGTTGTCAAGGATACCGTGCAGGTCGTCAACAGCTTTTCGTGCCGTGAGAGTTTGAGCTTCGAGTTTGCTATTGCGAATGATGCGGATGTTGACGTTGATATCAATGTTGCATTCACGGCTTCTGGGCTCGGCGGGTTCTTCGTGCAGGTTGGGGACCAGTGCAACTGAGTAAAGTGTGCTCGGGTTATGTCCTAGACGAGGAGAGGCCAGGCACTTGACTTCTTCTCAGTTTCGGTTTAGATGGTGGGATTTGATATTTTGATTTTGCATTTGGGAAGCGCGGGTTTACTCGGGGTCTGGCATGTTGAGCAGCGTAATCATGAGCTCGGGGATTCTGATTGTTGTAACTTTACTGGTACTTCTACCGACTAAACCATTCTGTCCTGAAAGTTTCCTCAGTCCTTCATTAGTTCCCATCGATCCGCCCGTATACCTCAGTCTTCTTCCAGCTTAGCCACCACCCCTCTTTGCTCTTGCCTCTCTATCCACCACTTTGGTCGTCCGTCCACTGCCGACAAGCAAATCCGTATCACTGCCATGTAGCAATATGATCTGGTAATTGATTCGAATTGGGACATTCAGAAAGTACCAAAAGCCGCCAAAGGAGGGCAGACAGCCGTGTAGCCATCAAGAGTCGTCCTGAACGTACAATTTGTCAGTCTTTGATCGGAATGAAGATGGGGGAAGTGACCATATGCATCGAGATATACCTGGGACGTCGATAACTCACATTCGGTGGTTGAATATGTATACAAGTAGCTTCCACTGCATCTTTGTCTCTGCCTTCACGGCACGAAAAGTCGGCTGGAACGCGTTTGACCTCCATGCGAGCTGTAGTCTTGTAGACGATAGGCCGACTTAGGCTGGGAGGCTACATAGTTTCGGCAGGCTCATCGATAGCCATGGCCTCGGAAGAGTTGCCGTTGGCGGCGTTGCTCTCGGCGAATCCGTTCTCGGCGGGCTTGTCCTCGAAAGGGTTAAATTCGAAAGACTCCAAGTTTTCAGAAGCAGGCTTCTCAGTTCGAGACTCGATGCCCTCAGGCTTGTCATCGCCAGGCTTGTCGTCGACGTACTTGCTGTAGTCAATAACGCTTGCCTCGTCCCAGTCAAAGGTGTTCTCGCAAGACGCGCATCTAAACACCCGCGCAAGAAAATTAATAAGAAGCCGCTCAAAAAATAAGAAGAAACAACGCCAAAGTAGTAATTTCCACATGGAGCAAAGGAACTTACTGAACGTAGTTACAGCCACCATCAGCCTTCTCAGCAGGGGACTGACAGACCGGGCACTGCTTGATGGTCAACTGCTCCATGGTACGACGACTCTGACGCTCAAGCTCCTCCTTAAGCTTTCCCTCCGCCTTCCAGCGCGCTTCAACCTCGGCACAGGTCTCGCCCTGGTGAACCTTGTCGCCGCATCCAATGCAGGTGAGCTTTCCGCAGGGGCAAGTACCAGTGCCTCTGACGGTGCCGGCAACGTTGTTCAGACCGAAGCGGTAACGAAGCGGGATGTAGCGGCCGCAGGCAGTGTCATGGCAGTACAAGGCGGCGTTGCGGGAGACCTCATCGGCCTCGTCGGCGAGGTCGAAGTAGGTCGTAGCCTCCTTGCGGCGGAGCAACTGGCGGGCCCAAAGATCGGGGAAGGGCTTCTGGGATCCGCAGCCGCCGTCGCACTTAGGCTTGCGGAACGGCTTCGAGATGCACGACTTCAGGTAGGCGGTCGCGCAGGTGGTGCAGTAGGGATCACAACCACAGGAGAAATCCTTGCGGGTGGCTTTCTTGCAGGCCTTACCGCAGAGAACACAATCCTTGATGTCCTTTTTGCCCTCCATGATATTGATGCTTCGAGCGTGGGTTTTCGAATGTTGATGGATGTTGGGTGCCGACAGCTACCTTGAGGGTGAAGGTAAGCTGATAATGGATTGGGAAAGTGGAAAGTCCAGGAACGAACTTAGGGGTTTGATTTCGAAGAAGGATGGGGCCTGAAACTTCTGGCAGTCTACAGAGCGCTCTTGTTCTTGCCTCTGGATGGGTCTCCTTTGATGGGGGAAGGTACCCTGGCCGTGGAAGGCCATCGTGAGAGCCTCTCGGGAGCACCGGGACGTGGAGGCGCAAGACCATGAAGTATTTGTGGCCAGCCCGGGCTTTTAAGACGATGTCCTCACGAGTTCGAGACGGGGACAGCTTGGCCTAGAAGTGTCTGCACTGAACGTGGCCACCAGAAGGCTTGAGACTCGAGAATGCTTGAATATCCAAGGCTCTATGACTAGATGTGCATGAACATCAATCCCCAAAGGTCTAATGTGAAATTGATGGGATTACAGCATAATCAGAAGAATAAAGAAAGGCAATCATTGACAAGATGTGGTGTAATTGCCGTCAAATTTCTCCTGGAGTAATGAAAATATTGGCGATGTCTTTGTCTTATGGGAGTGGTTTAAAATATCGAGGCTCACTGAATATCTCTAGTTCTCCTGTCCTCAGATGTTCTTTGGTGCTTTGAAGGTCTAAGATTTGACTTGACTCTCTCTAATGACAGGATGAACTAGGAATCCACCATCTGTCCACAATATCCACGATGTTGTTGCAGTTTCGGGGCATGGAACGATGGTCTCTGGAACTTGAGATTCGGACTGTGATATATCCAGGACAGGCTAAGTTGATCATTGTCTCATGGCCAACATTTTGTTTGCAGGATAGAACTTTCGAATAGGTACCACGAGAAGTTTTCGGTCTTTGCCCAAAATACACAATTGAGTGGACAATCTCTACTTAGTTAGTGGAAATAAGGTTCTACCATGGCTTGTTACATCTACCTTAGATGATCATCTTTGAATGGTATTGTTTTAAAGACATAGATAGGCAAATTCTGTGGTAGAAAGGCATAGCAACCCTTTTTGATCATCTACCCATTCTGGACCATGGCATATCGATGCATGAGTCAGATTTTGGGTTCAAAGTTGAAAAGGGCAGTTTGAGCTAATGAGAAACCCCTTTTTGTTTTGTGGAAGGAGTAAGCACAACTAAAACTCAGAGCAGAGTAACCCGTTGATAGATAAGTAACGTCTTGTTATCGATGCTCCTTTTCTCGACTAGGTAAGTCTCCAATACTTTTCGAGTTTTTACAATCTTATTTGGCTCGTAAGCTGGCCTGTGTACCTCGACTGTATGAGTGTGGTATGCACGTACTGGCTCTCCGTTTTAAGTTGGGCCAGGTAGGACATTGTAATATGTAGGAATTGAAATCCACCTCGATCCTCACACGTTCAGTGAGTAGAAACCAATTTATTTGATACAACTTACCTTGGGATGCACTTAGCCTCTCACAAATAGACATAGTTGTATGGAAATGGTGCTCACTCGGCCGTACTTGGGATATCACGTTGTACTGCGTATGCACCGTAGCAGCTTGAGGTTTGACTCATGTTACACCAAGGCTCTTCTCAGTCTAGACACTTCCGAGGGTATGCCAAGGTCTTGACCGATTCAAAGCGCTTCGACTGTAGGTCATGATCAAGGGCATGGGCTATGTATCATTGGAGCACTTTGATTCTACCCCGCAAGATTAAAATAACCTGCTGGCTGGTGTCTCAGGTATACTCGACACAGTTTGCCATACTTGCTCGGAATTTGAAGAGGAGCAACAGCATAAGGGAGATCACGTAACGGCGAGGGTAAAGACAGAACCATCCAAAAGTCATCGAATAAGGACTGTAGGCTGTCACTTGTCGCCTCAATATCCACAAGGGTTCGCGTTGGACAGACTAACATCAGTACTAGCCCGATTTCCCCTCTCAAGCGGTCAAGCTTATGTTTGCTTCTTGGCTAGTTTAGTGTGTAGCTTCGAATGTTATCCTTGGTTGACCACACCTTTTCGAATGCAACATTACAGCAATGTTTCATTGGCTTGGGCTCTATCACAAGAATCCTTCGAAAGTCACCGCAAGTCCAGCCGCACTGAAATACATGAGTAGACGATACACGCAGCCGGATGGTAGCATAACCAAGGTGCAGCAACACGGCTAACAGAGGCTGCGCACTCATACGTAGAAGAATGAGCTGCATGTCCCTCATGTTGCTAGACACATACCGTTGAGAAGGCAGCCAATCCGGTGTTTCTCTCTGTCTATCAACCCCGCAGCTATGCCACAATGTTGTGATCGTATGTCTTTCAGCTGGATCAAAATGCGAAATATATACCGTTCAGCTATGCTGATCTCTTCGGAATAGTAAGACGGGCATGATATTACCCCTTTGCATCGAAAGCTTGATGAACCGACTTGGAAGCCAGAGCATGGAATTATGAAGTATTGTTAAGAAGCTTATAAAAGCTATGAAAAGTTAACGAAATAGTCATCCTAACTAAGAAGCTCGAACCCATCTAACTGTAGCTGTTGAATCTTGCGTGAGCCTCAAGCGAATTGACAGAAACAAAGGTATAGCCCAGCTCTCAAAGCCTCGTGATTCGAAAGACGACTGACCAACTCTATGTTTCAGAAATTCACCCAAAATGCGCTTTGCCACATCCTTAACCGTTTACTTCCTCGCCGCAACCGCCCAGGCCAGCGTCGCCCAGCAGGATGAACCTTACGCCGTAGCCGCGCGGGCTGACACGGACGAGCCCGTGGCCATACTGGAGAAGAAGGAAGAGCCAGGTCTGGAGAAGAGGGCCTGCAACTACAACGGATGCAAGTGCGACAGCAAGAACAAG
Source organism: Colletotrichum lupini (assembly GCF_023278565.1). Lineage (NCBI taxonomy): Eukaryota > Fungi > Ascomycota > Sordariomycetes > Glomerellales > Glomerellaceae > Colletotrichum > Colletotrichum lupini. Next base: position 3,743,720 of record NC_064678.1, read on the forward strand.
CAACTCACCGTCTGCGGCAACTGCGTCTGGAGCCGCGACAGAGGCTACGTCGTGACGAGCAAGAGGATCGCCAACCACATTTACGAGTGCTCGCCCAGCGGCAGATGCTGCGACTACGGTGTCGCCCATGACTGCGGTTCCCTCTCTGCTCGGTGCATTGTGGACTAATTGGGCGGCGACTACTACACTTATTGTCTGAAGGGGTCGACTGAAGGAGCAGAATGAGCTGTCATCTCGGGTTCACGGCAAAAGTTGTGTTTGAAGGTGTCGTCTCAAGTCTGTATTTACCTCGAGTCACTCGCTCAAGTCGGTTTAGATCGTGGGGGTTTGATTCACTGAAGTTGCAGAGGAAACAAAAATCGGTACAAATCATTGGAGGCAATTATGGTTCCATGCAGGAGTGAAGTGCGTAAAGTTGCATGTTCCTGGTTCGAGACACTTATAAGGCAAGACGAGGCGAGTCGAGCCTAAAAATAGGATATCAAATGACGTTGTGACGTGTAAGAGAAGCAAACTTAGCCGACTTGAACCACGATCTGCCGCGTGCAACCCGCAGTCTAGTCGCAGCCCACGGGTAATAGGCGTCTGGAACCTTGTAATTAGCAAGGCCAGAGTTGCAAGAATACGCGCCTCCCATGGTGGTTTTTGATGGGGGGTGGACCGCTTGGCCGCAGACTTGGCTCTTTTTTTTTTTAACCGTTCCTATTGCCCCAGGGGAATTTTGCGACTCAAGACCTGAGAATAGACGATCGGTTTTGCTGGGACAAGACGAATCAGGTGACTGCTATTTACCTCCATACCCGAGTTTAGGGAATATTTTTTCACCGCGCCTGTGGAAAGCTCTTACCAGGTGAAACGGGATTGGACATTGCATCCCTTAAAGGGGGCAACTCCCCGGTTAACGACTTACGGGGGCTTACCCCGCGCAGTTGCGTTTACCAGGTGGGGTTCAAAATCTGTGTTGCTCCCACCACCAACTTCACATCACACGCGAAATCTAGTATGCCAAGATGGCTGCCCAAGTTCCCACAGAAGCTTTGAAGAAGCTCAACGGTATGGCGCTCTTCGCCGTAGCTACCGGCTGTTCGCCCATCAAGTCCGGAACCTTATGCTAATCAATGATTTTTACCTTCCAACAGTGGGAGAGCCTGCGACGAACGGCAAGGCAGCGAAGCCCGCGGAGGGAAATGGGGTCGACCACGACAGCGACGACTCGGATGAGGAGGGCGAGGATGTGACGGCACCCGCCGCCGGCGGAGCGGCCAAGAAGAAGAAGAAGAACAAAAAGAAGAAGAAGAAGAAGTCCCCGACCGCCCAGTCCGACCCGCCCCGCGTGCTCATGTCCTCGCTATTCCCCCAAAAGAACTACCCCAAGGGCCAGGAGGAGGAGTACCGCGACGAGAACCTCTACCGCACAACGGACGAGGAGAAGCGCCACCTCGACAACCTCAACAACGACTTCTTGACAGACTATCGTGAGGCCGCCGAGATCCATCGCCAGGTTCGCCAATGGGCGCAGAAGAACATCAAGCCCGGCCAAACCCTGACCGAGATTGCCGAAGGCATCGAGGACGGCGTGCGTGCGCTGACGGGACACCCTGGTCTCGAGGAGGGCGACGCGTACAAGGGCGGCATGGGCTTCCCGTGCGGCCTGTCCCTCAACCACTGCGCGGCGCATTACACGCCTAACGCCGGCAACAAGATGGTGCTCTCGCAGGAGGACGTTATGAAGGTCGACTTTGGCGTGCACGTTAACGGGCGTATCGTCGACAGCGCCTTCACCATGGCCTTTGAGCCGCAGTATGACAACCTTCTCGCTGCCGTCAAGGACGCGACCAACGCCGGTGTCAAGGAGGCTGGCATCGACGTCCGCGTGGGCGATGTCGGCGGTGTCATCCAGGAGGTCATGGAGAGCTACGAGTGCGAGATTGACGGCGTGACGTATCCCGTTAAGTCGATCCGCAACCTCAACGGCCACACGATTGAGCGTTGGAGCATCCACGGCACCAAGAGCGTGCCTATCGTCAAGAGCAACGACACGACAAAGATGGAGGAGGGTGATGTTTTCGCCGTCGAGACGTTTGGTAGCACGGGCAATGGATATGTCAGGGAAGATATGGAGGTGTCTCACTACGCTAAGCGTGGAGAGGGCCATGCCGCGCTCCGGTTAGATTCGGCCAAGAGGCTGTTGAACGTCATCAACAAGAACTTTGGCACCCTGCCTTTCTGCCGGCGTTATCTGGACCGTTTAGGACAGGACAAGTATCTCCTTGGTGTAAGTTGGCATCTTCACCGCTGACTGAAGAATATGAGCTGACGAATAACAGTTGAACAACCTCGTTGCCAGCGGCATTGTCGAGGCTTACCCGCCCTTGTGTGATAAGAAGGGCTCCTATACAGCTCAGTTCGAGCACGTAAGTAACAACTTGCTACTCTTTGTCAGGGATAATGTTAACCCACGTCATCCAGACCATCCTGCTCAGGCCAAACGTGAAGGAAGTAATCAGCCGAGGAGAGGATTATTAGGCGGGGTGAACCCGGCCAAGGATAGGTATTGTCGTGGGTTTTCCTTCCACTTATCAAGACTATCGTTCAGAGATACATCAAAAATCCAAGCAATCGAATCCAACATGACCGTACCCAAATCTTTGCCGAGAGTGTACGACTTGTAGTGAATTCTGCTTAAACCAGTGCTAAAGGCATCGAACGTCAGTCTGTTGTATACGACGCGGAATTTGGGAACAGCGTTAAGCCTGTCTCCAGGGCACGGTGAGTGTCCACATTTCGGGAGGCCAGCGATTTTCCCACGCCGATGTATCGGTATCACTTCGCACAATGCTCAAGAACGCTGAGGTACTATCACAAGCATGCATGATGCTTAGATGTGTCTACTCGAATCCGTATGTTGCATGTTACCTCTGCTATCGTTAGGCAAAGCCCAGAGCCTGCCATGCCAGCATGCTCGCAGCCCTCTCTTAACTCGTAATTCAAACGTTCTTTGAGTTCGCGAGTCGTTCGCGGCCCCATAACGGGATGCCGTCCCGTAGCCGGGCACAACGGGGCAAATCATAGTGGAGACCAGCTCCGACGCAATGGTCCGGAACGGAAGACTCGATGTACAGTATGACCGATGGTCTTGCGGATCGAAGGCTTCCGTTGCCGTCTGTGTGAATCTAGTGGTTGTCTGCGGTGATGTCAGATGCCATCACCACGAGCCCGGAATGGAAACCGATCGGAACCCGCAGATGAAGACGGGCGCCGGGCGAAGTGGGTAGAGCCACACGGAACCCAGCGATTGCCTTAGTAAGCATGGAGCTAGAGAGGACCCCTGCGCCACTTGAGGCTGAGGCGTGTCAGCATGGCGTCAATAAGAGGCATGCAGAGGCAAGATCATGGGCCGATCCAGAACCGACGACCACTCATAGGCATTTCCCTTTCGCCCCCGAGCGAGACTTGGCTGGCGCGACCGTTCACTGGTCGGCGGACTGGAACTGCGGTACCCATTTATTTCTCCACCGCCAATCCGCGCATCTCTGGTTCTCCAAGGGTCCGATCGGCGGCGTCCAGAAGCACGGAGAAGGGCATGACAGCTTCATCCGATATCCACCTCGGATATCCAGGTTGCATGAGAGGCGTCGGCCGCGGGTCGGCTGTCGGGGCCTGTAGCAGGAAGAGGCCTTGGCGGAACCTGCTTTTCGTCGTCCCTTCTTCGTCACACTCTCGGGCTGGGCGAAAAGTGTATTCATCCATGGATGTGTGTGTGTGTGTGTGTGTGGCGGGAAAGAGAGGAAGAGCTTGGGCCCAGTTTCCTACTCGCCGACTTAGCTTTCTCTTGCGGCTTCCCGCTGGGTAACGGGAACGGTATGGATGTCAGCGAGAAACGGCGTTTGGGAAGAGGAGAACCGACAAATGCTCATCCGCGGATCCACCTTTAGGCCAATCACATGCAACCAGCGATTTCACATCGGCGGCCAGCCCGCGTCCTGGGAGGTGCTGGGCCTTGAGTACCCCTATCCCGTCCCTTCCCCCCTCGTCTCCGACGTTTTCCATCTCCATTGACGCGGTCCATGCGCGCCATACCCGAAACAGGCAGCTAGGCGAGGTAGGAGGCCCCAAGCCGAGCCAGACAGCGCGCTCCCTGCGGTGGAGTTTTCGTGCCTCCTTCGCTGCGAGCTCGCACGCGCCACCCCGAATTCCCATCTTTCTCCGGGGCACCGGCTGGGCCACTTGGCCCTGGGGGGGAAGGAATGCAAACTGCTGCAGTGCACCAAAATCCCACTGAGAAATTTCCAGCGCAAAAAGACCTTGTGGGGGCCTTGATGCCTTGGGAAGCGTTTTCCCACGTCCTGGTTGGTCAGGTCAGCTTCCTAAAAAACCCGCACACGACACCTGCTCCACCCTCCGGCCTACCGAAGCTCGCAGCGCGCTGTTGCTCTCGGTTTTTTTTTTTCTCGCACCCCCGTCCGATTTCCTTACTAGCAAGGCTCACCTATTATTTTCGCATCCCTTATATCAACAATCGCCTCCCTCTTCCTCTATTTTCCTTCCTGCAATAGAAGTTGACTCATCACTGTCGATTGACGATAAACAAACAAACAACGAGATACAACTCAGTTTGACTCGTTTTCATTCACGAATACCCACGACACTCACACGATACCCCGATACCAATCCCGAAGACACTAGAGGCAGAAAAAAAAAGCGACAAACACCTTCCCGTCCGCTACATCACACGAGCTTCCTTTCCTACCTCGCCCGCAAAACCCGATACCCAGAAGTAATATCAACCACCACTACACAAGAACCACATTCAAGATGAAGGTCTTCTCCAACGCAGTAACCTTCAACTACTCCTGGGAAGAGGTCTCAGCAGCAAACTGGCGCAAATACTGCCCGTGGAACGACAAGACGACGCACGTAATCGCCGTCGACACAATCGGCCGCAGCGTCGACCCAGCCACGGGAATACTCCGCACCGAGCGCCTCATCACCTGCAAGCAGTCCGCCCCCAAGTGGTTCGCCTCCCTCGTCGGAGGCGGCGGCGGTGACCCGGACGTTTCCCACGTCTTCGAGACCTCCTACGTCGACCCGGCCAACAAGACCGTCACAATGGTCTCCCAGAACCTGACCTTCGCCAACCTCATCTCCGTCCAGGAGTCCGTCGTCTACAAGCCCGTCAGCCCGACGCAGACGCAGTTCGTTCAGGACGCGCAGATCACCGCCCTCTGCGGCGGCTGGCAGCGCATCAAGAACGGCATCGAGGACCAGTGCGTGTCGCAGTTCCGCAACAATGCGCAAAAGGGCAAGGAAGGGTTCGAGATGGTCCTGGCTATGAGCAGGCGGGTGTTTGCCGAGGAGCGCGAGCGCGAGATGCGTGTTCGCCAGGGCGCTATGGCAGTATGATGCGGCTGATGATGATGAAGATTTGAGAGTCCACCACGTTGACTCTTGTGTCTTCCCCCATCCCGGTTTGCCACACGACACTCGTGTTATGCAGCGTTCCTCGTCATTTTTTACATCTTTTCTCAACAAGCGGGCAGCATCACCACAAAAGGATCCGGAAAAAGGGGTTTTTAGACGGCGTTCAGACATCACTTTTTGTTTTTCCGGGCCAAGCCCAAAGACGTGGATGCGGATCTTTCACTCAAACCACTCAGGTTTAGAGAGGATAACCACCATCCCCAACTGTACAAAGACCTTCGGCGTTCAGGAATATCCCTACATGATAGAGCATCCGGGGTTTTTCCTCAGACAAGACATTTTCTTCTCAAGGTCCATTGCGACCAGAATTAGAGTGTTTTTAGAAATAATAGACCCCTCACAATGATCAGCAAACTTTATTGCCTCGACATGGAATTGTCCACCCGTTTCATCGTGATTCAGCAGAAATGCCTTATCCCATGTACCGACGCAATTCACTGCCCAACGAAACTCTAAGCCGAATGTGAAGAACTACTCGCTACAAGCCACCACGGTATCCCTTCTACGTGCGGTCGGTAAACCCTTCATTTCTCCATTCGGCCCCGGCACTTCTCCTCATACCGGACCAGCGTCTCCTTGGTATCCCGATCCAGCGCCGCCTCGCTCCCGTCCAGGACCCGCCTCGCAAACGCCGCAGCCTCGCCGAACCGGCGTAGGAAGTAGAGCTCTTCCACAGCATGCAGGAGCTCTTGTAACACAGGCTTGCTGGCCTTTTCCGTGTTGAGCGGTAGCTCTATTGTCTGCCAAACCTAGCAAGGCAAGCATGTGTGTCAGTCAAAAACTACCCTTTTTGATCATTGTCTGCTGCAAGAATAGAGGGGGCAAACAGGCGGAAGGGGAGGGGAGGGGGTGTTCTCCGCGGTCCAGGGTTCTCCAGGCAGGTGGAGAAAGCCGGGTGGCTTCCATCGGAAGTCCATCCGAGCTTCGAAAAGGACTGCCAAATGAGAACATGAAAAGTAGGACGAAAAGATCGAAAACCATCACCCCTCGCATACTCTCCATTGCACAAGCATAATTACAAAGCCAACGATATAGAGTACATACTGTTTCTGTATAGAAAGATATCAAGGAAGCATGGGAAAGTAATGACTCACATCGCCGTCTTGCACCTTCACCCGATATGTAGCCCGAAGCTTTTGGAAGTCCTCTTCTGATTGCCAGTCTCTGGGCTTCTGCTCCTCCTCATCAGAGTCGTCGATGGCGATGTTGAAGAGGTCGCCTTCTTCGTCAGCCATTTTTGTAGGTTGTAGGTGCAGGTGTAGCCCGTGGAAGTAGATAAAAGTCCAGAGTAGGGAAAGATCCCAGAACTTGCTGAAATTCCCTTTCGAGGGTTCGGGGTACAGTCCCTCGAGCCTGCCGCTGCTCTATTCCTTAAGTCGACAACAAGAATGACCAATTTCGCCGGGGCGCTCAAAGTCTCGAGCAAAAGAACGTCCAAAGAAGAAGATGAATCCCCACTCCGATTGCTCCGTCGTGGTCCAGGTTGGTCGGGTATCCAGTTAGGCGATCGATCACCAAGATATCCATACAGATGCCGGCACGCTGGAAGGGACTGACTGACTAAGTCAAATTATGCAACTAAACAATACAATTTATGCTCGGGCTGCAAATCTTTTTACAAGCAAGTCCTGCCGAAACGGTTTCCCCAACATGACATCAAGCCGCATGGCGGGGTTAGTGGGGCCGCTTTTGCACCTAGCGGGCCGAGAAGCTTCGAAGCTTGAACCTCATCCGTCCAGTCTACCACCCCGCCTCTCCCGTCCCTTAATTCCAATCTTCCCGTCTCGTGAAACCTTTAATTGACTTCAACGACCTTACCTAAATTTGACCTATACATACACGAACGAACGGTAGAAGACTGCTTGGGATCAAATTAGTCGAAATGGAGCAGCAAGTAGCCAGGCTCGTAGAAAAGGCATGGGACAAGTTTCAAAAGACGCCCGAGGAGAAACGCCTTTGTGAGTATACGCCCTTCACATCATGGCCCAGAGCTAGACACCTAGCCTAAACATTGGAGCGTCCTGCTCTCAGTGAAATCCCTGCTCCCTGGCAGCTCTGTTATGTTTTCGTCACTCACCTCAACCAGCTTCTACCCAAGTATACAAGACAAGACTGACATCCCCAAGTGATAGGAATATCCGGCATCCCAGGCTCAGGTAAACACACCTCAAAGCCCTCTCTCTTACTCGCAACTCAACATTATCAACCCACACGGCACCTAACACCTCAAACCAGGCAAAACAACCCTCTCCCAAATAGTAACAACCCGCCTCAACGCCCGCGCCGCAACCCTAGACCCCTCAAACCCAACCCGCACATCCCACCCGCCCGCAGCCTTCGTCCCCATGGACGGCTACCACCTCACCCGCGCCCAGCTCTCCGCCATGCCCGACCCGAAAACCGCCCACGCCCGCCGCGGCGCCGCCTTCACGTTCGACGGTCCCGCCTTCCACAAGCTCGTCACGTCCCTCCGGGAACCCCTCAGGGCCGATTCCTCCCCGATATACGCCCCGAGCTTTGATCATGCCGTCAAAGACCCCAAGGAGAACGACATTGCTATCCAGCCGTATCACCGCATCGTTGTGTTCGAGGGAAACTACCTTACGCTCGACAAGCCGCCGTGGAGCGACGCTGCGAAGCTCATGGATGAGCTTTGGTTCGTAGACGTGGACTTTGAGGTGGCGAGGAAGCGGTTGATAGGGAGACATGTCAAGGCAGGCATTGCTAAGAACGAGGAGGAAGCTGATAAGAGGGCAAGAGAAAACGATCTGGTGAATGGGAAGGAGATTGTCGACTTCCGCCTAACGGTCGATGAGGTTGTTACCAGTCGAGAAGACGACGAATGGATTCACGAATGAGAAATATACGGCACTGTGTTTCAGTCATGGCTAGGGGGATCTTTATTACTCGCTGTCGACCCTCAATCGTGCCGGAACTATTATGAGGTCCTGTCCTGTCCCGTCCCGTCCCCGACCATGTAGCCGGCACTTCTGCTCAACCAATTGTGCTGGATATCGGTGGAGACTCGCATTCCAACTATCTATGCAACGTTGAGAACCATTCTCCCTCACATCGCCAGCTCACTCGGCTGCAGCCCCCGTGAAGCTACCAGGAAACTTAGCTGCGCTGTAGCCTGTAGCGAACATAGAGCCTCCCAGTCCCCGGCGCGTACGAGGCTGATCGCCACCCTGCTGTGGAGGGACCTGGCCGTGGCCACAGGGCTGGAATGGTTCTGCGTTGGGCGAGAACGCTCCGCCATTTTGGTGAACTGGGCCATTCATACCAATACCCGCCCCGGAATCCGGATAGCTGATGTGGTAAGTGACCGTCACAGCGTGAACGACGCCCGACGGATACATTCCAGGAATCATTGCCTGCGGATGCATCTGAGGCTGCATCTGGGTCGCGTAGTGCACTTGACCCGGCGCCATCTGCGGCGTAGGGATGCCAGCAGGCATGACAAAGCCTGTGGGGTTAAATGGAACTGCAGTGGCGGCCACGGGACTCTGCACAGGAGTGGGCGCCGGCGCGGTGACATCTGGCTCAGCCTTGACGGGAGCTTCAAACTCAACAGCCGAGTCGTGCGAAGCGTCTGACATCGCATCTCCCTTATCCGATCCAGCAGTCTTGGAAGAAATCGGATGCTCTGTGGGAAGAACATTCTGAGAGGCATTCTGGACATGCGCATGCTCGCCCTCAGTACTGACACCCGCATCGACCGGATCGGTCGACTCCTTGGCGGTGCCATTGGGCACATGCTCCTTTGCATTGTCCTCCACATGAGCTTCGGTGCTGTCAATGGACTTCTTCGCAATGCTACAGTCGACTTGACCCTGGATCTCGATGTCGATATCGATCTTAGTCTTCGGTGCCTCAGTGTTTTCTGGCTTGACTGCACTGTTCTCCTTGTTCTCTGCCTTGCTGTCGGTGTTCTTCTCAAGGTCACCCTCAGTTGAATCCTTGCATGGCATTTGAAGTCCGGATGAGAACTGTGCAGTAGTAGCGACTGCCTTATGGTGGTTGACAGCTTCAGATAAACCAGGCATAGAGACCTGTGAGACACCGCCGGTGCCTATCTGTGTCTGTGGAGTTCCCGAAATCCATTCCATAGCCTTTGCGGCCTCGTTGTTTGGCTGGGAAGCTCGCACTTTCTGGTTCTGTTGCAGGTGAGGTGGCAGCTTGGAGAACACACTTCGGCTATCTTTTTCGAGGGGGATCTTGACGTCCTTGATTCCGGCAGGAACTTCAGCAGAAGAACGTCTCTCCAGCAGCTGTTCCGGGCTGTACTGGACCCAAGGAGGGCGGTCTGCAGTGTACATGGAGGAGCCCTTGACATTGGTCAGCTTCAGATTGCTGAAAGCGTCCGTCAGGTCTTCCTCGCCATGATCCTTCTTCATGGGCACCACCTCGGTGGCCTGAACGGCGGTCTGGGTGGGGCGAGCGGCCTCGGGAGCAGCCGACTCGACGGGAGCGACGGCGCCCGTGTCCACTTCATCCTGGGAAGCAGCCATCTCGCGGAGATATTTCATCACCTTCTGCAGCATGTCCGCACGCTGAACGAAGTCGGCAGCCGTCTCGGAGTCATCGAACTTGAGGCTGTATCGCATCGATGGACCCGACGCGGAAGCTCCGAAACTGACGATACACAGGTGATTCTTGTGGAAGTCCAGAGCGTAGTCGTTCATGCTATGGGCTTGGTCGAAGATGCCAGGGCATACAATGATGCAGACGACACGTCCATTAGGATGCTCGTCAGACTTGATGGTCTTCAATTTGATAACAGCATCATGCTCTTTGCCTTGAGCCTGAGCCTTGCAATGGCTAGCCCAGTGGACCTCGGAGTTGTTCTTATCAGTCAGGTGAGGTTGCTTCGTAATTTCTTCAGACGTCTCCTTCTCCTTGCCTTTCACACTGGAAGCGGCGTTCGGGGTCGGCGTGGAGGCCGAGATGGCAGTGCCAGGGGTGGCAACTGGAAGATTCTGAGTGCTCTTGGCTCTCAGATGGGGCGGCAAGGGCATGTTGGTCGCTTCAGTAGATCCAGTCCTAGTAGTGATAGAGCCAATGGCAGCTGGTCTGGCCGTGGAAGGGGTAGTAGGCGTGACCCTGTTTCCCTGGACATTTGCGCGGAGCTCACCAGCAGCTCTAGTCGAAGAGTATCGATGAATCTGGGAACCAGGAGGCATGACAATGCCATTCTGACTGGTCTGCATGCCTTGAAAGTTCGCCACGCTATTATTGTTAGTTGGGTTTCTGCCAGAGGAGAGGAGTCACCTACTTGGGTCGGCGTGTCTCGGGCAGGTGTCTGGCTGGACCAGCCGCAAGAGTTGGACGATAGACATTTGAGCCGCCTAGGTCAGGTAGCTGCATAGCAGCCATGGCTTCAGCATCGTCCATTCCTGTCTCTGCAAGCGCTATCATCTTCATTAGTCGAGATACTGTCCTGTGAAGTATGTGGAGAAAACATACCTCGGTAGCCGTTGAGAGCCTCAGTGTTCTCCACGTTGACAGGAGCGCGGCGGGCACGCGGCGGTACAACATGCCTTTTCGGGGTGTCGTCAAGAGGCAACTCATTGATGCGGTCCATCCCGAGGTCGGCCTTCTCAATGTCAGTTACACACAGTATGAACGAGTTCCAGATGCAAGAGCAATCACTGACCATCATTGCACGTTGGACCAGTTCTTCATTGGTCAGTGACGAAGATGCTGCCTGGAGGCGATGACTGGGCATTTTGTCCGCCTTTCTGTCGGTGTCGGTTCCCCAAGATCCCATGTTTGCAGGCAAACTAAAAGTCAGTCCGAGATTTTCGCTGATTCGATGTCGTGGTTTGGTTCTGGTGTCTAGATGTATATCTGTCAGAAAGGGTTGAGATCCCAAGATGGTCATGCTGCCCCCGGCTTGTTGCTCCGAGAGAGTAGTCAGGCAGGCGTAGGATTGAGATACCAATCAGGAAATAAGGGAAGGGTAAGGAGAGAAGTGACAGTGGTGATGACAACGAAAATAAATGACGAGTGGTAGATGAAAATATCAGTAGAGGTTAAGCTTCCTGGAGACTTACCGCTGGAGGTTCTTGGACCTTTCCTGCTGGTTAAGGATTCGTAGATGCCGTCCCTGATGGGAATCGATGTAAAAAAGACGTAAGGCAGAAGCCTAGTGTGAAGTTTTACTCGAGTGGTACAGGAGAAAATAAGTGAGTGATAGTGATGGCAATATTTGCCCTGGTGGGATGTGTGTTGTGGTATGGAAACCTGGAAGAGAAGACGTTCAGACTGCGGGTGTTTTTGGGAAAGCAGAAGGAAACAGAGAAGTGGATGGGTGGCAGCAGTACTTGGGGCAGGCTTTTCCGAGGCAAGAGGAAAGAAAAACAGTCCTTGCCTTAGATAAATAACCGTGCTGTCTGTCTAACTTGGAAAGAAGTCCTGCTCCGGGATGGAGTAAGTGAGCAGGCCGGTGGAAGGAGCCGGGGTAGAAGCGGAAAGCAGAGACAGGAAGGGCATATGACGATGCCACGAAGCAGGAACTGACTGAAGTCGGTACCTGCTACTTGTTTGTGAACTCAAAGCGCAGGCACAAATGACCATAGTGCAAGAGTAGCCATATATAAGGTATAAGAACAAGATGTTTTGTAACTTATGAGAGACAATTCTTGTACCTGAGAGAGAGCTGCGTAATAGAAGACTGTTCCCATAAGTGTACAGATTCTTTAAAGGTTTGGGGCAATCGAAAACAATAATGATGTGCTGATGTGCACTTCCACGGGGATGGATTCTATCACCATAGTGAAGGGCGTTCCTCACTCAAGGTTTCTGCCCTGGATGTCCCCATCATGCAAGAACAACCTTTCAACAAGTATGGCACTACAAGTGTTGGCAAAGAGAGGGACAGGTCACATAAGAAGGCACCGGAATTTGCCAGTTGCAATGTAGAAAAGAAAGAGCAGCATCTACGGCTAGACTACGAGCGTACTTTGCTCGAGTGTGCGATCTTATACCCATGCGTCATATATTTACGGAGGCGCTGTGGCCTAAAATTGAAGTTGCTGGTTCAATTTGGACGAAAACGACCTAAGGAGAATGTCATGCGATACCCGGTATCTATTGTATAATTCCAGACTTTCTAAATCAGCGACGCATGCCATGGAATCACGCCAAGTCAGAGACGACTCAAGTGATATGGTGAGCTGCTAGGAATCATTCAAGATCTCATGCGTCACGGGCAGAAGATCACAATGTATGCATATTGCTCATGCTTTACTTGGGAGAATGCAGGAGCGAACCAAGCATACGAACTTGAGGTTTGAATCAATACCCTGTAGTTCAGCATCTTGAACCACCTATTTGGGAACTAGTCAGGCAGTGCCTTATGCACTAATTGTAAGGTCAGACTTTGATTCTCAGCATTTTGAGCCCACGGCGATTTCTAGCCATCACGACACGAACATTGCGTTGTTGGTAAAGGCACATCATGCCCATGTCATTTACTCATATCTTGCAGTACTCTCTAGTCATACAGAAGCGTTTGCTCATCCATCCAGTAACAACCTTTGGTATATCCATCGCTTAACAAATTCCTAGAAAATGTGCTTATTTCGCAGCATCCTTGGGGACGCCGCTCAGGCCCTCGGTAGCCTGACGACCGACGTTGCTAAGATCCTCGTTGGCCTTGGAGGCAGGGCCTCTCAGGCCGGAGGTGGCGCCGGTGCCAGTACCGACGGTAGTCTCGGCATCACCGCCGCTGCCGACGTTGACCTTTGTGGCGTCGGCGGATTGCCAGTCGGAGGCGACGGGGGGCTGCTCGGGGAGGGGGAGGTTGGACTGGACCTCGTTGATCTGGTCGGCCTTGGATTGGGTCATTTTTGCGGTAGTTGTTTAAGAAAAAGGTCGCTAGAGAGGATGTAAGTTAGCGCTGTGTGGCCTGTGGGTGCTATTGGTTCGGGGCCATAGCGGCCTGGGCGCAGGGAATGTAGCTCACTGGAGTTGATTCGTCGGAGGGGATTTTTAGAGTTTGATCGAAGTTGCTGGTGCTGTGATTGTAATGGTTGGCTTTTCTTGTGATTGCTTGATGAATAGAAAAAGATAGACTCTTGCATCGAGCTTCAACAGAGGCTCTTATATGCAAAGCTGGAGGAGGACGAGCTCCAATCCGGCCAGGCTTGAGCTTTCGGAGCCTTTACGGACGCTGACGTCAATTACGTCAAGCAGGTGCAATTGCGGCTCTTTGCGCGGAATCAGTGGAGAACCATTGACGTTCATCGACGATTGTCGCGGGAAGTGGAGAACATCCAACAACACTTTTGGGCGTGGATGGCGGATGGGCGATCAGTGACACAAGTTGGCCAGGAGCAAAAGCTCCAGACGCTTCGATGAGGCAGACGGGCTACATTGAATTGAGGGTCAAAGTGGTGCCTGGGCATAACGAGGGCGTTTTCCTCAATCAGATGCAATTTTATTGAGGGGGTTGTTGGTATCAGCCGAGTGGGCTTTTTTGCGTAAGCTTCTGTCACCCGTCCCTGAACGCCTTACTCCCAGAGTCCCAGCAAAGCCAACCGTAGAGTCGGTCTGTTCCTTTTTCCCAAAGTGCAGATGCGGATGCCGTCATGGCCATGTCGACGTTTTGATCCAACCCTGTCATCTCCCAGCCCTGTGCCAACTGCTAATCCTTCCCTTTTGCCACTGCCACACGCGATCATTCTAGCCCATTCTCTTGTCTGTTTCAGCTGAAGTCGCCTTGTCGCCGGTGTCGGGGTTCAGGTAGTCGGAATCCTCCGCCGCCTCATATTCTTGGATCAGGTCTGACACAACCTCGCGGGCCTCGTCGAATTCATCCAGGTTCTCGGCAAAAGGCGCCGTCTTCTTGTAACCCTCCATGAAGGCATTACGCTTCCGCATACCGTCGTATTGTCTTAGAATTCTCTTGAACAGCTGGGAGCCTGTCAGCAAAGCATGCGCATGCCAGGATCAGGATCGTGAAACCTACAGTTGCGATACTTGTGTGGTTTGCCAGCATCAATCCACTAACACGGTGGGCCATTGGGATATAGGGGCTCCGCTTTGTGAGGGCCACTTGAATGCTGGCCGGTCCCCATGGGATAAAGGTCGCCAGTCGTCGTTCCCGGATTCTCAGCAAACTCTTGTGGACGTCTGTCGGATCCACTTCGCCCTGAATGACGTTCAGAATAGAAATGTAGCAGCTCTTCTTTCCCGGTTGAGTAGAGACCATGCGGTTCTTGGGCTGCAGTAGTCTCCGCATGACGTCCAATACTGTCGTCTTTCGCACCGTCTTGGCCTGCTCTACCTGATCGCCTGTGAATGGTGTGTATGCCGTCATCAAGAAATGGCAGCGGGGCGTGGGAATCAACGAGGCAAGAATGCTGACCAGATCGTTGTGCATGTAACCTGGGTACCTGAGAGTTGTGGTACTTGCTGACATGACGGTCGATACCTGCGTTGCCCAAGTTAGTCTGTGAGCCTCGAATACGAGAGAATAATTCCCACCAGTTGATTTGTTTGAGCAAACGAGGGCTCCTGAACGTGTAATCTGTCGGCTGCGATGCGTGATAGAGCTCCGTTGTCCAGTACCACTACCGAGTCGGCGTTTTGCGTTAACCTTCTCATGGCGAGAACACTGTTGTAAGGGTGGACGACGACATCGCCTGCGTTTGTTGTATCAGGGAAGACGGAGTATGTTTGGATGATCTTTTTAGGGAACCGGTCGTTGAGCCGCTCGAGGAGGAATGAGCCCAGACCAGAGCCAGTACCTCCCGCGATGGAATGCAGCATCATGAAGCCCTGAGATGGTCAGCGGGGGCCGCACGAATAATACAAAGTTGCACGTACTTCTAGAGAGTCGCTACCATCAGCTTCGCGGTCGATCATCTCCATGATGTCTTCGTAGACCACTTCGCCAGTCTGATAACCGTCACCCCAGTTGTTCGCAGCACCAACTCCATTCTTGCCAACGTAAAAGTTCTCGGGGTTGTAGATGTTTTTGTAGGGGCCACTTTGAATGCCTTGTATGACCTGTAGTTCCTTTAGCAATAGTACAGTGTCTCGCTGGAAATTGTCGACGCACCCTTGGCTCTAGATCGACTAAGATAGCTCGCGGAATGTATCGTGTGTCGTCGCTCTGGTAGTAAAAGACGTCTTTGCGATCGCCACCTTCAGTAGCAAAGTCTTCGAGGTTTCCGTCCTGGTTGATGCCATGCTCCTGACAAAGCTGCTGCCAGAATTGGCTTCCAACTGTATGGCATTAGCTCCATTGCGCACGACTGATGTTCTGTTTGGTGGGGTAAACTGACTGCTGTTGCCGCATTGTCCGGCCTGGACCGTAATGATTTCCCTGTAAGACGAAGTCAAAACAAAGTATGGGCAAGCCAGGAGGGGCTCACGAAACCTACCTTGGCATCTTTGCAGTGTGATGGCGGCTTTGGCGATGTTGGGCTCCAAAATCAGTGACCTTCCGCAAGCTGTGATGTTGGACGCGACGGTGAGAGCTTATCGATAAGAAGATGCGCGAGACGCGCTTTGAGTGCGTTACGTAAGGCAGGGTGCGAAGAGTGAGGTGGTGCTGCACCGAGGTTGCTCGCAAACGGTAAGCAGGTAGTACTATACTACCTACCCTGAGGCGCCAGGATTCTTCCTTTACCACATGTGCCACACATCAAAATTTCAAGCCACATCTTGAGAGATGGGAGACTCAAATGATGGATCTTCAATTCTCCATTCTTTCATTCACAGTGAAACAGCCCACGCGGACTGCCTAGTCAGGGTCAACACGCTCGTTCTTTGTCCCTTGGCCTTATTCCTCCACAATGGGTCTCGGCGGCCTCTCTCTATCCGAAGCGAACAGCGGACTTTTCCTCGGATCCCACGCCCGCACCAAGGGTTGAAGTACCAGGGTGCGGATGATATTTGTTCATGAGTATACCTTTCCATCTCAAGATACGCGGCCCTCTGGCTACTCCGTACATTTGCCAGCCACGCCAGCCTCTTCTCCTTACGTTTGGCAGATAATCAAGCACCGCTGTCCCGACATACCTTGGATGGCCCACGTCTCAGATCTATCCGAACCCCTATTGAACGCCCCCACGGCCCGGACGTGTCATATGCGCGCAACAGGCGTATAATGAAAGCCATCGATCCATAATTGCGGGATTTGCGTCGTCTGTAATTGTGGTCATTTCAACGTCGCACAGTCGATGAAAGTTTGGCTTAGGACGTAATCTGGGCAGAAACGGGCCCCTGTAGGGCTCATGTACACTACTTACATCCAATGTAGGAGCTCAGTCCATTCCCGTCCTTTTCTGCGCCTTAGCTCCCTCCCAAGCATCTCATGATCTCATCACTGGATTGTTCAAAGCGGGAGACAACCACATACTTCGTACAAGTCACATGGAACCGAAACGGCAGAGACGGGCAGAAAATCAGTCCCTATTCCTTGATAAGGTAGTTGTTCAACCGCGGATTCGGTGTCAAATGTCAGTGGAAGCTCCATCTGCTGCACCGCGCCCGAATAGCGCAGGGAGCCACTGAAGACTTGGGCGTGACATCGGACTAAGGTGGCACGCCCCAGAGGGAGCCGCTAGGTGTTCCCCCCTGTTCACCCCCCCTTATTCGCGCCCCTATTGGCGCCCATTGGCTCGGAGCCAAAGAAGCAATTAAGCCTCGCCCTCCACCAACGTTGCAACTTGCTGGGGATTTGCAGGCCGTCACAGGGATCACTGGTCCTGGTCCCTCCCATACCTTACCTTTCACTGCACTCCATCGCCCTCCCTGTCTCCCCCCAAAACTGCGACAGCCCAAGGTTCCTGGTCTCGAGGATCTGAGGTTGTCTGCAGTCTGCCCGCCTATCCGTACGGGAGATACCTGACTTTAGCAGGTCCAAAGATTCAAGGTGCTCGACTGCAACAAAACCGATCTTCCATCAACCCTGCAGGGCTTGCAGAAGCACACCCCCAGCCCAACCTTTTTCTGGGTACTGCTACATTTCATTCTTTGAAAGGTGTTGTTTCTTACCAAACCCATCAGCCGGATTTTGGAGCAGCTGCCGGTGATCGACCACGAGCGCCGTTGTTGTCTCGCTTTAGCTTCTCGCCTTCGAACCTTTCACCGACGGGTGTGTCTGACTGTCTCGACCGCAATTACAAGACGTCCGCCCCCGACCACCCCTCGACTTGATCTTCCAAACGCATCCCGACCCCTTGTTGGGCTGCTGTCTCTCATTTACACTTCGCCGAGAAAGCCATGCTTGAGGTGTTTACACCGATCCACGGCCTACACACCTCAATTTCGCGAGCCGATTTCCTAGAAACCTCGACTAATCCTCAACTCGTTTCCTACCTCTACACCCTCCCGAATCTCCCGTCACAATGACGGACTCGAGACGAGATGATTCGGTCTCACCAATGACAAGAAGCCCTCGCGCGGCATCACCAGCCATCACGAGCCAGCCAGAGTCGCTTGCTCCTCCAGCTCCTCCGCCGAAAGATAACCCTCCGGCTCTTCCTCCAAAGGATCTCCCGACGCCAAAAGACACGCATACCCCGATCGATTCCACGGTGGAAGCACGAGATTACATCAATGGGGGAGCACCTCATGACAGCGTGTCACCCGTTAACGACGGAAGGCGGCCGCAGCTCCCAACCCTCAACTCCACCGATAGCGTACGTCAGACCCCTGGCGGTCTGCCCGTGATGCCCGAAGACGATACATACTCCCCTGAGCCAGCTTCACCGACCGATCGCAGAAGCGTACAATTTGCCAGAACGGACCAGGTCCTGGAAGCCCCCGCAAGCCATTCGCGGCAGCCATCATGGGACGACGGTGGAAAGTCCATCGGCTCTGCCTTCATTTCTAAACTGAAGCAGCTCACCGGCTCTGGCAGCACGCAGACCCTCAAGACGAGCAGCTCCGGTAACCTGAACGAGAACGGCACGCCGCCGTCCATGGGTAGCTCGCCCACCACCGGCCAGTTCAGATCAAGAATACCTCATACACTAGACGAGGATGGTGGCAGCGATGCTGATGCGGATGTTGAGGAGACGGCTGATGAGGGAGCCACATCGGATGCTGTCAAGCCCAAGAAGAAAAGGAGAATGCGCCGCTCAAAAAAGCAACACATGTCTGTCCCGAGTACCCCCAACCTGCGGCATCTACCCGGCCCAGACTCGCCCGTCGGTTACGGCCGGATGGGTCTGCGAAGGCGCTTGAGTATGCCAGACCACCCCGAGCAGCAGCACGGCATGTCGGAAGGTGAAGGACGAGACCAGCTTGCAGGTCCCTCATGGATAAGGTCTCGCAAGAATACCGGAGATGGCACTGAGAGCCCTGGAGGAAGAAGAATGGGGCACGTCCGTCGCATAACTGTCCTTGGTGGAGGCGGGGTATCGGACGGAGACGCGATCACGCCCAAGAGACCTTTTTTCGGCAGCGAACGAGCATCGACTTGGAAATACGTCAAGAACACCTTGAAGCTCCTTAGGCAGAAGAAAGAGGATCGTTTCGATTTCGCAAAGTCGGCAGAACTCATGGCAGAGCTGCGAGCCGGAGCGCCCGCCGTTCTCATGTTGGCCAGCATGATCCAAAGGGATGAGCATGGCAATAAGCGAATCCCTGTCCTTCTCGAACAAGTGCGCTTGCGTATTACTGATAGTCAACCCGAGTCCGACGACGACAGTGAGCGGCATTGGGTCTTCACAATGGACCTCGAGTACGGCAGCGGCCCAAGTCGAATGAAATGGGTCATTATCAGGACTCTGAAAGACATCTACAATCTCCACGTACGATACAAGCTTGCGATGAGCAACGATAAGTACTTGCATGGGCGCGCCGATGTAGGAGCCCGACCCAAAATGCCCAAGTTCCCCTGGGGCGCCTTCCCCTATCTTCGCAGTGCCCGTAATAAGGATGACAGCGAGGACGAAGATGACGCAAGCATTCGGGGCGATGATCTAGGAGAGGTCACCGCTGGCGAAGGGACTGCTGCTGAGGGTACCGCAGGAGAAGGTACAGCAAGCGAGTGGGAAGGCGGTCGAGCTGGCCCTGGAGTTAGGAAGAAGTCACGCCTCGGCATGCTCGGTATGCGTAGGAAGTCGACCGGATTTACTGAGCCCGGGGACTCGGGTGGCGAGAACCAAATCGATCAGGTTCAGGCTCGGAAACGGTACTTTGAGCGTCAAAGAAGGGTCCTTGAAAAGTATCTCCAGGACATGATTCGGTGGTTAATGTTCCGTGCGGACAGTAACCGTCTTTGCAAGTTCTTGGAGTTGTCTGCTCTGGGAGTGCGCCTAGCTGCTGAAGGCAGCTATCATGGCAAAGAGTGCTACTTGCACATCCAATCCTCCAAAGGCATGGATTTCCGTCGAGTCTTGACACCAAAGAAGGTCATTGCTCGCCATAGTCGCAAGTGGTTCCTTGTGCGCTCTAGCTACATCGTCTGTGTCGAATCACCAGAGAAGATGAGCGTCTACGACGTCTACCTCGTGGACTCCAAGTTTCGCATTGTTTCCAAGAAAAGCACATTGAAACAGTTGTCCAAGGGAAAGACCAAGGCCGAGGAAAAGGAGATCGACCTGGCGGAAGAGGGCGATGCTGAGAAGCATCACACACTGACACTGCATACAGCTGAGCGAAAGGTCAAATTGTTTTCAAGAAACCAACACATCATGAAGCAGTTCGAAGACTCAATAGCAGAGATGCTCAAGCAGACTAAGTGGTATGACACCAATCGCTTCGACAGCTTCTCTCCAGTCCGAAATGGCGTATTTGCGCAGTGGCTTGTAGACGGCAGAGATTACATGTGGAACGTATCTCGTGCGATCAGCATGGCCCGAGACGTGATTTACATTCATGATTGGTGGCTCAGTCCCGAGCTTTATATGCGTCGACCAGCCGCTATCAGCCAGAAGTGGCGTTTGGATCGACTCCTGCAGCGAAAGGCCCGAGAGGGTGTCAAAATCTTCATCATTGTGTATCGCAATGTCGAAGCTGCTATTCCGATCGACTCTGAGTACACCAAGTATTCACTCTTGAACCTCCACCCGAACATCTTCGTCCAGCGGTCTCCCAATCAATTCAAGAAGAACCAGTTCTTCTTCGCCCACCATGAAAAGCTGTGTATCGTCGATCACGATGTCGCATTTGTCGGTGGCATCGACTTGTGTTTTGGCCGTTGGGATTGCCCGCAGCATCCGATTACAGACGACAAACCGACGGGTTTCGAGCACAGCGAGCAGCCAAAGGATGCCGAACATTGCCAACTCTTCCCCGGAAAGGACTACTCGAACCCCCGTGTCCAAGATTTCTTCAAACTCGACGAGCCGTACGAGGAGATGTACGACCGAAGCAAGGTTCCCCGAATGCCATGGCACGACATTGCTATGCAGGTCGTTGGTCAGCCAGCCCGAGATTTGACGAGACACTTCGTCCAAAGGTGGAACTATGTCAAGAGAGGCAGGAAGACGACCCGTCCTTTGCCGTTCTTGCTACCGCCTCCTGATGTAAAAATGCACGAGCTCGATGCCCTTGGGCTGACGGGTACTTGCGAAGTTCAGATCTTGAGGTCATCCGCCAACTGGTCTCTGGGCATTGAGCATGTCGAGTGCAGTATCCAGAACGCCTACGTCAAGATGATTGAGGATTCCGACCATTTCGTTTACATCGAGAACCAGTTCTTCATCACGAGCACCGAGGCGTTCAATACAAAGATTGTCAATCGCATCGGTGATGCGCTTGTCGAGCGCATCATCAGAGCTCACGAGAACGATGAGGACTGGAAGGCATGCATTGTCATTCCTCTCATGCCTGGTTTCCAAAACACTGTCGATGAACAGGAAGGCACCAGTGTTCGTCTCATTCTGCAATGCCAATACCGCAGTATCTGCCGCGGTGAAGGCTCGATCTTCGAACGTCTTCGTGCTGCCAACATCGAACCGGAAGAGTACATTCAGTTCTACAGTCTGCGACAGTGGGGCAAAATTGGCCCCAGAAATGCTTTGGTCACTGAGCAGCTTTACATTCATGCCAAATGTATCGTGGTAGATGATCGTGTTGCGCTCATTGGTTCCGCCAACATCAACGAGCGGTCCATGCTTGGAAGTCGTGACTCTGAGCTTGCTGCTGTTGTTCGTGACACCGACATGATTTGGTCAACAATGGCAGGCAGACCTTACCAAGTCGGTCGGTTTGCGCATACCTTGCGACTTCGCCTGATGCGAGAACATCTTGGCCTGGATGTAGACGAGATCTTGGAGGAAGAAAGGCAGGCCGAAATGGACCGCCAAGCCGAGTACGAGGCAGAGATGGATCAGATTTACGACGAGGAAGCAGAGTCACCTCCTGTCGCAGGGCCGAGTGCACCGCAGTCAGCCAGCAAACCGACCAAGCCAGCAATGCCAGGACAGGCTGCAAGCTTTAACCATGATGCCGCAGAGGCGGAAGCGGCAGCCGAGGAAGCGTCCTCAGTGTCCTCTTCAGAGAAGGGCAAGGACCGCGACGATCGCGTAACCGGCAACGAGGCACACGACCTAGAAGTCGCCGGTTTTGGCAAAGACCACTGGAAGGAAGCCGCTCAGCTTGGCCTTGACCGAGGACGAGACTCTGTCATCATTAATGGCCGCGAGGTCCTTGTCAACAATGTGAACTCTGAAGGAAAAGGCACTTTGCAATCGCCGATGCAGCCTCACGAGCGCAAGCTGTCGGCTGATCACCACACGGAAGAGGAGGGCGGAGTTAGCAACGATGCCCTGCCGCCGATCCCAGCTCTCAACAGACGGACCACAGACCAACTCGGCCTCCCTCGCACAGCTGGGCTTCCCACACTACCTGCTGTAGACGATACTGATATTGGCGGACCCCCTGTTCACTTGGACCAGAGCGGCCAGCCGACCAACGGCCCACTGCATCCTCTGGCTGCAGATATCAGGCAAGCGCACATTGATAAGGATTGCATGCGTGACCCCGTCAACTCAACGTTCTTTGACGACATCTGGAACAGGGTCGCTGAGAATAACACGAAACTGTACCGCCGCGTTTTTAGATGCATGCCCGATTCAGAAGTGCTTACCTGGCCCGATTATCGAGAGGCTGTGTCTTACACGGAGAGGTTCAGACAGAGCATGGAGGGCCAAACCAAGACCGATGACGGAGACCCCAACTTGAACCGTCACCAGACACCTGTCAGCGGAGGTGGTGCCGGTATGGGCGCGCCAGGCCCCGGGGCTATTGCGAGCGCTGTAGCGGATAAGACGGAAGAGAAGCTGCACCTCAAGACCAACCACTCGAACCATCCTAGAATTGTCATCCCGGCAGATGATGACCACGACCTCAACGAGAAGAGCGAGCACCCAAGTTCCCGAGGCGGGCTCAACCTCAACATAGACGTGTCGGCATCATCAAAGCGTCCGCAAGATGACCCATCGCCCATTCTTCCTGCTGGAGACGTTCCCTTCCCGGCCTTTGAACCAGGCCCTGCCGCCGACGCCAGCATGTTGGAGCCAGCACGAGAGAAGAGTAGGGAAAGAAGAACAACCTTTTCCCCTCTAGAGAAGCCGCCTTCGAGAGATGTGAGCATTCCAGCTCAACAAGCCCAAGGGTCGGTTAGACGCCGCCGACGGGCCACTACTAAGGGCAGCCGGCGCGGTATGCCGCCCGAAGAGGTGCTTGGGCGGGCCGAAGCAGAGGAACTGCTCAGCATGATTCAGGGGCATGTCGTCAACTTCCCATATGATTGGCTCCTGACTGAAGAACAAAACGGCAACTGGGGATTCCAGGTAGATGGTGTCGCGCCGCTTCAAATCTAGTAAGTCTCCGTCTATCATTCCCGTGCGTAGCCGGTCCAGTGCTAACATCCATTGCAGCAACTAGGTGTTATACACAGTTCAGAACGGTCTCATGGACCTGCTGGACAAAGCCTCTCTATATGGCTGAACCATTACACGATACTTCGATGCACAGGACGGAGTCAGGGAGGAGCATCTTGGCGTCGCGGGTACTTTCACTGTATTGATTCTATTCGTATGGCTTCGGCCCCTGTTTTTACATGTATTGTACACATTGTTAAATTACAGCCTTTATTACACCTTCTCACTTACCCAGATGGCGCCTTTGCAACCCGCCCGGATCACACCGGTGAGCAACCAGTGCGGCTCCGCCTTCTTGGCGTCATGCTCGACAGCGTGGTCCAGGTGCTCCAGTTCTTCATCGCGAATCCGCCGCAGTGTCTTGATGAGATCGGTGAACTCCGGACCGACATCATAGCCTTCAGCTTCCCACTCTGTGACCATCTCGATTAGGGTTCTGATTTGGTTGTTGTAGTGATCGCCAATTTCCGTCTCGACGGCCTCTGTACATGCCATGGCCGCTTCGCGACCCATTACTGCGGTACTCCAGCCCAGCCCAGTTGACATTAGCTGCCACAGAGGATACAGGGCAGTCGGTCGCACGCGATGCTTGTGGATGAGGGCGTTGAATGTATTTAGGTGGCCCTCTTCTTGGTCGTACATATGTGCCATGAGAGGTCGAAGGTGCGGGTGTCGATTGACGATCGGTGGGGTTTGAGCTGTGTAGATTCGGGTGGCAGCCAGTTCTCCGGCTTGATTGACTCGAAGCTGAACAAAGTCAGTATAGTTTCCCCAACTGCATACAATTGCACAACTTACTGCTGAAGACAAGAAATCCCGCTGCTCTTGGGTCAGGGGCTTTCGTCGGGGCGCCGCTGCTGCACCTTTTGCTTCGGCCTGAGCATTGGATGTGCCGGATAGCTGTCTGCGCGAGATGCAAACACCCGGCGCATACGCGTTTTGCGCTCCAATTCTTGCGATGCCACAGCAGGGCCTCAGAACTGATCTTACTGAAGCCATTGTGAGATTTTCCTGTGGATAGACAAGACCCCTAGGGTATTCGGAGCACAAACTCGGCCGAAGACAAATAGAAGATGTCAATGACATCGAACGACTAGACCCTGTGGATGCTGAAGCCTTGGTGAGCGTTGATTGGCTAGCCGTAGGGCAGGTCGGATGGGCATGGGCCGACGCTCCGACTGCTCCACCCCTGTGCAGACGAATGACATAATCTGAGCCAATCAGGCACGCGTTCGCAACGACAATGGCCCAAGGCTGTGAATAGGAGCCAGACTTTCGAGTTCTTCTTCTAACAACCTTACCACACAACCGCCAGCGACTATCTCCTGACCATTCACCTCTCTACACCCAATCGACAAAGGAATTTCATCTTTCTGCGACTCAAAGTTATCGTATTTGTTTTCTTTGCATCGATAGCCAATTGCGTAAACCGATCGATCGGTCTTGAATCACTTGATACACCCGGCGCAGTTGCTCGAAAGAGCTTCCAGCCCCTTAGTCGAATACCCGATCGTAACTCACCATGGCCGACATTGATGATGAGCTTTTGGCTCTCGCCGGAGGCGGAGAGTCCTCTGACGAGGAAGAGGAGGAGGTGATGTCTGAGGTGGAGAGTAGGGCGCAATCCGCGTCACCACCGCCCAAGGCGGCTGCGAAAAAGTCCGCTGCGAAAAAGGTGAAGAAGCGCGCTGGTGGAGGCGACTCAGAAGAAGAAGGAGAGGCGTAAGTTTCTCCCGTTTTGTAGTACACCCAGGCGCATTCCTACCTCTACACCGGAGGAAGTCCACCAACCTTGAGCTTCACCTTCGACATCTTGAATTTCAATCTCCCAGCTCATCATCGCGCGCGCAACATTGGCTTTCCACTGCCTTGCCTGCCAATTACATCACTGACAATGCGCCTCAGCTCTTCAGCACCCGGTAGCCCCAACTCGATAGGATCCGCCGCCATGGACGAGTCCGACTCCGAGGCCGAGCCGCATAGGGCGGGCCAAGACGATGATGAGGAGGATAAGTACCCGGTCGACGGCATGTTCAAAAGCCGCGCCGAAAAGGAGATGGTAATGGCCATGCGCGAAGTCGAGAGAGAATCACTGCTCGCAGAGCGACAGGCCGAAATTGAGCGCCACAGACAGAATCGCATGCTGCGACAGCTTGTCAGCAAGCAGGAGAACGAGGAGAAGAAGCAGAAGCTCAAGAAGCGCAGCGCCGACGCTGCCGACCTCGAAGACGAATCGCGCACGACAGCGCGGCCGCGCACCGACGGCAAGACGTCAGCGATAGATGAGCTACGTCGCGCGCGTGCGGAAAAGGTCGACCGCATACGTCGTCGCGAGGAGGAGCGCAAGGGGCTTAGGTCGCCGCGCGACGACTACCAGGACGACAGCGATGAGGGAGGTGATTACGAGGAGAACCAACGCCGTCGGCACCGCAAGTCACGATCGCCGGAGGACGAGATTGTCGCACGCGAGTTGCCGCCTCCAGACATTCGGGATTTCGAGCGCATTCGCGTCGGAAAGAGTCGTTTCGCGGAGCACTGCTTCCACCCAAGCTTCGAGACGACCATGATAGGATGCTACGTCCGCATCAGTATCGGTCCCGATCCCAAGACGGGCCAGGACGAGTATCGCATGGCGCGCATTCAATGTCAGTCCGCCCGCCGAGGTGTTGTTGCCGACAAGATGCTGACGTTTTACAGCCATCACGGTTGGCAAGCCATACGCCATGACAGGCCCTAGTGGTGCCTTTGTGACCGATCAGTATGTTCTGGCAGCTCATGGTAAGGCGGAACGGCCGTTCCCATTCATTTTCCTGTCAGATCGGCCATTTACCGAGGTGAGTTTCCTCTTCAGACACTCTATACTGGAGGGCGTCCAACTGACTGGAACAGCGCGAATACAATCGATACGAAAAGGTCATTCAGTCCGAGGGCCTGACTTGGCCCAAGAAGAAGACCCTCATGGACAAGATTGACGACATCAACGCGCTCATCGCGTACCATCTCTCCACCACCGAGATTGACGAGCGCATCCAGCGCAAGGCCGCGCTCCGCAAGAAGTTCGATCCCAAGTTGCGCGAGCGCCTCGCTCAAGATATCGAGGTCGCCCGCGCCCAAGGGAACACCAGAAAAGCAGAGGACCTGCAGGAGCAGCTCGACGACCTCAAAACGAACGTATTGGCCTTCAAGACGAGCCTTAGCGAGACCTCATCTAAGCCCAGCGCAACATCCCAGCAGGACCGGTTAGCTAACATCAACCGCCAACGCCGGCTGGAGAACGCCGAAAACGTTAGGAGAGCACAGCTCAAGGAGAAGGCCGAGGCGCGTAAGCTAGAGGCGGCGCTGGAGAGGGGCGAGGACATCAAGAACGATTTGTCGCGGCGGTTGCGGACCAAGGCCAAGTTCATCCACGACGCCAACGATACGGGCAGCAAGAAGGCAAAAGACAGCAATGCAAGCACACCCGCCAACGGCACGCCCAAGATGGGCGCTCAGGAGAAGAACTTCTTGCCTAATTTGGTCAAGCTGCAGGCTGCGAACCAGGAGAAGAAGGGCATCCCGACAATTCACAAGCCGCTCATGGATGATGACATTATCGGATCCCTGGATCTCGATATTGACATTGACATTGACTAAAGAAGTCTTGTTTCGCGGCGGAAATCATTTGCATGGTTGCGAGGGAGGGACTTGGCCTGGCTGGAGACTGGTAGGTTGCTATAAAAGTTGCTATAAAGGGGCATAAGGGGGTTTACGGGTACAGAGGCCCGACATCATATGGCACCTTTCCAGCGCAGTAGTTGTAGAGTAGAAAAAAAGCGTTTTGGCAGGGCTCTCTGCGTGAGCGAAGCAATCGACGCGATAGAGCAGACAAGAATGAAACAGGCTGCGCAAGCACTCGTCGAATTCATGGATCATCAGCCGTAATTTCACCTGCCTTCCCTCAGTAGCCTAATTTCTTCCAATGACCGTATCCTAGGCATGAGGCCCATTGATTCCTGTCTATCTACCTCAGTGAACCTGGAAGAGAACGGGTTACGCGGGACGCTACTGCAGACTCGCCCACCGCGGGGTCGGACTTAAGGTCTTGCCCCGCGCCGGTGGTCTGGTGGTGAGTGAGCTGCGGGGCAATGGATGCGCCAGCCCACAGTACCAGGTAGCGGAAGCGATCCGTCCCAGATTCCCACCTGCACCCTGCCCGCGTTAAGCTTCAAGGCAAAGTACGGCCCCGTCGGCGCGCATTGGGCTTCTGCACGTGGTGGGACGTCGAACCGGCACGACCGCATTGTAATTGCTCCGAGGCACCCCGCTGGCCAGCTACGTAAGGTAGGGCGAGGCAGCTAGCTGTACGTCTTGTCTCATAATCGTTCCTACCTTGGACATCCAATCCTCATGTTCGTCGTCGTCAACATTCCGTCCCGTCCTTTGAATCAGCCCACGACTGCGCACGGCTTTTACGGGGTTAACCTAAGTCTTCGAGACCTCTGAAAGCTCCCGAGTCCGTATGCGCTAGAGTATGCGACGACTACATTACGTCCATTAGTTGATTAGTCTACAACTCTTCTCCCCTCTCTACCACTGAGGAAGGATTTCATCGTTTCGTCGTTGGATTCACGTAGACTCATAATCCTTTGCTTCTCTCCCTCCTCCGGCGCCTGCCTTTCTGCATTACACCACTCGGTCACTTGCGCTCATAGACCACCATCTCATTAGACAAGAGTGCTTTACACTAAGCTGGGCTGTCCGTTGATAGACCCAGCCTCCCACATACCATTAGAATTCTAGATGCGACATAGAGGACATCCAGCAGCAGCGGCAATGACTCCCGAAACGAAACCCCTCCTGGGGGATGAGTCCTCCAGCCCGTCAGGTACAACCCTCTCTCTTCCCCCCCCCCCCCCCCGGGAATTGCACGTTTTTGCTCTAGGTGCCAATATGTAGCTAATAAGAGTCTCAACACCGCAGCACACTTTACATCCGCCCTCCCACTCACCACAGCCACCATCACAACCCGAGGCAGCGGCGGCGGCGGTGGCGGCGCACATCATCTCCCCCAAGCAATAGCCCACCGCGGCTTCAAAGCCCAATACCCCGAAAACACCCTCCTCGCCTTCCGCGCCGCGCTCGACGAAGCCGGGGCGCACGCCCTCGAGACGGACCTGCACCTCTCGCGCGACGGCGTCGTCGTGCTCTCCCACGACGGGAACCTGAAGCGGTGTTTCGGGATCGAGGACAAGAAGATCAACGAGTGCGATTGGAGTTATCTCAAGACGCTCGAGACGGTTAGAGAGCCGAGGCAGAGGATGCCGAGGCTGGAGGATCTGTTGGGGTTGCTGGCGGAGGAGGGGAGGGAGGGGGTTTGGGTTTTGCTCGATATCAAGGTAAGGGATCATGTTCTTGGGTGCTTTTGGGGTGATGGGTTTGTGCTTTGGGTGTTTGGTATGGGAGGTGAAGAGAGGGGGAGTTGAAGAGGAGGATGTGTGAGAAGAGGGCGCGGCGCTGGGAAGAAGAAGAAAATGATGATGATGAAGATGCTGACGTGAATCGAATGCGCATAGACCGACGATCCCCCAGCAGAACTCCTCGGCCGCGTAGCCGACGTCCTGGCCTCCACGCCGGGCCCCGTGCCGTGGAACGAGAGGATAGTATTCGGATGCTGGAACGTAAGTTACCATCTCACCAGTCTCACCACACTTTCCGCAAAAGACCAAAACCCCAAAGAGCACGACGGTACTGACACTTAACCCAAAGCAACCCTACATCACCCACGTCCGCACAATCTTACCCGCCTACCCAATCTCCCTCATCTCCTGGTCCCCGCTCTACGCCCGGAACTTCCTCACGCCGAAACAGCCGAACCTCTCCTTCAACATGTTCCAAAAGTCCCTCGTCGGGCCCGTCGGCAAACTGTTCATCAGAGACGTGAAGAAGAACCGTCGGCAGCTGTTCGTCTGGACGGTCAATGACGAGGAGTGGATGGAGTGGAGTATCCGCGCCGGAGCGGACGGGGTGATTACGGATGATCCAGAGTTGTTCCGGGAGGTGTGTAAGCGGTGGGAGGGGAAAGGGGAGGGGGCATCTACGTCAACATCCACGTCGACTTCGGTTCCATCGGGAGAGCGAGAGGTAGACGCAGACGAAAAGGCGAGGGCGGCTAGGCGGACGGGCCGGGTGCGCGACGGGACGTGGAAGAGGACGGCGAGGTTGTACCTCGAGGTCGCGGGGATCCAGGTCCTCGTGGCGGTGTTCACGCCCATTCTGATGCTCGTTGCGCGGTTTGGGGTTGTGGGGCCCGGGCCCAAGGCCGCCAAGGCGTTGAAGCTGTGAGGATGGAGGGGGCTCTTGCAACGATGTGTTGGCGCTGGCTGGTTTGAGAAGGTCTCTAGTATGATCAATCTTGCGGGGATAGACGACACCTGTGAGAGAGGAGAGAAAATGAGCTAGGGGAAAGTACACTGACAGAGGGCGAGTGGAGGGAAAGGGGGGCAGAGAGTAGAGCCCAGTCGGATGATGACTGTGATGAACATTTAGAGGACAGTAATTTACCTACATAGGAAGAGGCAGAAGGAGCTGAAATATGGCGCTAATTGCGCGATGTAGATGGAGGCTAGGTGACTAGAAATACAGAAGAGTATAAAGTTCGAATCCCGAAATACACATCCTCCTCGATCTGTGGCTTTCACCAAAACTTTCCTTCCCATGCTATACTTCTGTACAAGAACAGGCTACAGTACCCAGACATTGTGCAGTTTGGAAGATGGTACCAAAGGTAACAAAATGTTGGAGGCCTCCTTAGATCAGGGCAGATAGTACGCGTGAGAGCATTGAAGCAGACAGGATTTGTGCGAAGCCCGCATATATCCTTGAGCCGAGAGAAGTTATGCGTGACGCCTCGTTGTGTCTTGTCAGAAGATTCGGGTGGGGTCAAGAGAGGGTTCCTTTAAGAATAACAAGAGATAATCAATATTCATGTCCAAGAGCTTGCTAGGTTTCCCATTTCCATCTGGCCGTACAGATATATAAAGCCCTGAAAATTCTCACATACAAAAAGCCAAAGCTGTCGCTATTTAAACCATCCAAATCACGCCGTCGACAAACAACCCTCTCGCTCAAAGTCCGTAATTCCCATCAAGCCCATCCAAAAATAACCCACCATTGTTCCCGTTCCCGCTGCAAGATGCGAGCAACGCGTTCCGGTACTCCAAACTGCTGACGCTCAAATTCAAATCACTCGTCGCCAGGTCCTCGCCCGAGGACAAGCTCTCCTCGCTAACACTCAACACACTCTGCGGCGGTGCTGGGTTCGTTCCAAAGTCACCGATATTGAAGTTGGCCAGGTCCCAGCTATCGGGGCTCCAGCTGTCCAACCCTGTCGATGATGACGCGGGCGTCTCTCCCATGTTGGGGATGGCGCCGCCACCGCCGCCGTAGATTGCGTCGTAGACGTTGTTCAGACCGCCGTCCATGGAGCCGAGAAGGGCCTCCCATTCAGAGGAAGATACCCCGGACACCTTTTGTGGTTGCTGTGGCTGATGTTGTTGTTGCTGCTGCTGTTGTGCGTAAAGACTCTGGTGCGCTGCGGCGAGGATGTGCTGGTGTAGACGGGCTGTAGTTGGCGATGGAGGCGATGAACCGTTTGGTGTGCTATTCAGAGACAGATAGTCGAGGTTCTGCTTGGAGGACGTGCGGATGCGGCTGGCGATTTGTGACATGGACAGACGCTGGTCTCGCCGTGCGGGGACGTCTTGCTGCTGCTGTTGTAAATTGTCAAACGACGGCTTCGAACGGGACCGGTAGAGCTCTGGGCGGTTCTGGATGCTCGGCATGGTCATCCGGCGCATCTTCTCCTGCTGCTGGATCAAGTCACTCTCGCTAGCAGCGGCGCTCGGAAGACGACCCAAAGTCCGTTGAGGCGACTTCTTCTTGACCGCTGGCGCAGGCGGCGAAGCCCTTTGCGGTGCGGGCATGGACGCGGATGCTTCCGGAGGCTCTTGTGGCGGAGTGGGCAGGTTCTGCTCATCAAGTCGAATGAGGAGGCCTGCCACACGCTTGAGATCGAAGGATCCGGGCGCCTTGGCCTTTGTGAGAATGTGGAGGACGCTGTTGACGAGACGCTCGACGTCCTTTAGCATCTTGCTTTCGGGCTTGAGCTCGAAGCTCTGGTACATGAGGGTCATGCCGCAGAGAACGAGAGTATCCGTCTTGTTGAGGCAGAAGGAGAAGGTCATGCTGCGCTCCTCGAGCAGCTGGACGATTTGAACAACGTGCTTGCTGGACTCGCCAATGGAGATCAAAGCAGGCGCGGCCTTGCGACCGAGCGAGGAGCCAACGGCAGGGCGGTAGATGAGGATCTTAGTGTAGTAGTAGGCGAGAGCAAGCAATGGCGACCGGCTTCCGGTGACATCGGTCGAAGGCTTATCTTGCTTGAAGGTAAGCTTGAGATGCGTCGGGAGTGACTCGTTCCATTCGTCGAGCTCAGCCTCCATAGCAGACATTGACTGCAGCGACAGCTCGTGTGAAGTGGCGGCGGGGTAATTCTTCTCCATCACCTTGGCTAGGATTCGGCAACAGCGGAAGAGGGCGAGCGCGCTCGACAAGCGGGTGTATTCGCCAGGGAGCGTCGGCTGGAAGCCCTTCTCTGTGACGTACTCGTCGTCTGTGTCTGAAGGATACTCAGTGTGGATCTCATCCTCCTTGAGCAGTTTCGGCAGTCCAAGAATGGCACCAGAGAAGCTGCAGCCGTTAGTCCATGTTCCAACTTCATTCTGAGATAATAATACTCACCAATCCAATGTGTACAGAGTCCAGAACACCTTCTTACGGGTCTCAATTGTGAGCGCGCCGAAGGAGAAGCGTTTCTGGCTCTGATGGAGGCCGAGGCGATGGGACAAACCCACCGCAATGCCCTTGTAGTGCTGCAAGCGCTTGTAATCCGCTCTCACGATGCAGTACAAGAGAGCCAACTCAAGACATTGCAGGGTGACCATGGTGTTTTCCATAAGAACAGCCTCGACAGCTCGCTGCCATTGTTGCTCACACGCTGCGATCTGCTCGAGATCGGGCTGGTCGCTGCCTAATGCCGCGATGCCAAAGACGAGGTACAGCTGGGCGATTTTGTGGTTATTCTTGACCTTTTCCGGGTCTGATACGAACTCCTCATAGATGTGGAGGAATGTCGGCTTGTGCAAGACGGGGAATAAGGGAGCCCACTCTTGGAAGTAGACGTTGACGCAGCGATCTGAGAACAAACGCGGCGGCACTTTGAGTGACTGATCAGGCGTTTTTGGCGTCAAGGGATGGCACCCCTGGATATGCAGAAACGCTTCCGGGTTGAAATCTGAGCATGACTTGCCATTTTCTTGCATCTTGCGCTTGAAAGCCTCTGTGTTCCTTGTTAGCCAAAAAACTCGTTGGTCTATGTCTACATCGCTCGGACCGCCACTCCGGGAGGCGGGATGAACGGGTACGCGCATAAGAAGGGCGGTACGAACCGATAAAGGCACGGCCGCTGGAAGGGCCCATAAAGTATGAATCCGAGTTCTCGACGCCGAGTAATAACGGCGACGCCTGCACCCGGAAAGTATCTTCCTTGGCCGGCGCCCCAGCATCCTTTCTTCCATCTGATGTCGACGCGGGTGACTGCGCCGATGTCGCGACGGAAGGGCTGCGCATAGTCGTGTGGCTGTGGTTTCCGTGCATCCTCGACAGCATGTCAATCTTTTCGTCCTTCTCATCCAGCAAGTCCTTCAACTCCCTGACTTCGGTTTCCAGCTGGCGCACGCGCTCCTCGAGAGACTCTGTGTAGCCGCGGGGGAATGCGCGACGGCTCAGCTTGTCGCTTGTGCGGCACTCGAAGCCCACGTTGGAGCATTGCGAGCATGTCGGCCTGATTCCATCGCAACGGATCTTCTTGCTCCGGCACCGGTCGCAGGCCTGTGCTATGCGGCTTTGCGAGCTGGTGCCCACCTTGATCACCTTCATGGGTAATATTCCAGGCATGGTGGCGGTGTTTCCCTCTGTTTTCTACGTTTCGATGTTCCTTCCTGGTGATTTATCCGATGATGGGCAATTCAAGGCGGATATCTGGCGTTGACTAGATCAGCCTCAGAGGCTTCGGCGGTGACTTTTTCCTGTTCTCTAGATTCGTCGTTGGTGGGCTCGGTTGATTGATTTGGACGGGCGCGCGGTTGGTTGAATATTTGTATACAGATGAATCATGAGTCCTCCTCAAAGTGATGGGCGGGTGGTTTCGTAAATCGTCGTCTTCGTTGGGGGTTGTTGCAGGTAGTTGGTATCTTTAGTGACTAAGAAAGTAGGTCCACGAGAACACCGATCTTGCCAACTGAGATGGCAAAGATGACAGCAGAGACACGGAAAGGAGAGGAGTGGAGATTTGGTGTGTTCTACAACTCGGAAGCGGCGGGTGAGCAGTACCTATAATAGGTAGAATGAATTGTAAGGTCGAACAAGACGAAGAGCAATAGAGATGCTGGGTGGGAGGGCGGAGTCGGGGGTGTGTGTGAGGGAAAAAGGGAAAGAAGAAGTGGAAGATGGTCGTAGGGGAGAGGGAGACTGTGGGGTCTCTTAGTAGCAAAATGGACACAACGACTGGGAACGCTGGACGCAGGACACCACACCGAAAGGATTTGCTGCTAGGAACGCGGTACAAGATGAATCGTGGGGAGTTGGGGACGGTAAAGTACCTACCTGCCTGCCTTAGGTTAGGTACACTAGGCTACAAGTACAGTACCACCTACCTAGAACAAGACCCCGTGGACGATGTGCGGGGACCAGGGATGGACCAGGAGCCTAATGTAAGGTAGAAACAGCCTTCCGCTTCTTGACTGGAATGCACAGAATTGGTGAGCTCCTGCCTGCAGTCCCGTCAATTACTTACACTGAGCAGAGGTACCTTACTGCTCGGTTCTGGTGAGGTGCCGCTGTGGAGAGGAAAGTACCTGAGGAAACGGGAGGTTTTGGTGGGCCCCGGGCCGGCTCTCGCACTGGATAATCTGCCCTGCATCGCTGGCCAGTGCCTTGCTGTGTTGTGTAAGCGAGGAGCCCTTAAAGGTACAGAAATCTGGGGGAAGAGCTGCCCGGGGTCTGCCGGGCGGCCCTCGCGCCGGCGCTGGTGTTGGGAAAAGTTGGGGTGAGGTGGGAAACGATACAAATGCACGCTAACAAGAGTGAGGGGGAGCCAATCACCAACTGGCAATTGTATACCACCCAGCTCGCTAGACCGTAGACTCAAGTACGAGTACTTCGCTTCTGAGGTCTTCCAAAGTACATTTCCTGATATGGCCACTTGGTGAGGTGCTAGGTACCACCCAAGGCACCGGCCAGCACTCGATGACTGACAAGATCTAAGCTCTGGAAACAGGCGCCAGACAGAAAGGAAGCCAGAAGCAGAACAGAAGCACACCACTACACTTTTGCCCGCCACGATAAACGTGTCCATCAACGCCATGCGACGACGTGATGTGTGCCGGTCTGCTGTTGTGCCCGTAGCCTGACAGCGTCGCCAAAGCACAATGCCCCGCGCAAACACGCGCTGGCCTGTCCTGCCATTGTCCCGTGTCTCTAAAAAGCAGCGTCTCTCTCTTCATCTCGCCATTCAGCCCTTCAAAGCCAGCTCAGCGGACGCAGATATGGCACCACTCGAGTCCTTAGAAGCAGCAGACCACTTCCCCAACTTCAGCTATCCAGTCTCTAGGTAGACCATCCGGTCTCTCCAGAGGCCCCAAAAGTCAGCAGGCGCCTACGGCAACCTGACGAAAGGAAAAGCTCTAGACCATTTTGGACGCGGGGCGGATCCGCCCCCCCAGAGTTTCCGCTCCGTTGTCAGCCCAGTGTCATGCGCAAGCGTCTCCTGGCGAGTCGTCCATTCCATGCTTCATGCCGCTTCGCTCCAACCAACCCGACCAACCACTCCTTTCCGCCACCACCCATCTCGCCTTTTCTCCAGATTCTACCTTTCGTTCAGGGCAAGATTCGGGAACAAAGAGATACATAGACAAGCTTGCGAATTTGACGTTCGGCAAAAGTAGGAACAGCCCACTGGGCTCTGGGGAAAAGGAGGGAGGCACCTGGGGTCCGAACTGGGGCGCAGGCCACAGGAAACTGGGGGAGAAATCCGGGGCATGGCCCCCGGTGCCGTTACACTGGTTCCGGGGCTCCCCATTATCGCCATATACCCATATCGGATTGGATCAACCCCAGTCGATGATCGCTTCCTCGTTACTGGTGGCCCCAATGATTCGCCGCCTGGGACGAAAGCTGCTTGGCCCACGCCTGCCACGCAAACTGGACCAATTCTTCACCTCTGCAGCGCTCTTCAAGGCCTATCGAGTCTGAGCGTGCGCGGCAGTGATACCTAGTCGTCAATACTGGGCCCGACCTTGCGGTGAGCAGCCAATAAACACAGACGAGCCGCGACTAAACTACCGGATCTTTTGCGATCGACGGGATTTTCGCTGTCTCGAGACCTATTGGCACCTATTGGCATATCATCACTGAGAGATGACGCCTAGTCTTCATGTCACAACCTCTTGAGCTCTTGCACTGACCAACAGCCGTCATCATTATCAACCCGGCCC
Source organism: Colletotrichum lupini (assembly GCF_023278565.1). Classification (NCBI taxonomy): domain Eukaryota; kingdom Fungi; phylum Ascomycota; class Sordariomycetes; order Glomerellales; family Glomerellaceae; genus Colletotrichum; species Colletotrichum lupini. The sequence goes on from NC_064678.1 coordinate 3,779,646, forward strand.
GGAATCCAGTGTATATGTTGCGACGACAACCAGACACTGCGCTCCGACTTTGGCTCGAGACAGGGTCCAACAGGTTCCGAGATAGTTGACTGCCCCAATGTCACTTTGAAGTCTGAACGCGCCCGAGTCCCCGACGTCTTGACTCGAGTGACGCTTCTGTGATGCAATGAAAAGACCCGCTGATATTGAAACTGGCGCCAGCTAGTCGGTAATCGTGAGTCCGCCAAAAACGGATCCCCCCATCCAAACATGTCACACCGTCGACGCCGTTGGCGTTGGGGATGGAAGGAAACCACGCTATCTTTGCGGAACCGCAATTGCAAAACTTTATCCCCTGCCCGCATTCCGCGCCGTTCTCGGGCGGGCCCACTTCACTTCAGTCCGGGCTTCGGGTCAGCGGTACCTGTAACTTGTAAGCTGAACACTGTCCTTCGAGGAGTCGAGGCTCAAGGAAGCACAACGTAGCAACAGTCTCGAATGCTCGCGTGCTCAATGCTCGACATCGCAAATATGTGAGTCTGCCTGTTCCGAGAATTTGTCGTGCTGCCCATCGTTGATTGGGCTACTCTCAGCATCTCCAAACAACATTCAGCCCTGTTCGGAAAGCGGACTGGTCTCGTCAACTCTAGACAATCCCATCCCAGATGATATGGGTATTTGTGTAGAAAGCCAAAAAAGAGATCATTTAACGGATAACGGGATCGGATGAATAAACGCATCCTGTCACGTCCGCAAGGCAGGCCGAAACATGAGACAGGCGAAGTTGAGCAAACCACGCCACTTTGTTACTTCGTCCTGACTCTCCTTTCTCGAAGAATTCCTGTTTGAGCGTCCCCTGTGGCATTCACCCAGTCAAAGATCGAATTGCAGAAGAGTGGTGCTCCTTCTCTATCCCTCATTCCGCAATCCCTTCCCCACGCTACACTGTTGGTAATCGCACGTTGGAACGCTGACACCGCGCGCTGATGATGCACGTATCCCTTATCGTAGACATTCGTTGAGCTGCAGGTGCCGCGAACAACAGGAACATCAAACGCGTAGGGGTCGTTGTGTTGTGTTGGGAAATTCTACCCCATAAAGTGTACCATGGACGACCCGATTGCCGCCCTTCATCGTGATATTTCGTTCATGCAAAAGACCCAGGGCGAAACCCAATCGGCGCAAGCTGCATCCCCGCTGGCAAGTCACCCAGATTCGATTCAATGACAAGGTCCAGGGTCTCTCCCACACGCGCCTGCTGCTCGGCGTGGCATCCCCCGTCGCTCGCTCCTTGTCCAAATACGTGCACCTGCTGTGTTTCTTCCTGCCCTCGTCTTCGAGAGGTTGAGGAGGCGCAGAATGTCACGTCGCGGACGAAATTGAGCAACATTCGCACCCTACTGTAGAGGTCCGTTCCGGACATGGCCCACCTACGTCGATCTCCATTGCACCTAGGTGAGGCCATGAACTCGTCGTCCGCCCGCCAAGTCTGAGCCTCGACGAGCCTCACGCTGCTCGGTGTGATGAGGAGTCTTCGGGGCGTTCCGCGCATGCCGGCGAAGAAACCGGATCACTTCGGCCTTGTTCTCGAAATGCAGATGGCGTCTGTTTGTGGCACGATGGCTATCAAGTATTGTTGTCAAACTCCATGAGATGGCATCGCCCCCATTATCAGACATGCATCGTGCAGGCAAACGCGGGGCATCCGGATGTTTGGTGCTGCACTCCACTGCCATTGTACAAGCTCCTATTCTGCCCCGTGTGAAGGGAAGAGGTGGTGTTTTGATGGGTTTCCGTAGTTTTCGTAGGATAAGACGTCAAAGTAGTAAAGCACTCTAGTTGCGAACAAGCTCAAACTTCATGAATAAGGTCGTCTGCATTGCTCCATGGTCTGGTCTCTGCTGCAGCCGCTCATCGCCATGCTTCGCAACGGCGTACTATGCCCCAGATGGGCACCGCCGCGACTGAGTCTACGCTCGAGGTTGTGACTGCCGAATGGATCGACCCGGCCACCTGGCTTCGCCTGTCACTCCCTCCCTAACTGAAGTCTTCATCTTCATTGGATAACTCGTCTTGAACTAGGTCATTTTGGGCATCTTCCATCAACCCGAGATAAGCCACCACGTTCTCGTCTGCGAGGAGTTGTGTTTTCTGCAAGGTTGGGGCACATCGCCCACCCTTGTTAGCCTGGGCGCCACACGCGGGGGAAGTCTGTAGTTGAGACGGGTCTCCGGGGTAATTGAATTGTAGGAGAAAAATAGAAGAATTGCAGGACTTTGAGAAGCAGAAAGACTGTGGAGTGAAGTGGGCAGAGAATCGTAAGATTTGTCTGCAGCCCTAGCACTGACAGGAAACCGGCGATGAAGAGTAGCAAACCACTTACCTGGTCTTCTAGAGCCTTCGCGGCAGCTTCTAGCAAGCTCGTCTCTTGCTCCCTCAGCGTTGCAGCTACACTGATGCATGTCCCGCAGACGAGACCACCTTCATTCAGGGACTCGTCCAGGTCCTCCAGAGATACACCGGTGGCCAGTCGCTCAAGCTGGCTGGCCACCAGATCCTCCAAAACGGAAACAACCCGAAGACGAAAGATTTGAGCCAGGGGGTGTTGATCGATGTGTTGCTCGAAAGCCGTTGTCGTCGAGGTCACATCCTCTTCTTGCCAGAATAGTTTTAGCTCCCGTGAACCTCCGGTGTCCTGCAAGACGCGAAATGACAGGCCGTCCTCCTCGTTGAGGCACATGAAGTAGGCAAAGGGGCTCTTCCAGCTGAGTGAGCCATTCGCCCGGACAAACTCCACAGTCGGTGCTCCATCAAAGACGTGCAGCTTCGCCTTGCCCAGCGGGTCGTCTTCCATGGGTATCAAGGGCAGCGTGATCCGGTCGGCGGCTGACGCGGGGTCAATGAACCCGTAGCTGAAGAGCATCTCTGCCCCGGATTTCGCGTCCCCGTAGGATATCGTCATCTCGTCCCCAGACGAGACCCTGCAGCCGGGTCGCAGAAGGAGTACTACCTCGTCCTTACCATTCTCCTCGTAGTAGGCATTGGCCTTGGATGAGTGATTTGCCAAGTCTAGCACCGGGACCATGGCCTCCCCTGATTTGGGGAGCTCCAGACATCGGGACCGAAACCACGCATCGACCCGAACCCAGTCAATGAGCGACACCTTGTCGCTTTCCCAAAACAGCTCGTTCCAAAATGGTAGAGTCGCAGAAATCTCTCGGAGCTCGTCAAACTCGTCTGTCAACGCAACAATCTTGGCGGCCGTGGCCGACTACTTCTTGTTAGAACGTTATCCATAAGCAATAGCTGAAGCCTTCGGGATATCGCTTCTATCTCACTCAGCCGCAATACTTGGCTGGCGAAGAAGTAGACCTTCATATGAGAACGATTCCACAAAATTTGGGGTGCAATATTGATGTTGTTAAATACGGGGGTTGGACCAAACCTGCGTAACCAACGACAGCCGGTATTTGCTTTTCAGGGAAGGCCGTAGGCAGTGGAGAAGGGAGGCTGGAGAAGTGCTTGCCTCAAGTGATGTTCCATTCAACATCTCGCGTTCCTGCTCAGTCCAGAGGGTGGTAACAGGAACTTGCGGCGGCAGGTACTTGACGTATTCTGTCCATGGCGTCGAGACTCCGCCCTTCAAAGACGTTTTGGGCCTATCAGAAAGTACCTTCTGTGTGAGAAGAAAGAGGCAAACGTCATGGCGAGTGGACTAAATCAAGAAGATGGGTAATCCTTTAGCTTTCCAAGGCCCGCATCAGGCTCGGGCGAACACTCTACCTTGTGACCGGCAGCCTCGAGCAGCTGCCGAAAGTTCTTATCGACCTTTGCATAGTTCTCAACAGCTTCGGCGGATAACACCAGCTCGCCTGGGATCATGAGTAAGGTTGGGATGTCAAAGGTCTCTTCCTCTCGACTGAGCTCCTTGTTTGAAAGTAGACCCAACCCGCAGCCGGGGATTTCGCGGGCCTCGACGTCGACGAGGTCTACGTCATTGAACATGGCCCAGGTGGAGAGGGTCTCCAGGGGAAGCTGCGTAGACGCCATGACGAGGCTGTCGCCTTGCTCTCAATGGGATTGAAGATATACTTGCGAACGGGCGGGATGTTGGTCGTTGCACTGCAGTCTCGTGGTTTGTCAGGCAAGTAGCGAGCAAATGTGGAAAGATTCAAGCGCGAGTCCCGGAGCAAAACGGTTGCTCAAAGCGCAGGGTGGATCGCAATGGCATGTACTGCTACCGAGCAGCGAATACAAGTGCTTGAGGGCTGGAACTGCAAGAAGCCGATGTCTCTCACCAGGAAACAATTCAGTTTTTCTTTTGTAATGTCAGAAAATCATGTTTTGAAACGGCAAGATATCTTTTTGGGCCAAGATTTCAATAGAGGCGCCGCATTGGTAGTTAGAAGCCCAAAGAAGCCTAAAAGACTGGGCCCCATCGCGAAGGCGGGCACGCACTCTACCTATTCGTCTCATGTTCAAGTACCTTGAGGTAAGAACCATCTTCTCGCAGCTCTGCTTGAACTTTCCGATGCAAAAGAAACATGGGCTTTCGACTCAAATACCACAACACTGAAAGACGACGGAGGTCACTGGATGGACATTGGAACTCGGAGGGTGTCAAAGTCCTGTTTTCGTAGGTGGCCTATGTACTGATACTCAGGTAATTGGCCGGAGCATGATTAACAACTGCTAGTCATCATGGCGGAACGACCAGACAATCCCGCTCTAAGGTAAGTTCGCAACGTCCTAGGAAGCATGTTTCCCCTATACCATTCCTGACAACTCCGAAATTATGCGTGCAGACCTAGCCGGGTTACGGCGAGATCAAGGTATCATCGATATGAAATAGGATAAGGAAACGAAAAGCAGACCAAACTCCATGCTGAGCATTCCCGGTCCCGTTGTCGCTGTTCACATGGCTCGTTAAGATGAGTAGTAACACAGACTTGCAGCCATCAATCGGCTGCACTGGTCATCGTGCTTCAGGTTACCGACCATTTGAGGCGAGATGCTCCTTGAAGAGCTCAGCGGCACGACGAGCATCCCTCCGCTGACTCTCTTCATGTATCTTGCGCATCCAGGCCGCTCCCCGCACCCACTCCTCGTTCCTGCGGACATAGATTGGCAACTCCTCTTCAGGGACATCGCCGAAGTCCATGTGTCTATGGTGGGACCACGGCCGTGGCTCGCCCCTCGCGGAGGCCAAATTGTCTTCCTCTTCCTGGTGCTCTTCTGCCAAGCGCTGCTGTCGCATACGCTTGGCTGCTTTGCCGAAGTTCGCCTTGCGGCCACCTCGGGCTTTGATTTCCTCCATCTTCGACTTGTACCACTGGTCGCTGCGATTATGTGGCCAGTGGATGCGAGGGTCAAGCTTCATATGAAAGCGGCCGTCATCTGCACCAGGTGTCGAGGCTCCTTTCGAGGTCTCTATTGTCGCAGCCAGAGTATACACCCCCAGAGGAGGTCTCGTGGCGCCGGGCTGGCTATATATCATGGCGTCGAACTTGGTGAATTCAAAGTCGGCGCAAAGCTGGAGTCGACGCTCTTCACAGGTCAGTCTCTTCGTTTTGCGGGAAGAACTGGACTTCGGATCCTGTTGGTAGCGATTCTGGGGGTCGGCCCTCCCTAGTGTCGAGCCTTGTCGAAGTGTGCCATTCGGCAAAAGGACGTGATTATGACTCTGCCCGTTGGCAAGTTTTGGCTGCCGTATTCTCCCATCTTTCTCCCGTCTACCATCTTCGTCCTCGTCAGAGGAAGAGCTGAGCACAATAGGCCTAAACACGGCACCCAGGCGAGTGGTATCCTCATTTCTCGAAGAACGTGAACGTGACGCCTCGAGATTGGCGCCAGGAAGTCCCAAAGAAGATGTGGACTGTGAAGCATTCAAAGTTGCTGGGGCTCCAAGGTAAGTGGACGAATGGGGATGCCCAATGACTACCTTTGCCTGCTCTGGAGCCCTATCATCGATCTCGTCATCATCGTCATCAAGATCTTCATCAGAAGAGCTGGAAGACGACGATGACTCGGATGTTGTGTCAGTACTGTCAAGCCTTCTACGCTTGCCGGCCGAAGACGTGAATCTGCTTGTTGAAGCTGATCGTGATGCCGATGGCGCCGATTTCACATGCATTGGCGGCAGACTCTTAGTATTGACGTGAGGCAGCGCATCGAAGCTTCTGTTCCCAGATAGCGTAGATGCCGAAGGTGCAATGGAAGTCCTTCCTCCAAGTTGACTTCTGTTGCTTTCGGCATCCGGCCGAGTGCTCGAATCGCGAGCGGCATGTGACGCATTCTTAGTGCCTGGCATCATCGCGGACTCTTGAGATGCTCGAGAGCTTTGACCTGGTCGATATCCCCCTGAAGAAGCCCGTGCTGAGTTGTATCCCCATGTCTTCTTTCCCCTTGGTTGCACCTGTTCGACGGTTGCAGACGTCTGCGATATGCGCTGGTTTGTATCGGTACTGCTAGATAATCGCTTCGTCTGGTCTTGTGATGGCGAGTGCACTTGATTAAGAAGTGGCCGAAAAGGATTGAATGTGCCAGGAGGGAGAGTTTCATGGTTAATTGGTGAGACAGACTCAGGAGTGTGAGTTTGCGCAGAAGTAGTGTGGAACCTTGGATGAGTCTCTTCTTCCATGCGCTTCTTAGGAGGAGCTTTTGCCCCGGCTGTCTTTCTAGCTGTCATTGCCAGTTTTCCCATGAGATCGGCCGGCAGATTCGTCCTTCTGACTGTGGCATGGGCGCTCTGGAAAGCGTGTGCTGGTTCGTCTCGAAAATCCCTGCCACGTGAATGGGACTGGCTGCTTCTCGACTGGTCGTCATGACTAACTCGCCCTACGTTCTGCGATGGGTTCTGCACCACTGAGGGCCTTGGGGGCGCGCGTCCAGATGAGCCGGCAGCAAGATGCGCAGCACTGCCTCGAGCAATCCTCCTTTCTGCTTGATGGCGTAGGCAAAGAGTCCCATTGAGAGCACTGGAATCGCATCCGTCTTCGGCACACCGTTTTGTAGACTGCTGACGAAGGGACTCCATCTCCTAGCGGCCTGGTTCTTCATGAAGATATCTCGATTCTATCAACTTGCTGAGATGGGTTTCCACGGACACAGGGTCGGGGTTAGTAGATCTCGAAAGCCTTGTTGCCTAGCCAGACCTGCTCTAAAGGGCGAAAGGCCGTTGCCCAAGTGCTGAAGTCAACGAAGATACGTCGTTAAGATTGGATGTTTGAGTCTCTCGGAAAACCGTTGGCAAAAGTCGAGCTGAGTGGTGCGCCCTAATTCAAATTCGGAACAACGTGTCGAGCAAGAAGTACACAGCGAGGATGGGTTCCTTTCTCTTCATGGTCTGGGACTTGGAGATTAGGTGGCCAGAGGTGCACGACAGGAGGGTTCTACTGAAGTAAGGTTAGCTTAAAGTTCAACCTGACGTTAGACGGGACCTGGAAGGTCCTTCAAAACAAGTTGGAGCCAAATGATGACAGTTGTAGAAATAAAGTGTGCGCTCAGGTCTTTTCAGTCATTTTGGTCTTCATATTGGGGACCGCAGCGGGTTCGTAGTCTCATCTTGAACCATTTTACTTGTCTTCCTGAGCCTTTGGTCCTACTCCGTTTGGGTAACTAGTAGCAGAACTCCAAAATGAGGTCATGTTCATTTCGCTTCTCAATCCTATATTGGTATACTGCATTGTTTAAGCAGCTCCGTCTGTCGCGTATGCTTTTCGCTCGCCGAAAGCCTTGCGAGGATGAGGACGTGGCTCATTCGTCAAGAACGGCCATTGAACGGTAACAAGATGAGACAACAAACCCAGAAGAATCCTTTTCGATCGGACCTTTTACCAGTAGTCATCACTGCGCGTAAGAAATGTGTGTTGGGGGTCGGGGAAGGACATCAAGGCCTTGGAGAAGCAAAATCGCACTTACCCGTTGGAGAATCGCCTGCTCCCTCAGAGTCGCGCCTTCGGCCGCCAGCACACGACACTTTGGCATGGGTTAGGAAGATAAAGAGCTTTGGGACCGGGTTGAAATCGATTGAAAATGATTGAGTCTTGTTGTGAACGCAGAGTTGTGATCAAGTTTCTCTTCGTAGCTGCGCGAATGCTCAGGGCAAACCAAGCTTTTGTCGAGTCGCAAGGCTGGTCGGGTTGCTGAGGCTCTCGCCTCGCGTTGCGTTCAGTGGAGGTTGATGAAGGTCGCTTGCTTGAATTCACTGGAGGGCCTCTGGGTAATCCTTGCCTAGCTTCGTTAACAGACGGAACGACCTTGACGGGGCACCGTCGATTTACATCCGGGCCCACCCAAAACATCGGCGAACGGATCATTTGTCACCCGTATCACCCCTCCATCCAAAATAGCCTAGCGCGGGGATCTTCAGGCATGAGCTGCTGCCCGTGGTCCCCTGTTCCAGTGTCAACGGTCCACTATCTTGTCGCCAAGTTGCCCGAAGCTCCCTGCCTACCTCAGCACTCGCAGCGCGTGCGTTGCCCCTTCCGCCAAATATACAATTTTGAGACCAGCAGTCGCCGATTGACCAGATCCTGGCTTCCTGAATACGCTCTCGGATTTGGTAGAGCAAGATGAATTTCCTCAAGTCAGCAGTGGCCTCTGCCATTGCACAGGGGCCACCATTCCCTTATAGCTTTGGCGACAAGGTGGACATCGACGAGTCCATATGGACATTGAACAATGGCACCAAGCGAGTATGTCTAGCTACCCGACGACGCAATCGACAGCCCAACATCTAACGCCCCTTGACAGGAAGACGGTTCCAACTGCAGTATTTTCTCCTTTGATGTTGCCGCCAACAAGTCCCGACTACCCCTGGCGAAGAACGCACTGCGAAAGCTGAGGACCTTACGACACCCAGGCGTCATCAAGGTGTTGGATACCGTGGAGGTAAGGGCGGCCCTTGACTACCTTACACGGAGCTTTGTCTCACAAGACTATGCAGACCGATACATATATCTACATTGCGACCGAGCGAGTGGTGCCTCTACGATGGCATGTGAAGAGAAAGAGCCTCACGCCAGAAACGATAAAATGGGGATTGAGCAGCGTTGCGGTATGTTGGGTTGATAATATAGTTGAGTGGGAAGACTAATTTTTCCTAAAGCGCACCATCAAATTTATCAATGATGAGGCTTCATCAATACACGGCAACCTAAGGGTTGGCTCTGTGTACACATCTGAGAGTGGGGAGTGGAAGATGAGCGGGTTTGAGGTTCTGAGCAATGTGAAAGACGACGAAGCAGTGATATACGTAGGTATTCCTCCTTGATCTTGGGCAACACATTTACTGACATCGAGGCTTAGACATACGGCAGCTTGGTCCCAGATTCAGGGCGATATGCGCCACCTGAGCTTGCTCGTGGTGGCTGGGATGCCATCAAGAAGAGCCCGCATTCCGCAGTGGACTCATTTGGTTTTGGGTGTATGATATTTGAAGTCTTCAACGGCGACTTCATGGGCTCTGATCAAGCCGGGCAGACGAAGAGCATTCCTCCGACCATGCAACAAAGTTACAAGCGTCTCGTCAACCCAAACCCTAAGGCGCGTGTTAGCGTTGGCCATTTCCTAGAACAAGGACAACGGAGTGGATCTTTCTTTGACAGCCCCTTAATCAAACTGACAGAAGGAATCGAGAATCTGGGTGTGAAGACTGAGAGTGAGAGAGAGGCATTCCTCGAGTAGGTCCTTTGATGTCGAGTCAAGTATGTTAAGCATGTAACTGACCCATACAGTGATCTCGATCAACTGACGGACGATTTCCCCGAAGACTTCTTCAAGATGAAGATTCTCCCGGAGCTCATCAAGTCAGTTGAGTTTGGCGGCGGCGGCCCGAAGGCCTTCAGTGTCGTAATGAAAATTGCAGCCAAGCTTTCAAACGAGGATTTTGACTCAAAGATCACACCCGTCGTAATCCGGCTATTCGCCAACCCCGATCGAGCGATCCGCGTCTGCCTTCTCGATAGCCTGCCATTGATGATCGATCGGTTAACACAAAAAGTGGTCAACGACAAGATCTTCCCACAGCTCGTCACTGGCTTCACAGACGTGGCGCCAGTTGTCCGAGAACAGACTTTGAAATCGGTTCTAGTCATCATTGGGAAGTTGTCTGATCGTACCATCAACGGAGAGCTGCTCAAGTACCTCGCCAAGGCCGCCAACGATGAACAGCCGGGCATTCGAACAAACACCACAATTTGTCTGGGAAAGATTGCCAAAAACCTTGGAACATCTTCGAGAGCCAAGGTGCTCATCGCTGCCTTCACCAGGTCCCTGCGTGATCCATTTGTGCATGCCCGAAATGCCTCGCTAATGGCCCTCGGCGTCACAGGAGATTGCTTCTCCGACGAGGATGTGGCTTTGAGGATAATGCCCGCGGTCTGCCCCTTGCTGATTGACAAGGAGAAGGTGATCCGTGACCAGGCGAGCAAGACGATGGACGTTTACCTGAAGCAGGTCAGGAAGGCCGCCTCCAACATGCCAGAAACCGCTCTGCCTCCTCAGGCCGCAGAAGGCGCCGGCGGACCTCGCATGAGCACTCCCCAACCCAACGAGGCCTCGGCAGCATCCTGGGCCGGGTGGGCCATCTCCTCTTTCACCAACAAGATTTCGACTGCGAACGGTGAGATGCAAACCTCCAACGGCTCAGGCGCTGCGTCTCCCAAGCCGACTCCATCGCCAGGCCCCGACGTGAAGAGGCCGACCACCTCGTCAGCCTCGGCTCTGCATCGTCAGGCGGTCAAGTCCCCCCCGCCAATGTCGCGAACACCGTCGTCGGTCGTGGCAGACGCCTTCAACCCGGAACCTGCGGACGACGGCGGAGACGCTTGGGGCGATCTTGGAGACGATGACGGTTGGGGAGAGCCAACCACCAACAGCAGCTCGTCGGCTAAGAAGGCAACTACGGCCAGTGCAACTCCATTTGACGACGGTGCAGAGCCAGATTTCGCCGGCTGGCTGGCGGCGCAATCCCAGAAGAAGACCGGAGGAAGCAAGCCGCTGCCAAAGGGCCTCTCGAAGTCAACAACAGCAGCGAAGAAGCCTCTGGTGTCGAAGCCGGCTGCTAAGCCTGTGGTAGCGAAGAAGATCGACATGAAGCCAAAGGACGACGATGACGATGAAGGCTGGGGAGATGGATGGTAGGTGATAATCGCAGCAAGACAAGACAAAGTTTGCAGCATTTACGGCGTTAAGGGGTGCGGGATACCACGATGTTGCAAGTAATGTTCATGTAGCAGTAAAGCCTGCCAATTGAGAATTTGTAATGCAGACGGCCGCAGCCTCATCTGTGAATGCGATACAAAGGACTGTCCCGGACGCCCCGCCAACCCAATCCCCAAAAGTCATAATGAAGAAAAGTTACAAGCCATGATTGAAGGAAAAGCCTTTTGTAGACCAATGAACCAACCAACGCAGACGTGTCCTCCCTAGTAAAACCCTCCCCAAATCGTTAGCTAGCAGACTCGGAGTAGTCGTTGAGGGCGACACAGACGGCGCCTCTGTGGTGACCATTGTACTGGCGAATGATCTGCTGGCTGTGAAGCTCCCACAGCCGGGCATAGTGGTCGGAACAGGCCGTCACCAAATAGGCAGAATCGGCGCTGAACGCGCAGTCCCAGACCCAGCGCTGGTGGCCCGTGAGGGTGGCCTCGAGCGGGAACGGCTTAGGCTCCTGGTCGGGGGCAGGCTCCAGGTCCTTGACCTCCCAGATGCGGGCGGTGTGGTCGGCGCTGCAAGTTGCGAGCTTCTTGACGTCGGGCGAGAGGAGAATGCGCGTGATGTACTCCTTGTGCGCATTGAAGTGAGTTACTGGAAGGAGCTGGGTTCGGTCGTAGGCCTGCAGCAGCTGCCACACGAATACGTTGCCCTAGTTAGTCGTTAGTTCTGGTGTCGCATTCTATGTCTGTAGGCAACCGTGAGAAGCTTACCCCATTATTCGCAGCGCAAAGCAGAGAGCCGTCGCTGGCGACCGTGACGCTTGAGACCGAAACGTCCTCCTCGGGAATCAGCTGGTGGGAGCAGTTGTTCTCGGCAAGGTCCCAGACACGGACGCTGCCCTGGCGATCGCAACTGATGATTTCGCCCTGGTTAGGATGGATCACGACGTCGTTGGCGGGACAGCCGTGGTTGTAGGAGCGCTGGACCTGGCCACTGCGTGTCTCCCAAATCTTGACGGTGCCATCCTCGGAGCTGGTCACCATCCACTTGCCCTCGCAGTGGAAAGCGACGCCGGTGATGTTGCCAGTATGGCCCTCGAAGGTAAGCAGTGGGTTCGGGTTCGTGGACTTGATATCGTAGAGTTTGACCGTGTGGTGGCCTGCGGCGGCGAGGAAGCGCTTGTCGGGAGAGATGCAGAGGCGATTGACCTGGGAGTCTGGGTGCTGGATCGTACGGGAACAAATGCCCGAGAGGGCCTCCCAGAACCTGCATTCGGAGAATGATTGTCAGTCAAAGATTCCCAATTATTCGGCGGTCGGGATCGAGCCTTGAATAGTTTTGTACCTGATTGTGTGGTCGTAACCCGCTTGGACAAGGTTAGTGACCGATTCCAATGCTTTGTCGACCGGGAGAAAGAGGTAAAGGTTCCTCAAGGCTCAAGAGAACTCACCTGTGCAAAGAATCACAGACATGGTGACTGTGATGAAGCCTTCGGCCTCAGTTATCGCATGTTATGATGTATGTGTGTATGGAAGATGTTGGTCGAATATTGAGGAGGGCGCATCCAAAAATTGGGAGTTGTATTTGCGCGCGCAGGATCGCCAGTAGGAGGATGCAGCCCCTCCACGATGTAGTCGGCTGGGTTGGACTCTCGACTGGAGCTTCGGCTCACATTCCTAACAATGCGGCCCCACTACAGGTCCGGGGACACCTGGGGTCTCACCGAGGTGTGGCTGGTGTCGGGATTACTTCGGAATTTGGCACACAGACTACCACTCACCACCACGTAGGAGAAGGCGCGCCTTTGAATAAATGAATGCCCAGCTCCATTATTTTTACGGTCTAGAATTCAAGAGGCAACTAACTACCTTTCGACATGGAATTCATATGCGTATGCTTCCTTCATTTGAAGACTAACCACTCCTTGTCTGACATCTTCTACTGGCCACAACTATTGTCACTTAATTCTCTATTCTAAATCTCCTAATCTTTTCGAGTGTGACTCCGTCTCTATCGCACGCCTTCCTAAAAAACACACTGTTATTCCACACAGCCATGATGTCTCCATAGGCCTCTATCCTGCCCTGGTCAAGGACGAGCACTCGATCAAAAAGCATAGCAGACTCCATGCGATGCGTGACCGCTATCATTGTACTACCCTTCAGTGTCTCTTTTACCATCTTCGTAATTTCAACATCCGCTTGGACGCTAAATCCTCCCAGAGTCTCGTCCAGCACACATACCCGTGGTTTCTGAAGTATCATGGACGCTAAGGCAATCAGTTGTGCCCTCCCTGTTCCTTGAGCGACCTGCTCGTCAACAAGCTTGTCGAGTACGAGAGGAACCTGACTATGCAGCCCGGCCACCCTGTCCAAATCCGACAGTAGACGACTGATTTCGTCACGAGAATGGCTGGTTTCTGGATCGACAGCCTCTCGGACAGTGCTACTGGGAAATGAGGCGGCATCGTGAGGGACTGCAACGAGATGGGACCTCAAGACATGTAACGGAATGTCCACCATTGGTATGCCATCCAGGGTGACGGTGCCCATCGTGGGATCGAGTAAGCGGAGTAGTAGGGCGACAAGAGTCGATTTACCTCCACCCGTAGGTCCTACAACCGCAACATGCGTATCGCCTGGGATGGTGAAAGATATTTGCTGCAGAGCAGAGGATGTCTCCTGGAGATTTTCTTGACGGTGAGAGACACTCATGTTCCGAACAACTATCTCCCCGGAGTTCGGCCACGATTGCTCGAGAGAAAAGCGGTAACCCAAGGCACGCTCCGTCTCGCCCTCACGAGGTAGACTGGTTGCATAAGCTGCCAGGCGGTCAACTGCGACCATTGACTGAAGGGCGCTCGTAGAGAATCTCATGCCTTGTCTCAGGGATGCCGGTAGCACCAACGCTTGACTCATTATCAGGCCAATGATAGAAGGAGATAATGAACCTGAGGCAGTCACTACAAATAGACCCGTGAGCCCAATAGTACTGGCCACGATAGCATCAAGTCTCACTTCAAGCCAGCGTAGGTTTGCGGCGGCCAGCAAGCGGATATTACTCCAAGCGTTCAGCCGTTTGACTAGAAGGGACCGAGCCGATATTTCGGTCTTGTAAACAGAGATGCAGCTAGCGCCGTCCACGCTCTCGCTGAATGCAGCGTTCACACGGGACCGTAACTCAGCTTCGCGAGATCGAGCTGTCTTCAAACGAGGAGCGTAACGGCGCATCATAATGACGACGGCGGCTAGGCCTGGTACTACAACAAGGACAAGCTGGAGGAACTATTGTGAGCACAAATCTTTCGTGAGCATGTGAAAGGTACATACATTGATCTGCATTGCCAACATCAGGGCAACTCCACCCAATAGGCGCGCCAGATGGAGGGTGGCATTGCGCGTTGCCTCGATCAGCTCTCTATCGGTCGTATCTACATCTTTGGAGAGGCGATCCATGATGCTTCCCAAGGAGTGGCTTTGGAAGAACCTCATGGGTGCCCCGACCACACGTCTCACTGATCGCTCCCACAGGCTATGGCTCGCTTGCAACATCTTTCCCGTGATGTTCAGGCACAGCACATACGCCAGTATCGCCTCTCCAAATCCTAGCATAGCGAAGATTGCTACTGACGCGAGACCCGACAGCCCTAACCGATCAGAAGTCCACAGTGAAAGCCAAAGCACGAGGACGGCGGCGGTTACTTGCCAGCAAAAGACAATGCCTGCTGCTGTGGACGTTGCTCTTGGGCCACCCACGAGTTCCAGGTACCAGTCGAAGGACTTTTGTACTCTAGCATTTGCTTGTGGTGCTGTTACAACAGAGGCACGTGTAGTAGTCGGGCCTGCTACTTGTACTGCATCCGCATGCGATGAGGGCTGTTCTGGTAGCGGTTGCATCGTCTTGGTCTGAGGAGACTCGTCCGTTCCGATGGATGGTAAGTGTTGTTCAAGTCTATCCAGAGACCTCAGCTCGCTGGCACGTCCATTGTCGAGCCACAGCACCCGGTCACATCGGCGGGCCACCCAAGCCTGGTTTGTTGCGATCAGGCGCGTTTTGTTCTCCAACAAGCTGCAAATTCCACCTTCAAACGCTGCCTTTCCTGTTGCAGGGTCAAGATTACGGAGACAATCGTCAATGAGGACAATGTCAGCATCCGAATACATGGCTCGGGCCAGACTGACACGTTGAGCTTGGCCGCTTGAGAGACCTTGGCCTCCGGAGCCAATAATAGTGAGATCCCTGCGAGGCATTCTGTCGATATCGCCCAGGAGAGCCGAAGCGCTGACCACTTTCCAATATCTGGCCTCGTCGAACTTTTGGTCGAAGAGGATATTGCTGCGGATCGTTCCTTTCCTTAGCCATGGTATCTGACCAGCCATGGCCACCTTTGACCCGATGCCCAGTTCTAAGCCGCCAGAATCAAGGCGCATTTGACCTGCGACTGCACATAGGAGAGATGATTTACCAGATCCAGGCGCACCACAGACAGCTATCAGCTCACCTTTCGTGACCTGAATATTGGTGTCAAAAGACAGTACGAAATCGCCATCTTCAGTTGTAGCTGGCCAGCAAACCACTGTGTCCTGAGCTACGTCAACTGCCCAGTCTACGGAATTCGCCATCGTTTCTCCAGGCTCTTCCGTCTCTAACCACTGCTCAATCGCGCGGCATCCCACCAGTAAATCCTGCAACTGCACTGCAGCCTGTGCTGCGCGATTCACATGTGGTTTGAGCGCTAAGAACAGAGCAAAGGATGAGAAAGCCTTTGCTGGATCGGGTACGCCCTCGTGGAGCGTGTGATAGAGGATGAGACTCGCCATTGAGGCCAATGTCGGCAATAGGGCGCACGCCGCTTCGAGCACCGCGCGGTTGTGCCATAATCGGCTTGCCGTGACCATCTCCACCACCCTCATCCCGCACAACTTGTTTAGGATCATGGTCTGGGAAGCCCACCCCGCGAGTTTGATCCCGCGGATGCCTTGGATGACTTGCTGCGTGCAGGCTGCTCGTCGTCTGCAGAGTCCGCTGAGACCCTTTTGCTCGCCCCAGATGCGGAGAGCGACGTTGGTGAAGATGGGGAGGCCTAGGAACAAGACCACCATGCCACCTAGCGATGAAGTGTCTATATTCGCGGCCAACATGGGAATCGCGAGAACAAAGCTAGCCGGTACAGTCCAGATAGCGTTGATACCGCTGATGCAATCCTCTATGCGCGATGTTTCCACGGATGCGAGATTGAAGACGGCGCCGGAGTTCCAGATTTGTTGTTTTGCCCTTCTCTTTGATTCTTGGCCTGTTTGAGATGAGACAATTGCCGCCGAAGAGGGCGGTGCCAGGAAGGCCTTGTCCATGATGATGTACGTGAGGGCAGCCTTTGCCTGGGCTCCAACACCTTCGAGTCTGTATCGCGAGGCGTTGATGAGGATGCCAGCAGCCATCTGTGTGAGTGTCATGGCTGCGACAAGAGCGTAGCTATGTGCCATCCCGGCGTCGTGGCTCTCCCGCCGACCTTGTAAAGTCCCATCCGCTGTTGAGACTTTGGCGTTTTTGGTAGGTTCTGGTAAGGCTACGAGAAGCCAACGCAAGATAATGGGCGGGAGGGCGGCTGTCAGCATAGCAGCCAGCTCGATAAAGCCTCCTAGTAGAAGTCCACCGCGGAGACATTTTAGAAGGCTGATGGCGAGCCGACGACCTTGAGCTTGGGGATGCGTTGGGGTGTCGTAGAAACATCGAGAGAGCCCGCGGGCAAGGGGCTCTGCTTTCTTCCAGTCCGACAGCACGCCCTCGAAAGCGACTTCGACAGGGCCCTCATCGGCATCGTCAAATTCACTGACATCTTCTCCATCTAACTTCTTGGTACTAGGAGGCGGAGGCGGCGCCCAAGAGAATAGCATCAGGCTAATCACCCAGCAGAGACTGGACCACATTGTGAATCGAGGCACATGCATCCTACCGGAAACTTCGAGCTCGATACGGCCCAGCTACTCACTCATTGATCTGGAGCATAAGAGTAAAGGAGATCCACAGATAATGTTCAACAGCAACGCGACGAGATTTGCTCATGGTTTCTCCCCAGCCAGGAGCCCCAAGGATCTGAAACTTTGGTCTGGCGACAATTACTCAACTCGGGTCTAGCATTCACTGCGAGGTCAGTGTAGGCCTGAGCCGGGGCGGCATCAATCAAGCAAACTACTACGTATGTATACGATGGTTGTGACTGGGGTTGACATTAATATAAAATACTTTGTTAGTCCATTGATATCCCACCGGTCGGCCCGGCGGCATCTAAGTGACAAGAACCTTATTTGAAAGCTCCACTGACAGGCGAGTACACCTGTGCAGGAAAGCTGAAGCATCGACTGATCTGTCGAAATCGATGTTCATTCCTTGTTCGTGGGTCAGGTTCTAATAAGACTCTTGTGTTCTGAATCATGTCCTCTAGTCGTGTCAGGAGTGGTTTTCATGAATTAATATAGAACATTCCGGATCGTAATATACTCATACTCAGACTGAGTCGCGTAACGGGCAGTCGATTTTCAAGGGAGAATTGGAGAATAGATTATCCAAAGCCCAGAGTGAACGGCCTTGAATTATATATCCGTTCAAGTCAAGGTTACGCGGAACTTTCCATCTTCGTGGTTGCCAAACTTTGCAATTACGCAATTACTGCGAATGGTCATGTTACAATAGTGCAATAGCAGTTTCATCTAGATCTCACTGATCATCAGGTATCTTGATTAGCTCTCACGCCCTTCTCGTCGCCCCATCCTCAGTTGTAGAGGGCTTCTCCTGAAATCAATCTTTGACACCAATGCTGTGATTTCACAGTAATTGTTCTTGGAATGCCAATTTTTGATGGATTCAACAGGCCAATCTTGTAGCTATGGCGAGGTTACGGTTGTGGCACACGTTTGCCATACTTGTCGACAGGAATGTTCTCAGACCTGACCTTCTTGATGACACCCTTGATGGCGTCCCAGTCACGGCACGTATGCATTTCGTGCTGACCGACCAATTTTGGTACGAAGTCATGATGACCCGGGTAGTGAATGAATTCAAATCGTTCCATGTTCATGTTTCCAGCACACATGGTGGCCTGGGTGTAGCTCGTCAGCATGTGGTCATCTTGTGGGCCGTTGAGGCTTTTCTCGAGCATTCAGCAATTATCTTACCTGACGAAGACTTTCGAGGCAGTGCTCAATGTGTTGGCGAGTGCAGACATCGTAGCCGCCGTCCAAGTCTAAAGCCAGCTTCATATAAGTGGTGCGGAAGCAAACCTGTTCACAAGCATATAAGCTACGACAGCACGTTATATCAAGGGCCATCTTATAGAGTGTAATCATACCAAGCAATGTAGCTGATGGAAAACATTCCAGGCCACGGGTTGTAGACCTTCGGGTTGGAGAGCGTCTTTGTGGAAGTAGTCCGGGAGGCCATATTTGGACGGGTCATTCAGCGCAACGAAAGGCTTGCCAACTTCATTTCATAGGGTAAGTTTTGATCCGCAGCATGACAAGGAGCATGAATTATGCAGCGCTCCAGAGTTGAATGTTGAGTGGGCGGCATCGAATGGGACTTACATGAGATCAGATCGAGCCATCTCTGGTTCGCTCCCGGGGCTGTGAAGTTGTACGAAGAGTCGTGCTCAAACTTCTTTCGGACAAGTGGCACTGCGTCACTTTGGTCAGCTTCTTGCTATGGCAGCAGTATACTTATCACATACCGTCGGTGATGAAAGGTGCCTCATCAATAGTGGCCATGCCAAGCCCGGTAACAGAATCGACTTTCTTCGGCTCAGTGGCACACGAGGTCTGCCTTGAACCCAAACTGAAGCCGTAGGTACCCAAGAAGAAGCCAATAGCAACAGAAACAATGCAGCACAAGAAGGTCGATACCATCAGCATGCGATAAGCAGAGTGCGTGAAGCGGTCAGGCTGGCGCAGCATTCTTGAGCTTCCTTAGCCTTCGGATCCCTCTTCGCTCTGGTGCACCTCCGAATATTCTGTCTTGGTATTGTTGAAAACCATATCTGTTAATTGGCCGTCTTGATTGACGGAACCTCAAAAGTGAAAAGAGATGGAGAGAATTCTGACGAAGTCAACCACATGATCGGATTCAGGTGCCATATATGCATCCCATCGCTCTCATTCTGACATTTGGGGCAGATCAACCCCAGCCGGTCGGCGGAGTCGAACGGTCAACTTTCTAATAGAGTTCTGCCTCACGACGCTTCGTCTACAAATTTCAGAAACCTGGGTTATCGTATTATAGGCTGCGCGAGGTGTTCGCTAGCTCTCTCCCCCCTGTCCCTAGTCCTAGAAGTCGGACATGCTGACACTGCTGAGTAGCATGGATCGCCAGTAGCTCTAGTCATGTCGTTTGTACAGAGACAAGATTAGTCGGACAACTTGTTAAAGTTAATGAAGCCGTTGTAGCGACTGACGAGTCATTTCAGACGAAGAGCAGTACTTCGTACCGAATGCGCGGGTCCGACTGTACGGGTCTGACCCTAGTTTAACTTTCCTTAAACTTCCATGGATGATTAAGGATGCGAGACCGAGCCAGGGTATCCGAACTTTCGTGTTGCACGCCCAACGACGGAGTCAAGCTGACCGAAGCTGAGATACAACAGAACGGAATCAACCAAAAACACCGCCACTTCATCACGGGGAACATGTACTCTTTGAGAAATGATCGAGATCTAAGCACACCCTCCTGGCGTGGCAGTGGCGGCCAGACTGAGGTAAACACAGCTGACTGAAGTTGTCCATGATATGTGTACTTTTCGACTTGCTATAGCTTCCTTAACCAATGCCCAAACATGCTTTGCGACATTGACTATTTTCAAACTTGACCGAATCACCTGCAGCTGTGCCTGTGTACTTATCAAGCCATGTGCTCAACACCTAATGCGATCCTCTACTTCGGGGATCAGTCTCTGGGTGTCAACACTTACAGCGAATCGCTGAGGTGCCTGCGCAGGAGAGCCATACCTCCCTCGACACATCTGCATAGGCTCTCCACGCAGCGGCTGAATCATTTGACGGGCGAACAACATAATGTGCTCGAGTGGGCAGAAATGGTCGCTTCAGATGTTGCCTACCGGGCAGATCCGATGTCATCTGCTCTTGTGCCTTGTATATCACAGCTTGGCTCAATGATCTGGTCAGTTGTACTTATATTCTGAAAGAACAAAGCCTATCCTAATGTCAAGAACTGACGTATGAGGGTTTTCCCCGATGATATGTAGGAAGTGTCAACAAGACCCAAGTATACTTCATGACACTCGTCCCAAGATACTAGTGGGTGAATGCATCGGGCTCATCCTCGCATGCAGTGTTGCGGCGGCAAGAGATACGGGACACCTCGTCGATCTTACCCTGGAGACATCGAGAATCGTGAAGCGCGTAACGGAATTTGCTACTCAACGCTCTTGGGAGTTGGAAGATCATCCCGGTTCGGTCTGGGCTGTTGCGGTTCAGCTACCAAGACACGACTGCATCGCCGCCATGGCGCATTGCCCTGACTATGAAGTAAGAGAACAGGAGTAGCTTTCAAAATCATCTCATCCCCATCACCCTGGCAAGCATTGGTGAGGATCACGTAAAGCTAACAAAGTGCGCCTTTAGAAGGTTTCGGCTCACAAGAGAGCGTATGTGAGCTTTGAGCTGGAAGAGTGGTCTGTCATCTCAGGCCCACTATCAACACTAAGTCAACTACGCCTAAAGACCTTCCGCAATATTCCAATGAAAGACCTGCCGATCTTTGCTGCATATCATGCAGAACACCTTCGTGAACCTAAGTAAGGATACGCGGCTCATCTCCTAAGGTGACTACGATGTGAGAGGGGATATCTTACTAATATTAAACCGATCCAGTTATGATGATATCTTAGGAGACTCTCGGCTTCTCGACTCGCCAATTCAGTCTCGTGTCTCTATCTTGTCATCTAGCACCGGAGAAGTGGTGAAGGGCAGCTCATTACGGGCCATATTGCCACAGGTACTCCGCGACATTCTACAGCGGCCTTCGTGTCCAGCACGAGTGGCGAAACAGATTGCTCATCAACTCGAGCCAGTCAAATCTCCTTCAGATTTATACACTTTTGGCCCAGCATCTCAATGGAGTGCTTTTGCCCGTCGCTTAAAGAACTCGGGGGTTGGCCTTGGTGCCATCTTCAGTCCCGCCCTTCTTCAACATAAACGGACAGGCGACAGCATGAGTGGATACAATCACGGTGACAGTCATAGCGACGATGAGGAGAGCGATGAAGAGGGAAACGAAAATCTCATAGCAATCATCGGCTACTCTGGCCGCTTTCCAGGGGCTGAAAGTGCGGAAGAGCTGTGGGATGTACTTTGTGATGGCCGTGATACCTCGAGCCGAGTGAGTGGGGTCATGGTTAACACTTGTACGGGTTGTTTGCTGATTGATTATCCAGATGCCACGTGAAAGGGTCTCCGATAGCCATGGCGATATCTTGCCCACTGGGTGCTTCATCGAACAAGCCGGCCACTTTGACAGAAAGTTCTTCAACATGTCGGGCAGAGCAGCTTTGCAGACAGACCCATCACAGAGACTTTTGCTACTCACGACGCAAGAGGCCTTGGACATGTCAGGCTATAACAAGGATACCCATACACAGCACGTGGGAACATTTGTTGGACAGGCTACGGATGACTGGCGCGAACATAACATGACGCAGGACGATCCATACTACGTGACAGGAGGTCTGCGCGCCTTCGGCCCCGGCCGTCTGAATCACTTCTTTGGATGGGATGGCCCGTCAGTCTCAGTGGACACGGCTTGCTCCTCCAGCGCCATGGCTCTAGATTTGGCCGTGCAGTCTCTTCGGGGACGCAAGTGCAATATGGCCATCGCTGGCGGGGCCAGCATCATCTCAGGTCATGGTGATGCCGGCATGTACGCGGGTCTCCGTTGCGGCGGATTTCTGGGAGCCTCCGGCACAGCCTGCAAAACCTTCGACGCTACAGCGGACGGCTATACGCGGGCTGAGGCAGTGGCTGTTGTCGTCCTTAAGCGTCTCAGCGATGCGCGAAGCGATGGGGACATAATTCATGGCGTCATCAGGGGCATCGTCACGAATCACTCAACGGACACGAATCCCATCACTCGCCCGTCCGCAGAAGCTCAGAAGTCATTATTGCGTCGTGTTCTAAGCGAATCGTTGAGGCAACCTGAAGATGTGGCTTATGTCGAGCTTCATGGATCCGGGACCCAGGCAGGTGATCTTGCAGAAATTGAAGCTGTAGCCGCCGTTCTTGGAGGGCCGCGTCGTCGCCCTAGGGGCTCACCAGGCAAACCATCCAGTGAGCTACGTATCGGCAGCATCAAGGCCAATATTGGACACAGCGAGGGTGCAGCCGGTATATCAGCTTTGGTGAAGGCGCTTCTCATGATTCGTCATGACCGAGTTCCTCCACATATCGGGCTCAGGACAGAGCTAAACCACAATTTCCCTCCGCTGGAAGAGCTGGAGATTGTCATCAACTCGATAGCTAAGCCCTTAAAGCCACTCGAAAAGTCTTCTAAACAATGTCGATGCCATTCAGCCATCGTACTAAATTGCTTTGGAGCAGCTGGCGGGAACACCAGTATACTTGTGGAAGGCTCAAAGAGGCACTCAAAAACCACCAGAAAACAACCCAGCCGCGAAGAGGTTCACATAACAAAGCCACAGCAACGCATCGTTGTGGTTTCTGGCAAAAGCCGTTCTGCACTTCAAGCCAACAAGATGAGACTTCTTGAATTCGTCAGGAAGGAGCCTTCTGCAGCGATTGACGACTTGTCTTACACCACATGTGAACGAAGAAGTCACTTTCCATACCGCTCTGCATACAGGGCTAGAAACACGACGGAGATTATCAAGCTTCTGCATGATGGCACAAATGAAGCATCGCCTCAATTTCGAAATGCGCCACAAGCGCCGCATATTGTCTTCGTGTTCTCCGGGCAGGGCGGGAAAATCGCTGGTTCGGCCCGGCCGTTATATGACAGCAACAGCGCCTTTCGGGATGCTTTAGACAACTACAACAAACTCAGTGAGTCCCTGGGATTTTCCGGAGTCTTGCAATACCTTATCACTCCCGATATAGCGCAAGCTTCTCCGAGTACCGTGCTAGAACAGGTCGCACTTATCGTGTTTGAGCTTGCTGTCAGCAAGATGTGGAAGAGCTGGGGCGTTGCGCCCGCGACTGTACTCGGACATAGTCTGGGAGAGTATGCGGCTCTGCACTTATGCGGCGTTCTCTCTGCTGCAGATGCTATTTGGCTTGTGGGCAAACGCGCAGGCTTGGTGCAAAAGTCTTGCCAGCCTGATACCCACAGGATGCTGGCTGTATTGGCCGAAGAGGAACGGCTCACTCCGTTCCTGGCAGAGTACGCAGTCGAGGTTTCATGCAGAAACTCAAGAAGTCAGACTGTAGTTGGTGGGCCATTCGACAGTATCTTGCAGTTGCAAAGCCTTCTCAAGGTACATGGCATTAAAAGTGCCTTGGTCAAGACACCATACGCATTCCATACGGGTCAGATGGACGGGATTCTGAAGAATCTGCTCGCTGTTGGTGAACAAGCTTCCTTTGCCAGTCAACCACAGATCAACTTTGTGTCGACGGTGACGGGTTCGCTGATCGATGCTTTCCCGTCCGGGCCCGAGCATGTAGCCAAACACGCCCGCCAATCTGTACTATTTTCCGACGCCATCGAGTCTGCGATGACACTCAGCCCTGGTCGAAATACCATATTCCTGACGATTTCACCAACATCGATGTGCAGAGACATGACTGCGTCAAACATCACCACCGGGAAAGAAAGCATGGCCGAGGTTCTCGAAGCTACAAGAACCGGAAGTCAGGCATGCCTTGACGCTATCACCTCCAGCATGACTAGGCTTTACAATTCTGGGGTTGATATTGACTGGAGCCGATACCATGGTTCGATGAAACAGATCGGAAGTCTGCTAGAATTACCAGCCTACAGCTTTGATCTCAAGAATTTCTGGATTCCTCTAGAGCAAAGCCGCCATCTCCCTTCATCATCACCGTCATTATCGTCATCCTCACTCTCAACACAACTGGATACACCTATGTCTGAATGTACACTCAACTTAGAAGACGACATACACACGATCGAGAAACCCCTTGTTACGAATATCCAAGAAGAGCCGCTAAGAAGTCTCATAATTGGTCATGCAATCCGTAACAAGGCCATATGCCCTGCAGGCGTACTGGTTGACATGGCCTTCGCTGTTGTACTAGAAAGGATCGGCAAACGGGTGGGCCTCGAGTCTATCGGGCTGAGATCACTACGCCTGATCGCGGCTATCACGATAGACACTGATACTGTCAACGATTCCATCCAGACTCTTGAAACAACATTGCAAAAACGGACTGTAGCCTCAGAATTCGATGTCACTTTCAGCGGTGTCGAGCGTCAGACTCATCACGCAAGTTGCATCCTGCGAGTGATGGAAGACGCCAATGGTATAAGAGGCGAGCACACAACTCGCACACTCATCCGGGCCGTCTCTCGTATAAATCTGCTACGAAGCAACACCGCTTCCAACTACTTCAATGGGCAGATGATTTACAAGATGTGGACGTCCGTTATGCAATACTCTTCAGAGTATCATGTTCTCCGGAACCTCACACTAGCACCCCTCGGTTATGAAGCCTGCGCGAAGCTTCAAACAACATCAACGGCGGGGCCCGCAAACCGAGATTACACGATTGACCCGGTCTGGCTGGATGGTGCCATGCAGGCCGCTGGATTCACAGTGAACATGAATGTGGCTGCTGATCCCGGAGCGGTGTACGTTCTCACCGGATGTGCGGCCATCGACTTCTGGGAGCGTCCGCGAAGCAACAACATGTACGCTTGTTACGTCCACGGCGAAGCAGACGTGTTAGGCGATGTCATCATGAACGTTGCAATGTTTGATGAGGACAACGACATGTGCCCGGTGGCAGCTATTAGTGGCATGCGCTTCCACAAACTGAAGCAACGACCGGAAACCAAAAGCAAAAGTGGTAAAGGCTACGAGGACGCCACGGTACGAATGAACGGGGGTGAGTCCAGCAATCAGGTCATCTCGCCTACAACTAAGTTGTCAAATCCAACTCCCATTTCTCCGTCAAAGAGTGTGAGACTCGATGAAAATAAGGCAGTCGCCGATTCAGGCCCAGCGAGCTTGATTGATACACTCATCTCAATACTGGCCAAAGAGACGCATGCAGACCCCGATGAGATTGGCCAAGACACCGCACTAGCCGACGTGGGTGTCGATTCCTTGATGGCTCCTACCATATCAGATACCATTCGCGTCAAGTTAGGCGTTGAGATTCCATTGACAGCTCTAATAGAAGCTCAAACTGTCAGCGACCTTGCCTCGCTTTGCGCGGATATCAATCCCGCAAACGTCGAACCCAGACTAGGTAAAGATGCTGCTGAGAAGTCCAGAATCTCACTCAGGAGCATCGCCCGGGTATCAGACGAAACAACTCGCGCTACGAGTACTGAACTTTCGAGTAGAGTTGCTCTCTTGCAAGGTTCCAGTCATTGCAAACACAATTTATTCCTCCTTCCCGACGCCTCCGGCAGCAGCTCCGTGTACGCAGGGCTTCCGCCGAACCTATCCCAACAGACCAACACGAGAATCTATGGTCTTGAGTCGCCATTCCACGGCACGAGTTCCATACCCGACCTCTCAATGGATAGGTACTGTTCACTATTCGTCGAGGCAATTCTTCGGATCCAACCAACGGGTCCGTATCTCCTCGGTGGCTGGTCGATTGGAGGGCGCCTTGCATACGAATGCGCAAGACAGATCATACAACTGGGACATGAAGTTTCGGGACTTCTCGTGATAGAGTCTTACGCAGAGATGATGCACAATCTCTGCTTGAGTCCTGAGGCGATCTCAGTTGAGCATCTCGAGGCGACAGGGTTCTTTGGATGGTCTGGAGGTCATGCTTCGTCAAGCATGGCTGAGTGGCAGAAGAACCACATGCTATATCTCATCCTCATGAACAGCGCCTTCAAACTTGAACCCCTTTACGAGGACAAGAAGGAGAACACTGCGATGTTGTATTTAGTCTGTTCGTCAAACGGCGACTTTTCGCTGTTCCCAGCTAAAGTTTTGCAAAAAGCGCTGGAATTGAGCAACGGATCGTTTGGCAATGCCATAAACGGTGATGATGAAGAATGGTTGAAGGAACCACGACCGGAAAGATTTATAGCCCGGCTCACAGAAGAATGGCAAGAATTAGCAGGGCCACGTTTGAGGCAGCACGTAGTTCAGGGAGGACACTTTGACATCATGATCCCAAGAGTGAATGAGGATCTAGCACATGTCATCGTAGAGGCATTGAGATGTTTCTGCGAGCCCTCGGTACAGGAAGTGAGAGGATAAAAAATTGGTTCTTTCTAAGCAGCTCAACAATCTATAGACTTAGATACATAGCTTTTGTTCACTTCACGGAAAATTTGGGTTAGCAATTATCATTATCTTGAAGATCCACTCTGTCTTCCGGAGTTTTTGTTACTCTCTAAGTCTTCACCTTGAATGGCGTATTTGCCGAAAGAAGTCAATAACGGAGCGAGAGAGAAGGACCAGGGGAGTAGGGGCGTGGATTACCCTCGAGACACACCCTCATCCAGATCTCCTACCCGGAATCCTGGATGAGCAATTACGAGTCAGCTCAATCTGTGCCGAGTTAGGTTTATCCCCCTTGCTACAATAGAAACCTAGTCCGCGAGCCCCGGTACATGACACCTGCGCTCACTTATAAAGACTCACGAGTGAGAAGCAAAACCTCGGCTGAGATGAGAAGCTTTCAAGAGGTACTGCGGAAACGAAAATATGGCAAACGGGAGTGAATACACAAGAGACTCGTCATTATCGAAAATGGAAACTTCAGAAAAGCCTCGCCTCATTGACTCCGTCACCAACACGAGAACGCGCCCGATGAAGCTACTGTTGCTCGGACTGCCGCGGACGGCCACGGAATGTAAGTCATCCCATTCAAAAACACGTTCATCCCATATCGCAACACCCTCAACTTCCACAAACCCAAGCCATGCTATTTTACTAACTCAGCCCGACAGCACTAAACAGCGCCCTCGAGCAACTCGGCTTCAAAGTCTTCTCCTTCCAAGCAATGTGGCCAACCTGGCAAGAGTCAATCCCGCTCTGGACGGAAGCCATCGAAGCAAAGTACCACAACCGCTGCAAACCCTACGGCCGCGCGGAATTCGACAAGCTCCTGGGCGACTACGACGTCGTGAAATGCCCGCACGCCCTCCTCTTCGCCGAGGACCTCGCCGCCGCCTACCCGGAAGCCCGCATCATCGTCTCCAAGCGCGACTACGAACCATGGCGCGCCTCCATGGAGAAGACGGTCTTCAAGCTGCGCCGCTCCCTCGTGTTCCGTCTGCTGCACCCGCTCGACCCCTTTCGCGCCGCGTGGTGGCCGTTCTTGCGGCTCATCATGGACACGGCGTACGGCGGGTGGGCCGAGGCGGTACCCGGGCGTAGACCCTATGACGAGCACCACGCTCGTGTCGAAGCCATCACGCGCGAGACGCCGGAGAGGATGCTCGTCTTCTCCGGGCCCAAGGATGGGTGGGTGCCGCTGTGTGACTTTCTCGGCTCGCCGGTGCCGGAAACGCCCTATCCGTGGACGAACTCGGGAGCAGACTTTTTCGAGAAGCAGGGTCACCGCGCGGGCGAGAGGCTGTTGCTGCGCAAACTGGCTGAAAGAGTGGCGGTCGTTGCAGGGGTTGGATTAAGCGTGTATTGGTTCCTGCGACGCTCATAGACTTCAGAAGTTGGATGCCAGCTTTGCTCTCGTCCTCATCTCGCGCGGCTACTGATTCATTTCGACTTGTCTGTTCTCGCGCCGTGACTTATTCTCAGCACCCGAGCCGGGTTCCCGTCTTGGTACGTAGTACCCGAGAAGCCGACGTCTATTGTAGCGGGACTGTGACTGGATGACCTCGGGACCCTGAGTAGCTCCAAGGTCTTCCGTTCAGTTTCTTCAAAGCCAAGATGAGTCGATCTTCTCAAACGGTGAAACAGTCGTACTTGATGAGAGAACCACGTGGTAGCGCATCATTCGAAACATGATTATCTCATCGCGGTCTTCTACATCTGTGACATGGCTACTTCGATTCCGAGATACACAGCTCAGGGTAGACTCGGACCTCCAGAATGCCAATGATACTGCGTCAATGTTTTGCAGATCCAGTCGGAGTATCAGATGGAACCAAAGGAGCGGTAATACGTCAGTGCCAATCAGGCGCGAGACCAACGAATCTGTACGACTCGGGACTCTCTTGGAGTGGCGACTATTGTCACTTGCTTTCTACTCGGCCGTAGCTACGGCTTCAGATGTGACCATCACTGTGGCTATGCCCATGATTGGTTTACCATAGCCATCTTCGTCCATCCTATCAGAACTGCTTGTCAACTTGGTGCTGTGCCCCCTACCTGTGCATGGTATTTGGCTGGCTCAGGGCTCCCGGATGAGGGCGTTCCTGGCATACTGTGCTCTCTCACCTGCTGTAGCTGGCATATGGCTTACTTGCCGTTTTCGCAGGATAGACGAAAGATACGCTCTCCTGCTACAGCCTAGGAAATAGCTGGTGATGAGTCTAGAAGTCGCACACATTCTTACGCCCACTTTCCCAAGCATAGCCATGTTAGCTGGACAGAAAGACGAGCAAGGGCTAGCGACACACTGATCAATAGTGTTGGTTGCACGGGTACTTTTTCTCGTGACGCACGGCAGTGAAGTAAGAAGTGAACGGGCATGGGCATGAGATTTCCCATAAGGCTACATCGACGGTGACAGTGCACTGCCGACGTTTCTGTGCAGTTGACAGCCGAAAAGCGTATGAGTCCATGGGCTGAGGTTGAGAAATACTCTGTATTATCTCGCGGCTTAGATGATCCAGTCCTATCACGTCTTCACATCCCGTAGGCTGGGCCGAGTCATGCTGTAAATATATTGGAGGCGCGCAGATGCGTAGCGGGAGAACGTCGTTGGTTGTCTCGTTCGCAGTGAGACAGTGTCGAGGGGCTCGGGGAAAAGGGACTTTTCCCTTCCTTTTCCGTTTTCTTGACCTTGAGACCTGCAGGAGGCTTCGCAATTGAAGCTCAATCCAGACCTAGATTTTGCGGATTTACACTACCTATCACCTCTTCGTCTCTCAACCATGTCTCTGTCATGATCTTGTTCTCTGCGTCTATCTCCTCTATTGCTTGGGGGGCCAAGAGCCAAAAGGACCGCGGTGACTGGGATCCTGTTGGTTCTTCCGCTCACCGAGATAAGATGTTTGCCTGCAGTGAGAGACGCCACCACGGGTAAGGACTGGGAATGAGAGAGGGGTCGTTGGAAAGAGGCCTGTTGGAAAACATCGTGAGTGCCTAGGCGCCGCGAATCGTCTCCAGGAGGGGAGGAGCAGGAAGAAAACGAAAGGTAGAACGGCAGGGTAACCACTCGGCAAGAGTGATATGTGCATGGTAATCACCATTCGTAATTTGGATCCTCAAGATAAAGAAGAATCGTCAAAGACATGCATAGTGACCATTCGAAGACGCGCCCTGCGATGTAACGGGAGAAAAGAGAAATCAACAACATGCAGCTTTCCTGGCGCAGATTTGGCCGCGACAACTTTCACGATAATCGTCGTCGATTACAAGGCCACCTACCCTTCGGCATTCGAGTTTTGGACGAGCCGTCACAGAGAGTACAAGGAGGTCAGATGATCCTTTTTGGGGATCGCGTCCAATGCTGCTGGTCGAGGGAAAGGGTGGGTGGCACGAGCAGGGAATCGGCCGAGGATATGAACGGATGGGTCGGAAACACCGGGTCTTGTCTAGGAAGGCAAGCATTCTGCTGTAGTTTTTCGGCGCTTGCAATTCTTCAGCGCTCGTTCCTTGATGATCGCTTTGTCGCTCTGGGGTGCTTCATGTACCACTATGGTTCGAAGTGCTGTATCTGTCGTCGAGACCTCTACGACTCCATACATAGTGGGTGAAGCATTATGCCGGGGCGGATGAGTTAGAGCACCCGAAACCAGAAAGATTCGATTACGGGATGCCAACATCGTGAGTCTAGGTTTTTTGTTGTGTGATGGCGTTCCGCAGGCAGACCACTCTGTCCTGAAGAACTCGAGTTAGGCAGACTTAAGCTCGGATATAATGGGAGAAAGCAATGCGGGAGCATGCGTGTGTCGTGGCCAACATGTGGTTGTCATGGCTTTCGTCGGGCATGGGCCGTGCCGCAGGGTGTCGCTTGACGATACAACGAGACAAGTGATGAGAGGAGGACTATCCAAATAGATTCGGTGATTTGAAAGGTGCCACGGGAATCCTGAATGCTTGGTCTGACGATGAAGCCGTCATTTGGTCGCACTATCAGGGGCGAGTAGAGAATTTGGGACACCAAAGGAAACGGTGTCTCTCAAACGCATGATAGCCCGCGCAGCGTGGACAGGCTGCATCGAACACTGCCTGGTTCTTCTCCCCTCTGCTTGAAGGTCTAATGGAAACCTCCGCATTGCATGGGTCTGTATTCCCGCAGCTTTCCAATGCTCCCTCGAGGTGCTGGTGTGCGTCTGTGTGGGAGGATTGGCAAGGGTCGACACGGGTAGCCGCAGTTGTCGGTCGAGACTGGAGACGTGATCGCAGGGACAGCTGGCAGCCCGGGAGGAATCAGATCAGAGTCCGAGGTAGGTGAAGCCGAATGGAGAAAGAGGCGCGCATATTGTCATTCGAGAACAATGATTCGGGCTTTATCTCAAAACCGATAATCTGGAGGTCGTCTTCAGCCGGACGTAACTGAAGGAGAGATCGTAGAGCAGCAAGATCGGTTCGGGGCTCGACGCAAGGAACGCAGGCGCCGGGGAGCACATGAGTCTGCTCATACCACGGCATCGGCGAGGGTTGTAGTTACAGGATATGTAAGCCCTGTATTTCTTTGCGGCTGACGTCAATATCAGATCCAACATTTTGCCGAGACAGCCTGCCCCTCCAAAGACGGCTCGAAGAATATGCATGCCTACTTACCCAAAAGGGAGAGAGAATAAGGCGACATATGAAGTATCACCCACCACTGTCTCCTTATTCGCTAGTCCGCGGCATGAAACGAGGCAACCAAGAAAGAAGAAGTCGAGAGCAAGGCATGGGTCACAAGACTCGGCCAGCTGTCCTCTCTGGTGATGTCTTGGCCGGCGTTGAGGGCCCGAGAGACGATAATGCTCTCCAGACCGGCTGCTGGTTAAAGGCGGTGAGGCAAACCGACACACAAGAAGGATCAGATGTTGGAGGGTTTACGTGAGTGCGATGACTTTCATGGTGTTGAGGGGAGGTTGGTCCTTCAAGTGTCGTGATGGAGAAAAGTATAAATCTGCGCAACTCCCTCCTTCACCATGCTTTCTTTCCTTTTGTCTCTCGAACACCCTGCGAAGCACTCTCCTCTATCTCACGATCTTCATCCAGAGCAAAGCACCTATCAAATCTGGGAACGGCACCTGAGCTCTTCTTTTATTAGCAACGTTGTCACATCTTATTGAATCATTATGAATCGTGGGAACACGACCTCATCATCTGCCATGGCGAGTGATGAGAATGAAACTTGCGGCTGCATCGATGATGGCTACTCTGGCAGGTGGGACTTCAGAACTTGCACTCATTGCGGTGGGCACGAAAGGTGAGGCAATCCCCAATCCAGAGTCTGCTGGACTCTACGTTGACGCTTGTCACGCAGAAATCCATGCAAAACCTGCGACTCCCGAGGTGTAGTCAGAGTCCCCTGCCCTCATGGGGCTGCTGGTCAAGCTCAAGCTCTGAGTTCTCGGCCAAGAGCCGATGATCAGAACAACAAACCGGGACCCAAGGGACCGACGGGACCGACAGGCCCGGGTCAAGGTGTTGCCGGTGCCGGCTGCCACTAAACCACGGCAGCCGACGCCATCATTTGGTTTCCGAACAACCAGATAAACTCCATACATATCTAATAGAACGTTCATCTTTTCTTGAGGTTTAGTCTGGTTTGGAATTGGGCTTCGTATAGGTATAAGGTACAGGGCGTTGGTGTCATGCGCGGACGGCTCATCCCAGTTCCACTGCGTTAAGTACAGTGTTCGTCGGGAATCTAGGCAACAAATAGCACGCCAGTCCGGTAGGAGTCTGAAATCTTCATATTTGAGATCAGATAAAGGGATAGAAGAAACTTGGAAGGAAATACGACTCTTGTTTCGATGCTGCTTATATCCTTGATGAATATCGAGTGTCTCTTGATGGGGTCACTTACTCTCGCTTTCCGAGCTGCCGCAGGTAAACCACGACATGGACGGAACAGTTGGTGCCAGAACAAACCTATACTGGTAGCAGCAAATACCGAATCCTTTCCCTACTTGTGTCCCCTTCGCTTATCCGGAGGAACGGAACCACTCAAGTACGTCCTTCGTGACTGCAAGGACGACCGACGGGAAACACAGAGAGAGGATCCGCTCAACCCTACGAGGTAGCGTGGCATCAGCCGGTTTGTGTACCGCCGCGGAAGACAACCCGGTCATTGCTACTGGAGCGATATCGAAAGGGCCGTGATCACGCGAAAGGAGCCGGCCTCGACACACACGATACCATACAGTCACCGGTTACGTTACAGACAAGTAAGCGCCTTGAATGGAAATTGCACCACGCTCCCTTCTCTCCCTCTAGGAACCTATGAAGTATATCCGCGGGTCGGACAGACTCATAGCGGAGTTCGAGGCCTTTTCTTTCAGATACTTGTGAAAGAACCAAGTATGTATACGTACTCTGAGAACTAGGCTTGAGTTGTACAACAGCAATAGCATGACCTGACACGAAGGTGACGCCTTCAGTGTATTTAGGCTACACTACTGTGAACCCCACAGGCTCACTGAGAAAGGGTCATTGCACAGTTATTGGTTGTGGGTGGACCATTCGCAACCTAGATCAATTACCGGGAAGAGTTCCACATAGTTATTGTAAGAGATATTCAAGACTGATACTAAGACGAGTAAGATGACACCCGTAAAAGTCCAGCCAGGCATAGAATGAGGATATACCATATATCTGCACAGGTGTGCCGTATACTAGACGACGCCCTTGCTTCCGCGATCTCACCAAACTTCAAGCAGCCTCTGAAGAAAAAAGAAAAACGGAACAGTTCAGCTCCAATCTGCTGGGTGAGTTGCTCATGGGGTTCGTCAAACCTAGAACATGACGAGTACCCAGGGGCTCTGTGGCCTTCCGGCAATGGTTTGTTCCATTCATCTCTTTAATCATGTATTCCGTATCGACGTGAGGTATCATCAGAAGCTTGGAATCGCAAAGGAAAAAGCCGTTACCTAAGCATTGACTGCTATGGACTAAAACGATAACTATCGTGATAGAGAGCCATGATAGAAATAGAGAAGCGAATACCTAGCAGCCTAGTAATGTCATAAACCTCCAGGTAAGAAAACCCGCCCCTCCAGTCCTGATCGAGTTGTCCTCCCCGGCCGCCCTCTCAACCGAAGCATCATCAAATTTGAATCGTTCCGTCCCATCACTTCCTTATTCTCAATTCCAGATCCCGCAAGCTCTCAACGCCGCGACTAACAGTCAGTCGGGTAGACCCAAATGGTCGAGCCCGTTCCGATCCAGTTCCCTCTCAAGAAATCAAACCAAGCCTTAAGTCGAAGATGAAGATGAAGAACGCCTAAATCAAGTCGTCAAAGAGCAGGGGCGGTTGCAGCAAGTGCTGTTACGACACCTGCCGCAGTCAACACGCCGCCACCAACGAAGTACCCAGCCTTGCTCAAAAAGCTTCGCAGACGCTTAGGGGGAGGGGGTGCTTCTGGTGTCGGCTCTGTAACCACAGAAACAACTATGGGCTGTTCGGCCGTTATTTGCGCCCCGGTTTCAGCACTTTTCACAGCCGCCTCGATCGTCTCCTCATGAGGCGTGAGCGTTGAGATTTCACTAGCCTTACGCTTTGGAGTAGCCTTCTCCCCGGTAGGGATATTCAGTGAAGTATCCTCAGTCTGTGCCAGTGAGCCCAACTTGCTTTGCTGGAACTGATATGCACTGGTCATATCAAGCTCGGGAGTTTCCGTTGCGTATGTAAGAGAGAAGTCTTGAGGACTATTGAGGAATTTCTCCCCAGAACTAGACCAGGCCGACTCGGCCACTTTGGCCGACTTGGGCGTTTCATTTACCGGCTCCGGCGCGGTGGCTGCATCGGAGGTAATGTGGTGCCCGAGCTTTGACGTAGATGGCTCAGTGGAAGTCGCAGGCGGCTCGGGAACCTGGCTGCGAGGTTGGACTGGGGTTGTATCGTTATCTTGCTCATTGCGGCGCAAGATTTGCTTATTGACCTCCCTGGCTGCGAAAAACTCCGGCTTTCCAGTAGCTTGGCCAAGGGCTTCAGCTGATGGCCCATCGTCCTGGGAGAACGCTAGAGACTCCGTGGCAGTGACAACCTTGGGAGTATTTGGAACCCGATCCCATGAAGCACGAAGTGGTGCTACTCCTTCGCTTTGAAGAAGGTAATCCGTCGGTGCAGACAAGTGCATTTGCTCGGGGTTCATGTCAGCTAAGAAGGGATTCTCAACGTGATCATCCGAAGGGTTCAATATCGACGGCAGTCTGAGGTCGTTCTGTCGTCCTTGTTCTTGCAAACCTACATAAGGTATGATAGAAGGGAGTGACGGCATAGGCGCGGGGAAGAAATGGCGACCAGCATCTGGCTGAGGGAAGTAGCTTGCGTGCGGAATGCTGAGCATTTGTTGCGATTGCGTGAAGGTAAGAGAAGGATCCTGGGCTTCCCAAGCGGCTGCCATGTCCTTAGCCTCGTCATAGCTTGGAGCTCTTGTCAGGTTCTCATCTTCGCTCTCGCTCTCAAAGACGCTGTCGGCTTCAGCGTCGTCACTGTGCTCGGAATTCTCGGAGTCGCTGAGGCAGATGTCATCGTCGTAAGCGTCGGGCATCTCCTGGCTCGAAGGTTCATCATCGGGATAGCTTTCGGACTCGTCGTCATCGTAAGAGTCCTCTGATTCTGACTCCGATGCGAGTACCAGAGGGAGTTTCGAGTTCATTCTATGGCTGGAGGGCATATCCTCGTCTTCCTCTTCGTCGTACGGAGCATCCAGCTCAATCGTCACCTCCTGATCTTGCGTGGCGTTGAGAGCACGTTCGGAGGGCTTATCTGTATCCTTCTGGATATCTTCGTCGATGACAATTGGCTCCACCCCCGGAGGAATGAAGCTGGGAAAGGAACCAGCCAAGCCTGTGGCCGATTTAGGCATCTCGATCTTGCGAATCTTCTCGACGGTGGCACGGATATCGTCCGTAGTAGACATGTCTTCGTCGCTACTCTCTGAGTCGGAATCATCGGGGACGGAAAAGGTTGGGCGACCGCTGAGCTCTGAAGCTTTGGCTTTGGCTAGGTGGTCGAATTCCCAGTCCACCTGGATCGTACACGGGGGAAAGAGGTCGTTGGACCGTTGAATGTCAATCCCAAACTTGACTATGTCGCCCCTTGCCAGCTCTTTCGCTGTATGCGGAGACAGCTTTAGAGAGTTATGGTAGGTTCCGTGCAGCGAGCCGACGTCTTTGACGAATAGTTTCTAGTCGTTGTGTTAGCATTCAGCGTAAATATGGTCCAAGTAGAGGACATACCTTGTGATACCAGTCGACGGTGATTTTCGCATGCTCCCGGGACATCACCGGGCTATCGAAGTAGCAGTTATCCGCTCTTGCTTCCAAGTTGGAAAATCGCCTGCTTGTCCGGCCGATGTTCACAACGCTTGGGTGCTTCTGTTCGAGGATAACCCGTCGCTCCGGGAAGTGAAACTCGGGGTTTGGATATTGGACGGAGACGGTGAGCAGAACTAGACCATGATTTTGTCAGGACTGATCATTCAGAGGGGGAAGCGAAATGGGAGTGTCGAGCTTACCGTCCTCCGCTTGAGGCTTCACGCCCGTCGCCATCTTGTCAACGTCTTCTCGACTGTATCCGTGATCTGGCGAGAGTGGGTTAAAGAAGAGAACGAGGGCGATGAGGAGCTCCCGAGAGCGATGGTAATTGTGATGGAGGATGGAAGTTTGTCTTGGGTGCCCACGGTCTTGCTGTGAAGGAGGAAAAAGTGACTAAAGTAAAGCCTCTCCTTCGCGGGCTGAAGTTAATGAGCGGGCATGGAGTAGGCGGGAGGGAGACAGAAAGGTAAGGCAGGAGGAACGAGACAGTGTAAGTTGGAAGTCGAGGTCGCCGAGGTGGATGAAGTGGGGCAGGAATCCGGAGCAGGCACCGTGTTGTCACTGTTCGGTATCAGGCAGTCGCGGCAGTGCAGGCAGCGATAACGCCTTATCGCACTCGGCTTGGTGCGTGGAAGGGGCAGGTTGCAGGGGGAATATCGGGGTCTTGGGCAAGTGCAGTGGGGAGAGGCGTCTGGTAGTGAGGTGGGTTGGTGGGGTTATCAGCAGCGAGGTTGTGAGGTCCGAACAGTCCCGGCACGTCCACTTGTCTCGATAGCGGTAAGTGTGGAAGTGTGGAAGTGTCGAAGTGTAGTGTCGAAGCTGATAAGGATGGAGAGTAGGTAAGTAAGAGTGAATGAGGTAAAGAAGAGTGAAGCTGGGAAGTGAGAGAGAGCACAAGGTCTGCCTGCGAACCATGAAATCGATGGCTCGAGTTCCGGTCGCTCCAAACGAAAGGAAGGTAAGACCACCTCCTCAGTTGTTCCTTCCCGGGCTGCCTTCGAAGGTACTGGGCAGCTTAACGTAAGGTAAGACCGATGATTCGTACCTTGGTGAACCTGACTGTGAGTTGCGTTGCCTCGAATGGTCCGCCAGAGATGCACAGTGCGTGTCTGAGATCAGGCTCGGGGCGTTCCAATTTAGTGATGACGGGATTAGGAAAGAGGGGCACACCTTAGACCTCACCACATGGCGCCTGACAGCTGGAATGTGAAGGAGGCCAGCGGGGTTAACAGATGTACCTTCCCGCTGCCTTGCCTCAAATTCTCGAGATACCTCAGAGCTCAGAAAGGCATAAAACGCATCACAGTCAGGATGACTGTCAGATAGGTCGGACTTTGCCTCAGTATAATCTAGGGCAGCCATAGATAGTCTCACGGCGATAGACTGCACGGCATAGAGCGCTCCTAACGGCCAAGGATAAAGTAGTTTGTCAAGGTTGTACCAACCAATATTGAGGAAGGCCCGCTCTGGTGTGGTGTAAGTAGCTATTCACGCTTGTGACTCTCATGGCTTTCTCATCAACCTGGTCGAACACCTCAGTTGAGAAAAGCCATCTCAGCCTCTGTCAATCTGGTATATTACCTACCTATCCTCAAACCCGGGCCAGCTCCTACCGTCCACGTCGCCGAGCCCAATCTGCGCAAGTGCGCGCTCTTCAATTTTGCTTTGCAGAATTCCCAAGGTATCTGCCTACCTTATCCGCACCTACCTCACGCTCACCCTTGCATATTTTTTGGCCTAAGGAAGCACCTGACAGGCCTCAAGGTGCCAACTCGGTGATTGAACACGCCAACACACAGGTACCTCCCTTCTTGGAATTATTCTGTAACTATGACTATCATACTGCGCTTTTCAAAGAGTATTTTCTCATCAATATATAAGTGATGATAACAAAGAATAGTGAAAGTACCTTGGCAGCAGTAGTATTGAGCGACAGACGATGTGCCTTACTCCACGTCTGCTCGAGGCGGACGATACAGTCGTGCTTCGCCTGAGGCCTACTGGTCGTGTACCTCACGCATGACAATAGGTATTTTTGTCCTGCCTTATCGACATAATGTTGACCTAGGGGCAGATCGGGTTGCATCTGCTCATCTGTCACCGGGTGCCCTGAGCTGTCGCAAACTGTCACTGGTTCCCTTCATGCCCATCGCTAACAAAAGCCAGAGGGACGAGTTGAGATCCAGACGAATCTGGTTAGGCGGCGGATGAGAGACCAGGGATGGGGGGGGATTCACTGGCGCCGCCCGTGAATGTCTAGACTTAGAAACGGTCAGATGATGCCGGCTGGGTTCACTTCAACTCGCCTGTATGCGTATCTGTTTCCCATCCATCTCACAATCCCGAATGGCCCCATGTTCTCCCCATACGCAGTGACTCCCTACCTAAGGCAAGCAACAAGCTACATCACAGTCATCCATGGCTTTCTTTCTCCCTCGAATGCGGAACACTACGGTTCAACGGGCAGAAGTTCAACAGTGAGTGGAGGACCACACTCCGTCCGCAACCACGTAACCAAGGACGGGGGATGATCTGCTTACAGGGGTAACTCCCAGGAATGCGCGAGCGGACAGACCACGCCCACTTTGCCCCCACAGGAAGACATCATCCTGGAGTCCTTGACCTCGAGCGTGTGGAGTGACAAAAGTTGACTGATGTATCCTTACGCAGTACGCATGAATACGCAGTATGTCAGGAATGGAGGGGCAAAATGCGCCTGATGTCTGGATTTTTGTTTGCCGGATGTTCTGCTGCCGCTGCCGCCGTTCCTGTCCATCCTGCTGCTTTGTCCCCGAGCTCAACCTTGCATCCAGCTGCGTGTCTCGCCCTACACACGATTGAAAAGTCTCTTTCGTCATTCGTCATCCACAACGCTCGCTCGCTCTTTTTCTGCGATCCCTGTGCAACACCCGACAGGCATCCTTGGTGAATCAAGGGTTCCCCTCTGATGAAATGTGAATGCCACCCTCTTCTTCTATCGCTGCCACCCACCACCTTCACCACTCTTCTCCGACCCTCCACAACTTATTTTTTTTCAACCGTTGCCCTAAAAATCCCCAAGCTTCTCCTCACTTCCGAAAAGACGGTCTGGTCTGGTGACTCACGAAGCCCATCTTTCAGTTTCCAGTTTCCGCGGTGTCCTTTGAACTCTCTCAAATACTCGTCGAGCCGCTAGGTAATCACCAACTTGTACGGTCCAAACCTATCTCCGGATTCGACGCACTCACCCTTGCGTCTCGACCTATCTCCGGATTTCCTCCCTGACCTATATATAGAGAAGCCGAATACCATCCATGGATTGTTGGAGAAGGACGCAAAACACAATTAGAAGCAACACCATCTTCAAAGAAACGCCACCGCGCTACAAGCACAGAAGGTCCTAGACCCCGATTCTCACAAATCAGGCAACCCACACATATACAGGTCTTCTCCCACGAGAAGTTCCGCTCACAGCAACTCTCTCTCTCTCTACACTCTACACACCACTCTTACACACACATTCCACCTTACACTGTCGCCACTATGCACGACCTCAGACTCAAGGTTCTTCGCGAGAGCGGCAAGACCGTCTCCAAGAAGGCCAAATCACGCCCCGAGTCCGCTCGCGCCTCCATGAGAAACTCGCCCAACGTCTCTCCTGGCCACTCTCAGATCAACTCCCCAGCACATTCTCGCGCTGGTAGTCGCTACGCCTCAGAAGACGAAGGCAGCGACTCCGATTACGATGATGGCATGACCATGAGCACCCTGTCAAATCACTCGGATACCGCTTTGGACGAGGCAACAGAACCCAACTGGGCGCAATTACTACAAGATCGCATCGTCGAGCTGCAAGATCGCAAGCGGACGAATACCCAGAGACGCGAGGCGACCCTGATGTCCTACCTGCACCTTGTCAAACACCACTACGGCGGCCGTCAAGTCAGCAACTCCTTACAAGACATCGTCACAGCGTTGATGAAGAACACCAGGTCCGGAGGTAGCTCCCTCGAGCGCCTCATGTCCCTGAAGTCTCTCTCAGCCACCCTCCTCACTACGCCATCAGACTCCCTGTTCGACGACATCTACCCGCAACTCGAGAAGACCCTTGAAGACGACGACGACAACGACGTCAAGGCGGCCGCGATCTGGGCCATGGCAGTCACAACGATGTACGGCGGTGGTGGCGAAGAGTCAGCAAGCGAGCTGCTCGAATACCTGGTCACCATCGTGGAAAGCGACGGTGAATCAGTCGGCGCAGCAGACAGTGGCGACGTCGTCACCTCCGCCCTCGAGGCCTGGGCCTTCGTTGCCAGCCAAGTAGACGACATCACCGAGAACGTCTACTCCGCCATCGAAGCCTTCGTGGAGCAACTCGACAGCACCGACGTGGAGGTCCAAGCGAGCGCGGGCTTCAACATCGCCTTCATCTTCGAGGCGGCGCGCGACCACGAGGAGGAGACGGGCGAGCCGATGAACCTCCAGTACGACCCCAAGAAGCTCATCGCCCTCATGGCCGAGGCCTCCAAGCCCTCCGTCAAGCAGA
Source organism: Colletotrichum lupini (assembly GCF_023278565.1). NCBI lineage: Eukaryota > Fungi > Ascomycota > Sordariomycetes > Glomerellales > Glomerellaceae > Colletotrichum > Colletotrichum lupini. The sequence goes on from NC_064678.1 coordinate 3,820,103, forward strand.
CGGCGCGCAGGGACAGACGACACCTGCGCAAGCAGTTCACCAGCATCGTCTCGTCCTTGGAGCACGGAAAGGGGCCGGGCTACTCGAGCGCAAGCCGTCCGGCCTTTAACCCGCACACGGGCGGCACCAAGGCCGATCCCGGCGCGGGCCGCAGGGGCGACGACGACGACGGCGAGAACCGCGCATTCGGGTACCGCGAGAAGCTTCGTCTAGGTTCTACAGTTGTACTCATCGACTCGTGGTCTCTCATGGCGCGTGTCGAGGCAACGAAAACCATCCTGGGTGGCGGACTGCCTACGCACTTCAACGACAACCCTACTGTGGCGGAGCTGCTGGATAACGCTGAGACGGAGGAGGCCGCGGCACAGCTATACGCAGCGCGTCCCAACAAGAGTGCGAAGCACATGAGGAGGTAGAAGGGGATCGTTTGCTTCTTAGCAGCGACTGGGGAAGTGTGGGAGGAATGGAAAGAATATGGTGTATGCTTTGGGAGCAGCATTCATTGGTGGAGAGAATTGCATTGGCATGCTTTCTTTCCTATGTACAGATTCACGATAGAGCATTACGGTCCAACAAAAAAAAAAGGGGATACGAAACGCATAGTATGAGGCATAACCCTTACGTATTGCGAAATGAGGCAGAAGATACCACAGAGCGGAGGATCCTCGTTGCTAAATACACTTAGCCTACGTCATTAGGAATTGACATTGGTTGACAAACTGAGGCTTCACTTTGACTGAACTTGTGATGTGTTGATGTTTTCTTTGATTTCTCTTCACACCATTTAGTTTTGATTTTCAATGGAAGACTTACGCCGCCGGCGCTACACAACGACTGCACCTATCCATCAGGGGGCGGCGTTCACATGTCGCACAGCAGGTTGGATATACGGTTGCCATTTGATGTAGCGTTGGTGGTCAGTCGGGTACGAGCTGGAGAGGAGGGGGGAAAGAGAACGGGAGGGCGGCAGAAAGAGTGTCCCTGGCCGATACCCAATGAAGAAGCTATGGAGGGATGCCGATGTATGTGTCCTGGAGGCAACATGTTCGGGTGGCATTCGTTTCAGGGAGAACGGTTGAGCGGCGACAAACGGAAGGTGATGCTGCCCATTTTGGGGGCCACGAAAGTGAACCCAGGCCAACTATCCGTACATGTACGACAGACGGCGCTGATGAAATCCCGCTCAAGTTGACTTGCAGGACAACTGCAGAGACGGGGCAGCGATGCAGTCCAATGGCTCGCAGTAAGTAGGTAGTTGAAACCGTGAAAGCCCTCAGACTCTGGATATGCAGCGTGCTCCTACGACTTCGAATTCGAACCCATCTTGATGCACTCACATCAACCTTTCTTGACCACTCAACATACCTTTACAAACGGGCGTGGTCGGGTCGGGGGAGGGAGGCGGGATGACCGGCATGAGCCGCCGACCCCAGACGGAGGAGCAGTGGAAAGTCCATCGAGTCTGGGCCACCCCGTCGAGGTGCGCCTTCGCCACCGCCGGTTGGAGTACGTGGACAAATCGGACTATTTCGTTTGTGTTCGAGGCCTCGTGGGGTCGAACGAAGCAGACGAGAGCTGAGGTGCGCGGGTTTTTGGAGCACCGTTTCGCTTGGTTGCAGTGGCGATTTACCCGTATTGTGTTTCAATCTTTTTTTTTTTTTTTTGCCCCCTTTACTCGACTTACCTAAACTGCGCACTCGATTCTCTATGAAGGACTGAGACAGTGACCACTAACGGGAGGCGGTGATAGGAGGGATGGGAATCGGCACATCGGATAGCTGAAATATCGTATCCCCTGTTTGTAGCAGCGTCCGTGTGTTTCTGGGGGCCGCGGCTTGTTCTTGTGAGATGACGTACGAACGTCATTCGATGTTGCAAGTGTGGAAGAGCTCGAGCTCGGACTCAAGTGAAAGGTCTTGGGGGGCAGCAGGAAAGTCATACTCGCTGCCCGGTTCACAAGGCGGCGCCGTCTGCAACAGACGGACGAAAATGTTTCAGACGTTTAATCTCGAGGTTCAATCATGATCTTCCGAATAAGTCTTGATCAATACCTCGTCACAAAGAAGCCAGCGTGCCGCCAGGTCGAAAAAAAAAAAAAAAAAAAAAGTGTCAAAAGTGTCACTCAGACTTCCCGTCAGTGGTGGCTCTGTCCCGGCAAGGTTCCCCGTGCCAATTTTATTTTCGGTTTTCACCTCGAGACTATTTTCTCGTGGCGCCGACGATGAGACCCTTGTCTAGTGGATGATCGGTATCCTCCCGTCGCCCAGCCAAAAAAGAGGTTGAACCCACTTGGCTTTTAGTTTAGCACTTCAAGACGGGAAACATCACTCTTGGAAACAGGCGCCCGAGCCAGCCCACGCAAGTCCCACCTCTGGTGTGCTGTGGGGGCCCGGTTTCCAGGGGATCCCGTTTGAGCACAGGTGGATAGAGGTGACAGAAGTGGGAAAAGCCCGTCCCGATGGCGTCTGGCGTCTATTTGCAAATTGCATTTGTGAGGTGATCAGAGAGAGGGGAGGTTGGGAGAGGGAAGAAATGCTTGTCAAACCTTGTTTTCGTACGAAAGGGATAATAGAGAAAAGACGGAAAGTTGGTCTCTTTGTGGCAAAGGAAGATTGTAAGACTATCTATCTATATGGGTCGAGGGGCTGGGAGTGACCGGGGTGGGTGAGAGTGTTTCGGAGCGATAGACAAGGTTATGGCAAAGGCATCGAGATATCGAAGTGACCCCGGCCGGTATGATGGATATCTGAACACAGTGAACAGTATCCTCATGTCGAGATACCCATAGGAATGGAATGGGTAGGAAGTCGACAAAGACAATGGCCAAAGGGGAACCGTTTCGGACACGCAGGGTCAAGGCAAGGACAGGTTCCAACGCTGAGCAAACGGCTGCGCGGGACGACATAACGGCGGTGAGGAATCGGACCTCTGACAATGCTGCGTTGGACCGAGTTCAAACAGCTAGAAGAGCAGACGTGACATGGGGGCCGAGATGTGTGGTGCATTCTATCCCGCTGAGTGGTTCCAGCCCCGTTGCAACAGAAGGACTGCACATGAGCCACGAGGGCACTGTAATCTGGACAGACAACACCAGGTATTCCTACGTTAACCATTCAGTTGTCTTCACCTGGGAGTACTGTGAGAGGAGGGATGTGAAGATGTAAGGCACATTTGGTTACTTCGACAGCTCGACCACATTCGAAGTTGAGAAGCGTGCAGGACGCTCTGCAGGCCTGCAGGGACCCGATTTCCCACACGCCCCAGGCCTGCGGCGGCAATTGGCCCGTCGCCTCATGCTTCTGGTGCCTCTTAAGCTCCTTTCGGGAAGCGAGCGAGGGACAACTCATCAACCATCTCCACCCTGTCACGGCATCACACTTGGTGGACGGACCAATCTCTTTCTCAATCTGATGCTTTTCTCGATTCTCACGTCAACTTTTGCGGCCATTAACATTTGAGACGAGGAGGGGAGGGACTGGACAGAAGATTGCCAGTGTGTCCGGTTGCTCGCTGCGGCCCAAGTAAGTGTGGAAAGGTACTCCGTAAGGTAAGGTAGGTACGAATACACCTACCATGTAGATGGTTGTCACGGTGGTGTTGGCTGTTGCCATCCCTCGTCCCAGCCCAAAGACCCAAAACCCGGCCCAGCCCAGCCGCTCCCGCGATCACGTTGCCGTCATCCTCGGCGCTACGTGTGTACATACCTTGGCCGTAGATGATTGCAGTGGCCCGCTTGTACCGAGTAAACAGAATAGGTGCAGCACAGGTCGCAGAGGGTCAGCTTGGACGGGAAGGATATCCCAGGCAGAGCCCGACGAAGCGTTCCCCCCTCTCGACCGCACTTCCCTGTCCGTTTGGGCTGGCCTGTGTGCCTGTGTGCCTGTTGTGTGCTTCTCTCTGTGCGTGCTGATTCCAGGTTGTCTGTCAGTCTTGCGGCCTGTCTGCATCATCCAAGATTGTCAGGTCGCCTGTCCATCGCCTGTCGCCTCTATCTGCTTACCCCCCTACCCCCCGGCTTGCCTCTTTCCAAGATACCTCATCAAGTATGGATGGATACCTTACTTATCTGCTCTTTACTGTACCTTTGCTCAGTGACTATCGTTCCCGCCCGTTTGCTATATTCGACATCGCTTCCAATATCCTTCTTTTCGCTGCACCCGATATCACTCACTAGAGTCTCTACTTGTCCCTTGCCTCGAACCAACACACACACCTTTGTTTCGTTCCGTTTCGCCGATACCTATTTCTCCTCCACGACGACAAAAGAGTTGCCCAAAGACAAGAAAAAGTCAACTACGGCGCTACACGGATAGAAATTAAGGCCAGAGACAGGCCGGTAGACCCCTGGAAGCTTACCTGCCTCTCTTGTTCAGCTACCAAGAAAGATCCGCAAACTGGGGCAAAAACATCGCCGGGGAAAAAACAACACCCAAGCAACGGCCTGACCCCCCAGCCACCCCAGTTTGCGAACCTCACACCTTCGCCTCACCCCTCCACTCTCACCACTTGGCCTTCCCTCCTTTGCGCCATCCAATTCTGAGCTCCTTCTTCTCACTCAGCCGTCCCTCGACGTTAATCCGCAATTTCAAACTAACATCGTTGCTTTTTTTATTTTCGGGTCCTATTTGCGCACTGCGTTGTTTGTGGCATAAGCGGCCACAGGTCTCTCTGTGTCTTTTTCCTTCCTTCTTTGGGGGATATTCCGTTCGCTGCCTTTCGCAGACATCGCCGAACCGCAACGGCTTTCTCTCTCTCTCTCTCTCTCTCTATCCCAGTGTCTCGCTCGCAGCCAGGTGTGAAAGCTCCTTCAGATACAGCTTGTTCGCCCAGCCCGCCCAGTTTTTTTTTACACCCTCCCCGCAGCAACGAAGTGCTCCTCATGTCTTGACGGCGACTGCACCCACAACAAATCCTTGCCCACCTTGGACGACAGCCGGGAAATCCACCCACCCTCTCCTCTCCTCACCTCTTCTCTTCTCCTTCTTTCCTCGATCGAGGGAAAGGACGAGATCCAAAATAGAGGTGTGAGCCGCTGATCGAGGCACTCATCATCCGCGCCCGCGCATCAACAGCCCCTCCGTCGCCGAGGCCTTCGAGCATCGCACCACAATGGGTGTTGACTCGAATAAGCCTCCTCCACTCCCTGCCCCGACCGAAACCGACTCCGTCACCCCCACCGAGCTGGCGACCGATGTGTCCAGGCCAAACGACGAAGCTTCCCACTACTCTCTGCCCGACGACGGCACACCTGTCACCATCAAAACCCGCGGCCACAGGGCCAATCGTTCTCAGACGTCCCTCCTCATTGAGTATTTCGAGGGTGGCAAGCCTGGCCCCGAGGGAACAGTCGAACGCAAACCCAGCGTCCGCGTGCGCCTGACCCCGTCCAAGAAGCACCGCGGTGACCATATCCAAATCACCGAGACCAAGGGCAACACCCGCAAGGCCTCGTTGACCCGCCGTGTGCCTCTGCCGTCCACCACAGCAACCTCCTCGCACCTCGACGTTGAAGCTCTCGAGGGCGAGGACGCCGACAGCATGCGGTCCTACGCCTCCGCTACGGAGGAGTCTAATGTCTCGAGAAACCCAATCGACATTGAAATTGACCACCGCGGCGGACGGCGTCGTCGGCCGGCGAGTCCATTGATTCCCGATGCTGATGCTCAGTCTTCATACCTGGCTCCCAACATGTCCGACATCTCGGCAATCCCCCAAGACAGCTTTCTCGATGGCTCTGGCTCAACAGTATTAACAAAGAACTCCGAAAGACGCAGTAAGAGCACGTCGCGGGGCAATGAGCTGGCGGCCGGCGTCACAGGCGCATTGGCTGGCGCCGCGATAGCTGATCATGCAAAGAGCAGTAGGAGCAAAAGACACAGCGGCGAAAGAAAGGTGTCGGGGGAAAGATCCTCAAGAGACAAAGATCGCAAGCACCGTTCGAGCAAGAGTCGGACAAGCAGTGTCAGCGAGAAGCAATCGGAAGGAACGCGATCACCCCGACGACGTTCCAGTCGGGGCCATGTTGACTCTGTTTTATCTGGGGCAGATTCCAGTCTTTTATCATCCAGCATTTCTCCCAGCCACCGTTCCTACGACCAAAGCTCGGTCCGCTCCGGAGCTTCCAAATCGTCCATCAATAACCCGAAACTACTCGAAACGGTAGAGGATGCCATTCGTCGACTTATTCTGCCAGAATTGAGCGCATTGAAGAGAGAGCAGAGCAAGCGCGAAAGTCGCCGCAGCTCCATCACATCAACAGGAACAGGGACGTCTCTATCTCGCGAGGAACTGGGGGTAGACCGACGCAAATCCGCCGATAAGCGCAGCGAAGCCGGTCGCGACAGCCGGCATCGAGAACGCAGAGACCGGGAAGCTCGCCACGACTATGTTGACTCTCCCCGAAGCGTTGCAGGCGAATCGGTGGAAGAATCATCCATTGTCTCCATTGACGATACCCCACGGCGGAGTGATGGCGCGCTCAAGGCCGCCGTTGGAGGTGCAGCAGCAGCTGGGCTTGCCGCTGCCGCAATGAACGCAGCATCGCCGTCATCGGAGGATAGAAGGCAGCGGAGGCGCCGGCGTGCTGATGGTTCAGCTCGAAGCAGAAGTGTAGGTCGCGAGAAGTACGACGAAGAGTTCCACGAGGAAGAGGTTCCCGCGCCGCCAATGCCGTTAATGAGCGAGATCAATCCCTCCGAAATGACGCGAACCTCAATTCTTTCGGCTGATACCGATCGTCCCCATTCCGCCATGGAGGAGAGAGCCTCTGTCCAGGAGGTTGCCCGGGGCAACGCCTCCCTTGGCTCCTCGCCAACGCCAACGCAAGCAGCACCAATGACCAATTTGCAACAGACTCTAGGCACGAAGCACGCCAATATCTCTCACGGGGATTTGAGAGAACTGTCTCGGTCACGAACCGGAGATTTCTTGGAGCAAAGCGAGGTTTCGGAGTTCAGCCAAAGTCCTTCGTCACAAATCCGCGATGAATACGACGACTACGACGATCGAAGCCGTGTCACGGAGAGCGAAGGCGACTATGTGGACTCTGGCGATTACGACTACTACAACACGCAGGATGTGCCGCCTCCGTTGAAATATGTCCCTTACCAGCCAGAGAGACGTGGGTTGAGCCCAATTTACAGTGTGTCCGGCTACACGGAGGCTGGTAGCGAAACGGCTGCCCAGCGTGACTCGAGGATGTCGCATGGGACCGCTTCGCCAACCAAGTCTCAAGCGTCCCACACTGATCTGAGAGCCCTTTCTCCGGCGTCAGTACCAAGTAATGTGATGAGTCGGGGCTTCGATGAGCAGTCTGTGGATGATCGTAGCGTCCGAAGTGGACAAGACTACCGCAACAGCCAGTACACGGAGGGCAGCGAGATCGCAACTTCTACCGGACAGGCTGTGCGTGGTATTGCTGCGAATCCCAACATTATTCATGTTCCAAACGGTGTTGAGTCCAACGTAGCTTCACTCGTGGACGGCTCCATGCTTGAGTCTCAACTTACCACGGGCTCTGGATACGATTACAGGGACTCCCAAGTATCGTACGGTAACGAGTCCAATGTTTCCTATGGACCGGAATCCTACGTGTCATACGCCAAAGACTCCAATGTCTCCTACGATGACCAGTCCAACATTCAGCCCCGTTCGCGCGACGTCAGCCCAGAAAAGAGATCTGTCGCTGACCAGCGGGAGTTCTTCGAGCAACGTGAGCGCGAGAGCAGTCGCACGCCTACTTCGAGCCGCCAGAGCCACCGATCAAGAGAGTTTGCTGGAGAGTACGACCTGGACGAGTATGGTAGAAAGGTTGCTCCTGCTAGGTACAGAAACTCCCCTTCTACGTCTACACGGCACTCGCCTACTGCCTCCGAAAAGGCAATTGCCGCTGGTGCGGTTGGCGCAGCAGCTGCTGCTCTCAAGGCCGCCAAAGACAAGACGAAGCAACCGACAGTGGAGGAGGTCGACGAGGAACATGCTGAAGAATGGGTTCCCGAGGGAGTCACAAGAAACAAGTCCTTTAAACAGCGAGCGATGGAAGGCCGGGAGCCAGCAAACACCCCGGCACACAGCGTCGACCGTCTCGACCTCGAGGACAAGCCCAAGATGGGTGCTAGTGCCATGCCGACATTTGACGACCCGATGCCTGAGGTCGGATATGTGGACGACGATGCGCTGACCAATCCGTCATTGGTCCGCGAGCCGCTCGGCGGCAGCGACCACAACGATGGGGACCACTGGCCCGGCGATATCACCCCTCGCCAAGGCACGCCTCGCCAGAGCGACTATGACCAGTCTTACGAGGAGTACAACTCGGAGAAGCACAGCCCGCGCGGCCACGGTGGTTATGGGATGGCCGCTGCCGGTGCCGCCATGGCTCACCACCGACAAGCCAGTGGAGAGCGTGAGGACGAGTGGCGACGCACATCGGCTGAGCGAAAGCGCGATACTGTCATTACGAATCCCTATGATGGCGCGAGCCCCGTCGATCATCCCGACCTGCTCGGTGGCAGAGGATTCGAAGATTATGCTGCTGGGTACCACGCCAACAGTCCGGGTGGGCACAAGAACCTGGATGAGGGTTACATTTCTCAAGGTCCCATCCACTCGCCCAATATGCAGCCCACCAGCAAGGCCATGATGCCCTTTGGCGATATGAATGCAGAAGACCCCTTCTTCGCACCTCAGCACTCACGACACCTGAGCGGTCTTTCCCAGGGCATGAACTCGCCGCTGTACGATGCCGCCACTGGCAACGGTATCGACAGGATCGAATCCAAGGACATTATTGCCTTGATGCAACATGTGAGTATCCCGTTATTGTGGACATGAAAAGAAAATGGCTAACAAATTCTCAGCTCATGGTCCGCGATGCTCAACGGAGCGCTCGTGACACGGAGATTCTCGTCACGCTGGTCCGCTCTGCGGCTGAAATGCGCAACTCTTTTGATGACCTTAAGAAACTTCTTGCCAACACCGAGGACGTCATCATCAAGGAGGTCCAGGAGAACACTGACGAGACGGTCAAGAACGCCGTCGCTGGCTCCCGTGCTTACCCTGGCAGCCTTCCTCGTTCTGTCAAGGGCTACAGCGCTGCATCTCAGAACAGCACTCTCGATGAGACCGCCAAGAAGAGCAACTTCTTCCGCAAGGCGCTCAAGGGCCTCAGCAACAAGGGCGCCAACGATCTCAGCAGGATCGAGGACATGCTCATGCAGCTACTGGGCGAGGTCGACACACTCAAAGCACAGACTATGAGACCCGGCATGGTTAGCGGCCGGCCATCTTACGAGAACCTCACCCCGGAGATGCAGTACGAGCAGGATCGCGGCTACGAGCCCGAAGGCCAGGCTGGCACCTCTTCCACTAGCCAGGGCAGCCACTCTGGGATGTCATCCTTTGCCCAATCTCGCGGGCCTTCCAAGATGGCCTACGAACCAAACCGCATCAGCACCGTTCACGAAGACAATGAGGAGGAGTATATCTCCCAGAACAACTACCATGAGCCTCAAGGTATGCTTACACCGACTCGGGAGTTCTCTCGTGGCGGTTCTGTGCCCTTGGGCACTCCTCCTCAACCCATGGCCGCTCAGAACGCATCGTTGAGCAATGACAACACTCCCAAAACGGACAAGGGCAAAAAGCATAAGAGGGGGTCATCGAGCTGGTTCCCCAAGATTTCTCGGTGGTCCGAGTCGACGGCTACAAGCGTAAGCAAGGCTTTCCGGGGCAGCGGCTCTAGCAAGAAGGAACACGAAGACGAGTTCCTGCAACATCCTCCATCCCGATCTGGATCCGATCTACGATACGACGACCGGTACCAGAACGAGTTTGGCGGCAGTGACCAACTGCACTCTGGATTCTCGCAGCAGGATCTTGCAGCTCCTCAGCCCCCGCACCTGGATCCTCCTGCCACCTACATGACCCCTGAAGACCCCAAGTACAAGGCGCACCGTAATTCGGTCAATCTCCAACACCCCCAGCCTCGTCAAGGACAGACTGAGAGGTTCAAGGCTGCCCTCGAAAGCCAAGCATACGACTACGACACGCCTATGTCTCCCAGATCTGCAGACTGGGCCGGCTCAGCCACCAGCTTGCACCGCTTCCCCCCAAATGCCAATAGCTATAGCAATGGCTCCCCCGCGACAGGTGGCGACTACTACACGTCCTCCTCCCCAGCTGGCCCACCCAGGCCGCCTAAGGAGCCCATGGATGAGATGACCCACACGCCCGCCAAGAAGCGAATCTCCAACTTGGCCTTGAAGAGCAGCCCTCTTCCCTACAACAGTGTTGAGAGCGGTTACGGCACTGGCCCTGGCACACACGCCGCCAGCACTAGCAACTACACCGGCAGCCCTAAGCCGGAGAACCGCAATCTCAGCGGTGCTCGTGGCATGCCTGCGCGTAGGCCTTCCGGGCCGCGAGCCATGACCCCCAAGAGTGCGGAGGAGGAAGCCGCCAGAGAAGAGCGACGTCGCAAGAGAGGTAAGCACATTACATTTACAGTAATTGAGCCGCAAGCTGACTGACTATCTAGACACCTTTGGCACAGTCGCTAGCAATGAGACCGATACCTTCTAGACAAAATGATTCCTCGCCACAGAGAATCGTTTGTGCATACAACACACAAAATAAGCACTACTACATGAGTTGATGCTACTGGATAGCTTGAACACATGATCAGCTATAATCATTGAACATATTGGATGCAGATTCTCCCATCTGCTATAGAGATGCAGCGGCAACCAACCAAAAAAGGGGGGCAAGTTGTACAGCCGCAGGGAGGAAGCGGAAGGGGACGACGGAGGTGGATTTGGTTCGCTACTCAACCTAACGACGACATGACACGCAATTGATGGCTTTTGCGTTTTAGCGATGTTTTCGAGGTGGAGGAGGAGGGGGGAAGGGAACGACAGCACATCATGACCTCAGTTGGCCATGTTGCGTTGAGGACAGTGCCGAAGGAAGAAAGGCATGGAATAGGTTTGGAACGCGCGACAAAGTTGGTTGATACCACATTCTCGATATTGGGCTGCTGTGTTTTTTTCTTCGAGAGCAGCCGTGACGCATGGCAGATACCATTAGGGGTTTTTGACTGTAATAGTAGTCGTGGATAATGGAACCTCTACTTCGCCCTGACGATTTATGACCAAATGTGAAGATTGTGTTCCCAGATGAAGGGGATAGTGAAATTGAATGAGGTGAATCTTGCTTTGTTGATGGTTGAAGTACAATGTTGGCACCGAATATGACTGGTGTATTTTATAGGAGGAAACTTTGTATCGAGGGAACTACGGGCACATCCGGTAGAGGGTGCGCGGGGTCTGCCGTCGACGGTTATCTTTACCGATGGCAAGTACAAGAAGTTTCCGCCCATTTATGTTGTGAGACATGAGCTATGTATGAAGAGGACTTCATCAGTGGGAAATAATGAGAAGCAGGATATCTTCAGTGTCAAATGTTCTACGTTAGATTCCTAAATCAAACGTATTAGTATTGAACAATTTTATTTTGAAAAGGTTTCCCATTGTCTGACTGAACAAATGCAGGGTTGAAAATGTGCAGTAACAATTATCAAGTAAACAATGGTGATAGTCGACTTGAACCCGTGACCTCTACGAAGGTCACAAAAAAAAAACAAGCTATCCATGGCCTTATGTAGGACCGTGAGCCAACATACGATAGAGTCGTCCCGCTCGGCCATCGACTACAACGGACGGTGCTTGTTGAGAGCTGCGTCTTCATTGGTATTCGTAAGGGATAGTACGAGGGCGGTCAAGATTCATATACAGGTAAGAATTAACAGACCAGTTTCCATCTCACCTATGGTGACAGGTCGCAAACTAATTCACGTAGAAGCTTTCTACAAGTCAACTAGTGAGCTCTAGCATCAATCAATCGAAATTGACATTTGGTTTATTCCGTCGCTAATGCGCAGTAAGTCAGAAAGATACGATTCATGTCTTGCCCAAACGCACAGCATCTTCTTCATTTCGCATTCACGTCTCCGACGATGCGTCGCTCGTGGCCCGGTTTAACGCCTACGTCATTCCCGCTCGATAACACTTATCGCCGACGACCGGGAATGCCCCTCATTGCATTAGCGAGGTTTCGGCGATAAAGATAAGATTGTGTGCGCAACGCCCTTCCGCAAACTTATTACCCCTCGAACGACTTTTGAGCCCACCGCGAGACTGCGCGAGGGAGCAAGCCATATAATCATCTTGCCCGACGGCTACTTCACCGCCTCCTTCCTCCCCCTTCGTCTCCCATCCTCCCCTAATTTTACCTTAAAATACCGCCACAATGCCTCGAGATCCGCTCATCGGCCTGGTCGGCAAGCCGTCGGCCGGTAAGAGCACAACGCTCAACAGTCTCACAGACGCCTCGTCAAAAGTTGGTCCGTAAACCTCCAAATCCATTCGACCGAGAGAAGGGAAACCCCCGACGCCCACCGACCTGGTCGCTGATGGACATATCGTGAAAACAGGAAACTTCCCGTACGCTCCAACTCTCACCCTTACCCTGGCCGCCTCCTTCATATACTTGAGATTCTGTTTTATTCGTTGGTGGTTCAGCAGCATTCACTAACATTCAATATCTCTCCCTTTGCAGATTCACAACTATCGATCCCCAAAGGGCAATCGGCTACCTCCAAATAGAATGCGCCTGCGCGCGCCACGGCGTCTCGGACCGCTGCCGACCCAACTACGGCGCCTGCATCGACGGCCGCCGTTCGGTACCCATCGAGCTCCTCGACGTCGCCGGCCTCGTGCCGGGAGCGCACCAGGGTAAAGGCCTAGGCAACAAGTTCCTCGACGACCTGCGGCACGCCGACGCGCTGATACACGTGGTGGACGCCTCGGGCACCGTCGACGCCGAGGGGAAAGAAACTCGCGGCTACGACCCGTCGGTCGACATCGCCTGGCTGCGCGGCGAGATCGTGGCCTGGATCCGGGGCAACCTGATGGAGAAGTGGGGGTCGATCCGGCGGCGGCACATGGCCATCAAGGCCACGGCCGTCGAGACGCTGCAGGGTCAGTTTTCGGGATACGGGAGCACCTCCAACGTTGTCGCGCGGGCGCTGGACCGGCTGGGCATCAAGGAGCCGCTCGAGGACTGGGACGCCGAGACGATTGACCGCGTCGTCAACGCCTTCACCGACGAAAAGTTCCCGACCGTCATCGCGCTCAACAAGATTGACCACCCGGACGCCGACAAGAACATTGCAAAGATTGCAAAGATGCAGGATCCCGACACGATCGTGCTGTGCTCCGCCATTTCGGAAATTTTCCTGCGCAAGATGGCTAAGCAAGGGTACATCAAGTACACGGAAGGCAGCGAGTTCGTCGACACGCGGGAGGACCTGATCGAGCAAGGGGACCCCACGGGCGGGAACCTGAAAGAGCTGGACGAGAAGAACCGCAACCGGATAGAGAACCTCAAGGACATGGTGCTCTACCGCTTCGGGTCGACGGGCGTGGTGCAGGTGCTTTCCAAGGCGGCCGAGATCCTGGGCCTCGTCCCGGTGTTCCCGGTGCGCAACACCACCTCCTTCACCTCCGGCGCTGCCGAGTCCAAGTTTGTCTTCCGCGACTGCGTGCTGGTCAAGAAGGGCACCACGGTCGGCGAGGCGGCGCGCAAGGTCATGGGCGACGCGCCCATTGCGTACATCGAGGGCGCCGGCGGCCAGAGGGTCGCGGAAGACCACCTCGTCACGGTTGGGAAGAACGATGTAAGTATTGCCTCGCCCCCTTTTTTTGATACTCACATACACGTATCCTAACGTTGTCTTCACACAGATCCTGTCGTTCAAGGTTGGAAGAGCTTGAAGAAGAGTTGAAGCTATCTCTGCGTCATCTGACCTTAGTACACTCATTCCCACCACAGCTGCATAAAACTGGAAAATACCCAGTGACATCTAGATTCCCCGTGACTGCCCCTCTCCTCGGAAAAGATAGAAGGGGTTTCATCGCAAATCATTCTCAAAAAGCTCCATGGTAGGTAGAGTTGGGAGGCGGGTACTCCGGAACAACCGCCCCCTAGCCCAGTAAGGCGAGAGCGATCACCTGGGGGCCAAGGGACCATTCAGGGTGGGCCTCGAGAAAAAGAATTAAATAAAGAAATTTCAAAAGATCAAGACCTGCCGCGGGCAATGAAGCATTGTTTTCAAAGTACCGACTCGGAACTCGAGTCATTCCGATGTGGACCGTTAAGGCATCTTCTTGATATTCTGCCCTATCTCTATTTTCGCATTCGCGCTTCGCGGCCATACCCGCGCCATCTCGTTTTCTCTTTTTTTTTTCCTGCTCGATTCCTCCCTCACCAGGGCAGTGACCAGCCGACTGGTTGCGGTCTGCGCCTGCCTTACCAAAGTGCAATTTAAACTAGCGGACAGGGATACAGGCCTCACCGCGAAGGCGGGGGCCCTGTCCTGTCCTATCCTGTCCCACCGGGCGCTTGCTGCCAGCGGCCGGCCAGCCAGCCACAATGGAGCCCTGGGCCCCCGGACGCTTCTGGCTTCGCGCCGATTGCCAGAAGGCCCAGAGGTACCCGCAGTGCCGAGCTCTTCTGCGTCCGAGCTGCGTACGCGTCCCTCGGCTTCCGCTGCGCTGGCGGATTTTACCATGTTGCAATTTGCAAAATGAATCATTTCTGCTGTATTCCGTAGTCTCGTACGGAGTACCCGCGAGGCAGACTGCGAGCAATAGGGCGGATCAGCAAGCAATTTGGGGGCCAATTGGCATGCTTATTCTCGTGCTAGCACTCCGCTCAATATGATGGAAACAAGGTTATTTCACAATCACAAAGTCATCTGAGCGCAGTCATCGCAAAGGAAATAAGCTCCAAAGTAGCGTCGCAAAGTCGGATGTTTCTGACAATAGTCCAGAATACTTATGGCAGTATACAGAAGGTTGTAAACGTTTCAATGCAACAAGCATGACATCACATGGATCTGCATCAATGGTTTGGCGGTCTTGTGGGGACGTCCAACCGCGTATCAAGCACAGCTGACTGTGTTCAGGAATTTGCGGCATGGTCTGAAGCATTGATTCTCACAGCTGGGCACACTGAACAGGATTCACGACGAAGACTTTATAGTAAAATAGTTTGAAGAGATTGATATGTCGGGTATCGAATTAAGCATGCTACACACAGCGCGAATTCCTCCTCCACTTCCTGGTCTTGAATGCCTGCCCAAAACAAATCGTTTCGAAAAGTCGCATTCCGCAAGGTGAGAAGTAACGTGACAAAGTCCGAAGAATGGAACCGCCAGGAATTATGAAAAGAGGCCGTTGCTGTGTCGTTGTCGTAAAAAAACAGTGGTGGAGGTTGGTGAGGTAAGGGGTAATAGGCCAACCCTGCAGAGCAGCATGCATCCTTGCAGCTGGCGCAGGAGGATCCCCCAGCATTGCCGGATGAGACGGAGAGCCAAGATCGCTGGAATGCCCGGCCACCGCCTACAGCGTCACACTCTTCGGGAAGGCGTGGTGACACATCCTTGAGGGTAGGTAGAGTTCATGTCGCTTCCGTTGCTGGATATCGTCATGCCCTCTCGTGTAGGCGATTACGATCGGAGAATTGCAGCGACGATTCGCTTAGTACTTCAGAATGATGTACAGAGCGTGGATGATACCAGGGAGGTAACCTATTATTATTAACTAGATTCACAGTGTCTGAAGAACTGTCAAGCTTACCAAGAATGGTCAACAGGATGTTGATGAAGAAGTCAGCGCCGCAGCCACGCTCGAGGAAGACACCGACGGGCGGGAGGATGACGGCAAGAATGATCTTGCAGATATCGGAGGCGGTGAAAGGCATGTTGATTGATGTGTTGGTGTTGTCAAACGGTGTGTTTGTTTGTGTAGAGTAGTTCGTGACGGGATCCTGAAGATCTGATGTGTAATGTCGAATGTAAGTTCGTTGGTTGATGAGGGGAGGGTATTCGAATGGTAAGTGGGTTGGGGAAGAGATGGTTATATAGCAGGAATGAGAGCAACTGCGAACTGGGAAGCCACAGTCCAGCGCAGGAAAAAATACAAAAAAAGGCAAGGACGAGCTCACAGTGATGTGATGTGGACTTGCATGGGCCACCCCTTCCCGCTCTCCTCCGTACCAACCTGACCTTACCTTACGGATACGTCTGACAAGGGACAAGCCAGTCGCAGGTGGTAGGCCAGTGAGGCCCGGCAGACATGTCTTCCCCCCCAAAGTACCCAAGCGCAGCCTCCCAAGACGAGCCAACGAGCAACAAGAGCGTCTGGTCGTGCCGGGAAAGGCTTGGGGGTGTGGTGTGAGAGAGGAGTTGCGTCATCGACTCATTCCCGGTTTGCTGCGGCAAGGAAAATAAGGCACAAGCGGCAGCACCAGCACATGGCCACACGAACCGCAAGCTCTGGGCCTCTGGCTAGGCCATTTACGCCTTGAGAGAAGAAGGAAAAGATGGGATGGCTCTTGCCGTGCGTTGCGGACAAGCCACACCTCCGCCCACTTTAGCAATGACCTTGTCTCTTTTTCCTCCTCTTCCTCTGCACTGCTGCAGGCTCTCCCCTCCTGCGCCTGCGGAAACAAGCACCCGAGCGGAGCAAATGTGAGCCCCTTACGACGTATCACTGACACACACGGCATCTGGACCTTCCTGCTGCCTGTCATGCCTTTGTCGCTGCATCAGACCTCGCAGCGCACACTGCCAGGTTTCTCAGATCCCATTGATGAGGATTGGATGCCTGCTCTCAGCCTCCGAAGCTCGCTTCCACGGCAAACATTCGGTCCCTCTACGTCTTCGTCGTTATTTTCTCTCCGCGCTTTCACGATGTTCAATCGTCTTGGATCGCGGTGGCCTCGGTTTCCGATCTATCCTTACTAAATCGAGACCCATTGCGCGTCCCTCCATCCCTCTTGCCCAGCCTTTTCCCGCCGTCATTGAGGGGCTCTGTGCGGTTTGTCCGACGTCCTTGAGCAACTTGTACAGCTAATTCCTGCTCAACTGCTATCCCATCGACTGCTGCAAGGCGACAGTACAATGGTCTCCAGCTTTTCTCCAAATTCTCCGAGATATGAATTTTTTGATTTGCGGATATAGTGGGAATAAATCGGAATAGCGCCTGATTGGTTCTTCCCCCGCACTCGGATGTACTGTCGCCTTGTAGCAGTCGATGGGATACTTGCTCCCTCATGTACCTCAGCACTGCGTGAACTCTTTTCGGTGGACGCGATAAAGGTGGGTGCTACGTCATCAACCGAGCCCTTGCTAGCGCCGCGCTGGTGGGGTCCGCTCTTCTTAATTTTGCTCTTTTTGCTCATGGCTCCACCTATCGTCATCCAGTCAAAACAGCTTCGAGCTGGTCAGGGGACATCCCCATGCACGCAAGCCTCAAGGTGCGCGTCATGAGCCACAAACGCCACACATCGGAAGCTGCATCATGGGACAATAGTGACGACTCAGCCACAGATGCGTTCCAGGGTCTGCCTGTCTTGTCCATGTCGAGGCCCCCAACAACTCAAGAAGTCAAGGTTGATGCTATTCTTTTCTCCAGCGGACATCGGTCCGTCCGCGCTCGTTGCGGAGAAGGACGCAATGCACTGACGATCCAGGTTCTTTTCCTCCGCCTAAGAGTTCCTTTTCTTCGTTCGTCCTAATTCCCCTTCTTCTTATTCCTCCCAAACAACACAGGAAAACCTGTCAGTCTGTCTCACCAATGGAAACCCAAGGCCCTCGTGACTTATGACGCAAGGGGCCCGGTCATGCCCGGCGGCAAAGAGGGCCAAGCCGGTTCGGCAGCTCCCAGGGCTAGGGAGGAGACGCG
This sequence comes from Colletotrichum lupini, assembly GCF_023278565.1. Classification (NCBI taxonomy): domain Eukaryota; kingdom Fungi; phylum Ascomycota; class Sordariomycetes; order Glomerellales; family Glomerellaceae; genus Colletotrichum; species Colletotrichum lupini. The sequence goes on from NC_064678.1 coordinate 3,837,910, forward strand.
GCCTGTCTCCGCTCTGCAACGGGGAACTCAACGTGGGCGGCGAAAAGACGTCAAATCCTCGATATCGCCCTTGCTCCGAGCTCGTAGGGCTGGGCAAGACCGGCAGGCTTGCGGCAAGGCTAGCTGTGGCTGGTAACTGTGAGGTATGCCGCGACGAATGTTGCGTGCCTTGAACAATTAGGTATTGCGATTTCGTCGCAACCAACGCCACACTTGCGCACGCTTGAGGCTCAAGGGGCCGATGATGTAGTGTCACAGTTGCGTGTCCGTTGACTTCCCAGGCCCGAGGCTATTATTAACATGTTTATTTCTTGTTTCGGCCGGGCCAAGCGACCTCATTGGCAATCGGCTCTGCTACTATACATCGGTTTCCCCACGAAAGCCAGGTCTGGCCAACAGTGATGGACTAGCTCTCATAGGCAATCCTAGACTGCCAAACTGCCTAGACATGCACGTCTGAGGCTACTGCCCACCAGCCATTGTTGGTTCAGCATTGGACATGACACAACTGGCTTGGAGTGTATACCAAGGCAGCGAGGTCCGTACTTTCGCTGAACATCTATTGGCGCCACCGGTGCCGTGTTTCCGCAAGCTATTCCAGCTACGGTTTGTTAAAGAATGTTTTGTAGGGTGGACTTGGCTTTAAGCGTCATAGGAGTTCATTCGTCGTCGTGCGCCGAGGGAGCCATTTTCCTGCCAAACGCCAATGTGCCGCCAATCGTCTTGCCCAAGATGTATCCAGCGTAGAGGCCGCAGACAATAGTGACGGGCCACTTCTGCCACTCACGATCCCAGTCGAGCGGAATGGGCACCGCACCGAGCCACGCGCCCAACAGACCTCCTAGGAGACCGCCGTATGCCTCGTCCAACGGTGCCGCCGCACTGGCTAGAGCCGCCCAGGTGCTCGCATCGACTCCATGAACGTAGAAGAGCGGGAAGAGCGAGAGAATGGCGACGTTGGCGGAGCAGAGGAGGGTATGCGGTACATGCGTCAAAAAGGGGGCGCCGAAGAGGACGAGAACGACGTGGATGGCTGGCGTAACGAGGACAGCGAGGAGGAGGGAAAGGAATATAGCCTGAGGGGTTCCCGATAGTCAGCTATGGCCCTTCCTCGAATTGGCCGAATATTGTGACTTACAATGAAGATATTGGGCCCCGCGCTCTCAACCTTCTTCTTCTCGCCTGGCCGAGGCTTCCTCGACGGCCTCGCGCTTTGCGATCCGGCTGCCGGCAGACTGACAAAGGCGTAGACGACCTGGATCGCGACGACGATGGGGAGCGAGTTTTGGAGGGTTCGCACGGGGTCGGTCACCAGGGAGCTGAACTGCGCGAGGAAGAGGCCGGAGACGAGCACCGGCTGGAGGTGTCGGACGACCTGCGCAGCAGGGCTCGCCAGGACCTGGACAGGATGTAATACGTTGTCCTTTGGCTTGCCCGCGTCGGAGGCGGCTTTTGATGATGCTGGCGCTGACATTGTCACGGGGTCGACCAGTGGCATGGTGTGGGTAAGGAGGAGGATGGGGTGAGGCGAACGATTCGGTCGGGGTTCGGAGCCCAGTCTCCTGTCGTTTCGGTCAATGGCTGAGGCAAGATATGGGTTGAGTTCGTGAATGGGTACCCGGAAGGGCACGGCTCTGGAAAAATCCCGGAACGGACGCGTCGAGGCGCGGGCACCGTGCAGTCGGATCCGACCGGATCACATGACGATAAGATGCGGAGGGTCTGATAACGAACCCCAGATTGATCTACTGTCGTGCTTACCTAAGCAAGACACTTACTACGTACAGTACACTGTTCCTCACGTTCACCTTGAGGAAACAGGTACTTCTGGAAAGGTACGTATCTGCAGCATGTTCTGCTCACAGAACACATGGTAACTGTCTCACGGTTTGCCTTGTTTGGGTAATGACTGTTAATCTCAAAGTTGCGGTCTCTTCTTTTCGGGATCTGTAGGATACAAATCTGTCGATTCGGAAGCAAGGCAGCTGTCAACCTTTCCCCGGATTCTCCCTCGTCAGCGCACCCAGCCGGTCGGGGCCTGTGGTTCGATAGCTGAAGGAAATGGCGATCATGTCATTGGCACAGGATTCCTGGCCCCGCTTCTGTCCAATCAGCGCTCGTACTCGGTGCCTCCCGTCAGACCACATCACCCCATTAATGTTGGCAGTCGTCAGGAAACCACCTGAAAACGCACGATCGCCCAACGTCAGTTTTTTTTCGTTGGTTGCTAACAACGGCTGGAATCCAAACGGGCCCCCTCCAACTCGGGCTTTGCGAACCACGTTACCAAGCGCTGCGCTTGCCCCCTTTTCGCGGCTGCGCCTATTGGATGAGACATAGTTGTCATTCATGATTCACACCTTTTTTGGTGCTGCAGAAATCCAAACCCTTGGCCCTGGCTTTTGGGGGGATCCGTTTACAAGATGGGATGGCATGATCTTGACCCAGCCCAGATTAGAAGCCTCCAGGCACGGCAATCTTACGGGCAAAGATGCCCGCCCATCTGCCCACAATAGGCGTTTGCCGTTGGAAATCCCGGAGTCCTTTGTCAAGATTCCCAGATCTTGTAGGTATGCGGGCTGGAGGCACAATCTTTTCCTTGGTATAAGATCCAAAGCAGCTTCCCGCCTGTCGTGATCCCATTCCCGTTCTCATCATCATCACACATCAACAACACCAAACAGAGTCTCAACTCAATCACCAAACAAACTCTCCACTACATCTTCTGTACGAGTGTATTACATTTCACCTCACTCCTCTCCATCAAATCAATAGAAGTCTCTTTGACTCAACACCAAAAAAAAAGCCAACCCTCCAATCACCACTCAAAATGTCTCCCGCCTTCGCCGCCCGCAACGCTGCTCGCTTCGCTGTTCAGCGCAGACAGTTTACTCTCCTCCACAACATGCGCAACGTCGCCCGGTCCTTCGAGCCTCATCCCTTCCAGAGAATGTCGCAGACTGGTGTTCACGCCAAGCCTTACTACGGTGCCATGATTAAGAAGCGTGCCGTCACCGCAGCAATGTAAGAAGCCATCACAGCCTTAGCTACAGAAGAGATGACGGTGACTAACATTACACCAAACAGGTTCTTCCCCCTTGCTTTCGGCATCCTCGGCTGGCCCTACGCAAGCATGCTGCTTGTCGATGGTCACATGTAAACAGCCTTTTGGATAGTCGATCCACAACATGGGATAATTGGCAACAACGATACAGGAGTTGGAAGTTTCATTTGGGAATTTGGGATATTCACGAGATACCAGTACATATCTCAAGCATCTGAAGGCGTTCTGGGGCTTCTTGGATACCTATAGCATCGGTAGAAGTCCGTACGGACCATGCATAATTTACTTTGTTCAAACTAAGAACCCACCTGAGAACCTCAGGTTTATTATCTTTGACCATGAGTAACATCGAGCTTGCCTACATGAATTTATTAGTACGATAAAAGTCATAAACTTCGTATCGTCCCATGTACTCTTGTCTGGACTTCACTTACAACTTAAAAGAGACCCTGAGAGGCCCGTGCGAGGAAGCTCCGAAGTGCGCTACTCCACCTTTGTCCTAGTCCCTCATTCGCGCCCATGCAGCTCCCCGGACTGCTACCGCGTCGTGTTGAAGCTGCCACTTTTGACCATTTTGACAACACTATCACCTCCAAAGGCGAGCAACTGCGACCACGACCCAACGAGAATACCTGACAAACAGGTGCCAGGGACCTGCCAACAAGCTCGAGTGCGGCTTTCTGTTGACTGCCATCGAGCCACCAAGCATCGAATCGCCCCCACTCGCAGTCACCGCCCGACCAACAAACAAAGGGGTTCCGCCGCGAAAACGAACCGAAACGACCAGCAGCAAGAGCATCGTGAGGGCTAAAAGGCTCGAGGTGTAGACAAACAATAACATTTTGTTATTGAAATTTCGGATGCATCTCACAAGATGACGGACTCGCTGCACAACGCGCCAATTGTCCTGGACAATGGCTCCGGTACGATCCGTGCCGGTTTCGCAGGCGACGACCTGCCCAAATGCTATTTTCCCTCGTTCGTCGGTCGGCCCAAGCATCTGAGAGTTCTCGCCGGCGCGCTCGAGGGCGAGGTCTTTATCGGACAGAAGGCGGCAACGGAGCTCAGAGGCCTGCTGAAGATCAGGTACCCGCTGGAGCACGGCATCGTTACGGACTGGGACGATATGGAAAAGATTTGGGAGTACGTCTACGGCGAAGGCCTCAAGACGCTCAGTGAAGAGGTTCGTTTGGCACAGCTTATGGCTTGTGCAATATGCGAGACGCACTATATCTGCTCTTGATACTAATGCCCACCTCAAGCATCCCGTCCTCTTGACCGAACCACCCCTCAACCCTCGCAGCAATCGCGACACAGCGGCTCAGATCCTCTTCGAGACCTTCAACGTCCCGGCACTGTACACATCAATCCAAGCCGTCCTATCATTATACGCTAGCGGCCGGACAACCGGTATCGTTCTTGACTCGGGTGATGGAGTGTCACACGCGGTGCCAGTTTACGAGGGTTTCGCCATGCCGAGCAGCATCAGGCGGATAGACGTGGCAGGACGCGATGTGACCGAGTACATGCAAATGCTGCTGCGGAAGAGTGGCTACGTCTTCCACACCAGCGCCGAGAAGGAGGTTGTGCGGCTCATCAAGGAGTCTGTAACTTATGTCGCTCAAGACCCCAGGAAAGAGGAGAAGGAGTGGGCAAACAGGACAGATCCGGCCAAGGGCGTGGAATACGTTCTTCCGGACGGTCACAAGCTTAAAGTCAGTTTCTCGTTATGGAAGACGGCAAAGATAAGTGGGCTGACTATGTTTACAGATCGGTGCGGAACGGTTCAGAGCACCCGAAATCCTCTTCGACCCAGAAATCATCGGCCTCGAGTACCCCGGTGTGCACCAAATTGTCGTTGATGCCATCAACAGGACGGATCTCGACCTGCGCAAGTCGCTCTACAGCAACATTGTACTCTCTGGCGGCAGCACGCTGACCAGGGGCTTCGGTGACCGTCTGTTGACGGAGCTGCAACGGCTGGCCGTCAAGGACATGAGAATAAAGATTTTTGCGCCGCCAGAACGCAAGTACTCGACATGGATCGGTGGAAGTATTTTGGCTGGTCTCAGCACTTTCCGAAAGGTAGGTTACAATCTACTCGCCTGCTCTTTCCCGTGGGCTCAATTCACTGCGGAATCTCGAGGCTAACCCCTTTTTACAACAGATGTGGGTGAGCATCGACGACTGGCATGAGAACCCGGAAATCATTCATACCAAGCTTACGTGAGACGGTTCTTGTTTTTAATTCATATCGATGAAACGGTTTCCAGATGGCGTTGCTGGCCCCCCTCTCGACGTTTATAGATCTAGAGCTGTGTTCACCATCCTGTTGCGCCTTATGATTAGACACAAAAGGCGACAACTGGATGAGTAGATGGAGTTTAGATGTCATGGAAGTTGGAGCGAGAGAGAGAGAGTGGCGATTGGCTGGATTTGAGATTTACCTACCCTCAAAAGACATCGGCATTTTCGAAGCCATTGTCATAGGTAAAAGGCAGCATGAGGTAATGGTCAGCTAGAAAGTTGAGAATGATACCCGAAGCTGTTGTCTCTTTTGATCACATATGCAAAGCGTACTTTTTGACCATGCATTGCCGTACAATGCTATGCAGCTTGCCGCATGAATTGGGGTCCAGTTGGTTGGTCGTTGTCAAGTTACGTGACATGCGTCCGATGGAAACCGGAAGTTGCGTTGGTATCAACATATTCCTTTTTTCCTTTCGGGCCGTAACATTCTTTCTATTCGCAACCCTATTTCCGTGTCTCGCCAAAATAGCGTCAACAATCTCTATTCTTGTGTCTTATCTATAACAGCTTATTGTCTCTTGGGCCCCCAAGCGTTTGCTACTCCCCAGTCACGTTGCGTGTTTCTGTCAGATGTCAGTCAGGATCGTCATGAGTTTGTGACGGATGAGTATATATCGATGACCTGGTTTGGCCGTTGTAAGTGGCTCACCGCGACGGTTCCATTTGAGTTTGTTGTTGGAGTTGGGGTCTAGAGATAAGACCTAGGTAGGTGACTAGCGCGTACATACGGTGGTATTCAAACATGCAATGATACCGAACAGAGGTGTGATGAAATGATGTTGGTTTCCTTGAGTTGGAGCGGGTGAGAGAAGGTGAGGGTTGTGGACGTGAGACTAGGGATCGCCGTTGTTGGGTGGCCACGGCGGTTAAGGTTAGTTCCACCCTGCCGGATGGAGGACGTGTTGGAGTGAGATGGAAGACTATGGATACGCAGTTTGAAGCGCAGGTTCAGGCTCGCCTACCATCATCTCCTCTCAAGGTTGATTACTTGCTTGTTGGTCCTTGATAGTCCTCGCTCATTGAGACGTAATTAGTACAAGACTGCTTCAACCATGACAGCCGGACTATTCTACAACTCAGCAGGCAGAGCCAGGTCAGGTTTGCTGTTGTTGACTTGTTGGAGCCGGTGTGGGGAGTGAGCAGAAGAAGACCATGCATGTCGTGATGCAGTGAATAAATGACAAGACAAGGTCAGATGTGTGTGAGACATGGGTCTTTGCCGGAGGCATGCTGCATATGCCGTATGCCTCTCTGGGTTGCTAGATCTTTTACCACCACCAACACACGCGCTCTGAGCTCTCTCTCACCCTGGTCGTATATCGCAAGCTGCTGGGCGGTGCATTTGAACCGTAACCGGACAAAAGAGCTCTCTCTCTGTTATCATCAATAAGCAAACGTCGAGATCCAAGTTTAGCCACTTTTGGTTGCACTCAATGATCTCACTGATAAGAGTCGTAGAAAAGCAACGAGTAACGCCCGTTGCGCTGTTTGTTATTCCTACGCAATCATTGTCAGGGCCCCCAAGGACCCCAAAGACCCTAATGACTGCGAAGAGCAAGAGGGCAGCTACAGGGCGAGCTTCAATTCATCCGCCATGGCGGTGATTGATTTTTTCCCTCTCCTCCTCTCCACTTCTTGGTGCCAGGTGGACCTCGTGACTCTTCAAAAAACTCCAGTTGTCAAATTCTCGCCATGAAAAGACGCCATTCTGGAGCAAACGATGGGGTAACGTTTTGCTAATAGATTACCACTTTCGGCCGTAGCGCGACCTCGGGAGGGCCCACTGGCTGGTCACGACGCTCCTCTTTAAACAAACCTGAAGGGCTGGGAGCTGGGGAAAACGGGGCTAATGCAAGGAACGTGGAACGTGCTGGACGGAATTTCGCAGTGACTCTTGAGCTCTAGCAGAGTTTTATTTTTCTCCCCTCTCCTCCCTCTGTGACCTTCGTTTCTACTGCGTAGCGGCTCGGGAAAAGCTGATCCTGATCGCTGCTGGCATGTTTTGGCTTGGAAGGAGTGGATAGGACTGGACACTATTAGATCACCACCCACCCCCTCCCTGGCTAGGGCCAACAGCTTTGTCGACGACGTCAAGGAGTACTGCCCGCTTGTGCCATTACCGCCCCCGCCAACATGCCCTGTCGTCGACCAGTCATCAGTTTCCTGGGGGTAATGGGAATCCGTTTGCCGCGTCTCTGAGTGTCAGCAGACCTTTTCTGAGCTCATGTCTGATGCCACGATCCTGTTGCAGGTTTGAAGGAAATTCCGTTGACGAAGCTCGTCTCGCTTTCGAGGCAAACGTGCTCGCTTGACAGCCTTCGGTTCGTTCGATAGTCTGGCGCCAGTCCACTTCCCCCCATTGACGTGAGTTCTTGGCTTAATTTCGCCTTGAGCTCAGTTTTGTTGCCGTCGAGGGCATGAAGCCACGATTCAGTCACGCATTCCTGCATTGCCTTGGATTCGACATCAAGGTACCGAGAGCCACAAATTTCATTTGGAGATTGAATGTTCGGCAGCCGAGTTGACAGTGAGATTTGAGTAACGTCAACGCACCGAGAAAGAAAGAATGGCTTGGAGAGAAATGAACCAACTTGGACTGCTGTATGTGAGGTTATTCAACTTCAGACTGCCAATTACATACCGCATCTCCAACCAAAAACTGGACAGAAACGAGCTTTACGAAAACTCTCGATACACGGAGCGGCCCGCAAAGCTGTCATCCCATCTGATCCTCAGACTTTCAGGCTATCGAGAGAACACACTTTTGTCTCTACAATTTTACCTCCATCTCAGCTTGTGAAGTATTAAAGGGCCACCAGTTTTACCCTCCGTAGACACTCTTCCAAAAGCCACAAAGCCATCGTCAAGTTCGGCTTACACCAAGCCCAAGCCCAAGCCCAAGCCCCAGGCTTGAAAGGCAGTGAGACCGGCGCCCTCATCAAACCGTGGCGTCTTCATTACGTACAAAAAGCCAGACAAGAAGCTAAGAGCCCAGCACACTTTCCCCAGACGCCCGGCGAGCGCCATGATCCGCGCATCTTTCTTCCTCCACACATCAAATCTCCTTACCCCGCGTTTTCGCTGAACCTGGCTCCCTCCGGATGAGGCAAGCCCCGGTCCAGAGCCTGAGGAGGTGCCATCTGATCCGTTCAACCCGTGTGATCAAAAGTTCATTCCCCATCCCTTGCGGATGAGCAGGGGGGAAGAAAGGGGGTGGTAGGTAGTCAGGTAACGGTGCACTCTCTCAGGGCTGAGCGCCCGCAACAACGTGGTTGAAGTCCGTCGCTGTGGGAACATCTTTGTCTCGAGGAGGTTATGGGTGTCGTCGTTGCGCCCGCTGAAGAGAGTCGGCCGTTTCAACGTCGTGTTCGAAAATAAAAGCTTTGTGTTGTTATATATCGACCTGTTGATCTTCAAATGTCATGATCTGCTTGCCACTCACTAAACAGAGCTCGCTATCTCTGCCATGGCTATGGACTCAGCTGCTGACTTGCGTTTATTGTTGTTATTGTTCTGAAGCCTTTGCAGTTCCTTGTCATCAATATACATCTCGCTGCAGCAAGGTTATTAGTTTGCTATCTATGATATTCGACTTACCTAGTCGCCGATTGTTTGGATGAATAACAGTCTGCTGCCACCTCCGGTGACTATTCTCACATGGATCTTGACTTCCGGAGTATTCTATGGATGATCGCTCATGAGGATTCGCAGAACACAAGTAGCACTTCATATCACATCCCCCAGTTAGGCCAGAGGTTTCACCTATCTGAGATAATTATAGTGGAAGAGCCCTGCTACCTCGTCTAGGACATGTCTTGCGAACATCACGGCCCCAAAAAAGACGATGGACTTGTCGTTCAGCGGGTTAAAAGGCCTTTACCAAATCGTCAAAAGTGCCAAACCACCGCCCACGAGTTGAAGTTTCGGTCTGCATGTCTGCTTTTCTCAGAGGCGCATTCCCAAGATCATGCACTCGAGGCAGAGAAAGGTGGCCTTCAAAAAGAGGGACTACCTATGCATGCTTAAGTAACTTCGCTTACGCCAAGACGAATCAAGTCAACCACCCAAAGGAATGGCATCTGTCCCAGAATATTTCCGTATTCGTACGATAAGACGTTATAGGAAAGTCGCGGAAGATGAACTGCGCAATCTGCTCCAACCTCGGTGCGGATGAGGTCAAGGGCCAGAAGCTCGCCGCGAATCAGCGCATGGCCAAGTTCATCGAGCTTCACGACCTCCAGCGATCCGCAACGAACACATCATGCCAGTCCTGCCAGCTCCTCTGGGCTGCGCTACGTCTGCGCAAGGAGAATCTAGATGAGCCCAGCGGCAAGGATGTATCTGGACTGTTGCAGATGCGCTTTGCACCGGGCGCGTCGCTCCAGATTTCCGTGTCTGGCTGGGGAGAAGATAACATTGCTCTAGAGCTCTTCTCGCGACGAGGTTAGACCAGTTTCCATTGCGGTGAAAATCACCACCCGAATATTTCTCGTTCAAACCCGCTCACAGCATAAACAGACGATCATGGCGCATGCCATCCGACCATCGGTCCGGCCCAAGAAGTAGAGAGCCACTCTTCCTCCCCAGCCAGTCTCACTCTAGCATCGTCATGGCTTCAGGACTGCCTCGCAAATCACCCGTCCTGCAGGCAACCAGCATTAGCCTCGACTCTACCGACCCGTGTGATCGACGTCGGCATCAATGACCACGCCGTGCCGTGCCTCGTCGAGTCCCGCGGAGCCTCCGGCGCATACGCAGCATTAAGCTACTGCTGGGGCGACCCGGCCTCCCACCCGGCCTTCAAGACGACGCTCCTCAACTTCGCCGCGCACCAAGACGCCATGCCGTGCGCCGAAATGCCTCCGACCCTGCGGGACGCCGTCGCCATCACAAGAAACCTCGGACTGCGGTACCTATGGATCGACGCCCTCTGCATCATCCAAGGCGACGCCCAAGACTGGGCCCGGGAGGCGGGCCGCATGTGCGAAGTCTACTCCAACGCAACGGTCACCATCTCCGTAGACCACGCGGACGGGAGCGGCGTCGGCGTCTTCGCACCCCAGGCCTTTGGCGCCCCGCCGCAGCGTCTCGACGAGCTCGGGGACGCCGTGCGGCCGGTCTACGTCCGCGACGAGCTCAAGAGGAAACATAACGACATCACCGTCCTGCTCCGGACGATCGAGGTGGAGGGCGCGCACGGGGAGCCCATCAATAAGCGCGCCTGGACGCTCCAGGAGGCGATCCTGTCCAACAGGACGCTGCACTACACGACCAACGAGCTCGTCTGGGAGTGTAACACGTCGCGCTCATGCGCCTGCCGCCGCGGTCAGCCCGTCGAGCTGGACGAGGAGTCGGTGCGGTGTTTCCGCTCGCCGGAGCTGTTTCGAGCGCTGTCGTCAGCGGAGAGGGCGATTTCGCGACGCAGTTGCTCTGGACGGCGGATGACGACTACTGGCGCAACCCCGAGACAGTCTCGCGGAGGCCTGGGAAGTGGAGGGCGCCGAGCTGGAGCTGGGCGGCCATTGAGGGGCCCATCACGTTCCATCCCATGTCGCACTTCAAAGGTGACTTGAAGGTGTTGGATGTTCAGGTAGAACCTCTCATGACGGAGGATATCTACGGTCAAGTTTGCGAGGGAGCCAAGATCGTGGTTCGGGGGGCCATAGTACACAACCTTGAGATTGCAACTACAGAGATACAGGACGGGGATTCAATGATGGGGTTTACAGAAGGCGTCAGATACGACCTCGTGGATGCGGGAGCGAACAGATACACCATGATCTGCGACTATGCAGGCTCTGTTGCCCGTAATCAGCAATACTCCTGTCTGCTCGTGGGAAAGACATGGAACAAGGGCGATCGATGCCCATCCGTATCACGGCTTCGTCGTCCTCGAGAGGATAGAAGCTGGGACTGACATATTCAAGCGGGTTGGCGTGTCGTTCCGAGCAGGGGCTTTGAAAAACACGAACGAGATGAAGCTATTCAACGGCGTGGCCCGCGAGGTAATCACTCTTCTCTGAAAGCGTCGATATCCAGATGGATGAAGTCAAAAAAGAAGCTTTTGATAGATAAAGTCGCCCCACTGGGCAAAAAGATTGGACGATCAGGGGATTGAACCCTGGGCCTCCCGCAGACGCTGAAGGAATGCAAAGCGGGCGCTCTACCACTGAGCTAAACGCCCGGTATTAACCGAAAGCATCTCGGCGCTGGCACGCCTACTACAGAACTGGATCTATGAAGGCTTGTATTCTGGTTTGTCCAACGCATCTCGAAGTGTTGGCCTTGATCCTCTGTGCAAGCCTGCTAAATATATGGGAAATCCTCGTGAGGCATACCGGCAACATGCGGATTATTCTTCCCCTTAGCGCGGAAAGGGCAAGGTTTTTTTTTTTAATTTTTCCCGGGAGCGGCTATTTCTCCGTGTGAGTGACCAGTGATTGGATAACGAAGACTTCATCGACCCAGGATGAAGTTACTTAGCTGAGGAGGTTTTGGGGCGGGGTAATTTCACATCATGGGAGTTTGGCATCCCGTAGAGGTGACGTTGATATCATATACCCTGCGAGCGAGGAAAGCCAGTAAATGACGCAAGTGTTACACTGTGACGAATCTGGGCACATCATCTGGGTTGTCTGGGGGTTCTCCTCCACAATCAAAGATGGCCAACAGCAGAGAGGAGACTGCTCGAGCAAGAGGCTCTGATCGAAGTAGTCACATAATACTAATGATCACAAGCATCGTCGTAGGTACCTCAAGCATAAGACCACGTAGTACGCTGGCCGGTCACATGAAAGTGGCCCCAGCAGAAAGCCGATTCTCGAATCATCTTCTCTTTTGTGATACACGCCTTGGCTGCTCTAAAATATCCCAGAAATGGAGAATGACGCTGCGGGATATATACAATCGTCGGAAATTTTTGTCTTCACCTCTTTTCGCCTTTTGTAAAAAACCACAAGACCCATACAAGAAAAAAGACAGAGAACAGAAAGCCCCCGCAAGGAAAACAGAAAAACATACTCTTAAGCCTGGTTACGCTTGGCAAGCATGCTCAGAGCGCTACCCGCGAGGATGAATCCAGCCTGGTCCTTGGTAACAGCGTGGGCGGTGGGGATCAACACCTCAGAGCCGTCCTTCTTCTTGACGAGCAGCTGCACCTTGCCCTGCCCGCCGTTCTGGAGCATCTCGTACAAACCGACGGTGCTGACCTCGTCGCACGCCGCAATCTTGTCGTAGTCGGCCTCGTTCTCAAACGTCAGGGGCACGACGCCCTGCTTCTTCAGGTTGGTCTCGTGGATGCGCGCAAATGACTTTGTCAGCACGACGCGAGCGCCGAGGTACCGCGGCTGCAGGGCGGCGTGCTCGCGCGCGCTGCCCTCGCCGTAGTTGTGCTCCGCGACGACGAGCCACTCCTGTCCGCGCTCCTTCCACAGCTGCGCGAGCTCGGGAATGGTGTGCTTGGAGCCGTCGACGTCGTAGGCGGCGTTGACCTCGCCCGTCTCCTTGTTCACGGCCGTGTTGAGCGTGTTTGTGCTGATGTTGGGCAGGTGACCCTTGTACTTGAGCCAGGGGCCCGCGGCCGAGATGGTGTCGGTAGTGCACTTTCCGGTGACCTTGACGAGGACCTTGAGGCCGCTTAGGTCGCTCTCGGGGAAGGGCGCAAAGGGCTCGAGGAAGGCGAGACGCTCCGAGGTCGGGGCGATGGCGATCTTGACGTCGGCATTGGGCTCATCGGGCGAGATGGACTGGAGAGACGCGACGCCGGACTCGAAGGGGGTTTTGGGGTTCTCCAGGCCGCGGGGAGCCTCGAACTTGAACTCCTTTCCGTCGGGAGTCTGCAACTTGTCCGTCATGGGGTCGAAGGTGGTCGCACCGGCGTAGGCCATAGCAGTGACGATCTCAGGGGAGGCGAGGAAGTTCATGGTGCCGGGGTTGCCGTCGTTGCGGCCCTTGAAGTTACGGTTGTACGAGGTCAGGATGGCGTTCAGCTGGCCCTTGGGGATGTCGTCCTGACGCTTCCACTGGCCGATGCATGGGCCGCAAGCATTGGAGAGAACGATACCTCCAGCACCCTCCAGAGTCTTCAGAGTACCATCGCGCTCGAGAGTAGCGCGAATCTGCTCGCTTCCAGGGGTGATGTAGAATGGTGCCTTGGGCTTCAAGCCAGCCTTCTCGGCCTGCTTGACCATGCTCTCGACCTTGGTCATGTCCTCGTAGGAGCTGTTGGTGCAGCTGCCAATAAGACCGGCGGACAAAACTTCAGGCCATTGCTCAGTCTGAATGGTCTCCTTGAAAGCGGACAAGGGGGTAGCCAGGTCGGGGGTAAAGGGGCCGTTGATGTGGGGCTCGAGCTCAGAAAGGTTGATCTCAATGACCTGGTCATAGTGGGCATCCTCGTCAGCTCTGAAGTTGAAGGCCGACCACTTCTTGTATGCGTCCAGCGCCTTGTGTTCGGCCTGTCTGCGGGTTTGAAGGAGGTAGCGTTCAGAGGCGGCCGTGTAGGGGAAGATGGAGGTTGTAGCGCCGACTTCGGCACCCATGTTGCAAATAGTGGCCATTCCGGTAGCGCTAAGAGTCTCAACGCCCTCGCCGAAATACTCAACGATAAATCCGGTTCCGCCACGCACAGTCAACTTGCCGGCCAGGTTGAGAATAACGTCCTTGGGGGACACCCAGTCATTGAGCTTGCCGGTCAGCTTGACTCCGAGCACACGAGGGGCCTTCAGCTCCCAAGGAGCACCGACAAGCGCCTCCACGGCGTCGGCACCACCGACTCCGATAGTAATAGTAGAAAGGCCACCAGCGTTAGGGCTGTGGCTGTCGGTTCCCAACATCATGATACCGGGAAGAGCGTAGACCTCCAAAACCGTCTGGTGAATAATGCCTGCACCAGGGGGCCAGAAGTCCATGCCATACTTGCGTCCGGCAGACTCGAGGAAGTCGAACACCTCCTTGTTCACGCTGATGCCGTCCGTCAAATCGCTCTCGGCGCCCTTGGATCCCACAATCAAGTGGTCACAGTGGATGCTGGCAGGAATCGCAGGCTTCGCAAGGTTGCAGGACATGAACTGCAGCAGCGCCATCTGTGCCGATGCATCTTGCATGTTGACTCGGTCTGGGTTCAGCTTGAGGTTGGCACTGCCGCGGATATTGCGTCCATTGTCCGTGTTCGTAAGGAGCGAGTCCTCGACGTTGTCCAGATGACTGTACAGGATCTTCTCGGCGAGGGTGAGGCGCTGCTGTCCGAGGACATGGCGGACCTTGAGGAGGTTGTCGTGAAGTCTGCGGTACGTGTCGGGCTTGATAGACTTGGGGAGCAGCTTGCGCATCTCAGCATCTTGCTGCTCAACGTCCTGAGCGGTCGCGAATGTCCTCCTAATCGGCAGGCTCGAGGATGCGGAAAGGCATGGTCGCGTGCGAGTCAGAAGCCGCTACAACCTCGTCAGTTTCTCTTTTCTCTTCTCACTGATTGAAATATGGTTATTCCTCACCCTCGCGGCGCCTCCTGATCGACTGGCAAGCTCAATTGGTGCCATCGTCACTGAGCACCTCTCACAGGTTACTGTGAGTCGAACTTGGTGGCGGGGTGTGATGTGGAATTTTTTGGGTTGACTGTTGGCGACATCGGCACGTAAGATCCAATTGGAAAGACTCAATTGAAAAGCCGGTGCACGAGTCCGGGGGAAGTTGCACCTAGTGGAGGTCATAGGCCCAATCCCTGCTCTGCCGGCTTCGCTCCGAAAACTACACCGGGAATAGCTGCGCCGAGGTAATGCCCCTGCACAGTCAACCTGCACGGTCAACCCAGACGGTCCAGACCAGAGCCGCCTCGCCGAGGTGCTCACTTTCAGTGGAAATATCACCAACAAAAGGTAAGCTCAATATGAACTTGTGGCCTATCAACCTTTCTACTGGCTGAATTTCAGACGGTAAAAACTATGCAAAGAAACAATTTCCCCTATCCCAGATGCTTATCTATACATAACCCTTGAACTCCTATGTCACTATGTTCCCATCTGTCGATACCCCCCATGGTGCTGCTCTACTGATCGTACTCTGAGCTCTTCGTGCCAATGAAACCCTCGTTTCTCTCTCTTCTCCGCCGGCCCATGACCTCCTTGTACCACTCGGTGAGGGTATAACCCCAGTGGCCGGCAACCAGAACACCGCTGATAACGTTGACAATCTTCATCAAGAACTGGAGGAAGCCGTCTCTGGACTCTTCCACGGATAGCAGAATGGGCTCAATGTCGTACTTGAAGAAGATACCGGGAATGTTGTGGTCATCGGTCTCCTTGCTCTGTTCTGTAACGGCATACTGGTTTGTGGAAATCAGGTTGGACGACGAGTGGCCGACAGAGTAGACGGTGGGAACCACGGACAAGTAGTACTGGAACTTGTGGAAGTTGATCCTGGCGAGGTTGACCGTGCGATCCAGGGGATTCACAAGCGAGGGGTAGAATGGACCGAAGGACATCTCCGAAATGATGTGTGAGAAGTTGAAAGCTGAGTGAAAGTGTGAGCCAACGCGTCAGGACTGAAGCCCAAGATGATCAACTTACCGGCATGATCCAAATGCTCCCCAAACTCCATGTAGCCGTGGCCTCTGGCGGTGATGTGGAAGTCACCCTGCACTCTGTTTACATCGAGGTTGCCGTAGATGCGGCAGCTGTCGCCGTCGCCCCAGAGCCTGGGTGTCTTGGCCCATTTGGCCCTCTTCTTGCTGAGCGACACGATGTCGTGGACGTGCTCCTCCCCGAAACCCTCCTCCTCCTGCCAGCCGGCGCCGGTGTCAATCTTGCCCTTGCTGTCTCTCCCCAAGCGGTGGATTCCCTTGCTGTCCACCCACTGAGACCAGTTGGTCTTGTCGCGCTTGAGCATGCTGCTTGCGAGAATACGATCACCCGCCGCATCTTGAACGTTGATGTGAAGGTCATCGCAGTGCATGCGCACGACAATATCCATGTTGATCTGCATCTCGTGCAGTACACCCTTCTCGACGGCAAAAGTGTGCGTCTCGGTACCACGCCACCAGCGACCAAGTTCAGACCAGAAAAGGAAGACTGATATGACCGTCATCGCGACAGTCCATTTTCCACCGCCAGCTGTGCGAGTCACATACTGTGGTTTCGCCTTGGCTAAGGAGACAGGGCTGTTAGCACATGGCTATTCTGGCAATCATTCCCGCCACGTTGAAAGGCAGCGGCACTGAAAAGGAGGCTTGTATCTGGAAAATTGGCAACTTACGAAAGGCATCGAAAGCGCTGACGATGTTCCCCTTCGCCCCGAAGGCGTCGTCGTCCAGGTGCTGCTTCTCGTCCCAGCCGTTCATCATGACGGTCTCAGATGACGTAGATCGAAAAATTGCTCAGAACCAGTGATGTTGCCAGCAAAGAACAGTCGTCAAGTCTTCGGCAGTTCGTGGTCGGGCACTCGAGTTCGTCGCTGATGAAGCTGATCGCGTAGCCAGTAACGGCTCCTCGATGCGAATCCTTTCGGCTTGATGCAAATGCTCGCCGTTAAAACTTAGTTCCGCTACCGCATGCCTCGTTTTTGGAACCTCAATTGTAAAGGAAAGTCGTCAGTGTCGAAAAAGAACGATATTGTCGAGAATTGGCTTCGCGCAAGTTGGTCAGACCTCTCGGCGCAACTCGTGAAGTGGGAGAGCCTACTGCAGAAAGTCTTAAGGACACTCTATCCAAAAGTTGTCCGCAGTTCGGGCCCCCTGTCCAGGGGTCCTAGAATGATTGGTGCTGGTAACAGCGCTGGTGGGCTAGGAGGGGCGTGTGCATTGGGTCTTGTAACAGGGGTGCGGTTACTTGCACATGCGGAGACATTGCACTGAATAGCGGGCAAGACCAACTGGTCATGATCAGAGGCACATCGCCATTTACGTGGTTCACTGGTGATTCTTAAAGCAGATTTGTTATTCGAAAAAGCTGTTAAAGCTACGGTTCATTGCTTCCTAAAACCTACAAGTACCAATCTGTAATCTGTCATGAAGAATCATGAAACGAGCGTCGCCTCGACCTAACCTGAAAGATGAGTTGCCAGTAGCTCGCGTTTTCCGCTATTGAGAAGGCCTGCCGGCTTTGCTTATGCCACCTCCAGCTACCGGTTCACTCTCTTAAAACCAGGTTCCAAATGAAATCAAATAACCCCAGGCCTGATGAAATGAGACATGCAAGGAAACCCAAACCCCCGAATACACCACCGATCACTCCTATTCCAGTGGTTAAGCAAACCCAGAAAGATCTCAAGTACTTCACTTTCTGAGTCTTCGCTGCTGCTCCTCGGAGAATTCCTCGTCAGAGGCATCCAGGATGTCGTACTCCTCGTCGGTCATGAAGCCGTCATCAGAAGCATCCCAGTCCTCTTCTTCGCCGCAGTCCTCAAACTGCTCAGGCTCTGAACTGGTCGCACGAGCGGACTCGGACTTCACCTCCTGGTGGATGCTAGAGACAGGGGATTCCTTCTCGAGCTTGGGGAACATCATGGTGCTGCTCTGCATCTCAGTGGGTATCTCCTTGGGCTCTTGCTTAGGCTCCTCAAGAGCTGGCTGAGTCAACTGAACGCTGACATCGCACCAGAGTCTGTGACCAAACTTCAAACCATCCTTGGTTGTCAGGCGCCAGTAAGAGATTATCTTGCCCTCGCGCGCAGGTGTCCGGAGGAGGACATTGAAAGAGAACTCCTGACCAGGGGCGAGCGGTGCATAGCAGACAGTTGACTCTGAGGCAGAAACGAGCTCAGAGATACCGGCCGGGTGGTTCGAGTCGACGTGGCCCATGTAGTCGCCACCAACGAACTTGACTGAACATCCAGCAGGCCATGCAATATCGCCGTCGTTGCGGAGGACCCATGTCTGCTCAAAGACGTGGTTGGGCGGCAGAAGAGTGCCATCAGCGACCGTATCGCGGACAAAGACAGCCTGAAGATCCTGCTCGGAAAGGGGCTTCTCAACAATTGGCACGGTCTTCTCCTCGGCCACCTCCTCCTTGACTTCTACCTTGGGGGTCTCCTCGACAACCTCCTCCTTGATAATCGGCTTAGCTTCAGGTTCAGGAGTTTTCTCGACAACCTCTTCCTTGACAGCCGGCTCTGTGGGCTTCACATCCACAACGGTCTGTGGAACGTTCATGGAAGCGTTTGCGGTGGTCTCAGTAGAGCGAGAGCTAGTGCGGCGAAGACTGCGGTCGCCCATCTGCTGCATACGCTGTCCATCTCCACGCTCGCCAGTAGTGGTAACAGTGACGTGACGGACTGGAGTCTTGAACTTGACGAGGGGATGGGTCTTGTTGTGTGTGTTAGCAGGGCTAGCCTCACAGTTGGCACAGAAATCAGTGTCGTGGCAAACAGTGCACTTGTATCGAACGCCAGAGATGTAGGCGGGTGCGTTGTAAGTGCGGGCGCACAGGGGCCCATCGCAGCAGATACCAAAGTGCACAGAGCGGCTGACGGCACGGCTGCGGACCTCCTCGAGAGGCTCGTAAATGGGAACGAAGCGGTGATTGGGGTGAACAAACTTGGAGTTCACGATGCAGTCAGCGCAGTAGTCCCAGTCGGGGCAATCGAGGCACTTGTGGCGGACACCAGCAATGTATTTGTCGCAGCCATCGCAAATGGCATTGTGGCTCTGGTTGCGGCCAGGAGCCAGCTTGATCTGAATGTGGCTAGGGACGTGAGCACCCTCGACGGCGGGGACGAAGGAGTGCTTGGGGTTGTGACCATGGGAGTCCTTCTCGAAGCATGCGTGGCACAAGTCGAAATCCTCGCAAGCTGCGCAGTGGAGGAAGCTGGACTCTGGGAGTTCCGTCACACAGCAGTTGCAGGTGCGCATGCTGTACAGCGCAGTGTTGAAGACTGGACGAAGGAGCTCACTGATGTTGGCGGGTGCCCTGGGAGGCTCTGGAACCGACTCCTCGACCTTGGCCTTGGGCTTTGGTGCAATCGTCTCCGTAGTGCTGTTGATGATTTGGCCATTCTTGACAATCCTCTTGATGAGCCAGTGGTCAGCGCCGTAGCATGTGATACCCTGGTCAACGCAGTTTTGGCAAAGATCGAAATCACCATCATCGCATGTGGAGCAGTGGTAGTGAGCTTCGGGAACTGTTTGGTCGCAGCTGTTGCAGCACACGGCGAAGTTGGTGTTGGGGTGCATCAATGCGGGGCAGCGGCCCCAAGAAGCTCGTGACGGAGTCTCGGTGGCGGCAGCATTAGCGAACCACTGGTCTCGGGCCGTAATACCCTCAGAAACGGGAATATCTGCAGAAGCGGCTGGCACCTCCTCGTCGTTAATCTTGGCATGTCTTCTCAGCAGAGATGCAAGGATGGAGGCTTCGAAGTCAAGTCCGGTGTCGCTCGTGGGCAATTCCTTCTTGGTCTCGTTGTCAATGACGCTAGATTGCCTCAGATCAACGAGGGGTTGCGTCGCGGCGTCTTCCGGCTTCTGCTCCTCGGCCTCCTTCTCGACGAGAGGAGTGCTGGACTCGGGCACATCCTCCACTGACACTGGTCTGGGAGACATCTTCTCCTCGGACAATTTGGTAACACGGAGCTTGAGTTTTTGCTTGGCCTTGGCAGCTCTGTACAGCTGCTTGTAGACTGAGACATTCTGCTTATCGAGTGTGATGTACGAACCAGCCGAGTCGGAATACCTCTCGAGAGTGACGTTGGCATCAGAGGTAACGCCCAAAAGAGCTCTCACCTACAAGAAGCTAAATTAGCGTGTGCTTTCAAGAACGAGCCTCATACGCCTCGTGGCCAAGTAACCGGTGTCGCCATCTCACTCAACAATGAAACTCCCGATCCAACGTTCATATGCCGCGGCAATCTGACCAAGGGTGGAAAGAGTGCAATGACGTACCTTATCTTCAAGAGTGCTGGGTCCCATATCGCGCAGTGGGAGCTTATGGCGGCGAGTCATGCCGTCGAAGTTGATCTTCAGGGTGACCTGAGTGTCTGGCGTTGTTGCTGATGAGGACGCCATTTTGAGAGATGGAAAGTAGACTCCGGGTATGGATGAAGAGGAAACTCGCGGTCGGCCGGGCGGGGAAGGGATGACGGCTCTGGCGGATGTTTCACTGATAGGCGGCCAAGTAGCACGGTGCACGAGGCTCGCTCGGTCGGGGTAAGAGATGCGTCTTCCTCCTTACGTCGGGGTTTCAAGGAATACCAGACGGATACACGGTATTTGTTGATTGTTGTAAATGGTTGATTGTAAGGGCGGAGTTGGTGAGAGAGAGGAAAAGAAAAACGGACAAAGCAAGCTTTCCGGGTAGATGGCGAAAGATGGTTGAGAGGGTGAAGGGACGGGGAGTGGGAAAGATAAGTGAGTTGGAGGATGATGGGGGTCGGCGGTCGGTGGCCGGGTGGAGAAAGAAGGTGAGCAGACGAGGAAGGAGCGACCGGATCAGAGATGGGACACTGGAAGCTGGAGTGGGCGGGTGGAGGTGGTGGAGGTGGAGACGGGCTAGGCGGATGATGCGTGTGCGTCTCTGCGTCTCGTTCTCTCTATGGTGGAAGGTCTTGACCCTCGGGAGCTGTGTGTGAGAGGGGACTTGTTCAAGTGCGGCAGACAAACAGCTTTGCTCTCCGCAGGTGACTTTGGGGGTCGGGATGGGGAGAATACCTAGTACCAGGGGGACCAGGAGCCACTTATGTACCAAGAGCCAGACGAAAGATGAAGAGGCCGAAACCGTGGTGGCCCGAAAAGGGAACTCGGGTGGTGGGAAAGTGAGGATGGATGGCGAGGGATGGGAAGGGAAGGCGGGCAAGCCGCAAGGCAGGAAAGGCGGTAGTAGCGTCAGTCGTCACTCTCGCAACTGCCTTGAGATTCTCACGGTTCACCACTTGCCCCCTGGGGAGTACATCACAAAGTAACAAGGCAAGGTTCCTACCTACCTTAGGTAGACTCTCACTCTCTCACACTCTCACCTCACAGCGCTCTCTCACTCTCACCCATCCGCGGAGAACATGGCATAGCATGGCATGTCTGATGTCGGTGACCGGGATCCTTCAATGGGTGGACCTGTTGAAGGGCGGAGGGGTCATGGACATGACATTGCTGGCCTTCCCCAGGTAAGCTTGGTGCCTTTTCACACCTTCAGAGGTACTTATCCAACGTACCGTGGGGGGAAAGAGAGGGGCAAGGTGACTCTAGAGAAATCTGGTTGGCTGGCTGGTAGTACCTACGGAAAAGGAACGTACCTTTCTGCAGCTGCTTCCGCGCTGTTAGGCGAGAGCGAATGGTGTGAACTTGAAAGGTGTAAACTGCTTATTCCGCTCGCTAACAAGGTACCTTATCGAACATTGCCTCTTGCCTCTTGACTGCCTCAAGGATTAAGCTATCCGTTCGTGGGCACGGGAAGGCACTCCAGGACTGAGGCGTCTGGGAGTAGGTATACGCTTGCAGAGATAGCCTTTGCTGTGGGAAAGCCGAGACACCGCTAACCAAGACCATGTCAAAGTGTCAAATCCGCGTACCTAGTGGCATTAGGATAGATGCCCCCCAAGGTTCAAACCTCCTCCCACCGCTCTGCTTAGCAAGCCTGGCCTCTTGTCGCCATCCATGTTCCATGGATTGCTATTCGGGAACCACAACTGCTCACATGTCACTGCAGGCAGATACACCAAGGCCAGGCAAACCAGTCAGTCAGCCAAGCCAGGCAGCCTACGACACCTCAGCTCGCCCCTCTGGCTTCACATTCGTTCACATAGTACACCATCACAGTGGGCAGCAGGCGGCAAAAAAGATAAATCATGACCATGGAAGAAGCTCGAAAGAGGCGGTCAACAGCCACCACCGCGAAATAACGACCCGGCAGCTTACAGTGCCATCAATGGAATCTGCTCCAACCTTCCTCGCCCCAATTCAATTCGTTGTCCACAACCATGGCTACGGCCACGTTCGCTTCTCGCAGCCTCGATTCCTTCTTTTTTCCCCCTTGACTGGATGAACCGGTCGAGTCGTCAACTTCGGCTTCGCCTCCGTCCTTCGCCCTTTCGCCTTTTCAGTATAGTAGTCGAGGAACCGACGAGGTCTCGGCGCTACCAAATCATCCGCATTTTGATTCCTTTCTAATCTTTGCCTCATGCTATTTCCCACCCTTCGCCTACTAGGATTCACACCCACACGCCCCCCGGCAATGACTCTCTCCTTCAACCACTACGAGCTACCCTGGTACGCCCGGGCAAAGACGCAATAACCACTGCCCATTGGCACATGACGGGGGACTGCCCTGCAAACACCAGACTCGAAATGAGGCGAACTGGAGCCTCGCCGCGAATTGTTCCTATGTTTACGCACTTCAACTATGCAAAACGTGGACAATAAGCAGTCATAGGGGTTTGGCTTGGTCATCGACCTCTCTTGGGCTCCTTAATCTTCTCACATTTCCTTCTGCTTGAACTCGCATCTGGCGTTCAGACGTGCCATGTCACCATGGTGGCCTGCCCTCTCGACTACCGACAACTGGTCGATCTGGGTCTTCATGCAACGAATCGCGATGCCGGAGCACCAGCTTGCTGCATAGTTGCATAGTCGGTCAGTCGGACAGTCGGTCATCCTCCACTGCGATTCAGTGATAAGACAAGGAATACGACCTCCGACCTGTCCGTCTACCAGACTTTGTGCCTGGATTGGCCCAGGGGTGTCCAGTGCTATGTTTGCCCAGAAGGCGCGAGTGTCTCGCACCTAGCTATGCGTTTGGCGCAAATACTGTTACGCCGCAGAAGGGAAAGCGAAAACCTCCAGACAGTCACTGCAGTCGATGCGTTATCCAACGCGTGGTAAAACCCAACCTCATGCAGCTACCGCATCCGATCTTAGCGAGCCCGGCAGCGTGGTCGCTCGAGATCGGAATGGGGAGGAGGGGCGGGTCGACCGACGACCACGGGAGACAGTCTGTTCTCTGTCACCTGAGCCTCTATTCCTTACTGGAAGCAGCAATCGCTGCCGCAAGTCACGCAGCACGCAATCCTTCAGTACTCAGTCTCGCTGGGCCTTGTCACCGAATGGAGCTGAAGTCGGACAAGACAAAGAGCTGAGGTCAAACAGGAAAAAATCCGTCCGCGCTTGACTCGTTCACGTGGAGATCCTTTCATCCGCCTTGGACCGAGACAGAGCCTCCTCTAATACGAGCTCTCTATCAATGTCTGAAGTAGATCAAACTGGCACTCACCCTCCGATGCTGAGGCACGTTAAGCCGGCCTTAGTCAGCTAGTGACTAGTTCCCTCCTTTGCAGAAGGTCTCCGTCTTCAATTCCTATCGAAGAGGCTTTTGTGTGTGTCTCGGGCCATCAAGATCGACGTATGCCAACCTCGCATCAAACCTTCTCTGACAAGTGTCTGTGGGATGAATTAAGGACGGATGCTTCATAGCTACTTTACACCGAAAGGAATGGCCACGGCGACGCTCACGGGGACGAAGTTGGAAATGACAGCTCATCGTCCAGACGGAAATCTGCAGCAATGGCGCCGGCGGACCAACAACAGCGCTCTGACAAAGGCGGGGGAGGCGGGGAAGCTCTCGGTGAGCAAAGCAAGCAGGTCATAAGCAACCAAATATCTCACGGCCTCATTTAGGCCAGCTGGCTGGTCGGTCTTTTGGTCCAGATCGACAGACGGCGGGAATAGCGAACAGTCGAGAAGCCATCCTTCCAGGTCCGAGAGCGCTGCTCGCCTGCCTACGCCGTCCTCAACAGGCAAAGACGATACAGTCATCGCAACGCTACGCTGCATGTCACCATTCTAGTGTCCAGCCATCCAGGCTGCTAGTCATGCGAACTCAACCCCCGCCTTTTCCCAAAGTTCTCATCAAAGTTACCAAACCACCGCTGCGGAGGCTGCCAAGAAAAGGATGTTTTGTTGTCACTCGCATTGCCTGACATTGAATTCATCCGGCAAGCTCGACCTCCATAGTGTAAAGCAGGACGTGGGAAAGTAAAGTGGCCGGCTCAGGGGTCTGTCCCAAGAAGGGCGATCCGGACAAGACAAGTCGCTCTCCGGACCCGAAGCTCCATCGCGCCCGGATCGAAGCCGACCACCCGATCTCTCCACCTCGAGGCTCAACCGCCTCACACACTGTACACTGTAGGAAGACGGTGACTTTTTTCCATCTCATCATCCCCCCTCGCTTCTTGAATCATCTAATGTCTGTCCAAGGCACCAAAGCTACGTCAGGCGAAAAAATGCAATGAGAAAGGTGAAAAAGCAATACCCGCACGAGGAAGTTAGGAACAGTCTTTAACTTCCATACTCGTCCCATGAATTCGCTCTTGGCGCCGCCTTTCATCGAGGACCTTGAAAGTCTACCTAGTGCGGAACATGTTCCCCGTCTACCCCTGAAGAAAGGTCGAGGTAAGCTCGAAAGCTCGGTAGGCCTCACGCCTGCCAAAAAAGACGGTTCAGAGGCGAAGCAAACAAAGGAAGGGCCCAGAACTCGACAATACGTCATGTTTCCCCCCTCTCCCCCTCCGCCTTTGCAATCTCACCACCTTTGACCAACCCCAAAGAGACATCATCCGGTTCTCCAATCGCTTTGTTTCAGGATTGCAGGGCTTGGCGAGGGGGCCGCAGCAATTCGTCCAGACAAGAAATAAAGATGAAGACTGAGGCAGCGCGAACGCGTGTCTTGCTGTCGTGCCTGCTCTAATACCCGCTCGCTGACCACGATCCTTCGTTGCCTAATAGGTACCCATCTTTCGACTCATAATCTTTAGGGAAAGGGAGGCAAAAAATGATAATAATAAAAATGCATTGAGTTTTACGGATAGACGTTGGCTTATTATTCATCCCTCGCCTGGTTGGGTTTCTCCGCCGCACAGGTCTCGCAAAGAGACGACGGGACGACAAATCATTTCCCCTCTATGAAGTCGTACCGGCCTTGTAGGCTCATATAAGACGCCTCTGATAGGGGGTTTACGTGTACACACGTCTCGTATTTTGCATGCACATCCTACCTTGCCTACGTGCCCTATTGTCCGGAAACGTCCGCACGACTTACACGTCGCCAGATGCCGAGGCCGACATGTCTCCTGGTTTTTCTTCGCTGTTTTAATCCCATGTCGTGTCTGTACGCGTTAAGAGGGAAACTATTGATGCGGTAGGACAGATAGGTTGATCGATCGTGGACGTGAGCAATCGATAGATGGCCGGCACCACCGTATCTGCAGTCATCGAGCAGAGGGTCAAAGCTCACCCGTTAATGCGAAGCTATTGATGGTGATGATTGTTAAGCCCGTTGTGACCATGTTAAAGTATTGGGCATTTTCCCAGTTCGTGACCAACTGAGAAACAGCAAGAGAGTCTGCGAGGAACCACAGAAGTTGCTCAGCCATGCCTACTTACTTTTGATATGACAATACAGAATTTCCTTACTATCATTGTTCTGGACATCTGACAGATCCAAGCAAGCTGCCATCAAGCGCATGGTCTTGGTCACCATGATGATGTGGCTGCCTCTTCCGACCCTCAACACTCAGGAATGCAAGGAAGGATGTTTCCGGGCAGCAACGTTGTCAGACGTTGCCCCCCCCCCTGTTCTCCAAGTTATCCGAAACCGGCCCAACGATAAGAGCGAAGATGGCAATCAGTTCTTCTCAGTAAGTGAGATATTGGGTAAGATGTCTCTAACGGTTAGTCAAGCAATGGACGATCCTTGCACTCTTTAACATCTAGAATGTCCAACATCACCTTTCCCACCGCGAATATCAACATGCGGTCGATTCGTTCGTTCATCGTTGGGCTCTAGGTCGATTCTACAGTCTCGCGGTGACGGAGACTCAAGGTCGGACTAGAGCCGCAATCAGTCGAGGTCACGGACAGTGTACACCCCGGCAGGCGGGACCAATGTTCAATCACGAAGACTTCATACAGTAGCTTTAAACTACCTGCCCCAGTTCCATCCCAGTGCCATTCCACCGTCTTTGCCCTCCTCTTTTTTCAGTATAATATTCAACACCACCACTTTCGCTCTCACTCCGCGCTTCGGTCCCTTCTCCCTGTGCCATTCTCTCGCGTCTCGTCTCCTAACAAAACCATGAGAACGCTCTTGAGCCAACCGACCCTCCTCTTACCCCTCACATCTTCAAATACGAATTTAGGATACTGTCAGAACTTTTCCACCACATCCTCCTCTTCCAATACACACTTGAGAAAAACAGCAAGTACAATTGCGCTGCCTAAACGATAAGTAGCGTAAAAAGAAAAAAAAAAGGAATACCTTGATGGGAACGGGGAAAAGAGATCTAGGCTTTCATTGGATCATGAACGGAGTAGAAACCAAACGAGGAAAAGAAAAAAGTTAGAAACGACATCGAAAGGGTTGTCAGTATTGTGTACCGATCCCGCTCTCGAGTATTTACTTTGTAAAGAGTGTGTGGAAGAACGTCTAGGTAAAAGAACTCAGCCATCGTTGCGAACATCAATAAGCAAAAAGAAAAGGTGAGTGGAAGCAAAATGTATAGACGCTCAAGAAACACAACGAATAGCCTCCCCGATAATCATCCGCCTTTGAATCCAATAAAAACAGGCCCGGGGATTTTAATGAAAAAACTCAGAAACGCCAGAAACACAAGGCGGCGACGTGAAGTGGACGGATGGAAATAGGCTGGAAAAGATGATAGAATGTGGTAGAGACAGAGTGTGAGGAACTTCTTGAATTCGAGAACAAAGCGAGGTTGTAGGAACCAGGGAGGAGGAGGGAAACCCCCTTTTCTGTCGACCGCTTCTCGCTCGCTCTCCACCAATTCCGTAGGAATTCTCCTCCTTTTGTCCAAGATATGCTTGTAACCATACGTTGGAACAGGAGAAGTCAAGTAAAACCTCAAAAGGACAGCGAAAGTACCTCACAACCCCATCCTCCAACAGTGTACCAATTCAACCCAGATCAAGAGCGCTCATTCCTATCAATACTATAATCATAGAGTTCAAACACCGCAAAGTTTTTTGTGGATTTCCTCCTGCCCTTTGTCCCCGTCCGGCCGTCCGACGAGAAGAGGGTATAGCGACGGCTAGAGAGCCGACAATGACAATTACAAGGATTAGAAGGAAGGCGGTAGGAAGTGTGGGAAAACCTAGGAAGGCATTTGCCCGTACCCCTATTGCGAGTAGTACACCATCCCGGGAGCTGGCTGCTGGTAGTAAAAGGCGTCCGGGCTCGGAGTCACCATACCGCCCATACCACTGACACCGGGGCCAAATTGCGGAGGGGGCTGGTAGCTCTGCTGATAGTTGGACATCTGGGTGGCATCGTAGTAGTACACCATACCATTGACCTCTTGAGCTACCAAATTGGGACCCGGCGGTCCTTGGCCGTTTGCTTGTGCAGCCGCGGGGTCTGCCTGGGCTTGAGGAGGGAACCCTTGGCCTTGACCTGGCTGTCCCGAGGGAACGAAGGATGGAGCTGCAGCAGAAGGTCCCATATTGTTGCCATTGTACTGCCCAGGGTAGTAATACGGCTGCTGAGGCTGCATCATAGGATAAGGTTGGT
The DNA here is from genome assembly GCF_023278565.1 of Colletotrichum lupini. NCBI lineage: Eukaryota > Fungi > Ascomycota > Sordariomycetes > Glomerellales > Glomerellaceae > Colletotrichum > Colletotrichum lupini. The sequence goes on from NC_064678.1 coordinate 3,865,777, forward strand.
TGTAGAAGTTTTGCTGCTGCTGGAAGGTGTTTGGCTGGAACGGAGCCGCGTGAATTGCCCTCTCGGGAATCTGGGAAAGAGGCGTGCCGGTAGAGTGTTGAGTGGGATATGACGGCTGTCGCGAGTGGGCTTCCTGCGGCATGCCGTTGGAGACCTGGAGAGGAACCTGCTGATGGAAAGCTTGTTGGAAGGCTTGCGGGCCTTGATTCAGGGTCGGCGATTCAATGTTCGTGACCGAGACGGCCTTTTGAGGACGAGGCTGGTGCATGGGGATCGAGTTCGGGCGACTCTCTTGGAAGGCAGGCTTCTGTGGCAACGGGTGCGTCTGCGGCTGCGGCAAGTCATTGATAGATGTCTCGTTTGGCTGCATAGGATAACCGTCCTGTCCAACGAATGGCTGATTCGGGTGAGCTGCAGGCGGGAGGCGGACGACTGGTCGGGGGTTCTCGACCGGAATCGGGGCCCGCGACATGACAGAGCCTGTGGGGGAGAACAAGTAGTCACGCCCATCAGGAGCGAGAGAGGAGCGACGACTAAGGGCGATGCTGGGAGAGTAGGCGCTGCCGTAGTAGCTTCCGCCAAAGACACTGGTCCGCCGGGAGAAGCCTCCCATGGAGCCAAGTCCAGAGCGAGGTTTACCTCGGGTCCGCTGTTGGTTGGGTCGCATCGCCCGGGGGATAAAGATGAAGGATCGGTCGACAGCTGGGAAGATGTACTTGGGCGGGTTATCGGGCAAGGAGATGCGGACAGGCTTGTCACGGCGAAGGGGTGGCCGATGATCCGGAAGCTTGGTGTATTGTTTCACAGGCATGCCAAAGGCGGCGGGAGCTTTGCCAACAACGGGAAGAGACACCCTGACCTGCACGTTTCCGATGTGTCGCTCGGTCGACAAAGTCCGGTTGATCGGGGTGGGGTTGGACGGGCACGTTGGGATGAAGCCGTTGCCGTTGGCCGGGCCTTCAGTTTCGACGGGCAGGTGCCTTGGATGTCTCGAGGGAGGCGGTTCGGTCACGGCCTCGTGCATATCATGCGCCCATTGGCCGCTCGTGAGAGGATCGGTCGGACTGTGCAGTTGACTGCGCGGATTAGCCGGGATACGGGCAGAGTCTTGCTGGGCAGCGTACTTGATGGGTGCATAGGGGCCTCCAATGCCTCCGCCACGGCCGCCGCGTCCTCGTCCTCTGCCAAAGGGCCGGAAGCCGTTGGCAGAGGGTCCGGCATGACGATGATCGTGCATAAAGAAGGCCCCTCTGTTGGGAACGAAGGCGGGGTCTTCATCCCTTCTCCGCTTGTATTCTTCGTGTTCCCGGCGACGACGTTCGTTGACAGGCTCGGCAGGGCGGGACGAGTGGGAGCTCACTACGAGAGGGGCAGAAGACTTTGGAGGAGATGCGGTTCCGTCAAGCTGTGCCTCTGGTTGAACGGGCTCGGACCGGTCATTGACAGATAGCTCCTCGGCATCGGGTGCGGCCTTGTTGGTCGTCGAGGGGGCCAGGGCCGAGTGTTTCCGGCTACCAGACTTCGCATTTCCATTGCCAGCTGACTTCCTAGGGTTGGGGGTGACGGGAGAAGCCTCATCGATGTTGCTCGTATCGCTGTCGTTGCCGTGATCGTGGTCGTCGCTGATGATGGAACCCTCGGTCAGAGAGTCATCATCGAGTTCGAGCTGGTCAGGTCCACCTTCTCCGTCTTCCTCATCTTCGATGCGTCTTCTGTGACCAATCTTTCGGCGTCTTGGGGCGGCCATGTTGAAGCTTTGTAGGAGCTGCCTGTGCCTGGCTCTGTTGGTTGATGAGCTGGGTACGAGATCGAGCGAGGGGCGATGCTCAAGTTGACGGATAGGACAGGCTCGAGGAGCGGAGGCGGCGGCGGAAGGATGTCGAGACAATCATGCGATGCTTGCGGACGATGGATGAATGGAAGAGAGGGGGAAAAGCAAGTACCGCCCTGCGGTTGGCGAAGAATGAGGGCGATGGAGCAAAGAGACAGCCAAGAAGGCGTATTAAATAAAATACACAGCAGCAGTAGCAGCACCGGTTCGTCGGGCAGTGGGGTGAGCAGCAAAGCAGAGCGGGAGGAGGGGGAGAGAAAAAACGCAATGCTGTTGACGAGCTGGAGCTGAACCCGTGTCGTCTCCTCTGACCTCTCTGCTTCTAATGAAAGAGCAGATGAAGTGGAAGCCTGGGAATAGGAGGAGGGTTTGGGTGCGAGGAGGAATCGCAGGGGTGGAGATGGTGATGATGATAGAAGGGAGGGAGGGATTTCGGCCAGACGACAAAACCAAGACGGACTGGACGGGCGACGGAGACGGAGCCACCTCACAGACAGCTGGTGCAGGTGCAGGTGTAGGTGCAGCAGGTATACGGTAGCAGTAGGTAGGTGCTGGTACTGGCGGCGTTGGTGCTTGTGCACGCCCAGGTGGTGCACCTCAGTCCATCCTTCCGACCCGTTTCGTTAGGTGCTGGGCCTGGAAAAAAAAAAGTGTGGTGTTATTTTTTTTTTTTCCGTCTCTTCCTTGAGCCGTGGCTGGAGCTGCCCGCTCTGTTGGCTCGAGGTACCTAAACACCTTACCTAAGGTAGTTAGGTATCTTGGTACCTCTCTCAGCCACTAGGATTCTCTCCTTGTTGCCGGCTCACTTCACCAGGCGTGCGACGTTGCGTGGTTGCTTTGGGCCGTTTGGGGCCTGGACCAGCTGGAGGTGCCCGCTGTGGAGAGCTGCGAGCAGAGCTGCCCACTAAAATCACCTCGAAAGCTGTGAGGTAAGGAACCTGAGTTCGAGGTACGGGTACCTTGGAATGTTCGGGAGACTAACGTGAGGCTCTCGCACCAATCAGGCATGCTTACCGCATCAGAATTGACCCACTCTGATATTCGTCGCTCTGCCTAGATCAATTACCTATCTTCATCAACTCATACATGAAATTGTTGTTCAGCCACTATTTCTACATGCCTCTATAACGCCTCGCACCATAGTATATTCATACAACTAGGAGTCTCAGATGTCCCGGCCGTCGAGCTTCACCTTCCATGCTGCTCCCCCAGAAAGTAGTCTAATACTCTCCAAACCCCCAGCGTGATGCGCCGGCATGCCGTTTCAGGTCTCAGACGCTGGGACGGCCCAGGATCTATCTCGATCTGGCACCGAACCTTAACTTCGTCGTGCTCACTATGTGTCTTCCCACAAACCTTGGCTTGGGATGACAACTTTTTGACTCTCTGAGAGAACAAACCTAGATCCGAGCCAAGAGTCAAAGGACCACTCACTGCATGCATTTCTAACTACACAGTTAATCGCGAGGCGGGTGAATTGGCATGGTTTAATGAAAAGCTGCTGCGTCCTTTCTACAACCTTGAGTATGTGGACGGAGTGTATTGATATCCTGGTAGAAGTAGCCCGAATCATCATTGATGTTCTGGAGACTTCTGTTCATATTGAGTCGATACTTGAATCTTTCATCTCGTCACAGACAATCACACTGTTGCAATTAGCTTTTACACAAGCGGATGATGACAACTGCAACAGACTAAGTCAGGGTAGACAAGGTCTTTCGAAAAGAAAGTCAACAGTGATACTATAATATTGTGACTCAATGAGCTATCAATGTCTTGTCGCTAGAACTCGCCTGTCTATACCGCTCGGCTTTGAACACTCTAACTCTACGAAGCCTAATTACTAGCTAAATACCTTCACAACAATGGTGTCCTAGAGTTATGTGGAGCAGATCATAAGCGTATAGCTAATTCGGGTGAAATACAGTCTGAAATTGAGGCTTTGCAGTTCTTCATGCAAATCACCCTCAAGTTGATCACGAGGAAGGCAAACTCAATGAAAAGTTGCAAGTCCATTATCATCCGTATCTAGTCCCGCTAGAGGAACATATCGCTCAAATGACTTCATGAATGTCTTGTGACACAATAGCGTAATGCTTTAAGACGGCGGTGTGAGATTCTGCGTCTTCTCAATCTTCGGAACGCAGCCAAATCGAGTGTTTCCCTGATCCCAAATCTATTCCAAAAGTCAGCTTCATCTCACTTCGCTGCTTGATCGGAATCAACAATGCCACTTACCGCATAAATCGACTTCAGGAACGCATCACCCAAGATGTCAAACTCGTTGGAACCCCGCGACTGCACTCCGCCGTACCAGAACCCATCACTCGCCGGCGCAAACGCGAGGTCCTCCTTCTGAATCACAAACTCCTTGTCACCGACGGCGACCTTGAACTCGGGCAGGTCGTCCGCCTTGGTGCTCGTCGGTAACACGTAACCCTGCTGCTGGTCGTCGTACTTGGCACTGGGGATCGCCTTGTACAGCGCATCGCAGACCTCATCTGAGACGAGCGCCAGCGTCGTGCCTGTGTCTGCGATGGCCTTGTTCCCGCTCTGCGTCACGGCCTTGCCGTTAATACTCGCGGACCCGGACTCGAACATCCAGAACCCTTGCGAGTTATCGATGTCAGTCCAGTGGATATCCTCGCCCGAGGCCGAGACGAGATCCGTGTCGATCCAGCCAAATGTGTAAAAAGACCGCGGCTTCGCCTCGTCCCGCTCGCTATAAAACGCAGAGGTGAAGAGCTCCGCATCCTTGGGGATGTCTTGCTGCGCAATCATGTTCTCGACGGGTGTGGCGACGGGGTCGCGGAAGTTGCCATCGCGCATGACGGTGTTGATAGACCCGAAGGCGAGACCGAGAAGACCATCTCCGCTGCCCTGGGAGAACTGGTCTGCGAGCTGCGAGGCTGACTCGATCGCTTGGTTCTCGACTGTCAGCCCGCCGAGGACGAGGTTGTCGGTGCCAACATCGCCTGACGCCGAACTACCGTCGCCGTACGAGATCTTCCACGTCTTTCCGTCGAGCTTCTTGTAAGTTGAGGACTTGGAGGCGTCGAAGATGTTGTGACCCTTCTGCGTGGCGCTGCTAAGTTCGGTCGAGAAAACCTGACATGCGCTGTTAGTGAAGATAATTGGTAACATAGTTTGCCAGAGAGAACCGAAATACCCAAAGGTCAGAAGAACCTGTGTCAAAGTCCAACTTGAACTTTTGCGGTGGCGTGCCGATTGAGACTTCGCAAAGGTACATGGAGTCATATTGCTGGTCTTCGGCTGTAACATCCCCGTGCTGGTCGTCGCCAGTCTTCTTGGACAAAACCTTGCTCATGGAGACACGACCGCCGACAGCAGCATTGAACCCGGGAGCTGCAAGCCCTCTCTGAGCCATCCTTCGTGTCTGAACATAGGGGCCTGGCTTTGTTGGTTCGAACTTGAACTTGTTGAGCAGGTAGACGTAGGATTTTGTGCCATGACGCTGGTAGTTCTTGTTGGCGATGACGGGGATCTTGGAGAGGCCCTTGTCGGCCTTGAACTTGGCTTGAGCTTTGAAGAATGCTTCCATCTTGTATGCTTGAGAAAATGAGCTTTTTGTATTGTGTGAGTGTGAGTGTGAGTGTGTGTGTGTAGGTTGGTTGGTTAGGTCAAGTGGTTATGACAAGGGAGCTTAAACACTAGCTTGGCGGATCAGGGTGACGATTTAAATACCTGCCCGTTACGGTCAAGAAGCGACGATGACGACTCGGATGGACGGCACTCGATGAACCTGGACTATTTGGGTCGAACGTGCGATGGTAGGCAGTAAACCTGTTTGGATAGCGCTTGCGATGTGATGAGGGGGAGATATCACCTAGGAGATAGATAGCATGTCAATCATGCGCTGGCCCGTCGAGACTTCTCATAAGACAATAAGCTATTGTTTCGCTGACGACAACCCTGAGCTGAGCTCGACCGGGATCGCGTTATGTATCTTGTCACGGCAGACCAGGGAAGAGCCCAATGCCGGCAGTGTGTAAGTGTGACAGCTCTCAGCAAGACAAGGGATGGTGGGGCGGTGCAACTGCAGGCTTGAAACCGAGCTCTCGCGAATGCGCATTCGGACCTTCTGACCGTGCTCTTGAGCTGTGTTGAAGGGGAGGGGCTAGAAACAGGTCGGCCCTCGGGCGAACCCGATGAGGCAGTTGATAAGGAAGAAGAGGGGCGTCACTTGTTTGTGGAGTCTGCGTTGAGCCGACTCGAGCCATATGAGGAGTTGGTTGAGAGGGGGAAAACAAGAGGGAAACGGAGTGGAAATGGCGAGTTGCGGAGCCATCTTTTCGATGTCAAGGTGCCGCCGACCTCTCGGTCAAAGCTTCATCATCCGCCTGCACTCTCCATCAACCTGTTCTTGGCTCTCCGGTCCAGAGAGCTGCCGAGACTTAGCATGACGAATGACACGTGCGAAACCAGGCACAAACTGAACCAAGATCAAAGCTCCCAAATGCCAGTCAGGAGAAAACGACTTCAAGAGACGAGCAAATCAAGCCAAGAGATGAGGTCCTCCCCCGCCGCCGATGATGTAACGAACTGCCGCACGGTGGTTCCGGGGCAAGGATCAGCTTAGCGGGCCATGTCCCGTCTTGGCGGCGATCGACTCCAGGCTCCTGGGAACCTTGCCAAGCACGATGCAAGACACAAGAAGCAGACGAGGCCTCCTGATCATGCCCATGGTATCGCTGGAGATGAACCGGTTATGCCATGAATTTTCTCCTAGCCGCCGGGTCTAATCACGAGGTTCCATTCCGATGTGCCGCGATAGCTTGCACGAACGCGTAACAGGCAGATGTGCAGCAGCACTAGATGGACGATGATGCGGTTTGTCTCAAATGCCAAGGGAAGCCCAAGGTCAATACATGAAGTCGTGTCCTCTATCTCGAGGAATTGGGAACTTCGACTGGTCAACATTTTACCTCGTTGGACTCGTGGTATTTTCCCGCTCAGCTTGGACCGTGAATCCGTTCTAACCTCAAGAGGTTTTAGGCGTCATCGAGCTTGATGATCCCAAAAGTGAAGCCTCGGACACCATTGCTGATCCAGCATGGCTCTCCTCCAACAAGGCTGTCAACTTTGACTTCTTCTTCCACGGCCAACCCACTGATTGAGTTAGTCAAACGCTCATCCCATGTTGGCGGGGAATGGCATAGCAGCTGACTTACCGCTCAAGTGCCCATCTACGGGTGGTCCCGTCTTGGCCACCGCTCCCACCTTCGGGACTATACTTAGCAGCCACCGGCGGGGTGACCCATCTGCCGTCTCGCCAGAAGAATGGGGTTGTCAGGCTACCTTCCATGATAGACCCGTCTTTTGAGTTTATGAGAAGGACTTCCTTGCGATCTGCCAGGCTGATAATCGCTCGACTACGAGCTGTATCATACATATTCCTCTCTGTAGTCTTGTAGTGTGTATACTCGGATTGTGTGGTCTTTGTGTTATCAACCACTACTATCATGGGATTCTCTTCCAAAGGATAGCCCGCTTCTGTCGATTGTCCTGGGGAGGGAAGCCGTTCTGGGAAGAGGTTCTCAAGCGACACCGCTGGGACTTGTGATCCTTCGCAGGTGAGGCGTCCTTCTGAGGTCAACAAGACTTTGACTCGTAATGGTTTCTCTCTTCCATGCTGAGTCAAGAAAGTCTCAATCGCCTCAGTCAGTCTCTGGAGGCCGTCCGATCCAGAGATAGCCTCGATGGCAGGGGTCCAATTCCAATAGGTGGCAGCCCGCAGCATCCGATCCCGGTGCAGATCTAGCATGTAGAAAGGTGAGGTCATCTTGGCGTTCCATCCTGCGTTGGCCAGGCGCCGCTTCGGTACGCCTATCAAGCCAGGGTCGTATCGAAGCGATGTGAATAACTGGAAGTTGGCCATGGTGCTGGGCTTTTTGTGTCAACCTTGGTGACTGATGCAGAATAATAGGTGAATGGTTGAAATTGACAATTTGAGAGTTCCGCGAGCGCGCCAGCGGAGAATAGTATTCTCTGATGCTTAAGAGAAAGAGTATGGTGACGTATTTTGACGAGAACAGAAGCGCAAAAGTCGGGTTTTGAGTTCAAGAGCGTTAAGTACAAATATGACCGCAAGAACCACCCTGGTTCAGAAATGTTCATACCGGGGTTACAGCGGGAGATGCTTGGGCCGCAATGATCTCCCGTAAGTTTATGTAAGCAGCACAAGGGTTCTTCACCAGCGAACACCGAACATCGCTGGATTGATGTTACAACAATTACAGGTGAATCGATGATTCGAGGACAACAGATGAAACAGCCATTCGGAGAACCTACGAGTTCAGAAATTGCGAGCCAATATGGAGTTAGAAAAAGAAGCCAGCGCCTTCTTTTCAGAATGGACAGATCGCCTTGGGATAAGCAAGAGACCATCCAAGTTAGTGACTAGTGACCGCAAAGTACGACATCAAGCAGAACAAGAGCTGAGATGATCAAGATGTCCTGAGATGGGTATCTGAAGAATGTCGGATCCTTTCTCCTGATAAACTAAGCTAAGCTGGTAGGTAGCTCGATATCAACTCCTTCTTCCGCCATGCCAAGGAAAAGGCCTCGTTGACTCTAGTAGACTGTCGAAGATAGGAATTAGATTGCACCATACATATACACGTCCAAGACTTCAAACTTATATGCACCAAAATCTCCAGTTATTTGCTTGAAGAAATCTAGATTCAACTATGTATCATAAGGACGTTGCCCCTTGAGACCCATAAGCCATTGCCCGATGTCTTAGGATGAGAAGCCGGGAGTACTTCGGTGTGACCACCCTACATACGTAGCAGACAATACAATTAACCTGTCAATTACTTGGGAGATGTGGAAGTCCATATCGCCACAGTCGTGTCGTGCTGTGTCCGAGGTGAGGTTGTCGAGACCCGGGAGAAGTCTTGGTGATCCTGTGATAGTGTCTACCCTTGCCGGCATCATATTTTCATTTCGGAAAGGTGCCAGACTTCCCTTACTTTCCGAGTTTGAAGTCACCTATGGTTCTAGTTTATAGAGGTACTAATAGGCTGTGATCACAATCCAAAACAAAACCCAATGTTCTTAATAGTCTTGGAATCTCGTGAGGCAATCGGTATCTCTCAACCACCATTTCGGAAACTTCAACGCACTCTTTCACATGACCGTCAGCTTACTTCACCTTATCTTGGATGGTTGAAGAGTCCTGTGACCTTTTTGAAGACTTTGGACGTCTACTAGTTGGGCATTTCAAAACTTCATATATTCATGATCGTGGGCTTGCGGGCCTTTGGACAACCCAAATTTTCCTCACCTCTGCGACTCAAAACAGCCGACCAATCATAAGCGGGCATTTCCTATGCTTGAATTATACTTGAATTGAAGAAGTCTGGTGTGACGCTGTCTGTTATCTATAGAGAGTGCCGCCCCTCCTCATCTCTACTGGACCAGCGAGCGTAGGTGGGGGTGGGTGAATGTGTCATGTTGGCATCTGGTACCTTGCTTGTGGTGGTTGACCGCAGCCTTTCAAACAGAAAGGATGCAACCTTCAAATCAAAACGACATCACCGGAATACAGTGTCACTTCGTATGTTATGGTTGCCAATCGACCGGCCGTCAACCCGATGTCTGACCACAAGCAAAGTGTGACTTAACCAGTGACCAACTGGGAGGTGAGGAGTCAAAGATAAATTTGTCTGAGTTGTGTTTGGCCTGTCATATCTCAAGATGATTCATGGGAAATGGGTTCGGCTGGATTGGAACTTGTTTGTACAAGATCTGTCACTTCCATGTAGTTCTCGTCAGAGCGAGACAGTATAGATCATAGTAAATTAGAAGATGCCAGTTTGGAGTATCAAAGTTAGAAGGAGTCGGTCAGTCATGGAAGGTAAAGTAGGTAAAGAACACAAGGCGGAATGCGATAGATGATATGGGATAGCATGGTAGACATTCAGTCGTTTTGGTGATGGTCTGTAATGGTGGGCGTAACCCACCGTGTTTTACCAAACAGACATCATGGCAACGGTGACATGTCTTCGACATATAGAGTCATTGTATGCGACAACCCCCTTTGTTTCCAGTGAGACTACATTATGTGAGTTAATGTGACTGACGTTGTATAAAGGTGAGGTTGACCTTTTCAAAGAGAAGACATTGGAGAGATTTTATTGTTATTTGATACCAAAATAAGCACAGTTCAGTTTCCCTCCGAGTCCATGCGGTGACATGGCTTGTCTGTCAAGGTACTTTACCTCACAGGCTCACGCTGCATGCTGGGTGCCGCCCGCGGGCTCTGGCTGACCAACGCACCCTTGCCTTGAGGACAATCGGGACCCTCTTTGGTTACGTAGTGTGCAGATTTATAGGCGGTCCTCCCTTGCGCCCCCACTCTTAAATCGCCTCAGGCAAAGCTGATTTGATGAATGACAGCACCAAGCAGAGGCAACTGCCCGGAAAAACTCCTCACGAGCTTCCCCGTTGCGCAATAATTTTTTGAGGACGGTTACTGTCCGGAAGCTCCTGGCCCAGCGCAAGTGCAACAGCAACAGCAAAAGCAACAGAGCAACAACACCTGCAGCTCCTGCACCCTCTACATCATCGACCACACTGGTCAGCCCATTAATTACATTCCTTTCGACCTCGCGACTTTTCTTCCTAGAACACCTCTGATACCTTTCTTCCCTTTCTCTCTCAATTGCTCTTGGGCTCGTCGCCATCATGTCGAATCCCCTGCCGTCCGTGCCTCCCATGGCCAGCCCTCCGACTGTCATCCCCGTTGATTCGTCTTCTGGCCTTTGGGATCGCATCACCTCATGGGCTTCGGATAATAAGGCCATTGTCTACACTGCCGCTGGTGTCGCCGTCGTCGCTACCGGTGCTGGTGTCATCTACTTCCTCAACAGCGACTCCGTACGTCATGCTTCCCATCTTATCCTCGCGACCCTCGTCGTCATGCGATCCAATTTTTCCACCCGTTACTACCGAGATCTTGGCGTCTATTACTAGCACCAGGTTGCTCCTCTCTCAAATAGCAAAGCTAACTCAAGTGCGATTGAAGAAGACAGACTCGACACCAAAGCTCAGCAAGAAGGAGCGAAGGAAAAGAAAGGAAGCCGAGCGGAAGGCTGCAGCAGATGCCGAAAAGCAGCCCACACCTGCAGAGGCCGCAGCCCCTGCATCATCCAAAGCAGCCAGCGTCGAGTCCGCCGACGAACTTCCCGAGATCACCGAGGCGACTGTTGCCGAGTTCACTACCGAAGAGCGGGAAAAGTATGCCGCCAAGCTTAAGGATGTCGGAAACCAAGCCTACGGTGGCAAGGACTACAACAAGGCCATCGACCTCTACTCCCAGGCTATTCTCTGCAAGGCCAACCCCATCTTCTACTCCAACCGCGCCGCCTGCTACAATGCCCTCGGCAACTGGGACAAGGTCGTCGAAGACACGACTGCCGCCATCAACCTTGACCCCGAATACGTCAAGGCACTCAACCGCCGCGCTAACGCCTACGAGCACCTGAAGATGTACGGCGAGGCCCTCCTCGACTTCACTGCTTCTTGCATCATCGATAGCTTCAAGAACGAGAGCAGTGCCCAGTCAGTCGAGCGCCTGCTTAAGAAGTTCGCCGAGCAGAAGGCTCAGGAGATGATGGCCAGCCGGCCCAACAAGCTTCCTAGTCACACTTTTGTCGGCAACTACCTCCAGAGCTTCCGCGTCAAGCCTCGTCCGGCTGGACTCGAGGACTCTGTGGCCTTGTCCGAGGAGACTGGCAAGGGACAACTCCAAGTTGGCCTGAGTGCTCTGGAGAAGAAGACTGGCGACGGATACGAGGAGGCCAGAGCGGCCTTTGAGAAGGCGTTGGAGTTGGGCGACCTGGGCGAATTCGAGGCTCTTGCTTACAACCTGCGCGGTACCTTCAGCTGTCTGCTCGGAAAGCACGACGATGCCATGGTCGACCTGACCAAGAGTATCGAGCTCGACCCTTCCATGACCCAGAGCTACATCAAGCGCGCCAGCATGAACCTCGAGCTTGGTGCCCCGGAGAAGGCCGCTGAGGACTTCGAGAAGGCCATGGAGCAGAACACCGAAGACCCTGATATCTACTACCACCGCGCTCAGCTCCACTTCATCAAGGGCGAATTCTCCGACGCCGCCAAGGACTACCAGAAGTCCATCGACTTGGACCGCGACTTCATCTTCTCTCACATCCAGCTTGGCGTGACTCAGTACAAGATGGGATCTATTGCATCATCCATGTCGACCTTCCGCCGCTGCATCAAGAACTTCAAGGAGGTTCCCGATGTGTACAACTACTACGGCGAGCTGCTTCTGGACCAGGGCAACTTCCAGGAGGCTATCGAGAAGTTCGACAGCGCCATCGAGATGGAGTCGAAGACGAAGCCCATGGCGATGAACGTCCTTCCTCTCATCAACAAGGCTCTGACCTTGTTCCAGTGGAAGCAAGACTTTGGTGAGGCCGAGAAGCTCTGCCAGAAGGCGCTCATTAGTAAGTTCAGACTACTCCATTGTACGAAGTGCAATTGCTGACCCTTGATAGTCGACCCCGAATGCGATATCGCCGTTGCCACCATGGCCCAGCTCCTTTTGCAACAGGGCAAGGTCACCGAGGCGCTCAAGTACTTTGAGCGCGCTGCAGAGCTCGCTCGCACCGAGGGCGAGATCGTCAACGCCCTGTCCTATGCCGAGGCGACCCGCACGCAGCTCCAGGTCCAAGAGAAGTACCCCAAGCTGGCGGCAAAGCTTCAGGGCATCGGCCCGGGTGGCATGCCCCGGTAAACGGCCAATGACGTCCTGAACACGAAACATGTAAAACTCACCTACGGCGGCGTGTAAGAAGAAAACAGCAGATCCCTTAGCAGATGGGGGAGCGGATAGCCAAGACAAAGGGCTCTTGGTTGATAATAGGGGAAAATATCAAGGCGGGCAAGCCGCCCACCTCGTTGAGTCGTTTTTTCATTGGTCGGTGAGGGAGGCTTTGGGAAAGGAGAGCAAAGTCCAAGGCTCCGTACGTACGGCTGGGGAGGCATTGGTTGAAACCCTTACGTTGTACATAATCCGACTTCCCTCACTCTACGTACATTGGTGAGAGCATTGTAGAAGTAGTCCACTGTCAATCATCTTTTTCCATTTCCATATTCCTTCTTGCATGTGAGTCCATCGTAAGTTGCTTTGGTGTCTCTATATAAGGAATACATACATGTTGCGGTGAAAGGACAGATTTGAAGCAAAAGAAGTCATATAACCACCCGCACAACATGATGCCCATCTTAGTTGCTCTTCAGGTTAACTGACGACCCCGCCCCAGGCATGATATTCACACTCACAAAAACATAGTTCGTGATCGAAAAACCACCAAAACAGCAAAAACCACAAGACTTGCATAATCTTTACGACCCCCAGGGCCCAGGGGAGCAAAAAGATGGACGATCTGGGAATCGAACCCAGGACCTACCGCATGCTAAGCGGTCATTATACCACTAAACCAATCGCCCAGTGGAATGATCTAGCCCGGACTTGAACCGGAGACCTTCAGTGTGGCAGACGACAGAGAGGCCGCGAGAGACTTCTTTTCGAGCTGTTAGACTGACGTGATAACCAACTACACCACCAGACCATGTTTTTGTTGAAGTCAGCGAGGGAGAAATGTGACTAGGTATGATTGGGGTGTGGGGGTGACCATACGGGTTGGGCCAAATTGCGCGGGCGTTGCTGTGCGCTGCGTTGCGGTGTGGAATGTGAAGAAGTGGATGTGGTGGCATCGCGAGTGCAAATTTCGTTGGTGGGCGGGGCGGAAAGACCGGGGTGCGCCCGTGTTCCCAGACCCCGACAGGTTCTGGACCGGCCGGGTTCTCGCGTGGCTGCCATGGTTCGAATCGGGGATGAGGTGCTGATGGACAGGGCAGGCCGGGTGGGCCGGAGTGGAGGGAGAGAAAGAGAAAAAAAAGCGGTTGAAGAATCTGAAGAGCGACTCGCCAAGGTCATGGGACATTTACAGGATGGGTCGGGAGCGGATTGATGCCATGCGAGTTCATAAAATGTTCGCCATTGTGCGATACGTACAAGAGGGAAAAAGTGGTGGCCTCTCTCTCTTCCAGTCCACTCATAAAATCCAAAGGACTATGAAGTGGGAGGACAGACAGACGCAAAATAAATACAGATAAAAAAGTCCACTCCATATCCCCGTCTGATTGTGTGAAGAGTACGCGTACAATAAGTCACTCGTTGGTGGGGAATCAAGAGCCCGCCGTGTCTCCTATACGCGGCAGATGAAATAGAAAAAAAGTCGTGGTGTCGTCGGAAAAGAGCTGGTTTTTGGGTTCGTGGGGCAGCGCGCGTGTGTGCTCCGCCATCTTTTGTGTCGCCCTTAATTAGTACCGTCCATTCGTCCGTGCCATGGTCATGAAATCTAAACAATCGTAGTGCTGCTCTTTTAGAAGTGCTGTCCCGTTTCCAATCATATGAGGGAGGTGCCGCAGCTGCCTCCCCATCCCATTACTTTCTCCGAATCGTCGTCCTAGTGCAATTGCGCACATGCGCGTCCGATTGTTGTGATCGCACCCGTTAATTCTTCTTGGTGAGAGCAACGCCCAGACCGACACCCAGCGCGATAGCAAGGATGATGAGTACGACAACGAGGAGGCACCACCACTTGAGCTTCTTGCGTCTGCGCGCGTGGTCCGTCGCAACCTTGACTTCTTCGTTGCCCTTTTGGATGTTTTCGACAGTCTGTTCTGCGTTCTGCTCGGCGGCTTGGACGACGGGCTCCTGCTGCTCGACCAAAGTGGCCAATTCCTGGAAGAGTTGGCCGAGCTCCATCATAGTCTGCTCAATGCGCTGCAACTCGCTGTGGCGGGCTCTGACGTTGCCCAGAATAGTGTTGGCGTGGCCTGTCCGATTGGATTTGAGCTGGTTAAGTCATTAGCATACGGTGCCGACATGCCGAGAAAATCGGTCAAAAACAACATCAAAACATACCGCTGTTTGGAAAACACCTTCGTCACCCCAGTCCATCTGTGTCGCTTGCTCGACTTCATCTTCCGTCGCTTCCGGGTTGACGATGCGGTACTGGCGGGCAATTTGGTCGCGGTACCGTTTCTGGTAATCGCGCTCGATCTGCTGGTATTTTTCGAGTTCCGACTTGAAAGTGTTCTTCAAAGAGTTGAGCTGTGCGGTCTTGGTTGCGCGCGATCCGTCCTGTGTCTTGGATAGATCCCTCTCGAGGGCCTTGATGCCCTCCTTGACGCCGGTGTTGCGGATTTGCGTCGCGGAGACAGCCTGCTCAAGCTGGGCGCTGGTGCTGCCGTCGGGGGAACCGAGAGAGCGCTGGTGAAGCTGGGCAATGCCCTCAATATCGGAAGTCAGGCCGTTGATTTCTGTGCGCAGTTGTTGGACCCGGGCGAGGAAATCTTGCTGGCTCAGAGTACGAGGCGCGGATTGCCCGGCATACTGGCCCGCCTCTCCGTACGGCTGCATCTCGTACTGGCCTTGGCCATATTGAGGCTATAATTCAAAGAAAGTCAGCGATATGGAATTGAGAGGGCATCTGCGGACTGAATTGAAGGGCGACGGACCTGTTGGTTGTCATAGCCGTATCCGCCCTCGGCCTGGGGGCCTTGGGCGTAGGGATTTTGGTTATACTGTTGGTACGACATGTCTGACTCAAAGCGACTGTCAATGTCGACGATAGACAGTGCGATTCGAACCGCAATTTATTCGGCGAGCGAGCAGAATTGAATGAGAGACTTCGGCGCTATATGGTGTGATTGAGCCGGCGGGCTCGTGAGATTGTTGTGGTGGTGCAAGGTGAAGGACCTTTCGGCTGATGTTTGGTTGTTAAATGACGTTGGACCTCCGACCGCTGACAGGAACTGGGAAGTGCTGGAGAGACGCTGAAATGACAATGAGGACGGGCCCAATCAGGCACCGGGACCTGTCAGAGCGGATACCCCGGGCTGTGTATATGGTTGGATGGAGTCGCTCGTGAACGGGGCGACAGTGGGCAGGATTGGCCGATCTGCTTTCCGGGGTCCCTTTTTTTTTCTTCTCGTTCCCTTCTTCCTGTTAAATTCGGACCAAGAGGGAACAGATAAACAAGCTTTACGAAGGAAATTCCTTCTTTTAAAATGAACCCAGAGATGAGAAGGTACTTGAGGCTGTCCACCGCACCTTTCAGATCGTAGTCAGACTCGATACTTTACTCGATTCCCAAGACGTCGGCCGCGAACAGTGAAAGACTGGATGAAGCGAACACTAGGTCAGTGATATCAGAAGATGTTGCGCCGACGGGCGGGGCGAAGCTTATTATACCCGGGACGCATGTTATTCTCTGTAGCGGCAAGGTACCTTAGGGACGGACGGACGGACGGTCTCACCCACCCCCAGCGAGTCCCAAGGGTCTGTTTCCTTCTCTCACTAAAGGTGAGGTGGGCAGCAGTTGGGTCACACACACACACAGGTTACTTTTTAGGTGCTCTGCTCTGTGTCTGCCCACCGCCGTCCGACGGGCCTTTGGTGCTGGCTGGAGGCTGGAGGCTGGAGCTGCCCCTCGTTCTCTCCGGGGGTCCGGCCAGGCCTGTCCGTTTCCTTCTCATTCCCGTCCTTTCCCATCCTCGCGTGGCGAGCAACGCCCAGCCACCCCGCTGCGGAAAAAGTGACGATTGACAGCTGAGCAGCAGAATCGCAATGGAATGGGGAGCGTTGCTGCGTAGAACATGGGTTGCTGAGTGGCGGCGACGGCAACGGCAGATGTCAAATCATGTCTGCGCCCCCAAAAATAGACCTTCAGACTCGGAATGCGGCTACAGCACAGTTTGGTTGGTGATTTCGAACCAATTGGCTCTAAGCCGCATCGCATACTGGACCCTTTCAGGTCCTACCTACCTGATGCCAAAGCCGAGAAACGGCAGGCAGAAGCTCAAAGTCCGCCGGCTTGTTCGCTGACCACACTGGTCCCTAGCCCAGGAAATCGTCACCATTTTGTGGCTGTGCGAACACTTGCAGTTAACACACCTCAGCGTTAACGTCCTAAGCCACTCGTTCCTCTTGCCGCGTATTAGGAGACATCCTCGGGCAGTGCTCAGTGCTGTACTGCCTCTATGATTACCCACTTCGCCTTTTCCTTCTGGCCCTCTACTCCGTACACCATGCTTCTATCGCACAAGGCGATTATAGGCGATGAAGGCCACACCGACGATTAGTCAATGAGAGCCACTACGACCAAAGTGTGCCTCCCGCGGCTTCTGCGTACTTTCGGCCCGTATCCGTATTGCGCGTAGGTTCGTGGCGGGGCCTCCATGACACCGAACTCTGTAAGCGACCATTGGGACCATCTGATGTATTCCGTCCCATGCTCAACCTTCGCTCACTGAGATCTTGGCGTTACCACGCGCCAAGGCTGGCTGCTGCTTACCGTTCATTGGCTCGTAATAGCTATTGCAAAGAAAGATGCCCGTCTCCATCTCGAGGCGTCACCTAACCTTGTTGAATGGCATTGCACCCTACGAGCCGCGGCGAACTCGGTGGTATTAGTTGTCAACTCAATTCGTGGTCATGAGCCGCACTCCTCCAGCTACGGACGTCGACATGCTTTGTCATGAGCAAATCAACGGTAAGAACTCAATTGCCTGACTCTCAACGGCCGGCCACACTAATCGCAACCAATCGGATGTAATACATATTATTCAACAACATTTTGATGCTTTTTTGCCTGCCTTGACTTGTCTTCTCCTGAAGCTTGGGATGTCTCTGTTTTCTGCACTCCACCATCTTGCCGTTGTAAGCCGCCAAGAAACTACGGCGTTCTGGCTTGGATATCTTTAGTTCAACATCGTTCTTCATCTTCCACTTCGTGTAGTCCCATGAGTGCCTTTGCCACGACTCTCTTCGTCTCACGTCCATCGACGTCGCTTGACCGGCGCCTGGGTATTGTGGCTTCATTGAAACCCGCGTCCTCGTTACCTACGGCTCCGTTTCGTGGCGCACTGGTTGACAAGTCCTGTTCGTCGTTGCGGCATTTCGCCCACGCAACGAGCCGATCTTCTGGGCGCTGATCGTAATGTACTTGCCCCATGATCTCTCACGGCAGCGACGCCTAAGCCTTCCACCGCATCTGTCATGTCGGTTCTCTCCGGTGGCCCTCTCTCACAGGTACTCCTTCTTTCTACCAGTACGAGTGTACTGTGTAAGGTGCCACTCAACATCGCCATCCTTGTTTTCCAAGGTTCCACCGCGAATCTCGAAGGGGCGCATCGTCATCCGAGGTCCAACCTCAGCGAGCTCGACAGAATCGTACGAAGTCCGGACAAAAACGTGACTACCAAGGGGTTAGCAAAGGTCTGGCGGGGATCGGAGCTTCGGATGAGCTTACTGTCTGACTTCAATGGAGTCTTCATTGTTCACAAATGTCACTACCCTTGACCCTACCTTAGCCTTGGTGGTCGGGGGATCGAGCGGAGGGAAAAGATGTTTCAGGATCTTCACGATCCGCTGTCCAAGCCGGCTTGAAGAGTTGATTAATGATTAGTGACCGTCGAACGACCTCCGAAGCCGATATCTCATACCTCTTAAAACCCTCAAATATTAACCGTGGGAAAGCCTCTGAGACGGATCCTCTGATACTTCCGGGTATATCTGCTCTGAGTACAACGTTGTGGAGCGACATGGATAGCGTAGGGCCGTGGGGAAGATGAGAAATGCTGTTAGAGAGGTTCGTCAGCTGGTGGCTCTTCTTGGATTCAATATAAAGTGCGTACGTCATGGCAGTCGGTACACCGCGATGTTCGTGAAGGAGGACAATGTCTGTGAGCCCGTTGGACTTGCTAGACTGCACAATGTCCGGAAGAATCAAATTTCCACGATTGAGCCGAACGGATGTAGGGAAGAGCAATCTGATCTCTTTGGAGAAGGCTGAAAGCCTTGAGGACGGGTCTCTTGAAGTCTGAAAGGGTGAGCTTCTGCTTATGTGCCTGGATTGGAAGAGCAGAATAAACTAACTGTAACCAAAAGCCGTGGTTCCGAGATTCCCGACAGCTGGGAGTATTCGTCGTCGAGATCCATCTCCTCATCGACTGTTCGATCGGGTCGCGACTCGTCATATTGGTAGTCTTTCCGCAGCGCCTTGTTCTTTGCGATTTCGGGGTCGATGGGCTTGCCAGAAGCAAGAGCAGATCGTAGCTGGGCGCGCTTCTCGGTCGTCTCCGCCTCTTTCAATATAAGCGCCTTGCGATAGAGGTAGTCGCGCCGTTGTCGGGCCTGTTTCCGGATCATGTTGGGCTGTTGGTATGTGAGATGGTGGGATGTCAATGCTAGAGTTCCGCAATGCATCCAACGTACCTTGGACAGGCTGATCGAGAAAAAAAACCTTATCAGGTGGCAGGTATCCACTTTCAAGCACCCCAAGGTAACAGTCACGTGGTGATAAGCTACATCCCACCAAAACACCACCCTTTCGCCGCTGCTCTGTCGGGCCTGGGATCTTTCTTGGGTGTTTGGATTCACCAACGAAAAGGCACGCAACCACTCCCGACAAGTCTCTGCCCCGTTGGTGTACCTTTGAGGTTTCCGCACGAATCCCCCAACTTCACATACCGATATGATGTGACCTTCCCCCTCCCCGATCCACCTCGAATCCCCCTTCCGTACGACCTGAGCCTACTGAGGCTCTGCGACGCCGAACCATTCGAGAACCATAAAGAAGCTGAAGTAAGTTGCGCATTTTTCATAACACCAAAACGATGCTCCCGACACCACCGCCGGCACATGCAAAGGCATTTCTACAGTTACATCGTATGCGACAGCCCACTGACACTCTTGGAAGGGAGATCAGCAGAGAGAAGTAGAAATCCGGAATACCGCGAATATGGAGAGCGCCTTCAAGAATCTCGGGAACCACCTAGTTTCCGACAGCGCCGCTGCGATCAAGGCAGGTGACGATGTCTTGACCGGTATCGATGCCGACGAGAGCCTTCTCTACGGCAAATTTGGCGGCCGCGACGGTCGCCGCCGTGCCGACGATGACGACAACCAAACCGAGCTTTACGATGATGACGATGTGGACAGCCTGACTAGCATGCCTGTTGGGGCTATGAAGGATCTCAATATCGGAAGACCCAAGGAGGAAGATAGGAAGCTTCCCCCTCACGCTTGCGCGTATGGCATGCCTTCGAGCTTCCGAGCCCTCTCTTGAATCTAACACTGGCTTAGGTATTGTGGAATTCATTCCCCGAGCTCCGTCGTCAAGTGCCTTGGCTGCAACAAGTGGTTCTGTAGTGCCCGCGGAAATGCTACCTCAAGCCACATTGTTTCCCATCTGGTCCGGGCGAGACACAAGGAAGTCCAGCTTCACCCGGAATCTACCCTGGGTGATACTGTACTCGAGTGCTACAACTGTGGAACCAAGAACGTCTTTCTCTTGGGCTTCATTCCTGCCAAGTCGGATACCGTTGTCGTGCTGCTTTGTCGTCAGCCTTGTGCTGCAAACACCTCTTCCAAGGATATGAGCTGGGACACCTCTCGATGGCAGCCCCTGATTGAGGAGAGAGCTTTCTTGACCTGGCTCGTCGCGACGCCCTCCGATGCCGAGCAACTCCGCGCCAGACACCTCACCCCGCCGATGATTGCCAAGCTGGAGGAGATGTGGAAGGAAAATGCGACTGCTACGGTTGCTGACCTTGAGAAGGCTGCTAGCATCGACGACGACCCTCATCCCGTCCTCCTCAAGTACGACGACCCTTATCACTACCAGAACATTTTTGGCCCGCTCGTCAAGATGGAATCCGACTACGACAAGAAGCTCAAGGAAGCCCAGTCTGAGGATGGACTCACGGTCCGCTGGGATTACGGTTTGAACAACAAGCACCTGGTCAGCTTTGAACTGCACAAGATAGAGTCGGGTGACGTCAAGCTGGCCGTTGGCGACGAAATGCGACTACGTTACAAGGGCGAGCTCCGCCCTGCCTGGGAGGGAGTTGGCTATGTCATCAAGATCCCCAACAATCAGTCTGACGAAGTCACCCTCGAGCTGCGTAAGGCCGGCAACGAGAAGACTGTCCCGACTGAATGCACCCACAACTTCTCAGCAGACTATGTCTGGAAGGCTACCTCGTATGATCGCATGCAGTATGCCATGAAGACTTTCGCCGTGGACGACATGAGTGTCTCGGGTTACATTTTCCACAAGCTCCTGGGTCACGACGTCGCTGTTGCGCCGATGAAGACGACTATGCCTAAGAAGTACAGCGTCCCCGGCCTTCCCGACCTCAATACCAGCCAGATCGCCGCCATTAAGGCTGTGCTGTCGACCCCGCTCAGCTTGATTCAGGGACCTCCGGGCACTGGCAAGACTGTCACTTCGGCGACCATCATCTACCATCTGTGCAAGATGAATAATGGACAAGTCCTCGTGTGCGCGCCCTCCAACGTCGCTGTCGACCAGCTCTGTGAGCGCATCCACCGCACTGGCCTCAAGGTCGTTCGTCTTACAGCCAAGTCCCGAGAGGATGTGGAGTCCTCCGTGAGCTTCCTTGCTCTTCATGAGCAGGTTCGTATGAATGACAGCAATGGTGAGCTTGTCAAGCTTGCGCAGCTGAAGACCGAGCTTGGCGAACTGTCCAGCCAGGACGAGAAGAAGTTCAAGCAGCTCACCAAGGCCGCCGAAAGAGACATTCTACACAACGCAGATGTCGTCTGCTGCACTTGTGTCGGTGCCGGTGATCCTCGTCTGTCAAAGATGAAGTTCCGTAATGTCCTCATCGACGAGTCGACTCAATCGGCTGAGCCCGAGTGTATGATTCCTCTCGTTCTCGGATGCAAGCAGGTTGTCCTCGTTGGTGACCACAAGCAATTGGGCCCTGTCATCATGAACAAGAAGGCTGCCAAGGCTGGTCTCAACCAGTCCTTGTTCGAGCGCCTCGTCAACTTGCGCTTGGTTCCCATTCGCCTCAACATCCAGTACCGCATGCACCCTTGCTTGTCCGAGTTCCCTTCCAACATGTTCTACGATGGATCTCTCCAGAACGGTGTTACGGTCAAGGATCGCGTTCGCCGCGATGTCGACTTCCCTTGGCCTGTTGTTGATATGCCGATGATGTTCTGGTCCAACCTTGGCAATGAGGAAATCTCGGCATCCGGAACGTCCTATCTCAACCGTACCGAAGCCTCCAACGTGGAGAAGGTTGTAACCCGCTTTTTCAAGGCCGGCGTAAAGCCTTTGGACATCGGTGTTATTACTCCGTACGAGGGTCAGCGAAGCTACATCGTTAGCACCATGCAGAACACTGGCACATTCAAGAAGGAGAGCTACAAGGAAGTCGAGGTTGCCTCCGTTGACGCCTTCCAGGGTCGTGAGAAGGACTTCATTGTTCTGTCCTGTGTACGTTCCAACGACAACCAGGGCATCGGTTTCCTTTCGGATCCCCGCCGTCTCAACGTCGCCTTGACTCGTGCCAAGTACGGTCTCGTCATTATTGGTAACCCCAAGGTCCTTTCTAAGCATGAGCTTTGGCACCACCTCCTTGTCCACTTCAAGGACCGCAAGTGCTTGGTTGAGGGGCCTTTGACCAATTTGCAGACCTCGCTCTTGCAGTTCGGAAAGCCCAAGACAGCATATCGCCAGAAGATGAGCCAGCCCCCTCAATTCAATGCCGGTGGCGGGTTCCCCAACGGCGGCGGCAACCGCTTCAACGGTGCTGGCTCCACTCGCGATTTTGACTCGGGATCTATGATGTCCTACATTCCCGACGACGTCTCCTCCATCCATAGCTCTCTGGGCGGTGCCGGCTTAAACACCACTTACCCTCCCATCTTCTCGAGCTTCACCCCTGATCAATGGCCTGGCCTCCCTGGAGTGCCCGGATCCAGCCGTTCCGGCATCAAGAGAGGAGGTCGCGCCACTGAGAGCATTGCGGGCGAAAGCGTCGCAAACTCCGAGTACACAGATGCTAGCGCCAGCGTCATCGGTGCCAAGGGTGTTGGACAGGGCGGTGTCAGCCTGGGCGCCGGTCTCCAGGACGCCATACACGGTATGCGCCCTGCGTCCTACAGCCACAGCGACCGCCTGAAGCATTATGTCGAGAGTGGCGGTCGTATGGGAGCCGGCAATGGCTTCGGCCGTCGCTACGACGACGACGAGAAGAGCGTCAGCACCGCCTTCCACAGCCAGATTGGTGGCGGCTTCGACTGAGTGCCGAGATGGATTGGGACAGGGACTTGCTTTACCAAACCCAAGGGTTACTTATACCTCATCCTCTGAAGGCTTCAGCCCTCGCCGCACCATGCTCGGTGCTGTACACAGGAACAGGCAGTGTGCCTGAGCCTAGAGGCGTCTCGGAATACCGGCTCCGGTCATTGAGAATCACTCCACGTGGTCGACCATTCGGCTTCCAACGACGACAACGACGTGCCGCAGGCGGGTCATGGCCCGACCAGCGAGAGCTGCAACCGACGGAGGGGGTCGCACGCGCGCCCTCAACGGCCCGTACTTTGCAGATTGTCAATCAGAGAGATGTCGAGTGTTAGCAAGGGGATGAGATTTGGCGGGGATAGGAGGTTATGCTCAGGCGGAGGACACGGGTCAGCGTCTGAGGAGGCAACTCAAAATGCGGTCGAGCATTAAGGTCTCAGAAGCGATAAGTCTTCTATGGCACAGTGCAATTACTGCGAGGAGGCCCACGGCAGATGTCATGCAGTTTCTATGCTGCACGCAGAAAGCGCACTACGAGATCCAGCTTAGAGTTTAGCTTCTTAGTTTAATCACCGTCTTTATTTGCACCTTGTGCTCTGCCCCCCGGTTGCGCTAATCATCGCGAGACCAAGGTACCCTCCCAGTATTCTTATCCACCGGCCTGGCCGGGCCGGAGAGGTAAGCTTGTCAATATGGCACACGCGGACCCTGTGTTCCTCAAGTATCGGATATACTCCGAATTCAGGTACCTTTTCGAAGTAAGTGCCGTGGTGCCTTGCTTATTACGGAGTACTTGTTTGGATTCAAAGGGTAGAAGAACTGTATCCTCTTTTTTTCCTTGCTGATGGCGTAGCATCAGCCAATCCATTGATAGACAGGGGGCAGGCTCTGGCACCCCACAGACTTGAAAATAGATTGGCAGCCGTGGCAGCGACGGGGGGCCACCCATGTCTAAGCGCGGGAGCCTCACCCAATCTGACAACGACAAGCAGGTCACCACCCCCTGACAGTCCTGACGGACATGCGTTCTTCGCGAGAACGGGCCATCTGATGGGAGGTCCACTATGACGATCCGTCTGATTCTTGGCTTCGCAAAACGTTTGGCGAGCGGATTCCCCAAATGGAGTTTCGAGTCGCAGCAAAGCGGCAGTGTTCGGCGAGATTCGAGAAAAGGGTGAAGACCGAAAGGGAGGGGGAAACTTGGGTGCGCTTGGGAAGGGCGGGAACGGCTTTCCTTGGCGTTTTTACGTACACGTGTTGAGCAGGTGAGCATCAATGCCTTTACCTTCTTTGGCGGTGGGAAAACAAGCCCGATGGCTCCGTAACCCCCTTGGCCAAGGATTGTTTGGTTCTCGACCGTCAGAAGAAGCTTTGGCGCTTCCGCTTCTTCTTCCGACCTTCCACTGCCAAGGTTTCGTTTCTTTTTCATCCAAAGAGGTCGCACTTCACCTCGTATCGGAGCGTTGTGTTTTAGTACCAAGCCGTCCTCCTCCGCTGGACGAACAGACAGACTCTTCCTCGAAACTGCGGTCATTCACCTCGTCTTGACGGGGAAACGACATGAGTAACCAGTTGCGCCGAGCAATGCTGCCGCTGCCCTCTTTATCCCCGTACCCTGAGCCGCCAACATGATCACCATACGCCGACGACCCGCGAGGGTACCAATCTACCTGGGCATTGCCCTGACACTGTTGTTAGTCTGGCATACCGGCTTTCCCGCCGGCTGGAGCGCTGGAACCCTCAACTACAACGGCATCCGCTACCGCAAGTCAAGCTACGACTGGGCGAGCCTGAAGCCCGAATATCCTCTAGAGAAGCCGCTGCGTACGCCTCCGAAAGGCACTCCCGTCGAACTACCACGAGTCCAGTACGATTTCGACAGCAGCAAAAAGCAAGCGGGAAAGAAGACGAGCAAGAAACTTTCACACGATGAGAAAGGCGACCGTGATCGGGAGAGGCAGACTGAGTCGAGACGGGCCGCTGTGGTCCATGCCTTCCGGCGGAGCTGGGCGAGCTACAAGGAGAATGCGTGGACGTGGGACGAGCTTACTCCCGTATCGGGCCATGGCAAAACCACATTTGGTGGTTGGTCGGCCAGTCTGGTCGACGGCCTTGATACTCTATGGATCATGGGAATGCACGATGAGTTCCGCCGGGCCGTTAGGACTGTCGCGCTGATCGACTGGTCCAACACTACGGAGACGGCTGCCAACATGTTTGAGACGACGATCCGCCACCTGGGCGGCCTCATCAGCGCCTACGACCTGAGTGGCGAGCCGGCCTTGCTGGCTAAGGCCGTTGAGCTGGGTGACATGCTGTACATGGGCTTTGATACTCCGAACCATATGCCGCCTTTCTGGTTCAAGTTCTCCGACGCCAAATACGGCACGCAAAGAGTGGGTGAGCGCGAGTCCTCGGCTGCGGGATGCTCGCTCTCCATGGAATTTACCCGCCTATCCCAGCTGACGGGCGATGCGAAATACTACGATGCCACAGAGCGAGTGAAGGAGTTCCTCGTCAAGACGCAGACGCGCAGCAAGCTGCCCGGCATGTGGCCCATGTATATGAACTACCGCGATGAGAAGGTAGAGGACAGCTCCTTCACGATTGGCGCCCAGGCCGACTCCCTCTACGAGTATCTGCCCAAGATGCATGCCTTGCTAGGCGGTCTCGACAGCGAGTACGGGAAGCTCACAGTAGACTCTTTCGACGTCATCGACAAGCACATTCTTTTCAGGCCTATCCTTCCTAATAAAACAGACATCCTCATCCCAGGCAACGCCTTCGCACACGGCGATAACGTCGACCTAACGCCCGAGATGCAGCACCTGGGCTGCTTCGCTGGCGGCATGTACGGCCTTGCTGGCAAGCTCCTGGGCCGGGACTCGTACGTCACCATTGGCGAAAAGATCTCCCGCGGATGCGCCTGGGCATACAAAGTCTTCCCCACGGGCATTATGCCCGAGATCATGACATTCCACCCCTGCAACGAGCCGAACCACGGCGCTTGCGAATGGGATCAAAAGACGCACGGCAGCAATAGCGACGTGCCTGGCGGCGTCAAGCAGGTCCGCGACAGCCGTTACATGCTCCGCCCGGAGGCCATAGAGAGCATTTTTTACATGTACCGCATCACGGG
The DNA here is from genome assembly GCF_023278565.1 of Colletotrichum lupini. NCBI lineage: Eukaryota > Fungi > Ascomycota > Sordariomycetes > Glomerellales > Glomerellaceae > Colletotrichum > Colletotrichum lupini. The sequence goes on from NC_064678.1 coordinate 3,891,938, forward strand.
CGACGACGAGTGGCGCGAGGTCGCGTGGGACATGTTTCAGAGCATCCGGCGCGCGACAGAGACGCCGCTGGCGTACTCCTCCATTGCCGACGTCACTGTTCAGCCGGGGCAGACGACCAAGACGGACTCGATGGAGAGTTTCTGGTTCGCTGAGACGCTGAAGTATTTTTATCTCATCTTTTCGCCACCCGACGTGATTAGTCTGGACGAGTGGGTGCTCAACACGGAAGCGCACCCGTTCAAGCGGCCCAAGAGGACGGATCACGTCGAGACTGAGGCGGAAATTCGGGAGCAGTCCAAGTAGAATCATACTTGAGACGACCATCACATATGGTGACTGGTGGGAGCGCTAGCATCAGGAGCATTTTAGATGGGTTTATTGCATTGGGCGGATACATATGTGCACTAGTATAGACAAGAAGAGGGCGCGGCACGTTGCGAGTCTTCGCTCAGAAGCAAGGAAATAGTATAAATCCACCTCACGCTTCTCTTCCTTTGCTTTCAATACTGGCCGTTCGAGCAATGCCTTGACTCCTATGACCACTACCTTTCGTTCATTCATGCCCCGAATCTCCTGCCCAGATGACAGAGTTGCTCCACCTCAGCGCGCTTTGAAGAATCCTTGTGATAGCCATATCTCCCTCGGAAACCCTTCCCAGTCGATGGAATATACATTGTTATCAACGAGAGATGAAGAGCCCGAGTCAGGTATGAATCAAAGTACACCGCACTGCATGTAGTCGGTAAACGTGCTAGCAGCACAAGGTATCTGGAACATGAAAGCTCGTTATTTTGATAACGTGTCACCTCTCGAGAAGCACCTCGTAGACGAGCTAGCGTCAAGTGACAAGACAGTGTTCATCGAACGGTATCACAGAACCCAAACAATCTGTCACTCAGGGGCTCAGAGAGGCAAAGGTAAAGGGGAGGGAGATATGACCAAGGACCGAAAGCTCGGGCACGTATCGTCATCGAGCAGACAGTTCGTTGAGCCCTGCTTGGCTCGTCTCATTTCCTTCTTTCTACATCGTTGATTGGCAAAGCGCTATAAAGGCCGGAGTCTAACGATGATGCACTCTTGACGCACGTCCAGAGACAATTATCGGGAAGCCAGGAAATGCTCCTAGAAAGTCAACCTGGACTTGGGCTCTTTATATAACCTGCTACTCATCCGCCACCTGGTTTCATATTCTGGTGGGAGGTATCATGTCCTTCTCGCTATGTAGCTGTGTAGGTTTCTGCGATCACGTACGCAACCTGTCCCTCATTTCTTAAAGTAGCCGCGAGCACCATTCACGAGAACTCTAACAGCGAAACCGCAATCATCTCATTCCCAGATGCATCACTTCTCACAGTTAGTACAAGCCTAACCTTACTCCTCAGATACTCAGAAAAGCAAAAAGTTCTCGCCAAACGTCTGCCTCCAGACTCGGATCTGCGCAGCGGCTGCGGCGCATTCGCAGATTATCCATATCCGCCAGAACCAGTCTACAAATACAAACCATGCGTCAACCACAAAATTCAGCAACGGGGTTGAAACATGGCTTTGCTCGCCGACGGGATCTGGTTAGTATGCAGTGCTCAGCAAATAAGAAAGGAAAAAAAACAAACCTGCCGGATCTCTGCTTGGCGGCTGAAAAGGCCAAAAGTGGTTTACGGTATCTTCAGAGCCCCAACTCGGAGACTCGGGCGAGCCAACGAACAGAGAGGGGACTGAATGAGGTGTCTTTCGACGCAAGAAAAAAGCAAACGGTGACAGCAAGGGCCCGGTTCGAATTTGTTCAGTCGTCTCTCCAGTCTTACCAGACACTCTAGATTGCCGTAGATGACCCCACAGCAGCACGGGTTTGCCTGGGGTCCATGTCGTGAAGCCGCTGCGTTTCTTTTCCACTCACCGATGTTGATGACGAAACGATCAAGAGTATTGAATCCGTTTGCGCCCATCGTTCCGCTCAATGAAGACGAGTTATTTTCCCCTTCCCCTCGCGCACTTTACCACAGCATTTTTTGCCTATTCCGCGATACAAGGCGAGAACAGCAATACCACCGAACTCTGGGAGATGGATACTCTGGAAGCCCCAGGGGATGGGACAGTGGATTCATCGTCTGTGCGATGGCCGCGGGTCCTAGCCGGATATATGCCTCCTATCTTCTCTTTTTGCGAAAGAAAACAAGGCGCTAGTGGTAAAGGTGATCAGCAAACCCCGTTTCTGGATCTCGAGACAGTATGAGACCGATATGATGATCCACTGCCTCCGGGAGGTGGAGTCGAGGCCCGAGTGTTCACCTTACAGGAACGAGTGCCGGGCTGCTATGTACATCCGTAGTCGCGGGGCATGTATCCGTATTATCGTGAGTCTGTATTTAGCGGCGGGTCGTCGCACAACCAGCGGTACCGAGCGGCCACACAGAGCCACCCTCCCCAGCAGCGTAATTTTTGGGGAACGATCTTCATGCACAACGGCAGATGGAATAATCATCCGTCCGAGTTTGTGGAGAGGGAAAAGCGTTGTTCAAGTCGCAGGTTCGGGCGCACGGGAAATTGGTCAGGAGGCTGAATCAGCAAGGTGAGCAATTGCAAATGATTGTAGTGTTTGAGATGTGTCGTGGTACTGTGCCGCTTTGTGTTGCGTTGCAGTTCACTTTATCCATCGGAGGTTTTTGGTTTGAAAATATGCAGTCGATATTGGTCCTTCAGGTCCCGCTCATAGATGATAGATGGGTGGACATTGATTGCGATTGCGTTGCGCACCCACTCATACGTGTGCCGGTGTTCACAATGAATCCGCCAATCGTGTAGGCTCCGCCTGGATAAACAGTTTGGGGGGCCATGTGGGGTTCCAGTTCGCTTATGTTTGACTAGCAGAACTGAATCCTTCGCATCGTTGCGCTTGACTTGTTGCTGGTTAGTCTAGGCTTGAAGAAGCGTGGACCGTGGTTCTGGCCACAATATGTGTTGGAGATGATCCGCTGACGAGAGACGAGACTCATTGATCGTGGGAAATCGAGACGGTCCGCGGAGGAACACTGTCCACAATGAGAAGTTGAGACCGGTTACCAACGAGGCTACGTGGGTGGGCATGACGGACCGATGATGCCTGCCATGAGTTGAGAAGCGTCTTTATAGCTTTGTTCTGGACCAATGTGTCTTGCGCTACTTCCGCGCCTATAACGTTAGAAACATAAACGGACGCAGGTACCGAGCGCCCCGTGCCCCCACCGTCAATCTCATCCGAACCGAGTTGTTTAGTCGGTGACTCGGGTTCGCTCGAGACTCTAGAAGGGAGGAACGCGGCCGCCGGCAACATTTTGGGGGCCGGTTGATGGGTGATGGTGCGGAGGGAAAGGATCAGTGCAGAAGGCCGCTGCAAGCCTGCGACCCGTACCTGTGCGTTGCATGGCGTAGGCCAGCAAGCTGGGTTTCTTTCGTCTTAGCCTCGAGGTAGCAAGCTCTCCAGGCGGCGCTTGGAGCGTTTTAGGTACTTGTTGGATCAGCGCCCAAATAGATCTTGGTAATGGTTCCTGGCCCAGTGGCCGTGAGCCGGGAGGAGGATACATTGCTGGGCGATGCTGACGGGTCGAACTGGGATGAGGTAGCATAGCGTCGCGCTGTTGCCGGGTAGGCGACCGACTACCTGGCTACATTTGGCCCTCGAAAGGCTGGGTTGGGGGTGGTGTCAGGAGGATTGCTCCCGCAGATTTGTTCTTAGTATCTCTGTTATGGCACCCAGCTGGTACTTCCAAAAACAAGTCGAAGGGGGATAGTCAGAATGGCCATGTATGAGTTCATTTAAAATTCCACAGCGATCGTGGTCAATGTGTTCTCTTAACATCACAAATGAGAGAGAGGAAAGGTTGGATGGAAGATGAAGCCAATAGAGCATGTTGGAAGAGGTCGTGTTGTGGGGTGCGGCTGTGGAGGTGAAAGGGATGGATGAACCAGACAGACGGGTCTTTTGGCACGGCATAGACAGGCGGATGGGATGGAATGGAATGGAATGGACGAAAGACGGCAGGAACAAAGGGGGTGCCGTTACTGTACCTGCGTGCTGCCCATCATCCGGCTGACAATGGGACGAAGTCGCGGCCCGTGAGATGAGACGCGCATAAGATACCTTACTTTTACTTATTAAGGAGTTCGTGCTCTGTATGCTAGACACGAAACATTTGCAGAAATCCGGGGATTTAGTTCGTCCCATTGATTGCGCTCCACTGTGCAAAAATAACACGTCTATCCGTAAGGTAAAGTAAGGTACCCCGTGAGGTACTCCGTAAAGTACTTACTCGAAGACAAACGCTCTTCCAGAAGATTCAAGTCGAGGTTAATCTATCGGTGGTCGGTTCCTTTCCGTCATGGCAAGGAAGTCAATGCCACTAAAGCGTCAATCAGCAATTGCCTTTTAATTGGCAACTTGGATTGGTTCCAGTCCCCTGGCCACTGAGCTTCGTCGCATTCCCCTGCCTGAAAGCTTGCGTATAGAGGGAACTCGGGATGATCCTTGACCCGTTGTACGCCGCGAAATAGGTCTGTACTCTGCAGTGCCTGCTTATTAGAGTAAGCCAGCTTCGAGACAAGACATGCGAACGTAGTCGAGAGAAAAGCAAGCACAAACAGCCATGGCTTGTTCCTTGGGCGATTGAGCGGCTAGTCCGGGCAAGGTCGAGCAGCAAAGGGCGGCACCTGATGCTGTTCACCGTCATTGTCCGTGCCTCGCGCGTCCCAAGGGATGAGATTGAGCCAATTATGCTTGATGCGCTTGAGCTCGACGCTCGGCGTAGCCTGCTTTCTGAGTTCTTGTAGTGAGGTGATCGTCATGATGCAAGGTTACGCGCCGCAATCGATGGCCACAACGAACAAGGTGAAAAGAGAAGCCGGCATTTGAAGTTGAGCAACGAAAGGGGAGCCACAGATGAGGTAGGGAGGTTGCTTGGCCCTTGTTAGGTTCCTGAAGATGCTATTCGGCTAGGAGTCAGATACATGCATGAGGTGGTCGTGCAAGAAGGACTACGTGCGATGAGAGACATGGAGGCTACCTTTACGTACCTGGGTAGGTACCGTAAGTCCATCATTGGGGAGAGGGGGGCCTCGTCTTGGAAGCCTTGCTTTGTGTCGAGTCTATCGCGCTCGCCCGCCGTTTTTCAGTCTTTCATCGACCTCTCGGAGGGTCCATTGGCAAATTAACACATAATTTTCGATGCATTTCGAGGCGAGGTAAGTAAGCCGGTCGTCGAATAGGTTGGTTACCTTAAAGTAACTGTCCCTTAATATACGCATCTAAGACCATCCAGATGTATCAAAGTACTTTCCGTCGAGCTTTACTACTTAGGGCGAGGTGCGGTGTATGCTAAGACATGACCCAAAACAATGGAAGACGTACAGGTGGACATGCGGTACCTGCCAGTTGAGGTAGGTTTGCAAGCATGGAAGCAACCCAACGAGCAAAGCACCAAGCACGCGGCAAGAAGCAATAAGCAAGCAGGTGCAACTTGGGCAATGGCAATGGCAACGGTAGGAGCAACAGCAATACCTACCTAGGTAAGGCAGGTAGGTACCTCAGCAACGAGCAGCACCTGCCCTCCTGACCTACCTCACCTCGAACCACTTCACCTCGAGGAAGGGGCCTTCCTTTACTTTTGCTTACCTAGGTACCTTACCTTACCTTCCTTCTCAACGTGCCAATGTACTTTGCCATAGATGCGTAGGTAGACCAATACATAGGGATACCTTCGGTGCTGACAGTACCTACCTAAGGTAGGTAGGTAGCAAGAATCTCTCATCTTCATCCTCCTCCCTCTTGGGACTCGAGTCTTTCTCTCTCTCCCTCTCTCTCTCCTCTTCGTTCTCACTGCTTCAGGAACCAGAACTTCTCTCACTCTCCTTCCGTCGCCAATCCAACCACGAATTGGTCACAAACTCCATTCATCTTGACGAATCACACGACTTTCTACCGATAGCCCGCCCCGTTCCGTTTCAACTACCGGCGCCTTATCATTGTCGTCGGCGGATTGTTCGGCCAACAAATCCCCCATCTGCAGTCTGCAGTCGATATCTTGCCTCTCCTCTCCTCTCGCCGCCTCCTCTCCAGTCCCCACGCTCTCCTCTCGCCCGGGGTGCACAGCTGCAACTGCAAGAAAGAACCCATGGGGCCTTGTCTCACCGACTGCCACCACCATTACCACCACCAACTCTTGGCTGGCTCGATATAGTCTCGTTCCATCTGCATGCCCTGCAGCACCGCCGTTGATTTCCTATTGGCAGCGGCACCTGGTCCAGCAGCATTATCTTCCTGTATCCTGCCAGGGCCTCGTCCTTCTCGGATTTGACGGGCGCCCCAAAAAGACAACGCAAACGTATCTGCCCATTTCCCGTCTGTAAGTCACTTCTCTTTTGCTTTATTGCTTCTTTCTATCCTCTCCTTCGCGCTTCGCTGTCCGCCTCGCTCATGTCACGTCTTCCCGTTCGCCCCCTTGCCTGGCCGAATTCCTCCTTCTGTTACAGTTGTGTTGTTGCAAATATCACCTCGTCTTCCCATCTTATACCCTCCACGCAAACCACGGCAGCAAATGCAACAGACCGACGATCCCTGGCCTCCATTGCATCCCGAATACTACTTCACTTCCTCCGCCACCTTGGCCTCATTCTCCCTCGACAACTTGCAGCATCGGATCCATCTACGGGCAGCAGGCAAACAACTTCGCCTTCCTATCAGTGCGGCCTGCCCAGCAATTAGACCCCTTCCCTCCAATACCTACATCACCCTCATCAGCCCTTTTTCTTTCTCGCCTTGCCTTCCCCCCAGCCATCCAACTCTCCTTCAGACAACCCTTATCCATGCCATCTCCTCGCTTGCTTTTCCCAGCACATGGTCGAATCCTCCCTCCGCTGACATTGGGTATCTCGCTTGCCAACTAGCCCCGTCCCCAGTCTTCGCCATCTTCCCTGCCCTGATCCTCCGTGGTTCCACAGGCCTTGCCCGATTGCCTGTTCTACCCTGGAGCTTGAAGCAGCCTTAATATGCAAGCCGTAGCAGCATGCTGGCCGACCAAGTCCATGGACAAGCAGCAACATCCTTGGTGATCGATTCCACCTCGCCGAATACATAATCAGCAATAATATTTAGCTCCCCGGCTCCATCTCCGTTCTGGGTCCCCAAGAATTTGCAACGAAGCGACGAAAGAAAAAAAAAAAAAAGAAGTGGAAAGAGCAAGAGAGGGAAAAAAGCAATTAATACCATTCGAACCCACTCAAAGCGCCGTCGCTGCATTTACCAACACCGCGTTCCCCCTTCGCCCCGTTGCCGAATTTCCTCGCTTCTTGTCTGCACGCGCCGTTCTCGTCTCGCTCAGACATCCCCAACTTCCATCCCCCGCGTTGGAGGTCTCCTCTTTACCGCCTCCGTCGCCGCCTCCCGACACCCGTTGCTGCCGCTTCCATTGGGACGAAACTCCCTTTTCGTCCGTCACCTGTGCGACATTTGACAGCACCAGCAAACGCCGTACGAAGCCGAACTGCCCCCGTCCTCGCCCTCGAGCTCTAACGGCCGCTCATCGTTGCAACCCTGCACCATCCCACCTTGGACCTGTGGATCTACCACCAAAATCCCCCGCTCTCAACCTCTCATCCCGCCGCTGATCCATTTCTACGTCTCTTCCCGTTCGCTCGTCGCTCTGCCTTGCCCAGGGCTGGCGTAACAGTTGGCCACCACAGTTCCGTGTCGCATTGTGAAGCCCGCCGAAATTCCTGTTGGAGCGGCTTCGCTGCGCACCAACTTTTCTCGCTGCAGGAGCTGAAAGTCGTCCGCCTCCCAACGACATCAAGCGTCACCACCGCTCAACGGGCTTCGCACTCGACTCCCACCTGTAAGACCCGATTTGCGACTTGCAGGAATACCGCTCAGCAACTAGTATGCTTGTTGTTGCGTGGTGGCACACACATTATCCTCGGAAGCAGAATCTGATCGGCCATCACTCAATTTCGGAAGAGGCAGAAAGGCGTGCTGGCTAGGTTACGGAAAGCAAGACGTGGTGGGACGCTCAGGTGCAGCTCTGGAAGAGACGACGAATTCCGGGGACGCACATAGAATCACCAAACCTCAGATGCGGGCGGACCCCAAATGAGGACAAACCATGGAATGAGCATGGCACCACCGGGAATGGATGGACGAACCTACCACAACGGGGTTCACAACGTTACGCCGCGCCTCAATTGGCAGCAATCCCAGAACCAGAACTTGTCCGCAGACTCGTTGTCTCGCGGCATGGAACGCGTCTCAAACTCCAATCTACGCACATCATTCCGCTCTAACCACCCGTCGAACCCTACGATCCGCGCCGTGACACCCGAGTATCATCATCCGGACCTCTCGCCGACGCCGTCCGCGAACGCCGCATTCGATCCGACCGTCCCTCCTCAGATACCACGCGGTATCACGTCGAACTCCCCTCAAACCTCCCCGAGATCTATCCCGGGAGACTTCTCGAGACGACAGGGAATGGTGTTTAATGACACATATGGTGGAAGCTCCTACGAGAATAATTCAACTAGTCCGCCTCTGAGGCAACAAAGCAGCTTTCGGCCTAGGACACATACCATGGACGGCGCACTACGCCAGCAGTTCATGAATGCTGCCTCCCGAGAGGGCCGCCAGCGTGTGGGGTCGTTTTCTTCGTCTGGATCTCAGCCCTTGTACGACGATGCTCGCTCCCCACCGCCTCCCATCGAGTCCTTGGGATTCCCCTCGGTCATCCCGGCCCGACACTCGGAAATTCCCTTAGGTGTCGCAAACAGCCTGAAAGAGAAAAAGCTGTCGACGAAACGTCTGATCAAGCGCCAGTCTTCCCGGCCAACTTCTCCGCCAACAAGCTCAACGCCTTCTGTTGATTCGCTACCCATTCCCGTTCCGACGGAAAATGCGAACAACATTCTGCTCATGATGAAAAATCTATGTGGGCGCATGAGAGGTGAAATCGAATTTCAGACCGACCCCCGGGGTCCATGGCAGCTTGGTATTGCATACGTTGACGAAGAAAAGGGAAGCTTGATGTTCGACTCAGGACATGATGGGCCATTTCATATCCCCCTCATTTCTGACCTCCGTGGATGTCGAGTTGCGCCAGTCATATTACCTGATGGGAAAAGATGTTTGGACGTTTCGTGTCCCATCCAGCCCCCGTTGGATCTTCTAATTCATCCGCTTCTAGCAGAAGAAACAGACCTCTGGCTTGCAGCTTTGCTCTGCTGGCAACAACTTCGACCTCCGAAAGTGAAACTTTCGAACGGCAATCGAAGTCCTGCGCCTACCGCCCTGCGTCCAGCAGTAAGAAGGCGTGGCTCTGAGAATGGAACCGCGAAGACTACAACTGCATTCATCAAGGTCGGCCAAGTGAGACTTTGGGACAAGGGCTTGGCAAATTCGCCGAGGGCCATCGTGAAAAGGCCCTCTACGAGGGATCTGAGATCGCCGACTACTTCTTGGCGGGTTGTTTCCCTCCTCCTTCAAGAAAACGGAGAGGTTCGACTCACCACAAGAGACGGCGAGGCTGTCATCGCTGTGGTCGAACTATCCCAACTATCTCGATGCGCTATTCAACAGCTGAACCGGTCAGTTTTGGACGAAGAGTACTGCATCGGCATTTTCCCACACTACTCTCCGATATCTACACAGCTGTCCATATTCCGTCCTGTGTACATTGCTCTGGACAACCGCTTGTTATTCGAAGTCTGGTTTGTTCTTCTTCGAGCATTCGCGCTGCCGGACATTTTCCGACTGGATTCGCCTTCAGCCGAAGGAGCGATGGAGGTTACAGATTTGGAGTCAGATCTTTCCGGCGAGATATTCAGGATTGAGAAGACGATCAGTCTGCGGGTGACGGAGGCAAAACTGAGACCGAAGCCTTGTTCTCCCGACGTTAGCTTCATCGACCGACAGCCCAAGGACGCAGACCCTTTGATGGGCAACTACCTGACAGAAGTCATACTGGATGGCGAGGTCCGCGCTCGATCAACGATCAAGACTGGAACCAAGAATCCATTTTGGCGGGAAGATTACCAATTTTCGGACCTTCCGCCGACTATGCCATTCCTTTCCATTATTCTGAAAAGAGTGGACGGGAACCTGGAAAGTTTCAGCCATCAACTGCAGGCATCACTTGGGCTGCCCAAGACGGGAAATCTGACTGAGATTCTTTGCGGCTCCGTTGACATCCCCTTGGACCATGTCGAACCCGGCAAAGACTTCGAGCGGTGGCTTGAGATCTATGACGAACGACAGCAGGTCATGGGCACAATGCTTGTGAAGCTCCATCACGAGGAGCTCGTTGTTCTTCATTCTAAGGAATACCAGGCGCTGTCAACTTTGCTTCATAGCTTTCCGTCCGGTCTGACCGCTCAGATTGCTGATGCGCTTCCCGGCAATTTGCGGCGGCTTTCCGAAATCTTTCTCAACATTTTTCAAGTGTCTGGTCATGCGAATGAATGGCTGCAAACACTAGTCGAAGACGAGATCGACGGTATTGGCGGCAGCCAAAACCAGATGAAGAAGTACCGATTCAGCAGCCGCTTGAAATCGAATGAGTCCATGGAGTCATCCAGTGACAGAGAGCAGATTCTTCGTGACATGGGTAAATCTCTTGCAGGAGAGGCCAACTTGTTGTTCAGAGGCAATACGCTGCTGACGCAAGCGCTTGAGTTCCATATGAGAAGATCAGGAAAGGAGTATCTCGAGCAGATGTTGCAAGCCAAGATTTTCGAGATCAACGAGACCAACCCCAACTGCGAAGTCGACCCAAGCAAGCTCAAACCTGGTGAAAACATTCAGGAGCACTGGACAAGACTGATTCAGCTGACAACGGAGGTGTGGCAATGTATTTGCAAGGAGCCCACGAAATGCCCACCGGAACTTCGCTCAATCCTCAAATATGTACGAGCCGTGGCTGAAGATCGCTACGGCGACTGGCTACGAACCGTCACTTACACGAGCGTGTCGGGCTTCTTGTTCCTCCGTTTCATTTGCCCGGCGATTTTGAGCCCCAAGCTCTTTGGTCTGTTGAGGGATCACCCTAGACCCAGAGCACAGCGAACGCTCACACTGGTTGCCAAGGCACTTCAGGCCCTTGGAAACCTGTCTACGTTTGGTAAGAAGGAAGAATGGATGGAGCCAATGAACAAATTTCTGGGCTCCAACCGTCAGTCGGTCAAGGACTACATTGACACGATCTGCGCCATCCCCGTCGAACGCAACAAGGTTGCCCTGGGTCCATCTTATTCGACACCTATCGCGATTCTTGGACGACTATCACCAACGGCACGAGAAGGGTTCCCTGCACTGCCTCACTTGATTGATCACGCTCGCAATTTCGCAGCGCTAGTTAAGATGTGGACTGAGGCCAATCCCATCGGAAATGGGGAGGTAGTCAAACCTGTAGGCGGTGAAGACGACATTCTCATCTTCAATGAAATGTGTCTGGTGTTACAGGAGCGCGCCGACCTATGCTACTCGAAGTTGGATGGCTCGTCTCACGAGACTGCATCCCTTCCTGCCTCCGACTTCGCCGACGCTATGGATCATAACTCTGCCATCTTGGATTCCATGAGCCTTTCCACGCATCACAACAATCACTCAGCACCGACCTCAGCGAACACGTCTACAGTTTGGCTTGACCAAGACAATTACCAACCACCTGGTTCGGCTGGCAGCGACGTATTGATCGATGTTCCTACGCGAAGAAGTCGTGAGCACCGTCGTGGCCGAGATTTCAGCTCCCTGCGGCAAGCGGCTGGACATTCAGAGCACGCGTCTTCGCATTTGGCTACGCTCAAGCGGAATGGTAGGGCTACTCGTCATATTCTGTCTGGCATCATGAAGCCGTTCGGGCGGAGCGATTCACCTGAGTCGTCTCCATCAACAACACGCGGCAAGAATCTCGACCGATCATGGAACACTGGCTATTGATGTTCCTTATTTACCACTCATTTCCCTTTGTTCATTACTATTTCGATACACACGCACACGAACCAAAACCAAAAAAACTTCAATGGTCGAATGACGAGCCAAAGTCTCTGCATTCTTAACGAGGAGGATGTCTGGATACGCCCAGCTTGGAGCGTCAAGAGAGTGCGGAAGGGCAGCGCCTCTTCTGCATTACTATCACCTGCGCCGGAATCGAGGGCAGTCTTGGGTGGGCAAGGATCGACTGAACTTACCTCTGGCGTTTCTCCATTTGCACAATGTTCATCAATGGAGCCTGCTTGGGAAGGTTCCTTTCTACTTGTTGATGCATTCGGTTGGAGGGAGGGTCGGCCCTATTTGTTTTTCACTTTCTTCTTACACCCAAACCCATCCCGTGTTCGTCTCTTCTTCCTCGCCAACTTTTCTTGAGCTGGTTGGAGGGTAGGTAGCCGTCGCAACATGGGCCACGAATGAATATACCCAGACATATCATGACTAGCATTTACGTGTCTTGCCTCAGCCTCACGCCACGAGACTCTTCACAGCATATTTCATTTCCCTTTAGAACAAAACGAAACGAGCAATGTGTATAATATAATGATATTGAACTTTCAGTCGAGGTATCTACCCATGAATTTTCTTTGTGTTTTCCAGTGCCTGCTTCTCTTTACGCCCCGAGTTGTTCCAATTAATTAAGAGAATTCCCTTGTTTTTAGTCGCCCAGATCATAGAATCGTCATCCACCAGTCTTCGCTCTGCCTCATACCATCACAGTCGCACTGCTTCTATGCCGTGTTTCCCCGTCCAGCCCCCGGTGCGGTACGTGCTGCGCCCTCGCTGAGTGGCTCCATCTATTGGAAGAACTTCTTGTAAGCCGCCTTCTCCTTGGCCGCACGGGCGGCCGCCTTCTGCTTGACGGCATTAAGCTCGTGGAGAATGACCTTATCATCCGGCACGAGCTTGTGCGCCTCTTCAAGATCCTTAATGGCGTTCTCCTCGTCCTTAAGGCGGACGTTGGCGAAGCCGCGGCGGTAGAGGGCCTTGGCGCGGTCAGCGTCCTTGGTTCCGGATACATCAAGGGCGTACGTAGCCGTCTTCGCTGCATCATCCCAGGCCTCGAGCTTGATGTTGAGCAGGGCCGAGTTGTTGTTGAGGGTAAAGCGGAGAGCTTGGAGTTCCGCCTTGGTAGTAGCGGGCTCCTTCTCCAAGTCGGGCTCCTCGTTGATGTAGCGCAGGCCCTTTTGGTACTTCTCGAGACCGAGGTTGAAGTCGCCAGCCTTGAAGGCCTTGTTGCCGTAATCCTTGCAGGCGGCAGCAATCTTGATGACTTCCTGAGCATCAGGCGGGGTTGCACAGTCCTCGGGGAAGTCCTCGTAGGTGTCGCCCATGGCGTCCGGGGCCTTCACATCGGCTGCGAGAGCGGCGTCTCCGGTCAATTCGCCGCAGTCTGCAATGACGGCGTCCTTGAGGGGCTTGTCGCCTGATTCGGTCTGGAGGTTCTCGATCTGGCGAACGACGGACTTGCCGTTGAGGACCTCGCCAAAGACGACGTGCTTGTTGTCGAGGTGAGGCGTCGGGACGGTGGTGAGGAAGAATTGAGAGCCGTTGGTGTCTGTACATAGTATTGTCAGAAAGAAGCCTCCCTCATCAAGGCATAGAAGAGTACTTACTAGGCCCAGCATTGGCCATGGACAGGAGGAAGGGACGGTCGTGCTTCTTAGGGAAAGCCTCATCCTCGAACTTTGCGCCGTAAATAGACTCGCCGCCAGTACCATTGCCCTCCGTGAAGTCACCTCCCTGAATCATGAATTGCTTGATGACGCGGTGGAAGATAGAGCCCTTGTAGTGCAAAGGCTTGCCGGATTTGCCCAGACCCTTTTCGCCGGTGCAGAGGCAGCGGAAGTTCTCGGCCGTCTTGGGGACGAGGTCGTTGTAGAGCTCCATGGTAATACGGCCAGCGGATTTGCCACCGACTGTAATATCAAAGAACACGCGCGAGCGCGCGGCCTTGTTTTCGGTTCCCTCAGCGGACATTGTGACTACGTTCTGAAGTGCAAGTTGAACTCGTTGAGGTTGATCAGGCTAGGATTCTGTACTCGATCCAGTAGTGCGGGGTAGATGTGGTTGCCGCAAACGAGATTCGCGGAGTGAAAGGTTATCGATGATTGGGCCGAAGCTGGTAGGAAGTTGTCGTTGATTCACGTTGAACGTGAGAAGTGTTGTTCATACAATTGAGTCGAGGAAGTAAGGTACCTGAGGCAAGGTATAGCTTAATCCTCGGAACGATGGTGGTGGAGGGGGACGATAAATGCTTCAGCCCAGAGCTAACCTGGAAGGTGGGGGAAGGTACGATGGAACTTTCTGGTAGCTCGGACGCCTGTGCGCGGGGCAGTCGCACCACCGGCTGCTCACTACCTGCATGCTTCACCGGGAAGGAGCAACAGCTTTAGAATGGGCCAATCAGAGGGTGCTATTCTTACCGATGTCTCTTTCCTGCCCTGTCCTCGGCTTTTCCATGAGGTGCCTGCCTTCGCTGCTGCGTACCTTAGGTGATGCATCTCTACATAGGTAAGGTAGGCAGGTATGTTATCTAGGTACCTAGGCTGAAGAGACAAGGTGAGGCAAACGGGAAAATAAGGCAGAAAGAAATTATGCAGCTGAAGCAGGCAGCGTTGATGTAATTGAGTTGCAATGTCTCTGCCTGCGTTCTGAGGTATTCTGAAAAATGGCAAGCCCATCGCAGTTGCATCTATGTGCAAAGTTCCACGCCTAAGGCAAGGAAGTATGATGCATATAAATCTATCTTTAACCGCAGCGGACCGCCTGCCAGGTCCATTACTGTTTGTCATCGCTTCTTGACGCTTCGAACGAACAGGATCCAAGCTGCAGTTCTGGCGTACCTAGGTTCCGCTCGAGTAAATCCCCGGCTTGTGTCAGGCGACGCTGCACTAGTACCTTGGGCCATGGCAAATGGCATCCGGAAGACTTCGAGAGCGATCAGGACTTAGGTGCCGACTCTGTGTTGAGCTCAAATGTGACCTTTGGACTTGAATTAGGACAAAATCACCAGTTGTCGTTGGGTTCGAAGGGCACAGACCGGTCCGTCATTGACGGAAGCCACAGCCATCATGGCTTGGAAGCGTCCATCCTTGACCTTGTCGGCGGCGTAGCTATCCTGCAATTTTTGCAAGAAATGGTGATAGAGCCTCTTGGCATCCTCGGCTCCTGCGCTGAGGCGGAAATCCGGCTTGTTCTTGACAATCTTTGCGAAAAGCGTGAATTGAGACACTGTAAGGGTTAGGAGTTGTCATGAAAAGGCCCGTCACAGGAGCCCAGAACGGCAGCCTACATACCGCAGAGAATTTCTCCGTCAATGTCCGGGACTGATTTCTTCCACTGAGACAAGATTAGATGGAGGTTTTGTAGTGGTCAGGATCTGACCAAACGCACCCTTGCGCCGGCATCGTCGTCCCACATCCTAAGCTTCAACACCTTGTTTGCTAGATTCTCGGCATCTTTCTCTGTGTCTTCGGGAGCCACAGCAGCAAGAACAAGAAGTCCCTTTCCAATAGAAGAAATCACTTCGTTGTCCACCGTCACTGACCCAGACAGCACCCGCTGTACGATAGCTAGGAGGGATCATTATCTCACATCACCAGGCACAAGCTCAGTTGAGGAAAAGCAGTCTCACCTTTCATTTTGTACTGCACAGCACCACTGCCTATGTTGGAGACGACGCAGTGGAATTACCTGAGACTTAGAGACCTCACTAAGAGTAGCAAAAGCTGGCTCCGGTGACAAGTTCTTCAAACACTATTGATAGGCCGGAACGTGGATCCCTCCGACACTGTTACCCGGATGAGAATGAAGTCAAAACACAAATGGAGCAGCTGGAGACCGCTGAGTAGTCCGTATCGCCCGGGAAAATGCAAGCTACAAGCCGAGCACGTCGGGAACAAACAGGCAAACGGGCGGCAAACCACACGGAGAAGAAGCAAACAGCAAATCGGTACTTGGCCTGGCAAGTCACAAGCGCTGCTGTCTGGCAGCCCTTCAATATTGCAGAAAATTCCTGCCATCGAATGAGGGCAAAACCAATAGCATTAGCACATTGCCTTGCCTGATTTGAATTACCGGTAATAAGGTATCTCCCTGAACACGGCGGGAAACAGCTGGCAAGGCTGGGCTTGACAGTGGCCCGTGTCATATTTAGTGACGAAGTCGAAGTAGCCTGAACTTCAGTCTGATAGATAGAAAGAATCCGGGGCTGGTCTTGCATGCTATTACACTACCGGAATGGACCATTTTATTGTAAAAAATGATCATTTGTAGGAGTTATGTTAATAATGGTGTGCTCATGAGATTATTCGTATTCTCAGGACCCCTTTGTAGCTTTTCAAGTACCCATTTGCAACATTCCTATGTTTCACCCTCTATCAGTCTTCAGGTACTGGCGACCTCCACCCTCCACCTCCCACACAGCATCTTCCATCCAGCTCTTTCTTCTGCATGCGCGCATCCTTAACCCATCAAACGCCTCACTTCCCGGCAAGCAAACCTGTATTGCGCAACCAACAAACGCCGGTCAACACGGCGTAGCAGTCGTCACGCGAGGGACAAACCCCCCATTCATCCACCCATAACGCGCCCATCACCCCTTCGACGGCCGTCTGCGACACGAGCACAGCTCACTGAAAACCAGCGTCAATCACGACACACCTGACACAACCGACAAACCCAACCCGTCGGTATCGAGACACGTAATTAGGCTTAGCATTTTCATCTCTGCCACACACAACCCTACAAGATGGCGGCACGCAAACTCCAACAAGAAGTCGACAAGTGCTTCAAAAAGGTGGCGGAAGGCGTCGCCGAATTCGAGGCCATTTACGAAAAGATTGAGCAATCCAACAACATCTCCCAAAAAGAGAAGCTCGAGGACAACCTCAAGCGCGAAATCAAGAAGCTCCAGAGACTCCGCGATCAGATCAAGACATGGGCAGCAAGCAACGACATCAAGGACAAGTCTCCTTTGCTGGAGCATCGAAGGTTGATCGAGACGGTTGGTCTACCAACTCCCCGGTCGTAGCTCTTCCCCGCGGTCCCGCTAATCCCTCTGCAGCAAATGGAAAAGTTCAAGGCCGTAGAGAAGGCTATGAAGACCAAGGCATACTCCAAGGAAGGGTTAGCCTCTTCAGCCAAGCTCGATCCCCAAGAACAAGCAAAAGCCGAGGCAAGCGACTTCCTAAATAGCATGGTCGACGAGCTCGAGCAACAAATCGAAACCCTAGAAGCCGAGGCCGAATCGATACAAGCGACGATGAAGAAGGGCAAGAGCCAAACTGCCAAGGCGGAACGAATGGCCGAGATCGAGCGCATTATCGAACGTCATAAGTGGCATCAGGGCAAATTAGAGCTTATTCGGAGATCTCTAGAGAACGGCGGAGTCGACACGGATCAGGTTACTGAACTCGAAGAGACGATTCGATATTACGTCTCGGATGGCATGAACGATGACTTTGTCGAGGACGAGGAGATGTACGAGGAGCTCGCTCTGGACGAGGACGAGGGCGCATTTGGCCTAGCTCAAGATGGCGACAAGGGCTCATCGCAAGACGCTCAGTCAATAGCGGAGGAACCGACACCCGAACCAGAAATCATCAAGGCTCCCCCAAAGCCAAAGGCGGTAGCAGAAGCATCTGCTTCAGGACGCAGGTCGAGCTCACAGAACAAGTCCCCACTGCCTGCGTTAGCTACCTTGCATATGCCGACAATCATTGGCAATGGCGCAGCAACCGGTCCTACGATGAAGCCAGCGGTAGCCCCCGCAAGACCTGCTGAAGGCCTCAAATACGCGTCTGCGGCGGCGGCAGCGGCAGCGTCAGACAAGATCGGCATCTCTCCCTTGCCCCCTCCGCCAGGCGCAGCACCCGTCCCTGCCAGTACGCCGGGCTCGCAATCGAAAACCAGCGCTACAAGCTCACCCGCAACGACATCAGCGCACCCTGTTGCAGCAAAGGAGCCCGAACCCAAGCAGCCACCACCACCATCAACAACCCCAAGCGAACCACCGATCGCAAATGCGAGCGCCAGCGCAAACGCAAGCGCAAGCACAAGCACAAACACGAACACAAAGGCCGTCTCGGCCCCTACCAAGGCAGAGAAACGCGCGAAAAAGGAGCAGGCTGCGGCAAGTGCTTCGGGAGCAGCCAAAGGCAAGTCCGCCCAACACCGTGACCATTTCATAGTTTACTAATGTTCTTTAGCATCTCAAACAAACGGTGCCACAAATGGGATCCAGGCTACGGCAGAGGGAGAGGAAGAGTCCATATATCACCTTCCGTCATCTTTGCAAGACCTCGTCGAGTCTTTTGAAGCTTCCCGCAAGCGCCCAGCGCCTCTCAACTCGCCATCCACGCAACGCATGCTCCAGACCAGCCAGGCTACGTGTCCCGACATCATGGATGCAGATGTACCCAGAACGTACCGTCCCGACTTGCGATTGACATCAACCGGCGTTGGCTTTCCTCAAGAGCCACTCCCTTTGTTTGATGACCCGCGGCTATATTCACGGATCGACCCTGACACGCTCTTCTACGTGTTCTACTACAAGCAAGGCACGCCCCAGCAATACCTTGCCGCCAAGGCGTTGAAGGACCAGAGCTGGCGGTTCCACAAGCAATATCAAACCTGGTTCCAGCGCCATGAAGAGCCAAAGAACATCACCGAGGAATTCGAGCAGGGCACATACCGCTTCTTCGACTACGAAAGCACATGGTGAGTTATTTTCTTGAAGATGTTAAACTGAGGTAATTAAGCTAACTCAAAGGGCAGGATGAACCGAAGAAAGGCGGACTTCAAGTTCGCGTACAAATTCCTCGAGGACGATGTATGAATAGGCAGCAAGGTTTACGGGGTTTCATGCCAGGCGTAGCCTCGAATTGGGATGGGGGCCTCAAACCATTGGTATCGGGAGGAACGGCGTTGCCTCTTTTTGCGGAAACATACAGCCAAGGTCTATCTGGCTCACCTTTGTTGAAGTACACTGACTATTGACTGGCTATGAAAGGGGGAGGCTACAGGCCGCTCCAATTCGGCTTTTGCACATGAAGACAAGACAACCTATTCGCAATGCGCGTGACCTTAGATTGAGCACTTTCGGCACCGCCAAGGCCGTTTGCCCTGCCATGATATCAGGGACCCTGTCCTCGGCGGTCAGCATAAATGCAAAATAAGATCCCGGTCGGTGCAGTGTGTTCTGGCCCTATCGGAGATGGCCTGTTCCAGTACTCCATACAACCACCTCACTGGACGCTCTAGGAGCTGGGGGGAGTCGATGACGGCTTGCACCCCGGCGCCCGGATCCAGGCTCGGCCGAAATAAGTTGAGAAGAGGACCTCCAGGCTCCTTGGAAGCTCCGGCCACCCCGACAGTTGCCCCGTGTGGATCCGTTTCTGCGTGACACAAAACATAGCCGCCAGCGGGTGGGTTGACGAATACCTTATCCCCCACGATTCTCCAAGTCTTAGACGTACGTAGCCACCCAGGACGAATTGGGTTATGGATGTGCCGGTGGGCGTTCCGAATGGTCAGAACCAATGCCAGGGCTGAGGCGACAATGACGAAGCATGGAACTGTGGAGGGTTGCAATCAAGCTTTCCAGCCAGCGCAAACCATTGGCATTCTGCAATAAATCACTCCGCCACTTGTGTTATCACAAGCCGGGCGAACATGGCCAGGAGGTATGAGGCACGTCGATATGAAGCGAAATGACTGGACGGGCCAAGGCCAGTAAGGGTAGCCAGTACTGTTGAAGCGGCATATACGTGCAGGGAAGCAAGAGCAAAGTAAGGAAGTCGACGGCGGCAAAGCGGCAGTCTCTCATCTGCGTGCTTACCTACCTGCTGGCTAAGGTGGTGATGATTCGCCAGGTGCAAAGGAGCATGTTGACATGGTACTGCAAATCTAGAGCGTCACAACGTGACGAGACTCCTACCGGTACCTAAGGTCGAGAGGGTGGAACATGAGAAGAAAGTACCTTAAGGTTAGTGGGGCAAGCGGCAGGCCCAATGGAGGGCCATGATGCATCACCACCTTCCGACAAAGTTGACAGGGTCTTGCACAAGCGATGGAAGATTTCTAGAAGGTTGTCGAGGCCCACCTTTCCTTCCCCCGGGCGTGTCGCGGACCTGCCAACTTGCCTCCTTCCCAACTAGCAACCGTGAACCCAGTCGAGCGTCATGGGTAGGACCCAGCAAAAGCCCGTTGGCAGAGCGGTTTATTCAGATGACTACCTTTTCCTGGAGTCATCAAAGTCTCTTCTGACCATCCACGAGGCTCGAACACCTCTCCAAGTGACTCCAACACGTTGGACCGAATCCACATCTCGAGGTCTCTCAACCTTTTTCCAACAGTATCGCATACCTGGCCTCCGTGTTTTCTCACGCCAGAAAATGGCTCGTCCGAGCAAAAGGCCCATCAGAATGGATCCTGCTACTACACGATATGCGCCTCTTTGAAGATCCAACAGACTCTGATTTACACCAGCATGACAAAAAAAAGGCACCTTTTCGTATCGCCGTATCCTCTCTGACTTGCTCACCGAACCAAACCTGCATCGACCGTCAGCCGGACATGAAGCACGCCCGCCGCTATCTCCCGATTCTTCCGTCCCCACGCCAGAAGTAGGGCACCTACCTATCTTGCCAAAGACACCTGACCATTGCAAGGTGTCGTTTGCGCGAAAAGGGTGAAGTTTCACCATCTTACAGACTACATACTCATTATGGCCGTCACCGCCTGTATCACTGTTCCCCGTTCAGGGTCGGCGGACGCTCAGAGGGGGCAACGTGGCCGAGGAGACAGGAAATCGGACCTGGAATCGCCCCGGAACCGGTTCACTTGGTTGGCCATCACTCATCAGTCCTTCTGGGTCTCAGGCTATTCCGGTAGGCAACATGCAGCTTTGCGGCGGATCCAGCGGATTGGCCCCCGATGGAATACCTCGATGTGACAGTGGTTGCACTGCAACTGTGCTGCGCAGCACCACACAATCCATCAATGAGCCATGACAGCAACTCACTCCCAGGAAAGCAACCGAGGTACAACGGTACTCCGTATTCAATGTCTGCCCCAGAAGGGAATCGCTTCGCTGGGCAGAGGGGTCCTCCGCCAGAGAGTGAGAGACTCCATTGGATTCCAAACCGCCCCCTAGGCTTACTATGGCCTCACCTACCTGGTTACGATTGGACCAGTGAGGGCTTCATGATTTGCGGTACCATTGTTTCTTGGCTGATTCCACTCTAGCATTCGGACCCTGCACAGCAGCAAGGGCTGGGACTGCAAGCGTTCACGCGCACACTAGTGTGGCAGTGCGGGGCCAGGCAACGAGATATTCTACCAGTCAAGCCTCTCCTCCGCGATTCCGATCTTCAGTCCATCTAGACAGCCGCATCGCATCCTGCCAAGTCCGCCCCGAGCCCGAGCCCTACAACGCCCTAATTGCTACCGTCCAGTTTGCTATGCCACTGAGCGACAATCTCTCGCCATCCATGACATATCTCACAACTGTCGGTTTCATAGCTCACTGGCTTATCTTCGAGCCCCTTGTCCGGTCCTGCACTAGACGCGGTACCTCGAGTCCCCAACTCTGGGTTGACTGACCTTGACCCTGCCGTGCCGTACAAACCGACCACCAGAAACATTTCCATAATGGGCCTTTCTCTGCCCCGGTTTATCTTTTGGGTCTGCCAGACATGTCTTGGGTCGCCAGTACCTTTTACCAATGAAGTCGGCCCAAAAACACTCATGGTAACTCAGAGCTGACTGCCCAGCCGGAACTGGTCCCCCCTTTCGATTCCATGTCAACGGCGGTTGAGGCCCCCTCGAATGTATCCGTACCGCGCTCTTTAACCACCCCGCCGCCAGCCCTGTCGAGTGATAGGTGGGTGCATCGTCATGGGAGTATCTGGCGGGTCTTGGGCTGACCTGATCTCGAATCTCGCCGGTTTGTTCTCAGACCAGGTTGCCAGTTATGCATGTCTTCCCGCATGAATCCATCGACTTGGTGGCTGGCGATTCTAAGCCCCCTTCTAGAAGCATGTCACTCACCGAGGACCGCCTCTCACTTGATCAAACGTTCAAGTTGGTGGAGAAACCCCAGCACTTGCAGTTGTTTCCTCGCTTCGCGCCGTATGGCCAAGACAACTCTATCCCATCTTCACCCTACGCGGAAATGGCCCGGGGGCTGATGGAGCTTTACGACGTTCGACATGCCCGCTCATTTGAGGCTCCCCATGGCCAAGGCCGTCTTACGGAGGTCGAAGCCTTGTGCTGGTGGGTTGCCATGACCCCATTCTACCGCCTGCTCGTGTATCTGTGCCGCTTGACGTCTCGCTGCCACCTTTATTCCTTCCAGCTCCAAGGCGGTGAAACTTGAATTTGCCTTGTCCCGCTCATACTTGAACCACCCACTTCCCCCTCCAATTCGTGAGCTTGTCATTTGGGGATCACTTCAACAAATCCTTTACCTGCTCGGACTCTAGTGTAGTTCGGTGCTGCACTTTGCCTAACACTTACCCTGTTCATGAACAGACTTCCACTCCTTTCTGGACTATAAACCCCACGGCGACGAGGA
Source organism: Colletotrichum lupini (assembly GCF_023278565.1). NCBI lineage: Eukaryota > Fungi > Ascomycota > Sordariomycetes > Glomerellales > Glomerellaceae > Colletotrichum > Colletotrichum lupini. The sequence goes on from NC_064678.1 coordinate 3,914,522, forward strand.
TTTTTGCCTGTACTCTACTTATTCACAATCTAAGCTACCTTACTTCCATGGGTATTTATGTGTGAGCCACGTTTTTGACTCTCCGAAACCAGCCTGCCTACCCCCCCCCCCCCCCCCCCCCCCCCCCCCCCCCCCCCCCCCCCCCCCCCCCCCCCCCCCCCCTCCCCTTCCTCCCCCCGCCCGTCTCCGCCCGTCCCTACCTCCCTCTCGCTCTTTTTCTTTTTCTCTGCTTTCTTTATTCATCCTCATTTTCCCCTCTCCCTCCCCCCCCCCCCCCCCCCCCCCCCCCCCCACGAGTCTGACACTGGCATCCCATGTAAGTTGGTATATTTTCCTTGGCTCCCGGCATTGCTCGCTACTGCTTACTCTCCTTTAAATGTTGTATGCTCCCCCCAACCTTGCCAGGTCATCCTCCCTTTACTGAACTGCTATCCAGAAGCCGGGATATAAACGGTTTAGACAGCACGACAGTTCCACCTGTTTAAGTCAGAAACAATGGACAGCCACTATTACCGCGGAGCAGGCTATCATGTTAACGCAACGTCTCCAGTATCGGCAGGAGACTACCTTGACTCCCCTACTTTCCTAGAGGCTCCGGAACTTGCTCGCCAGCCCTCCGATATCAGCTCCCGAGGTCCTCTTACACCATCTTCATACGGCTCTTCGCCTGGTATGTCATACTCATACACGCATAACATGAGCCACTCTCCTGCGGGTGACTATGGCGATGGCTACGACGAGAGCTATGGAGGATACTATGCAGACGAGTATGCGAGTGCTGCGTCTTCATCGGCACAACAAGCGTCTGAACCTTACTATGGAAACGTAGACTGGTCGCAGTACGACTACGTTCCCACTGAAGACGGAGGCTACTGGCAGATGAAACCACGATATGTTCCTGCAGGGCAGTATCCAACAGTGATACCCCATCAAGGGTTAGTCAATGCGGAGGCCTCTGACAGAGATGGTCAAGCTGTGCTAACAATGCTGTGCGCAGTGGCCAAGAGCAGCAAGAAGTCGTGGACTACAAATTCCCCTGCCTCGAGGCGGGATGCACAGCAAACCCGTTCAAGCGCAAGGCCGACCTCGAGAGACACTATAGACAAGTCCACCAAGACCCCTCAAAGAAGGAAGCTCACAAGTGCGACTATCCAAAGTGCTCGCGAAGAAGCGAACCATTCGGACGACGGGACCACTTCAGAGATCACCTGCGAGACTATCACAACGAAGACATTTTCAAGCGGGGCACCCACGTGGACGACAGCTGGCTCCAGGGACGCAATCTCTCGTCGCGATGGTGGCGGTGCTCAAAGTGCTTGATAAGGGTTGATGTCAATTCGTATCCGGACCACGTTTGCCCCAAGTGCAAGAATCCGTGTGAAGACAAACGCAAGCGTGCGCGAGGTTGGCATTGAGGGTCATTGTTGGCACTGCCCCATCGTCGAAGGCGGATCACCATTGGGCCACAGGCACGGTCAAAGCTGATGCCTAGAGGTGAAGACGCACCTGCAAGAGCTTGGAAAACGACGCCCCGGTTGCTTTCCCCACAGGAAGAAGGCGGTAAAAGTTGACAGCGAAACGAAGCCCAGGTTCCGGAGTACAGGAGCCAGGGCCGTCGCCCGACACGACATGCTGGCTTTTAGCGACCCGGCAAAACGTCTCTCTTTCTTTGGTGTGGCCCACTGACAAGAGTGCGGCTGAGGCAACACAAGCTTATGACGTTGGCAACCATACCATAGAGTCGGGTTGCACAACCAATCACGTCGGCACGACTCGGCCTTGTTGCAGCTCACTTTCTCATTCGGAATTGGTGGCCAGCAACAGTCGCAGCAAAGTCAGTCCGTCCTTAGCTCAACAGGCCATGATGTTACCTACTGAGTCTAGATACGATTGGGCATGGACTGCATGGTCCCAGGCGGTCATGTGGAGCAGCAGGGTAAGAGGTTCGCGGAAGAGGTTGTTTTTTCAACGACAGGCTTTGCCCATGTGGGAAGGCTTCGAGAAGAAGTCTATGCAGGCTGTGTGGCTTTGACCACTGCACATCTGACGATAATGGGCCCTGGGAACCTTTGCCTACTTGGCTACCCATTCGCTCTTCTGAATGGGCAAGCAGGGACACGAAAAGCAGGGAGCACATGGCCGGAGGATGCAAGGGTGGTTGGGCCTAGCGGTCTTAGTGGTCTTGGTGTTACCTCAAGGTGTGTGGTGATCGATAGACGGATGTACGTCGCGAGACGCTTTTCCTTATGTTTTCTGCATGGCGGTGGGGCTGTGCCTATTTTTCCAGTCTTGTTATGGCTCAACTGTCTTGGGACTGGGGTGGGAATGGGGACGAGGATTGATACGACGATTGGGGTAGCTTGCAGGTGTGGCGCAAGGCATATTCGGGACCATGAGAGGTGATTGTAAAGGTTTAATATGGGGCGGGCATCTCGGTCTCCTCGCATTGCGGCACGGGACCTTACTGGGCTGATCGGATGGGACGGGGAGGTATTGTCGAACTGGATGGATGCGGACGACGGCTTACTGTTTTTGTTTGGAAGGGGGGTTGGAGAGGAGAGGAGAGGAGAGGAGATGGACGACGATGACCATTACGACAAACTACACTATTACACGACTACAACGATTTCGGCCCAAGGAAACAGGAAGACATTACAGAGTAATTCGCCAAGAGGAGAAGGCAGACAACGAGACAAGAAAGACAAAGATACCCTGAATTCGAAATGCATCTACATACATACATCGCACAGCTGACGGGGGAGCGGGAAGCTAAGCACGCACATCAGATGAGACCATCTACCTACCTTGACCGTACGGATACACCACGGAGGTCTCGCTTAGGGGATAACGGAAGGAAGCTTTTTGCCTGCGCGGAAGGAAGCTACACTACTGTGCCGTGGCGAGCTTTATCTTGTACACCCTGCCGAATCGAACGGTAGCTTAGGGTAAGGTAAGGTAAGGTGAGCAGAGAGCGGGCGTGGATGTGGTTGTGGTGGCAGTCGAGGTGGAGGACGGCAAAGAAGAAGGATGCGGTGAAACGCGCGCTTCTGCTTGTCTATAGTGACACCGTGTCACCGACACAGCCTTGTGGGAATGGGTGATGATGATGATGGTGATGGTGATGGTGATCATTGATGGGGTAGGGCGTTCTTGGTGCTTGTTTAATTGCAAAGAGACACACGATGATGTGGGATGGATGGAATGGGGAGGGGGGGGGGCATTGTATTGGAAGCTGCAGGGTGCGGGGAGACGGGCGGTGGTGGCTTAGAATCGACAGATTACCGTACATAGTTGCTGACGGTGGAACGAACGTACATAGTATACCTCGAGGTACATACACTCACGCGCGCATTACATAGAACTACGTGAGGTAGCGGGCATGGGATGACTCGGGGGTGATTAGTGCAGGGTCCTTTTCTACCGTGGACCACCTCGGGCCTTTTTCTTTTCTCTTCTCATGTCTCTACTTTTTGTGTAACCCGTCAGCTCATGGGAGTATTACAATAATATTGGTTTACATTTTTTTCGCCGTCAGTTTGCCTACCTTGGATGGGATGAGATGAGATGAGACGAGACTGTGAGACTAGAAAGCTCGGCGTTGAGTCCGGCATTATCCGATTTGACGTCACATTAAGGCTATGCATACAGATACTCTCCCTTCAACTGGCAACGCAGTAAAATGACAGTAAATACATTGCCATTTGCCATTTGCCAATGCCGATGACCTGCCTGCCTGGCCCACCGCCGAAGCGCCTGGGAATATGTATCTCCGTTTGCGCGCGTTAGGTGGGCATCACGCTTTAAACGCGCCCAGGTAGCATTTCAGGATTCGCGCGCAGGGCTTGCTTGGGTACGTGTACGGCGTAGTCAAGAGAGTTGAAACGTAGGCAGACATTAGTGTATAGGAGAAATAGTGTTCGAGTCCAAGTCAAGGAAGAGGATGATGGTCATCGGGACCATGCTGCAAGGGAAAGGATTTGGGCGAATGGGTATTGAAGCGTTTATGCGGATTAGAGGCGTGGGCGAGGTTAATGAGGCGGTGATGGTTTTTTTGGAGCAAGTCTGTGCTACCAGTGGACATTGAGAGGTCCCTTTTCCCTTAGCCTCTCTCTATACCTAACATGCGAGGATGCAGGTTGATATGCTGACGAGCAGGCTTAGTACAATGATTACAGCAATACTTGACTTGCTTCCGGGGGTACGAATGAGGTTGAAACAAGGAGGAAGAAGCGAAGCTGTGGCCTGTTTCTCGCGAGTTTCTCGCTACCTGGTTTCTTTGGCCTCGGTTCTTGAACCATAAAGCCACTAGGTAATCAACGACTCCGCGACTCCGCGACTCCGCTGATGTCTTGGGTGTTTAGCGCCAATTGTGGCATGGGTTTATGGGACATTGCATGGCGGCATGGCGGATACGGATTTCGGATCGGGGGGGAAGGGGGAAGGGGGAAGGGGGAAGGGGGAGGAACTAAACGTCGTGAGGATTGCTGTGCATTAGCTTTCGTGTTTTCCTAATCACCATGGATCATAGCCTGCCCGCCTTTCGGACTTGGTGAGTCATAGGCGAAGGTGCGTTATCATCATCGTCGTCATTATCATGATGTCTATCCGTAAAACTGATGTACGCCTACTAGCAGTAGTAAGGGCAGCTTCGTGACGGGGAGAAGGAAGGGCGGAACTTTTGCCAAACCTCAAAAACAAAAGGGCGAGATACAAAAGGGCGTAGGGGTTCATGGTGTCGTGACGGTCTTTTATTTCTTGCGAATTAAGGCAAGGTGAGGTGGCATCTGGCTGGAATGGGTATAGAGAGAAAAAAGACAAGGTCACAGAGTTGGATCGGACAACAGCAGTGAAGATCCTCCCCGTGGTTGCAGGTACATACATAGGAAGGCCCGGAAGGATGACGGCCGACAGACGACAGGGCCGAATTATGATACCTATGTCTCTGCTGTGGAGGAGTGAGACACTTGACCGACTATCCCGATCGACCGTAACCGCAAACTCCCGCCTTTTTCTGTGTGTCTCTGGAGTGGAACGTAAAAAAAAGAAGAAGAAAAAGAAACGAAAGTGAGATGATGTGGAGGACCTGGATGGGGAAACTGGGAAGGATGCGGTATGGAAAGCTTGGAAGTCGGAAGGGAAACCTCTTGGGATAGGGCTGAAGAGGTCCAAAAAATTGAGACGTAGTGAGATGCGACTGAGACAAACGGCTGGGCAGAGTGTGGCTGTGACGGCGGCAGCGGACAGTAGTAGTACCTAGCAAGATGCAAGCCCGTCCTCGGTTGCTATTACCGGGCCGCCTGCGGCCTTGCATGTTGAATTCCTCTCGTCCGAGACTCAGATGGCACGAATACGGGGCTAATACCAGGTAGGTAATGACAGGTATCCGTAGGACGGAGTAGAGAAAGAGAGAAAGACCCCGTACGCCAAGATCTGACGGGGACGAAGACAAATGTCGGGGGTATTTTCAGCTGAGGCAAAGTGGCATTGTGCTTTGCGAACTATCGATATCTGACAGGCATGGAATGGAAAATAGACGCCCATGAACACCAAAAAGGACCATGTATTGTTGTTACATTGCAGGTTTCCATCCCTCCTGTCAGGCGGGCGGAGACATAGAGAGACGGGTGTCTCCTTTTGCAGAGTTGCACACCTGACGACAACTGCGCAAATTCGTATACGTTCATCTACGGCATGAGTCCAGGGTTAATCTTGATCTCGAGTGTCGGTCGTACATGCACGAGGTCCCGCGGACCGCGAGGGATGGAATGATAACATGCGTGCTGAGCTGACGCTGCCAGCGGTCGATGACAGGACGCCATCTGGGAGAAGCTGGTTGACACGTGACTCTTTGCTTAGGTAAGGAGTGGATGAGTGGTAAGCCACTGCTTAGGTAACAGGGCCAGCTCCACTCCTCGGTGCTTCCTTCGGTGGTCGTTGTGATCTTATCGCGGGAGGTCGGGTCTGCGGGCCTAGTGCGACCGAGATCGGAGCAAGTCCAGCTCCGCTGTATGCAGGAAAAAGCAGTCATGGCGGGGCTCAGTTGGAAAGCAAAATGTTTTTTTTCCCTTGAAGCTATCGCAGGGAAGCACTGACATAGGACGCAGAGAATTAGGAAGCTCTGTCATGAGTCGACACGGCTGACTACCTATGCGCTGGCTGTATTTGTGACACAACTTCCTTTGCGAATGCGATTGAAGCATTTTGGGGGTCGCTGCGGGCAGGAGAAATTCCGCGCGCGAGACCAAAGTGACAAGATGCCGAGGAAACGCCTATTTCACCGTCCCCATACTTTGATAAGATCAAATTTATCTTCATCTCAAGTTCAGGTCCACAGCATGAACTTCCCCATCCGACAAAAAGCTAACGACAAGAGAGCGCGGCAGCAAGCAATCCGACAACAGACGAAACAATCGACTGCGCGCAAAATCATCTGGTGACCAACTTTGGGATGCTGTTTCGTCTCGACTGTCTTGGTTGCTTTCCCCGCACGAAGCTCTCTGGCAACGTGTGGGGTGGGTGGTGGGAGGACATGGGATTCGGAAGAGGAGGAAAGACTGGACAAATTCGTGACAAGGGGGACCTTTGGTAATTTTTATGAGAGAGAGGCCTGTTAACCCTTCCAATCACGCTGCTTTCATGCATTGCTCCCCATGCTCCTCTCCTCTCAGAGCAGATGACGAATTGGCATTGGTCCGCAAACAGCAGAGACGGGCCAAGGCCCAGGAAAGGGTCACAAGTGGTATTTCTGAGACAGCCACTGCAGAAAAAACAGCAAAAAAGTTGCTGCAGAAGATTTGCGTTGGATTGCTTTTCGTCATGCGACGGGTTGCGCGAAGAAGTTGTGCGTAGGTAGCTAGTCTTATGCCATATTTCTTTCTTCGAGTCACACCAGGAAAATATCGCAAAAACCTTCTCTAGCTCCAAAGATTTAGCAAGAACTGAAGAATGCCCAGAGACCGCCGATATAGGATGAAGAAAAGGACTCATCAAAGTCAGAACTATGAACCCCGAGAAGCGCAAAGGCCGAAGAGAGGTCCGAGACGGAGGAAAAGGAACTGGAACCACGACCCCTTGAGGCAAGACTGGCCGGGGGCCGATGCTATCCATGCCTTTTGAGCATTCTCATTAGTCTTGCTACTTACAAGCCGTTACCTCGCGACCAACGAAGAGTGACAGACTGGGAGGCGATACCCGCAAAAACAGAGCTGTTGTGGTACCTCTACCTCATACCGTCACACACCCACACACCGGTCCCCGGAAGGCACACCTGTGACGATCTCGGCTCGGCTGCCATCCCGCTCTCTCCTACTGCTGCGACTGCGTTTTTCTACTGCGTGAACTTCTTGCGCGACTTGCCCTTTTCCTGTCCTTTCCTGCTTCGACAAGGTCTCAATTGCAACCGGCCACTTTGCCTCTTTTCACTCCTCCCCCTCAACCAATCTTTCCCTCGCGGTTTTGCTGTCTATCCTTTGCAAGCAAACCTTCCATCCTTCTCCTCCTTCTCCAAAGAGCAACAGCAGAGCATCCTTAGCTTCGCGATCGTCAGCACCTTGTTCGTAGCTTAGCTGTCAAGCGCCTCATCCGCTCGTACAGTCTGCACTCTTGACAGCCTGCAGCAAGCCCGTCATCGTGCCGTTGCATCTGGTTCTGCCGCCGCCGCCACCACCCGAAGCTCACTACCGGATCACACGACCCGGCTCCTCCTAGTAACCGCGGTCCAAGAAGCTCCCCCGCCGCCGCCTTCCCGACCGAAAAGCCGAAAACAATCCCTCAAATCCCAATTCCTCCCGCGCGCCGCCTCGCAAACCGCCCATCATGAACGCAGCCCGCTTCCTCCGCCGTCCCGCAACCTTTGCTCTCCGGCCCTCCTTCATCGTTCCCCAGTCTTCCGCCTCCTTCTCCTCCTCCGCCTCCTTCAACTTTGCCCGCACAATGGCCGCCGCCGCCAAGATCAAGGTCAAGAACCCCGTCGTCGAGCTTGACGGCGACGAGATGACCCGCATTATCTGGCAGACTATCAAGGACAAGTTCATCCACCCCTACCTCGACATCGACCTCAAGTACTACGATCTCGGCCTGCCCTACCGTGACGAGACGAACGACAAGGTCACCCTCGATGCTGCTGAGGCTATCAAGAAGTACTCAGTCGGTGTCAAGTGCGCCACCATCACCCCCGATGAGCAGCGCGTCGAGGAGTTCAAGCTTAAGCAAAGTAAGTAGCGCGCAGTGGATGTCTTTTCGCCGTCTACCTTCCCTCTTCTTCCGGCACTGTTCCTTGCCCGCTCAAGAGTCTCCCACCGGCCGTTGGACTGGTCAGATCGAACCCCCGGGTTTGTCGCATCCGCGCCGTGGGATCTGTCTCATTCTCCAGCTCCCCGCACTCCGGGGATGCAACGCCGGCGCATTGCATTTGATCCCCCCCCTCTGCACCTTCGCAACCTGCACAATTCCAGTGGCCGCACATCAAAGATCCTGTCATCAATGGCCCTCTCCTAAAGCACCCCAAAGCAACCCTACCTAGCAGTACAAAGAACATGGACTAACTCAATGGTTCCCTTCCCCTCCCAACAGTGTGGCTCTCCCCCAACGGCACCATTCGTAACCACCTCGGCGGTACCGTCTTCCGCGAGCCCATCGTCATCCCCCGCGTTCCCCGCCTGGTGCCCGGCTGGAAGAAGCCCATCATCATCGGCCGTCACGCCTTCGGCGACCAGTACCGCGCCAAGGATGCGGTTCTCCCCGGCAACGGCACCCTGAAGATGGTCTACACCCCCGAGGGCGGCGAGCCCCAGGAGATCGAGGTCTACAAGTTCAAGAATGGCGGCGGTGTTGCTCAGACCCAGTACAACACTGACGAATCCATCACCGGCTTCGCTCACGCTTCCTTCAAGCTCGCCCTCACCAAGAAGCTGCCCCTGTACATGAGCACCAAGAACACCATCCTCAAGAAGTACGACGGCCGCTTCAAGGACATCTTCCAGGAGCTCTACGAGACCAAGTACAAGGCCGAGTTCGAGGCCGCTGGCATCTGGTACGAGCACCGTCTCATTGACGACATGGTTGCCCAGATGGTCAAGTCCTCCGGCGGCTACATCATGGCCCTGAAGAACTACGATGGTGATGTCCAGTCCGACATCGTCGCCCAGGGCTTCGGCTCCCTCGGCCTCATGACTTCGGTCCTCATCACTCCCGACGGCAAGACCTTCGAGTCCGAGGCCGCCCACGGTACCGTCACCCGCCACTACCGCGAGCACCAGAAGGGCAACGAGACCTCCACCAACCCCATCGCCTCCATCTTCGCGTGGACCCGCGGTCTCATTCAGCGCGGTAAGCTCGACGAGACCCCCGAGGTCGTCGCCTTTGCCGAGTCCCTCGAGAAGGCCTGCATCGACACCGTCGACGTTGACGGCATCATGACCAAGGACTTGGCCCTCGCTTGCGGCAAGACCGCCCGCTCCGACTACGTCACTACCAACGAGTACCTCAACGCCGTCGAGCGCCGCATGAAGAACATCCTCAAGGAGAAGTTGTAAATTCAGAGACAAAACACCGAAGAAGGAAATGCGGACCCGCCGTTATTAAAGAAAAAAACGAATAACACTCTTGTAGACTTCAAGAAAACGCTACATTCTGTAGAGAGAGGGGGCGAAAGCCGGCTTCCTATGGGATAGACGAACCTTCAAGACATGAGAAAGGAGGCGGAACGATCTACGATCTACGAAGCTCCCCCTTGGCGTATGCGAAGAAGAGTGCCTTCTGTATCTAACCTGCGTGAACATGCGAATCTTGTTTTCTCTCTTGCATATCGAAGCTGCAGAAGCATGATGGATCATCTCTCTATATTTTCCGTTGGCTCTTTGTTCTTTCTGGTTTCTGTTCTAGTCAACTTGATATCATCTGGTTTCAGCATATCGACACATGGCATATGGAGGGTTTGGCTTTGTTTGTACATAGTGATGCGGCTACCGTTGGTAAATACCAAATGTCGAGATCCACAGCCAACAAAAGACAAGAAGAAAGCAAGTCCCAAAGCTCAATGATATGCTGACTGGGTGGTGAGCTGTCTCGCCATCTCCGCCCTCCGCAATGGAATAGGGATCCCTCATCTCACAAGATATTCGTTATTCAGCAGTGCATGTTTAGAGAGAAATGTAAAAAGGAAAGAAAATGCACCATTGCTACTCCCTAATTTTGCCCATCCCAATCTGGATCCGGTCAAGAAATCCCGTTGCGCCGTTTCCTTGAGCTTCAGCGCCCCAGCTCTCTCTCTCTCTCCGTTTCGTCCTCGCTGTCTTCCTTCTTGAGCCTGCCCACATCCATTGCTCATGAGGCACCCGCGCTAGATGGGCGTGGGAAAGAACAACAGGTCAAAGGAAAATAATAAAAAAGAGATCCATCGATGCATAATGTAGTGTACAAGTCTAGGAAAAGAAAGGGTTTTTCTGTGCTGATTTGACTCTCAGCTGCCCAGCCAAGGCCACAGCATACAGTGCCATCTCAATCGTGACATCTAAAGCATTTTGGCCTGATGGTTTTGATATCTCGGTTGGCCTCCCACAAAAGAACAACGATCAGTCATCCGACGACCAACCTGACAATCTACATTGACGCAGCTTCTAGTCGTCTCTGTCGCGGGAGAGCTCGCTCTTGCGGCCTCTCTTGGACACAGTCGGGGTGCTTACGTCGGCGCTCTCGCTCTTGCGCTTCTTCTTGGTCGGTCTGCTGCTTGAACCCCGGGGCCGGTATCCGTCGTCGTCGTCTCTACCGGCGCGCTTTCTCTTGCCCCGACCTGTGGCCGGTGTCGCGAAGCTGGGACCGTCCGAGTCGGCCTCGTCCATGCTGTGGTCGTAGCTGTCCGCGTCACGGCGCAGAGCAGCTGCCCTTTCGGCCGCCGCGGCCGCCTTCTCCGCGGCTCGCTGCGCGGCTTTCTCGGCTCGTACGGCGGCGAGCGAGGCACGCTTACCGCCTCGTGATCCGCGACCGCCCCGAGTCTCTCCTCTTGACGCGCCGCCGCCGCGTCGCCTCCGGCCATCTGTAGGAGGTGCCTCGGCTGCTTCTTCGTCTCCGGCGGGTGCGGCGTTCTCGGCATCCTGTAGGAAGGTCTTCGGCGCGTGCTTACGGAGCCAATTGTAGACACTCGTGGGGTTCTTCATCGCAATCGTCTGGGAAAGGGCGTGCGGGTTGGTCTCCGGAAGAGGAGCGTTGCTGCGGGCGACTGGAGCCAGCGTCGGGAGGAGGTTATCGGGGTCGATACGTCGGTCCACGTCGTGGATGTAGTCGTCAATGTCGTCGGCCGTCAGGAACGAAGGAGGGTGAGGCTCGCCGGAGAACGGTTCCATGTCGGCCACGACAGTGGGGTCCTGCTCCTTTGCTTGGGAGTAGGTATAATGCGGTACCTCCTTGAGAAGTGTGTCCAACGACTTGGTAGGTTCATCGGGCTTCTTTCCAGACTTGTCGACGTCAAGAGGTGGGAACGACGTGTCTTCGGGCGGGTCTTGTGAGATATCGAAGCGCTTGTCAAAGGGCAGCTGGGCCGAGGAGTTCATGTCGAGCAGCAGATCGAGTATACGACTGTGGCCGAGGATTAGAAACGACTCGGCAACAACCTACGCTGGCACGGGACTGCAGATTGATTCCAAGAAGATACTTACTCATTCTCGATGGCGATGCGCTTCGCAGTGGCAAGCGCCAGGGACTCTTGGCGATGCAATTCCTCGCAGTCGTGCATCTTCTGATCAAAGGTGATGCGCATCTTGCGATACTTTTTCTTCCATGACTTGTATGTCGCCTTTCCCTCTCCATTCTCCTCATCTTCGGTCTCTTGACCTTCGGCTTTGACGTCGCGGGTCGCGACGGTGCCGTTGGCGTCGCTCATCGCGGATGGCATCGGTGCGGACGACACGGGAGAGTTTTCGTTAGTCGCAGAGGGAAGCTAGTTAATCGTAGTTTGGAGGGCTGTATCAATCGATTGAAGAAATGGGGATTCGGCCGTAGATGATGGATGGCGAATGACTTCTACCATTGACGATGGGACAGATTTGGGGTTGGTATTGATGACATTTACGGCTGACTGTTGCTTGAGTATGGAGTTTCCACGGGCGCGCGGATGCAGGGCGACGACGAGGCTGCGATGCACGTTCCTGGCCACTTCTCTCCAGTGAGAGCTTGGGAAAAGCGTCAAGAATAGAGCCACGCAGGGAGTTCAGATAAGCGACCTTCCGAAGTGAGAGGGTGTGGGGTGTGTGTGTGTCAAAGCGGGGTGTGGCTATCACATCTCAAACTCTCCAATTCTTCCTTCACCAGTGAGAGAGAGACTTGTTGAAAATCATTGAACTGCAGTTCCCACAAACGCTTTTTTAATTCTAAAACTTCGTCATTATTCGTTTCCGTCCATCAATTGTATGTTCCGTTTCTTCAAACCTCTACGAATGGCCGAAAACGCAGCAAAGAGACTCAAGATGTCACCCGTCACCATCGGCACCCACAATGGCCACTTCCACGCCGATGAGGCCCTCGCTGTGCACATGCTGCGCAAGCTGCCCACCTACCACGACTCCCAGCTGATCCGCACCCGCGATCCCAAGCTTCTCGAGACCTGCCACACCGTCGTCGACGTCGGCGGCGAGTACGACGACGGCAAGAAGCGCTACGACCACCACCAGCGCGGCTTCGCCACCACCTTCCCCGGCAAGAACACCAAGCTCTCCAGCGCCGGTCTCGTCTTTATGCACTTTGGCAAGGCCATCATCGCCCAGAAGCTCAGCGAGGGCGCCGAGACCCCCGTCGCCGAGGATAGCGCCGAAGTCGAGCTGCTGTGGAACAAGTTGTACGAGAGCTTCGTCGAGGCCCTGGACGCCCACGACAACGGCATCTCCGTCTACGACCCCAAGGCCGTCGCCGCCGCGGGTCTCGAGAAGCGCTTCAGCGAGGGCGCCTTCACCCTTGGCTCTGTCGTCGGCCGCCTGAACCCCAACTGGAACGACCCGGTCCCCTCTGACCCCGTCGAGGCCCAGAAGCTCGAGGACGAGCGTTTCGTCAAGGCCAGCCGCCGCATCGGCGAGGAGTTTGACGCCGACCTGGACTACTACACCAAGGCATGGCTGCCCGCCCGCGCCGTCGTGCAGGCCGCCTTCGAGAAGCGCACCCAGTACGACCCCCAGGGCCGCGTGCTCGTCCTCGAGGGCCAGAGCGCACCCTGGAAGGACCACCTCTACTCCCTCGAGGGAGGTAACCCCTCGGTGGTTTACGTCCTGTACCCCGAGAAGCCGACTCCCGATGCCAAGTGGCGTGTACAGGCGGTGCCCGTCACCAAGGACTCTTTCGAGAGCCGCAAGCCCTTGCCCGAGGCGTGGCGCGGATTCAGAGATGCGGAACTGGACGGCATCTCTGGCATCCCTGGCTGTGTCTTCGTCCACGCTGCGGGCTTCATTGGAGGAAACAAGACATTCGAAGGCGCCAAGGATATGGCGATCAAGGGTCTGGATCTGTGAAAAAGGGCACCTATAGAGATTGTCCACTGGGAGGGAGGTTACTGGGATACGGAATGGCGTATGGCATCAAAAGAAGTGTCTCATTGCTCATCAATAGATTGGGTTCCCGCAACATTTTCATTTTGACATTGAAAGCTGTGGGCATCTTTGTGACTTGCTCGGATCGAGCTGTGCTAACAACTCTAAGCTATGCAGCAGGTAGATGGCCTCTATGGGACTATAGAGGAGAGTTGGATGGTCGGCAGAGGAGCATGTGAGCACCCACGAGGACAGACAAGGTGGTCACTCGTAAGAATCGCATTTGCGCACTCAAACCCCGCCTCCAGAGTGGGGGACTTGAGGGACAACGCAAACGCTGCCATGCGCGCATACGGACAAGACGAAGGGGGTTTCGATTTAGTTGCCGCCATATGCCTGTCGTTCTTCGTTCATCTTCCTCCTTCAGTCCTAAAAAAACCATGTACGGACAAGCTTCAGTCTTCGCAATAGTGCCGTACATCGCGGACATGATATCCAGTAGCGCGACCTTGAAAGCGTCGTAATCCGCAAGTCCTTCCACAGCAGACAAACTTAGAGACAACCGTCCCAGTCCATTCAACAACCATTTGTACTTGGTTCCCAACCCCATTCCAACCCCTAAGAGACCCGTGAAAACATCAACACAGCATCATAACATCGTAGTAGAAATTTAGCCCCGTGAAACAACCCAATTTGCCGTCGTGTAGTGTCGACAACACCTTTACGAAACTTGGGACAAGGGAGAGAGTATAGACGAAAAGGTCCTGCAGGGCCTCATCTCCGGATAGGGATAGCCTCGGTCTTTGCGGCTCCGTCGACTGGAGAGGTGTTTTCCTGGTCCTTAAGCTCGGCCTCTTCAGCGCTGGTCTCTCTGTTGAGGAAGCTCGCCTCCTTGACAGGGCTGCCGGCGTGGGCACCGGCGGCGATGCTGCCGTGGTGCTTGTTGCCATTAAGGGAGGATGAGGAGTTGTTGACGGGGCTCGAGAGATGGGGGATGTTCTCGGGAACGGGGTGCTGGGATCCGACAGCGCCAGTATCGACGCTGTCACCCTTGCCCGCCTTTGACATGGCGTAGTCGCCAGAATCGAAGTACTTGCGGTCCTTCAAGTGCTTGGCGAAATGGTCGGAGCGAGAGGGGAGCTTGCCGTAAAGGCGGAAGAGACGCTGTTCCTCAGGGGAAAGGGACTGTAAAGAGAAGGATCAGTACCAGATTCGTCAAAGAACGCAATGAGAATTGGTCGGTCATGGAAGCCGTGATGCCATCGCGGGCTTCGTTCTCAAGGTGGGGCATTGGGTAGCAAGTGGCTGGATTGAACGTACCGAGACGTCGACCTTGTTCTTCTGAAGAGGGTTCATCTTGTTGGTTGATCCCGCGCTTGGTAAAGGTGATTTTGTTCTTCTCAATAGAGGTAGGCGATGTGAACAAGACGAAAAAAAGAAAAAAAGATCGGTGGACGAAAGGAGTCGGGGAGGAGGTCGGTTGGAGGTGAGGTAGACAGACGGAAGTGGGATGCAGGTGCGACTTGTGACGGGAGTTGGAGGTGCAGGTGGGTTGTAAGGCGGCGGGTGCGGTTTTCTGCGGGGCCCCTTTCTTTTTTGGGAGAGGGGGCACCTGGGAGCTTGACAGTGAAGTCAGGCCGGCCCAATCCCAGAGCGAGCCGGCTGGAGTGAAGTACGTACTCTGCACCTTAGGGAGTACCTTTACTCAGGTGCTCTACCTACCTATCGGGGTTGCGCTTAGGATACCAAGATGGCATTGTGACTCTTCTTCTACAACCATTGTAAAGGTACCTTGCTAATATGTAATTCAAACCTTGCAAGGTGAATATAGACCCCAAGGTTAAGTATCGCGTAACAGCACAAAAATGGTCAGAGGCACTGGGGTTGGAAATGGTGAATGCAAGAAAAATTGACAGGTCAGGCAGGGTAGGGCAGTTGGGTTCGAGGATATGGTGGATTATGACCACTGTGATCAACCTGTCCACAGACTAGGTACGGATGGATACCTTACCTGACCATGCGAGCTGGAAAGTCTTCGGTTTCATCTGGTTTCCGTGCACCGGAAGAAAGCGCAAAGCATAAGGGAAGACTGGCGGAAAATGAGTAGAGGGAGGATGGGAAAAAGAAGGGTCCAGGTCGAGGACAAGATCCAGATTCTGTTCTGTGGAAAGAGAAAAAAGAAAGTGTCCATCCCATCGACAAACTGCCCATTTACAGAGGCCGCATGAATGTTTACAGTCTGTATTATTGCCGGGCTACCCATTCCTATCCCCCGCTGATAGACAATATGCCATGTAATTAACCTCGTTCTGCAGCGCAATGCCTTGTTGTGCCAGCCCATCCGGCTCCATTAGGCCCAACTCTGGCCAGGTCGCGATGACACACAAATAACGGGGCGGCGACGTTCTTTCATGGAACAACCGCAACATGGAGAGGTCCCTATTTGCCCAGAGAGGTGCCTGCTAGGGGCTGCTTCCGCGACGAGACATGGTTTACCCTGCAACTTGCTTGACATGTTGCTGGTTGTCCCCCAAGAACACTCATGGGACTCGCGAGTGAGCTCGGGTTTCACAGACTCAAGTTTGTCACTTATTCACGATCTTCTCCCTATCTCGACCCCTGACATAAGTCTTTCTACCTCTGGCCCGACAAAATATGTTTGGCATCCGTTCTCCGTACCACCAGCCCAATCCCTCGTTCGTCACTGACTTGCCGACCAATGCAGCATCCCGGCACCAGCAACGCGTCTCCACCACGGGCTGCGTAACCGTTGCCGATGACACTGCGCGCCGTCCTACCGGAAACCCTCCAGCTGTTCACTTGACCTCTCGGCCCCGACCCCATACAGAAGGGATGAGCTGTTTCTCCACGCCCTCCAGGCTTCGTCTTTCCCTCGTGCCGTG
The DNA here is from genome assembly GCF_023278565.1 of Colletotrichum lupini. Classification (NCBI taxonomy): domain Eukaryota; kingdom Fungi; phylum Ascomycota; class Sordariomycetes; order Glomerellales; family Glomerellaceae; genus Colletotrichum; species Colletotrichum lupini. The sequence continues at coordinate 3,930,933 of NC_064678.1, forward strand.
TCGGTCGTGTTCAAGCACTGCCACACAGAGAATGCGACTCAATTCTTGGACCAGAGATCGCTTAGTCTCCCCAGAGGCAAACGAAATCCAAGAAGAACAAGTTAATGGCCCTGACCGGTTCCCTGGCGATCCTTCAGGGTCTCGATGGGCGAGCACGGTCATCAGATCGACCTGTATCAATGCTCCCTCGTCTTTCGTTGGCTTCCAGTCCTATCTGCCGTCCATGGTACCTGCGGCCGACCCGCGGGTCGCATATCCGGTCGACACTATTAAGAGAACCGGACCCAAGCTCCCTGACCTTTTACCCGTCATGGCGAGCTCCAGAACCTTCATCTCGATGCCTTATCAGCCTTTTGACTGGTAAATGGTAATCCCAGGTGCGACGCCTAGCCAATAGAGGGGATGATCCCCCGGGTCTGTTAGCACTGAGAAGGCATCGGAGTGACGTAAAGCTGCCATCCCTACCATACCAGTCAGGGAGAATCGACAACGACATTAGAGCCCATCCTCGTCCAACAGTCACACACGTAGTCCGTCATCTGGACTCTGGAAAGTTCGATGCTGTCTGGAAACCACTGTGTCGAGTGTCTCTAGTCCTGCCTCCCCGCATTCCGCCCCCAACGTGGTCTCAATTCTGGGCCAAGTCGTGATTGCTTCGGAACAACTGCCGTCTACCTGCTTAGACCAGACCGAACGAGGGGTGGCTTGGCCGATCGTCCCAGCGTTTCTTATTCCTCCTTCACACCACCATGTAGCATGCCTCCAAAATCGAAAGAGACCGTTCCATTTCCGCCGCGCTTCACCGAGGCAGCTCATGATACGACGAAACGACCCAAGGAAGGTTCGCTGTGATGGCGGACGGCCAAAAGCTCGCGAGCGGTCAATGGGATGATGTTTTTCTGCAACCCTCCTCCTCTTCGCCAATGGCTTCATTGACCACCACACAATCTATCCCCAATCATACGATTCCGCGTGATTGGAGTGTTCTAGGCTACTCGCATGGGTTGAGTTGACGGCCCATAACCTTTCCCACCCCTCATTGCCCACACGACATAAGTAATCGCACACTGGTACGGCTTGACCAGAGAGCTGCTGTGCTAGTTCGCTGATAGAGTTTCCGGCTCTGGCCCGCCGGGGGTTGCCTGCATAACGCGTGCTGCCATCCTACCGAATTTTCCGTTCCCGTCTCCCGTCTACCTCTCAATTGGGGAAATGATGGAGTTGGAGATGCTTTCGGACTTTTGGCGTTGAGGCGCTTATTTCCCTTGCATCTCCGTCTCTCCCCGCTTATCAGGCTTTCGTTGCTTTGCAGGTTCAAGTGCAGAACATGAGTCGCTGAATGTCATCGTGACCTCGTGGTGGTTGCCCACCCACCTGCACCTCTGCGTAGCTCTGTGAGCAATTGAGTTTCCATGGTCGGATAATGGTTTGAGGGGAACTAGTAATTACAACACAACTAAGTAATATACGGCAGACTGCAAGAGGCACTCCGCCAAAACACTTTTTTCATATGTCAAAGCAGAAATCGTATTTTACGGTCACCCCACTACCCAGGATAGGGTCTAGACTAGTATAGTAACCCATAAATAGGGGTTATAGAGATTTACGGCTTAAGAGATATTTTAATTTCGTAATATATTAGACCGTATAGCGGTATATAAAATCGCGCAATATCGTACCCCGACGTAAAAGTTTTTCTTCTTTTTATAACTTTATTATAGAAATAACTACTACTTTTTACCCTTTTATAAGTAAAAATCACTCTTTACTTAAGTTATTAAACTAATAGCTCGCTTATAAATATTATAATATAGATCTATAATAACTTCTAATCTCTATATAAGACGTTATTAAACTAATCGACCTTACGATACTTCCTCGTAAAGCTATTCTAAAACGACTAATTAATAATAATATTTATATAGGCTCTGCCCTTTTTATATAATAAGAACGTATAAACGTATAAGCCTCGACATTAATAAAATCTCTTCTTACGGGCTTAAAAGAGCGGGAACGAAGTATTTAGTAAATAAAAAAGGAGCTAAAGCAATTACTAATAATTAATATCTTTATTATATTATATAACGTATCCTTTTTTAAGAACGAACTTAACGGTTTCTAAGTAACGACTTATATTAATATCTAAGTTATTAAGAAGTTTATTAAGAAAGTTTAGTTTAATCGCTTCTCGACGTTTACTTTATATTAAGATATAATACGATTTATTATTTTATATTTTATAATAAACTAGTAGATTCTTTTAATAAAGTAGATAGTATTTCTAATTAATATAAAGAATCCTTATAATATCTTAGAGTACTATAAAGTAACGTACGAAGCTATAAGTTTAGAGAGATTCTTTTTTAAAACTACGATCTTATATAAAAAAGATAATTACTAACTTTTTATTATTTCTTAAATTGGAATTAAGTCGCTAGTTATTAAACCTTAGCTAGTAAAAAAGGGAAAAGGTCGTATAAAGCTAATTATAACTAAAACTTTAGGCAAAATAACGTATAGAAATGTTCTAAAAACACGGCTTTTAATAAGTATTAGTATTAAATTAATAATAAAAATCAAGGAGGAATTATTAGTTAAGTAAGAAAAGAAGATCGTTAAGAAGGAAGTAAAGGCTAAGAAAAAGGTTAAAAAGGTTAAAAATAATAAGAAAGACGAGATTATAGTAGTTCGATAAGAAGATAAAGTTTATAATAATAAATAACCTAGTATACTATAAGGATAGAAACGAGCATTCTCGTTAGTAAATAGTTTAGAGTAAACTATAATTATATTTATAATTCCTCTTTGTCCTTAGTATCGCTCGTAATTACGAAGCTATTTAATGCTCTAAGATTAATTCTAGAGTTTTCTAATCTCTACTTAACCTATATAATACCGCCCTATAGTTTACTAAGTAAAGTAACTTCTAGTTAGAGCTTATTGCGTATATACTACTTTAGATAAATACGAAGATATTAATACGTTTTAAAACAAGGATAATTAGCCTCGCTAAACTTCGTACTTTTAGCTAATATAGTTAGGGAGCCCTTAATAATTAAGGTATAAATCTATAAGGTAGCTTAAGGAAGATATACGTCTAGATTATTACTATTCTAAATAGCGTTTAATAGTTATTAAACTTAGTCTTAGTTAATTAGCTATATAAAGTCTTATACGGTTCGTAACGTAAGTTAATAATATAGTTACTATAGCTAACTAGAAATAACGTGAGGGCGACCTTTTTAATAACGAATTCGATAAGAGTTCTAAATTTATACGAAGTTAATAAAATTAGAACGAATTAGTAGTATATACGTAAATAGAAGTATAATCTAGTTAGAGAGTATATCTATATAGAATAGCCCTTAGAACTTAAGTAGTTAGAAGTATTTTTATAAACGTAAGTATACTTATATATACTAAGATATATATATTACTTACTTACTAATATACTAATCTACTTTAATAAAGACGATTTTACTAACTCTTAATCTTAACGTTATAAATACTTTTACTAAAGATTTAGTAATTACGGAATATAATTAGACTTTTTACTATTAAACGGTATTATAAAAAGTAGTAATAAATACTAGATATAAGAACGGTTTCTTTCCCTCGGTCTAAACGAACTCGTAATAGCATAAATCCCCGTTATTAAATAACGGTAAGATATTATATAAGTATATTCCGGGACGTATAGGTAGAAACCCCTATATAGAACTATATAATAAACCGCGAATAAGTATTAATACTAGCATAGATCTTAAATCTAAATAGTAAAAGCTTATCGTACGTATTTAAAGACTAAATATAATTTAGTTTAGGAGTCGTAAACCCTTTACGACGGTACCTTATTTTACTTAACCGATTTTAAACTTATTATAAAAAGGTTTTGCGATATATAAAGTATAGTTTATTTTAGCTAATAATATAAGCTTATTAGCGAACTTATATATAAAAATACTCTCTACCGTACCCTTTAGCACGGCGAGTAACCTCTAGTATATTAAAAAAGAACTCTTCTAATCGTTATTATATAATTACGAGCTATTTTAGTATTTATCGTTACTAAAGCTAATTCTGTTAACGAAGTGTTAATAATCCTATAGCCGTAATTATAAATCCTTTAAACTAGAGTTAAAAAAGGATATCTTTATTATTTAAGCATTATTAAAAAAATAATTCTTAGATACGAATTAATAGATCCTTAGAAAAGACCGTACGCTCTTCTCGTTATAAGTCCTATTTTATAAGTTAACGTTCGAAAGTTCGCTTTATAATTCTAGTACTAAAAACTATAAAGATATGTATAATAATTATATTATAAGTCTAATTACTCTCTAACTTTATAATAATTATCGTTTAATATAATAAAAGATTAATACGCGGTCGTGCTATTTTAAAAAAGTAGTAATATATAAAGTAAGAAACTAAAAAAGAAATTTTAAGTAAGAGGTAAATGTTTATATATAATTATAGCGATATATAGGGGTATCTTTTTGCTTATAAGGTCTTATAAGTATATATATAGAAATATAGACGCTTACGGGGATCTATAACGCTAAAAAGGATAGAAAAGCACATAACGATAATATATAATAAATAAAAGTTCTATAATTTTATTAGAAACGTTGAACTTTAGAAGGAGCTTTTATACGGTTAGTTACGGCCTCTTATGGGCTAAACTAAGCGCATATACTCTAGCTTATAGTTAGTAAGTACCCTACGACTCCGTAAGGGCCTTACTACTTAAGTATTAAGCCTAACCGTACTATATCCTAATATATACTTATATAAACTCCTATACTATACTATATAAGAATATCGAATTAATTATTCCTTACTCGGAGTTTATATAAGTTAGTAACGCTCCTTATAATCCTATATACTATTATATATACCCTCTTCGTTATTTTTAGCTTACTTAGCTATTTATTTAAGGGCTTTTATTATTATATAGAGGTATATAGCGGGGATAGTACCTAGAGACTTAAGTAGAGCACCGATACGGACTTTACTACGGCCCTTATAGTTACGACCGCGCTTAACGACCTTAATAAGCGTATTACGAACTAGTACGAACCGTTAGTAAACTATAAATAAATATAAGATAATATAAGGTAATATATAAGTAATAATAAGAGGCGTAACGAGCGTATATTCGTATATAGTAAATATATAGTTATAACTAGAGTAGCCCTTACTTATAAAGGTAACGTAATTAGTAAAAATACCTTTACCGGCCTTATAACGGGCGCACGACTCGGTACTAGTCTTAGTATTATTATATATAGTCGTCTAAATAGTATCGGTAGCCTAAGTACGAGTTACGGCGATATCTAGGGGTACATAACGGCTATTCTTAGTAATCTTAGAGTTAAGTTTAATCTAACGCTAGGGCTAGATTATACAGGTTAATATAGTAATATTAAATAGTATAGGGTAGTATATACTAACTTATATAATATTAAGGTTATAGATCTAATAGAAAGTTTTCGAAAGGGAAAATAAAGAGCTTATAAATAATATAAGAATCCGTATAATAAAGAAGCTATTATATAGAGGTATACGTATTAGTAAGGAGGTAAGAGGTTATTTTATAAAACATAAGGTCGTTAGGGTACTACGTAGGTTAGTATACGGGGACCGTCAGGAGCTATATACTCTCGATACGGGCCGGAACGCTATATTAAGTACTTATTATAAGTATTATACGGCGTACGCGATTGTTAAGAAAGGGAGTATCCTATACGAAATTATTAGTATATATATATAAATAGTTAATACTAAAGAAAAAAGTAAATAAAAAGAATTAAATTATAAATAGGTATATATACGTAATTATACTTATAATTGCGCGTACATTAGCCCAAGAAGAAGCACAATTACTAATTAGTAAAAATTATACTAATAATTGCGTATAAAATTGCCTAATTATACCTAATTAATATTTCTAATTAGTAAATCGCGAATATTATACTTATAATTGCGTATATAATTAGGTAATAGTAATAAAAGTAAAGTAGAAAAGGGTATAAAGTATAATAAAGTAAAATATAATCGCTAATAAGTAACTATAGGGGCGTAGGTAGATTACTTACCTTACTTAAGGAATATTAGGTTAGTTAAGAGGAAAGGGAAATTAATTAGTAATAGAAATTAGTAGGGAGGATATGCCCCCTAGCTACCCCACTTTCGCTAGGCGGCATAACTGCCCTTACGTAACCACTACTACCTACGGTCATAAGTAATTCCTTATAATAATATACGGGATTTATTATAATATTTATTTATACGTATGAGAAAGTCGCGCTATTAATGCCTAAAATTTACGGTGGCCGTAGGTCTATTGGAAAGAACGGTTTTGGCGGAGTGCCTCTTGCAGTCTGCCGTATAATAGGTCCTAAGAAGTAAAACTGTTCCAACGCTAGCTTCGTCGCCATTGAGATTTTCAACAACAATAGCTTCTTCACACCATATCTTTCTGGTATAGCATATCTCTCTTCCTCTTTATGGCCTTCTTCAATTGATCTCATCTCTCCTAATCCATAGCTCATCTGTCTTATGCTCATTGAGCCATGGATTGTGAACAGATCGAATAGAGTATTAGAGGAAGCAGACCTATATCACACCGAAAACGTTGGCAATCGCCCCTCTCATGCAGATATCACGCTGATCAGATGAGGATTTGCTTCTCCTGCTTGAGGCTCTTGACGAATTCCAGCGGCACTTTTAGAGTCTGCGCGACTACTTCAGGCGGTGTGAGAGCGAGCCACTGGGTCAAAGAAATATCCACGACTCTGTCAGACTTGTACAGCTCAATCCATACCAAGTCTTCCGTGTCAGAGGTGTTCTCGATGTAGTGTCTAGTCAACGAATTAGCAACGACACACTCCACTCCCTCGAGATGAGTGATATGCTCACCCGCTGTTGTCCGGGAAAGCCGCTGTGTCACCCGCTTCCAAGTCAAAGGTTCTCGACGCTGCACTTCCGATAAACACAGTCGCCTTGCCCTTGCCCTTGTGGAAGTAGAGCCATTCTTCGGCGTTGGGGTGCCAATGGAGCTCCCTCAGCCCGCCAGGCTTCAGGGTGACGAACGTGGCAGCAATGGTCTTGGCAATGGGGAAGTTGGTCGAGTCAATCTTTCTGAACTCGCCGCCGTTGCCGGGAACATTCTCAGGTGGGTGCTCGAAAGTGCGGTAGACGAAGGAACTGTTGCCGGAGAGGTACTGCCCCGGGGGAACCGTCACGTTCGTGGTTGCCACCGTTCCGTTCAGGATGTACGGGTTCGTGGCGGGTAGCTTGTCAAAGACGGAAGCATTGACGCCAAAGTTCCTGGCCAAGATGTCTCTTGGGGTGTGGGCCAGCCAGTCGACAATGTTGAAAGTGGTTCTTTTGAGTGTCAGTTGACTCGTTCCATACACGAGTGTCATATAGAAGAGGAAGCACCAACCCAATCTTATCAAAGTCGGCTTCGTCAAAGGCCAAGAGAAACTCGGACTCTTCAGCAACTCCTTGGACATAGTGAGCAGCACCCTTGGGGAAATACCTAGGACCAATATTAGCATGCAGTGCTCTTTGACTTCTCAGCTTGGGTCTTACCAAATATCTCCATAGTTGAGTTGTTCAACTTGGCTTTTTCCGTCTTCGCCGACGGCTCCGATGATAATCGAGCCAGAGTACACAAACCCCCACTCCGCAACCTTATGCCAATGCAGCTCTCTTACTGCTCCACGCTTGATATGCTGCTGGGCGGCTGCAATATCGTGACTCTGAGGCAAGTCCTGAATGACCTGCTCGCGGACCCAGCCTCCGTTGAAGATACGGGTCTTGGAATCAGAGAATCTCCATTTCAGGTTCGGCACCACGCCGCTGTCAGTGGACTGCCGGCCGAGATTATCCGGATTCTCTCTGTCAATTGCATTGTTGGTGCCGCCTGTGTCATTTTATTAGTTGGGTCTGGCATCGAGAAGGTGAGCTCCGTGTCACTTACCCAGGATCGGGGCACCTTTGCCACTGGCATCGATGGGCTGTCCAATATTGAATTGAGCGTCTCTCTTCGCCACTTGGGGCGAGGCACTTGTGATGGCCACGAGGCCAATGAGTCCTGTCACGGAGATTTGAAGTAGTCGCATTCTATCAGATAATGAAGAACCGACTTATGAGGAGGTGCAGAGTGTGAGAGATGAAACGAAACAGCGCAGGGAAGACAATCTGTAAAGTATATTTTATAACTGCGTCTAACCTTTAGAATACTGCCTCCAAGTTCGAAAAGACGTACTTCATTTCCTTCGACGCGATGGCGGAATTTTCATTACTATCACGTTCAACGCATCGAGTAATCATGGCGTTGAGGTTGCAGTTGCAGAAGCAACGGTTCGCGATGACGACATTGACCATTCAGCGGCATCGTTGCTTTCCGGTCGACACTATTGACTTTCCCAATTCGAGTCTCACAGGCATCTTCCCCCAAAAATCAAGAGTGCATATGCGTGTTCGATAGGTGTTGGTGTGATATTGGCTAAATGATCGACTGCAGTTGTCTTTGAATCGGGCATGCCGCTAGGTTGGACCCCGGCCATTCGACATATGTCCGAAAATAACGACATCGTGGGAAAGCGTGGGGGAAAGGCTGCTTAGGCGCTGATCCCCATCAACGGCATCTAACTAGCCTGACTGAAGCTTACTTTGACGCGGTAGACTACGGTAATTTACTTTTAACCTTGTCTTACTACAGATATTGGCTTGAATGTTACCCGCATCTTTTTTGGTAATCTTCTTTACCACAGGCCGGCCCAAGTTTTGCGTTACAAGGCCGGGGCAAAGTCGTGATCTGGGTTCAAATAGAGTTAAATCATCTGAAATGTCAAGATCATGTCAATTCACATAGCAAAAAATATGACAGAAAGACCCAGTCTTCAACGCGTTTCTCTCCTTGGCCGTATGCTCAAGAGACCAGACGTTTTCTCACAATTCAAACAAGATGTAGAAATAGCATGGCAGAGGATGTGTTGACAAGCAATCCCAGGTCAGTCCTTTCTTCTGACATAGTGAGTTTTCGTAATCCCAATCAGTCTACTATCTTCTGAACGTTGAGACCAGCAGTGCGTAAATGCCTTGAGGATGGCTGTTCAACCCGAACAGCATACTAGCCAAGCACGAACACGCTATTCGATCGTAGCTCTACCAAACTGTCTAAGATCGCCATCGTCCTACCTGGTTCATCTTCTCTGGAACCCGTTCTGCCAAGCTAGAGAAGTTAAGGTTTGATATGCCCGACGCAGCAGCAGAGCCAGAGGCGCCCCCGTTGCATGCCTCAACGTCCCTTGCCGTTCAGCCTCGCTGAGATCTTATGCGGAAATGGAATTATCGGTCCCGGATACTTGAATGAACTCGAAGTGTTATTCGTTACATATGATGCCATCCGGTACTATCGATATATGTCTGAGTTTGGTACATCTCGCCCCTGTCAATCCAACAAACAAAACACCTACGTCGTCCAGTTGAGAGATGATCTGCAACTCTTCATCTCACATGGCTTTACGCGTGGTCGCCGTCAGTGTCGATCAACTTCTTGACATTCGTTAAGCTTACTTCTCCCTCCAATGCCGAAGCACTGGGCCACACTAGCGCTGCTTGACACAAAGTTAAGACATCGTCAAGAAGTGTGCTCTACACGTCGAGCTCGCCGGGCGCCCAAGTTTCCGTGCTCCAAGCGATCGCGACATTAAAGTCTTCCCTCTTGAGGAAAAAGATGTGGCCACGATGAGCTAGAGGTTAAGGATCTCTGGATTGTGATAGGCAAGGTGTGAGTCCCGACTTCTTGGCAAAGACATGTTCAGGCATCTCTCCAACGCTGCATGACTCTGAGAAGGTCTGTTGGGTGCATCTAGATTATCGTTCTGGCTCACGGCATACTATCCTTCGACAATAGCGTAGATGATGAGGTTTATTGGCTTCATGGTGTGATTGTCTAGTGAGCTCACGTCCAGAGAAGAGAAGCGGTTGACTGTCAGACGGCCCTTATTGCAGCTCGCGATGGAGTATAAGAAGAATAGATAAGTGCCCGTAGTCTGGTGTTGGGAACATCTTCAAAAATCAGACTTCTTGGATTTCAACAAATAATTACCAGCAGCTCAATTGACTCAAGATGCTTTCTAAGATGTCTTTGGCAGCTCTCACGGGCTTCCTGCTCTCTCCCGTGGCAGCAGGGCCAGTCAACGGCAACGACTACTCTCCTGCCAGCAAGAGAAGTCCTCTGGGGATCAGTCTGCCCCCTCTGATTCCTTCTATCCCGGGAGTCACCGAGCCTCTGGCCTCCAATGCCCCTCCTCTCCCCATTCTTCAAATCCCAACGCCTCCTCTCGAGAGTCCTCCTTTCACCGGCGCCAACATCAAGCCAAAGAAGATTGGCTACTTCTGGACTGGAGCTGGTGACAACATCCATAAGGACTTCTTGGTCACTGCCAGTTTGGACGATGTGAGTGATGCTTTTGTCTCTACTTAACACTCAGTGGGTTGAGCAATGCTTACAGCCGTTCTCGCTTTTAGGACACTTTCGGTCAAATTATTGCTCTCACCGATGTGCCCACGAGCGGAAACTCTCCTCACCACCTGGGTAGCTCTCTTGATGGCAAGACACTCATTGGAGGCGGTTTACTGTCTCTGCTTAAGACTCAGGACACGGCCTTCTACTTTGATGTCTCTAATCCCTACGCTCCCAAGTTCAAGAAGTCTAACCGAGCTCTACTGAGTTCCATCGTCGACGAAATCCGCGCCAAGCCAGAGGGGTAAGTCACCACCACTACATGCCATGACTCTGTCCTCGTCATGATTCCTGTCATTCCCAAACGTTCCCAGGGAAGATGAGAAGTGCTGACATTCTACTGTGACAAGTGGATTCTTCATCACGTACATGGGCAGTGCTGTTGGAACGTCTCCCGGCCGTCTGGTCGAGACCAACGCAGAGGGTGATATTATCCATGAATGGCCAGAGGATGTCGCTGGAACACTCAACATTCTCGGCGAGCAGTTTAGTCCCCATGGTCTGGCTGTGGATTTCAACAAGGGAATTATCTTGACTTCGGACTTCGTCGTGCCTATCACAATTCTCAAGCCGACGTTGGGAATCCAGAAAGCAAGCACCCTGCGCCTGTGGAACTTGTCCGACAGAACAATCATCTCGACCATTACGATCCCTGCCGTAAGTGCTCTACCAGCTTCGGAGCGAACGACAAAAATCTAATGGTTTCTAGGGCTTGGGCATTCAAGATGTTAAGTTCATCCCCGGCAACCCTGAGAGCGCTGCTATTGCCACCGCTGTTGGCCCAGGCCAAGTCTGGATCATCTACCCATTCCGCCGCGATTCGTCTGGGAAGCAAGGCGTTGCTGAGCTGCTCTTCGACCTGGGCTCCAAAGCCAAGGACTCGTTGGCTATCTACTCCGACATTACCGACGACGGCAAATTCGCATACTTCACCATCACTCTGGGCAACCACGTTGCAGCACTCGACATCTCCGACCTGAACAACGTCAAGAGACTGGATGACCCCAACGAGACGCAGCCAATCATTGGACCTCACTACGTCAAGATCAGCCCGGATAAGAAGAACCTGCTTGTCACTGGATACTTCGTGCAGGGTGGTGATGTGAGTCACGCGTCTCTCGTTATGTTTGACATTCTTGTACCGAGGTTGTTTACTGACATGTTATTCGTGATAGATTTCCATTGTCAACACACCTGGAGATTACAAGGGTCATTGGCTCGACATTCTCCCCGACGGAAGCCTCAGCTTCAACCGATCAATCGACTTTGAGAGCATCTTCACCCGCGACCGTGGCGGTGCTCGACCTCACTCGTCGGTCATCTTCGACTTGACCGACCCCAAGAACCCCAAGTATTACTAGGGTCCTGCTTGCCACAGCTCCGGCTCTTGTTGAGCTGCTGATCTGATGCTCTATCAGACCTGGAACATAAGGATTTGGAGGAGGAACGAACCCTACGGAAGCAACGACGCCCTTCTTTTCTCTTGAGCTATAGTACCCGATTGTTCCTTGGTTATGTTCAGTTTAATTTGTTCCGCTTGTAACTTCGCGCTTTACCTATGGCGCTCTATCTTATGCGTCGCTTAGTAATTATCATTGTTAGTAACGTAGCATGGTGCCTCTCGTAGCCACGACTTCGTGTGTGACCATGTTTGAGAATATTGAATTTTCAAAAGTTCGAATTTAAGATCCAGATGTTTTTGAGCACTATCTAAGAATGAACTTCATCTCAAAACGGAGCTGGTCATCATGGTAAGACTCGGTGCTCGAGATTCGCGCACTAACAATTTCGTGCTGCGTGCGTCATTCGTCCGCCCCTCCCTTACCTCTAGAGGTCCGGCCGGACGTTCCGTGTCGCAACTGCCTGGCAGCGCACTGCTCTCGAAGGCTTGACGCTAACACCTTATTTTGTCCCATGATCCATTCCCATCTTTGTAATCTACACTTCACTTCATCCATGTCTTTTTGATACCCCATTTCTTGTAGGCTCAGACAAAATGCCTGAAGAACGGAGCGCCGAAAAGAGACCCGCTTTGCCGGCGGCGTCTCAAACAAGGTCCCCACCGAGCTCCCGGAGAGCTCTAGTCTGCATATTCGGCTTCATTCTATCATTTCTGGTTGTTTACGGACTTTATACCCCATGGAGCAGCTTCATCGATACAGGCAGATGGTTTCCCGGGACATTCAATGAACTCGACATCGATGCAGACAATGACTTGTATCTCGTCGGTGCTGGCCGAGCCGACATTACCGGCCCGGTTGTGGAAATCAACATGATGGGTTACGCAGACCCCAAACAGCTTGGCACTGGCCTTCGACAGAGATTGTATGCCCGAGCATTCATTGTAGGAAGCACCGAACGACGCAACGACAGGTTCATCTACCTCGTGCTTGACACACAGTCGGGAGACACAGCTGTTCGTTACGGTGTACTTCACGGGCTCGCTGAGCTAGGCTTCGACTACTCCATGTATGGACATCACAACTTGGCACTGACTGGGACACACTCGCACTCTGGCCCGGGCGCCTGGCTCAACTATCTCCTACCGCAAATCACGAGCAAAGGCTTCGACCAGCAAAGTTACAGAGCCATCGTTGACGGTACCTTGTTGGCCATCCGTCGTGCACATGAGAGCCTAGAGCCGGGGCATCTCAGTATTGGCTCAACAAAGGTCACTGGCGCAAACATCAACCGCAGCCTGTACTCGTATATGGCGAATCCGGAAGAAGAACGTGCCAAATATAACGTCAGCGCTGAGGATGACGGGTCTGTTGAGAAAGACTTGACATTACTCAAGTTCCAACGAGCGTCAGACGGGAAGAGCATCGGTGCCTTGACATGGTTTCCCACCCACGGCACATCCATGCTCGGCAATAACACTCTCATTTCGGGGGACAACAAGGGAGTTGCAGCATGGCTATTTGAGAAAAGTATGCGAAAGTCGTCTGATGCGACCAAGGGATTTGTCGCTGGATTCTCCCAGGCCAATGTGGGCGATGTGAGTCCAAATGTGCTAGGCGCTTTCTGCGAGGACACCGGCGAGCCTTGCGACTTCAAGACAAGCACTTGCAGTGACGGGAAAAGCCAAAAGTGTCACGCCAGAGGACCATTCTTCCGCGAGAAGGATGAAGGTGCCTCGTCTTGCTTTGAGATCGGCAAGAGGCAGTACACAGCTGCTAAGGCGCTATTCGATGACATGGGATCCAAGTCTCAGCGAGTTCGTGGCTCGTGGGTAAAGTCTTTCCATGCCTTCCACAATATGTCAGAATTCCACTTCGAGCTTCCCAACGGAACGGAAGTGAGAACCTGCCCTGCAGCGTTGGGCTACTCATTCGCAGCTGGAACGTCTGATGGTCCTGGGGCTTTCGACTTCACCCAGCACAACTCGAACTCGACTAATACGAACCCTCTATGGAAGGTTGTTGGCGGTTTGTTGAAGGCACCAACGGAAGACCAAGTCGCCTGTCATTCCCCCAAACCCATTCTACTCGATGTTGGCGAAGTGTTTAACCCATACCAATGGACACCCAACATTGTAGACATTCAAACATTCAGAGTCGGCCAGCTGATTATCATTGTCAGCCCGGGAGAGGCGTCGACCATGGCGGGAAGACGATGGAAAGATGCAGTCAAACACCAGGCCGAGTCCTTGTTTGCTGAAGAGACTGATGCGAAGCCGGTTGTGGTGATTGGAGGACCAGCAAACAGTTACACTCATTACATTACAACACCACAGGAATACGGGTAAGCTTTCATACGTGGCACTCTATCGAGCTCGGCACTAATTTTGACAGAATACAACGATACGAGGGTGCTTCAACTCTGTATGGTCCTTACACGCTGGATGCATACATTAACCGGACGCTCAATTATCTCCCGACGCTGGGAGCTTCGTTCGCCGAAGGACCTCCTGCTCACGCTGGAGGACCTTATCCTCCAGACAACACAAACCGCTCCCTGAGCTTCATCACTGGCGTAGTGCGAGATGGCACACCCGTTTTCCGCAGCTTCGGCGACGTCAAGACTGACGTGGAGGACAAATACGCCATCGGGGACGCCGTGAGAGCCACATTTGTCGGAGCTAATCCGCGTAACAATTTGCGCCTGGAACAGACGTACGCAGCTGTCGAGAGATTAACCATTGACAAAGGGGCCATCAAGAGATGGGACACCGTGCGGACCGATTACGATTGGAACGTGATCTTCCACTGGAAGCGGACGAGCGACATACTCGCCACGAGCGAGGTTGAGATTGTATGGGAGACGGAGAGCGATGCGAAGCCGGGGACGTACCGCTTCCGCTACTATGGGGATTCCAAATCGCTGGGCGGAAAGATCACAAGTTTTGAAGGAGTCAGCGGGCAGTTCAAATTGCACTGAGGTCTGGTTATAGGGAGGTTTGTTCTAGAGTCGGGAACCGTGGAAGAGGAATCATGCAATCTGTGGCTTTACATGAGTCTTTGTTGATTAACAACAGCGCTATCCAGAGCACACAACAGGGCTCAGCTTTCAAGAATGTTACAAGTCTTTCGACGATTCGGTATTTATTGAACACGACCCAAATCCTTGGACTAGTCGGGACATTGCCATTAGCATTCATTCGCTTCAAAGCCATTTCAAAAAGTTGGTTCACGGGACCAAACACATACCTCATACCCAGGAGGACACGGCGTAATACAGTTCCAGAAACCATCGCCGTATCCGTGACACTCGTACTCGCCGTCGTCATTGTCCGTCGTAATGGGCTTGCTGCATGGCGGGAGGTCCATTCTGCCCTGGGCGTTACCCTTCTACCTGGCGCAGCCCATGCAGGAGCCGTACTTCTTGCCCGGAGCGGTGCACTGTCGGGCGCAGCGGCTGCTGCAGCCGGCTACGTCGTCGACGCTTTAGTCTGCAAAGAGCCAGGCGTAGTCTCCGGGGGAGAGGTTGCGGTTCGAGGAGAAGCCTGGGGAGCAGGCTTGGGCGAGGGTTGCGCTTGCGCAGAGCAAGGCGGCGGCGATGGCGGTTGTTGTAAGACGCATCTTTGGTTTCCGGGGTTAAGATATTGGGGGAGAATGCTGCTCTTTGGCCTTTGGGGTGTCTTGTGAAAGGACGACTCTATACGAGATTTCTCACGAAACCGGTATGTGGAGGCAAAACAGAGTGAACGAGCAGAAGAGCTAGGCCATGTGGAGGTGGGAGTAAAGACCGACGGTCAGTAGTACGGACATCCGTTGGCTGTCATTTATACGACGTTCTGCTGGTCTTGTACGGAGTAGTCCTCTGCATGATCATGTTCGGCGAATAACTGCCTTCTTGAATGACTAGGCCGCAAGTACGCGGGAATTGGAGAGGATATTGAGCAGAAAAAGCTTATACCGATGTCCTGTACCATGACTTCGAGACTCGAGAGCATCGTAATATACTAAGTCCAATGGAGTGCTCCGGTTCTTTCTTACAGGAAAAACCCTTTAATTAACAATCTACACGCCAGGAGGGGAGTTCTGAAGCTTAGTATACGGACCTCGTGGACGGCTGACTCTTTCAGACAGTTGGGGTATTGTAAGTCCGAAGTTCGAGGTGGACATCATCAATTATAGTTTAATAAGTTCTCGCGCTCGGCACACTTAGGGGCCGAGTACAGACAAGTCGAGTCAGAGTCAGTATTCTTTCGGTATCGCAATTCTTGACGAGCAACTAGTTGAGATGTGTAAGTACACTGGTTGAATTACTTATGTGCCATTACCGACCAGGCCTGCCACCACGATCAAGACACAGCAAGGAAGAAGGAGGAGCATCTAGTCTAGAAAAAATCGATAGAGTATGGCAAATTCCTGATGCCCATCTTAGCTCTTAAGCCAAAGGATCTGCGTAGTTGTTTGCTGCTGTATTTCTTTTCTTTTCTTTTTTCGTGTACTTGGTAGCTCAGGATTCGCCAGCACGGCCTAGTGTTGATGCCAGATAGACAGACGGCTTTTCAATGCGGGTACCGTTGCATAGACATTTATAGCTCCTTGTGTCGAGTGATTTCCCTCGAAAGTCCGGTTCTTATGTAGGTGGATCGTTTGCGTCGGTCACAAGCCGGGGAGAACGATCGGTTGTAAGGCACCGTGGTTGACGTGAAAAGTGTACAAAACTCGCGAGGGTCCCCTCTGAGAATTGCTTCTTCTCGAATTCTTGTGAGTTGGACAAGAACCCCTGGTCCCGCGTCGGGCGCTGCCGAGACAAGCCTCGACCTGACACCCGCCGCGCATGTCTTGGCCCCTTGAGCGGCGCCCCTCCTTCAAGTCTTTCCTCCCGGCGCCATGTCTCTTGATCAAACAACCAGCGCCGGCCGAAGAACCTCCGGACCTTGAGTAAATGTATTCAAACCATTGAATTCTTGTTTGTGACTTGAAAGGTTGTCCGAACTTGTTGACTGTCTAATACGTACGATATCAGATTGCCCAGTCGGCAGGCACCCCTACCCATTGGAATGCAGCTGTCACAGTTCCTGCAGGAGACAACTCTGCCGGCCAGGGGGTTTAGGTGCGGTGAGATGCCGCCACCAATAGCGGCCTGCAGCAGGAGGAAACAAGGAGACGGACGACTCCTTCCGCGCGGAGTTGGACCCGCCCCGCTGGAAACCAACAAGCCCAGGCCCCTGTGTCTCGCTGCAGCTGCAGCTCCCTGGCCCGGTGGGTGGTGTGTCACGACATGGATGAGTGTGAGTTGGATACAACCAGTATTATATGAACAAACTGCAGACCTCGCATTTGACTTTTGCGATGAGCAATCCCCATTGGCGATGACGTCTCCTTGTTTTCTCAGAGAGCAAACTCGATGAGTAATATCGGACCTCAGTGGGTGTCAAGAGAGGCAAACAAGCTCTTTATCATCTCCTCATCATCACGTTTCGACGTGGCATGGTCAAGGCAGCTAGATGCTCATTGAACAGCTCCCCCAAAGCTCCATGTGTATTTTCACCATAACAAATCACATGCCACCAATTGCTAAATGGCATTGTGTGAACAAAAGGCTAGATTGCAAGGGTCTCTTTTTAAGCTAAAAAAGCTAAGCAAGCTCCTTTCCAAGACTCCAACTCAACCACGAGATGGGCCATAATGGGGTTAGGGGGGTGTTTGCTAGTTTCGGAGACGCAAGACCCGAAACCAGAGCTTCGACCCCTACCTGCACCTTGGGGCTTCCCAGATGGGACCCCCGACCCCATCGACGTTTCCGGTCCTTCTTTTGTTTCTTCCATGGCAGATGTGTGACAATTCTTCCTTTTTGTTCTGCATTCCTTCTCTTTTTCTTCTTGTCGTCGAGGGACTTTCTTAACTCACTACGTCTTATAGCTTTCTATTATTGCTGTGCAGGCATCAAACTCCTCCCCCGGATTTGATATACAAGGTCTTGAGATTATCAAACCAACCCGGGGCTTCGACTGGTCTCGGACCCCTCCTCCCATTGACCTCATTGTATCCAACGGGCGATAAGCTATTGTCATCACCAGGCTTCACTTGGGTTATCCTCGTGCCGCCGTGTGCCCCTAGGTGACATTTCGCCAATTCAAGCTCCCAGAGCATTTGGCACCAACATGGTATCGTCAGTCTTTGTGCTCGTTGGAGCTGTGGTCGCCTATGGCGTATATGCCTACGTCTCCGGCCTGCAACGCAATATAGCAGAAGCAAAGAAAGTTGGCTTGCCATATATCGTCACCCGTACGTGTTCAAGGTGTCCACAATGTTTCTTTGGTGTGAGAAACTGACCATGAGAAAGCCGCATCGCCCTTTTCAATAATATGGCAGCTCACCCACAAGTTCTGGATACCCATCATCAAGTGTTTTCCGAAATCGTGGTGGGAAAACTGGCTCGAGTTAGTTACTTGACTGGACTGCTCCGTCCATTGCGGCGCCCCTGCTGATCCCAGTGCCTCGCAAATAGACTCCTCATACCGAATTGGTCCTATAATCTACTTCACAAGCCTTTTGAACGCATTGGCGAGACCTTTATGATCGTGTCGGCCTTTCAGATCCTCGTCCTGACCGACAGCGCCGAAGCCATCCACCAGATCACACAGCAACGCGAAAAGTTCCCAAAGCTTGTTGAGACGTACGCCATCTTGAAGCAGTTTGGCGACAATGTCCTGACCACCGAGGGTGCGGTCTGGCGCATGCACCGCAAGGTCACATCCGCGACCTTTAACGAGAAGAACGCCTCTCTCGTCTTTGCCGAATCGATCAAGCAGGCGCAGAGCATGACGCGCAAGTGGCTAGGCCCAGCGGGGGAAAAGAGCAAGGAGACTATTCAGACGCTGGATCACGATACGATGCGGCTCGCTCTCAACATTATCAGCTACGTGGGATTCGGAATGCGCCTGCTCTGGCCGGGACAGTCACTGCCCGATGGAGCAGACCCGAAGCTTACAAAATACAGCTCGCTCGAGGCGGCCCCGGGACACACGATGAGCTTTGCCGATGCCATTGCCGAGATGCTGGAACATATCTTGGTTCTGTTACTGGTACCGCACAAGATTTTGAAGCTGCTGCCTTTCAAGTACACAAAACAGGCCGTTGACTCGCACGACAACTATGTTCAGTACATCGACGAGCTGATGCAGGACAAGATTGAGGATCTGCAGAACGGCGACCACGGCGACGCCGGCATGGACCTCATGGGCCAGCTTGTGAGATCAAAATACGGGGACGGAGCGGATGCCAATGGGGCTATTAACGGAACGCTATCAAAGGGAAAGGAGTCCAAGATCCCTCAGCTGTCCAGATCGGAAATCTCGGGCAACGCCTTCATCATGTTAGTTGCGGGACACGAGACGACGGCGAACGCGATGCACTTTGGTCTGATTGAGATTGCCTGCAACCCGGCTGTGCAACGCCAGCTCCAGAAGGATATAGACGGCATCTTTGGCGATAACGATCCGAGCACGTGGAACTACGAGAACACGGTCAACCCGATGTTGGCGTCCATGCTGGGCGCCTGCATGAACGAGACGCTGCGGATGACGCCGGCGGTGGTGGAGATCCCCAAGAAGGTCAGCCCGGAAGGCGATGGCATCATTACGCTGGACGGAGAGAAGTACGTGTTGCCAAAGGGGGCAGATATCTCCATCGTGGGCGTGGCGGCGCACCGGAACCCGCGTAATTGGCCGTCGAAACCGAGCAAGATTTCGGGGGCGGATCACGACCTGGATGACTACGCACCGGAGCGGTGGTACAGGGCCAGCTCGAAGACGGCGGCAGATGCCAAGACCGGCGGCGAGGCGGAGGAGGACTACGGCGGGTACAGGGGCTCGGACACGAGCGAGAAGATGTTCCGGCCGGTGCGGGGGTCCTACGTGCCCTTCTCGGACGGGCCGCGGTCGTGTCTGGGGCGGCGTATCGCACAGGTTGAAATTATTGCCGCCCTGTCGGTGGTATTTCAGCGGCACAGTCTTGAGCTGGCGGTGGACGAGTGGGCCTCGGATGCCGAGGTGGAGGCCATGGGTCCGGAGGAGAGGCGGACGCTGTACAAGAAGGCGCAGGATAAGTGCCGGGAGACTGTGAAGAAGGCGTCGACGATGTTGACGCTCAAGTTACCGCAGGGGATGACTGTGCCTATCCGGATTGTGCCGAGAGGACAGGAAAGGTTTGTCGATATTGTCGACTCTGCTTAGAGTAGGTGAAATCAGTAGCTGGCTTGCCTAGGCCTGGCTAGTGAAATTGTATTTTCAAAGCTGTATAGTGGTTGCTCTAGAATGGATATATGGGAATACCCGGGAAGGGACAAGGCGGAGAGATGGCTAGGAATTACATATGCATGAAATTGAGGCTAAAATAGCAATTAATCTGAGAAATTCAACCCATCAGCAGGCCATCGAGTTGATCTTGTGTAAGATGGTGATGAGGTGACTGATTGGCTGAGATGTTGCGGTTGTCCCGGCAGCTCATGTTGATCGCGAGGGGCTTCAAGGTGTTGACAACTTCGCGTTCGGTATATCGAATGCACGGCAGCGGAGTGGGAGAGAAAAGAAGGCCACGTGTTCTCGTGAGTATCCTCACATCATCCATGAACAGGGTGCTTGCTTGACCTTCGTTTATTTGGCGTCTTCTTTATCAGCGGGAGATCACCGGCCAGTCGCGCGCAGAGGCCAGCGACTAAACCGTTTGTTTACATGCCTTGCCTTTTTCGGACAGCTCAGGTGGGTCTGATTGGTCACAGCCGTCCACTCACCTTAATAGCAGTCAGCACCTCCGTCACGTCGTGTCTTCTTCTGCGACGGGAGCCCACCTTCTGTGCTTTTGCCGCTCCCGGGAGAGGAGGCAGAGGGCGGAAAGCGCGCTAAACCAGTCGCAATGTCTACTGGACGTCCACACTGGCACATCCCCCCCCCCCCCCCCTTTTCCCCAGATCAGATAGTATCAGCGCACCTCGATTGCCTGCTGTATGTAGCGATGGCAGCTGGAGCAGGCAGTCACGGCTTATGGTAGCATTCACCTAGCAGCGATGGGAGTCCCGTTGCGTCACTTCCCATAGGACCACAACAAGGGGGCCGAGGAAGGTAAACAACGAGCGCTTCGACCATTTTACCCCGTCGAAACCCCCCGTAATCCACACGTTAATCACACCCGACCTCAGCAGGACCCGACACGACCCTTACAAGTTACAACCTAGTTCTTCAGCCCAGCTATCGTTGCCGTTATCACCACCGCATCCATCCAACTGCCCCTCCAAAATCGTCACCCTTTCAAAGTACTTTCCACTGCCACTACTAAAGGACAATCTGCCCTGCATTCACTGCAATTCTTCTACAAAGGCACCATTGCAATCGATTCCCTAGAGTCGCCAAGTCTGCGCGATTCATCTGATACCCCTTTTGATTAACTTTAACTCCATTTCAATCACTAAACAATGTCGGGCGCAAACTCGTGGTTGGCGAGGCAGCGGAAGAGCGACCTCGTCGAGATTGCCGAGCTGACCGGACTTACTGGGTGAGCATTTTCCTCTTTTTTTCTACGGACGCGACGAATTTCTGCAGCTGTGACGGCTTTCTTGTCGCTCTGCAAGTCAGATTCGAGCTATGGGTGCGCTGTTGTCGCGTCGGTTGCGACTGACGTCAAAGCTGATTGAAGCGCATCGAGCTGTCGCAGAGAGGCCCACGATGCTATTCAGACCACGCAAAAAAAAGCTAATAACGCGCTGCTTTCAGGTACGAGAATCAGAAAAAGGCCGACTTGGAAGTCACCCTCGATGAATACCTCGCCGAGAACACGATCCAGTTCTCCCAAAACCCCAAGCTTGCAGGCTACTACACCAGTCGCTCCAAGGCTGCCGGCTCACCCGTCAAGAGGGAGGCTCCCTTGACCGATCTCGTCAAGTCCACGCGCCGCAGGGCGACGAGAGCCATCGAGGAGCTCCAGCCCGAGCCCGAGCCAGAGTAAGCCATACCTGCCACTCCTCTACGCGATGCGCCTCAGAGGTCATCTAGATCCCTGAATCGCGACTAACACGCGTCACAGAAGAGCCGAATCCTCAAGCCCGGAGCCTGCCTTCTCCACCGCACTGGCGATGCGAACTCCCGCCCGCAACCTCTCTCTTGCGAGCCGCATTCCTCTGCCCGCGACGCCCGCTGATGTTGCTGAGGCCGTCGACCGTCACACTGTCGCTCTGCGCGAGCGCGCGACGGAACTCTACGACCAGTCTGGCATCCAGGAGGGCACCCAAGCTGTGCGCTCCTCCCTGTCAACCGTCACGTCGGTGCTGTTCACCGTGGCCGCGTTCGAGGCGTGGAACTTGAGAGCAGAGGTCTTGCCCCTCCGCTACGCCTTCACCATCCCCGCGATCCCGGCCCTGGGCACCAACTTCTACCCCGTTTACGTACCTGACGCGTTCTTGTTCGTGACCTCGTCCTTCTGGTCGCCTGTCACGCTTTGGACCCTCACTTCTGTCCTTATTCCCTCCTTATTTGGGTACTTCTACAATCTGAGCGCGGCGAGCCATCCCCAGCCTCGCGGCCGCAAGTCGTCGACCGTTGAGTACAACGTCGACCCCTTGGTCTTCAGCATCGTCAAGGCTCTGATCTCGTTCGTTGTTTACGCCCAAAAGGTCAACTTTGGCGGCTGGATCAACGAAAACTCGATCGGCCGCATCAATGGTGCTCTGTATGGAGAGTGGAAGGGCATCTTGACTGGGGCTGCCATCACCGGGCTTGTAAGCCTCTACGACGCCGTGCTGAAGAAATAGGAGCCATCTGCTCGGAACACGACACTTTCTCGAGCTCCTCGAGCACATGGGACTCCTTCCAGCAGTCCGCGGCGCACAAGGGGAAGAAATACACGGAAGCTTCGCAATCGTACTGTTTGAACCCTCGCATTGCGCTAAATCAGGCGCTTTGCTTCTTTCTTTCTCGTCACTCAATGGCGGCGTTCTGGGCGTTCCATCGGCGTCACACGTGGCTCTTTTGGCTGATACCTTTTTCAAATTTGCGAGTGAGATGCTCATGACGATGGCCAACATCGCCTCTGGTTTCCGGAGAACACAGGCCCCTTGGACTGGTTCGGCAGATTTCTTGCTAGAGCGGTGGCCTTCGTTCAGGAGACTGGGCGCGACTTGTCCGGTTATTGTTCTTGTGGGATTGGAATCTTGTTGCCTTTTTCTACAATTATAGTGTGATTCAGTTCTAGCGGTCATGGGTATTGGTGGATGGGCGGCAGAGTTTCCCTCTTGGCGAAACGCATGTCGACAGATTCTTACACCTTGGATCTGGGAGGGAGGGCGCTAAGACTGCTCTGGGTGTTTTGCCCTTGTGGAAGTCACGAGAGATGACCTGAGGAAATATACTGCTTTTGAAGTTCTACCCCATTTCACTTTGCCTGCGCTTTACTCTTTGCTTGGCTGACAGTGTCTGGTCCGCAACGTGGATGGCGAAACATAATTTAATCATGGACAGCTAAGACACTGAAGCACGACACACGATGCTAGTCTTTGAAGGGAACAATGGCGGGGTGAATCCCTTGTGTTTGTAGGGCTCTGATCATAGTGCCCAGAGCCGACCTCTGCCTTGGTCCGTTCCTACGTGTTGTAGCCTTTGCTAGCCAATGAGAAGGGAAACGGCAGAGAGATAGGATAATTAGTCGAGCAGAGCCATCAGATGTATGATATCAGCTCAAAATTGCACGACCTCGACAGCCACTCTCACCAATGACACTTAGAGAGCAACTGACTACTCGATATCATGGAGGGTAGGCAGTCTTCACCTGCTGACTACCAACCTAGTACTGCCCAAGGGAGCATGGATTTCTGCGCGACTGCACCACAGCAAAACCACAGCAAAACCACAGCAAAACCACCTAAAAGTTCTTAGAATTGGGTAGTCATGTGGCAAACGCTCCTAATTATTTGCTTCCGGTAGTGAAAGACTACCTGGTACACCAGACGACTGTACTCATGATAGATGTTCCGCTTTGATGACGGGCATGCTCCCCCACGCGCTTACATAAGGCACGTCCAAGCACCCGGACCATCCCGGCAGCCGGCCAGCCAATCAAAACGCCGCTAATGCAATTAGCGAGAAAAGAGGCGAAAACCATCAACGCTCGTCGACAACGTCAACCATCTTTCCCGAAAAGAGAGCCCCCCCGACCGTCTGCCTTTGAAAGTCGTCCTCCGCCGGCCGCCCCTCCCCGCGATAAACCCTCTCCACTCCTCACCAACTCAGTTTCTCCCGAAGAGGAATCGAACCAACTCGGATCACCAAGATGCTTTCCTCCACGAGGACAGCGGCCTCATTGGCCCTGCGAGGTAAGCTCTCCCCCGAGTCGTCGTCGTCTCCGGTCTACCGAGGAACCGGGACCGCAATCACCACACCATCAATCTCCCTTCGCGGGCTATCCAATTGCGCGGCTACCCGGACGATATCCCACGAGACCCTGTCATCAATCGCCAAGGAGACAATGGATGTGTGTCGCGGTCTCAATTGGAGCTCTTTTCGCAATGGGGGAGGAAAGAGAAAGCGGAAACATTTGACTGACCTCAATTGGCCACTATAGCGAAGCCCACCGCGTCCATCACCCCCTTCAGAATCGCCGCCGCCTCGATCTCCTCCTCGTCACGAAAGGACGCCAGCCCCGCCGCTGCGCACTCGACCGGCCTCATCAAGAAGGAGCGCAAGGAAGTGCCCCTGGTTAGCCAGGAGGGCACCAAGGGTGTTTTGCAATATGCTCTGTACGGCCCCCTGTGTCCGCCCTGTCCCTCCTCATCACAAAACCACGCCCGATATCGATCAAAAGGAGCTCTTCTCCCAATGGCAATAGACACTAATCAAGCAACCCGTCTCACAGCACCTCCCTCGACGTAATAACGAACTGGGCTCGTCAGTCCTCCCTCTGGCCCATGACCTTCGGTCTCGCCTGCTGCGCCGTCGAGATGATGCACCTCTCCACCCCCCGCTACGATCAGGATCGTCTCGGAATCATTTTCCGTGCCTCCCCCCGCCAGTCCGACGTGATGATCGTCGCCGGCACCCTCACCAACAAGATGGCCCCCGCCCTGCGCCAAGTCTACGACCAGATGCCCGAGCCCCGCTGGGTCATCTCCATGGGCTCCTGCGCCAACGGCGGCGGCTACTACCACTACTCGTACTCCGTCGTCCGTGGCTGCGACCGCGTCGTCCCCGTCGACGTCTATGTCCCCGGCTGCCCCCCGACCTCCGAGGCCCTCATGTACGGCATCTTCCAGCTTCAGCGCAAGATGCGCAACACCAAGATCACCCGCATGTGGTACCGCAAGTAGATTCGCTGCCTCGTTGCAAAACTTCTCTGCGTTTTGGAGAGTCGGGGAAAACGAGAGGACGGAGAACGGATCACGGATTGAAAACGAGTCGGAGAGAATATCGAGACGGCGTGGCCAAAGGTGGGCGGTACTTTTTTGCTGGACCGCACATCCAGTAAAAGAGAGGCAACTGGCGGTCCAGTAGAGGAGGAAAATGCCGAGGCCCGGAAAGAAGAGATTGAGGCACACCAGGCACGTCGGGGCTCTTTCATAACGGCAAGACTTGGGCTTCATGTTTTCTTTTGTATGCGGTTGCGTGCGTGGGCGTGGCTATGTACATATGCGGAGGTTTTCATCCGCAAACGATCGCGGTCGTGTAGATTACAAGTTCTGCCATCATTTCAAAACCATGTTTAACTGATCTCGCAGCCCCGTGTCGTGAGACGATCCCACCTTGGTGTGTATTGATGCCAGAGGGGAGGCTTCAGATTCAGATAAGAATAGGACGCAAAGTCGGCTCATCGACAGCCATCGCGTTACCGAGTTTCATGGCTCTGCGACGTTGACCGTTACTTCTTTTTTGCTCTCTTGTGAAGGTTGCCTTAGGTCTGTTCTCCCACACCTATACTCAGGCCAAAGTAGACACTCTTTATCAGTCCAGAGCTTAGCAGAGAAAGAGAGACACAGACACACGCAGTGGCACTCTCAAATGAGGTATGTATGTATATAAACTATATATCTGATGCGGATATCGCACTGGAGTTGTGATGCCCGAGAATAATCAAATGCGCCCGTCATCCCTTTGCTTAGCTTTCCTGTCTCTTGCCCTCGGAAGGCCCTGGTCGTTCGAGCATCTCTCTCTCTCTCTCTCTTTCTCTCCTCCCCGAGGCGGTAAATTAAGTCCCTCCTTGCTGCAGACTCACTTCGCAGACATCTAAGGTTATCGATGCAAATTTGCCACACCCAAGGAGCTTTTTGGTACAACAACAGTTTCCCCTTCGACAACTCTGCTCGTACTTTGCCACATTTCGACTCGAGTCGCTTCGTCTCGTCATCACTTTCCACTACCCCACCGCATATAGAAAGAAGAAGAATCAGAGGTTTATTCCAAGTATCCCTACCGCACGCCGAACATCCGAATGAATTTGATGCTGTGAAATCATACTAGCAGTAGCTTCGAACCGAGCCCACCCCAACGTGTACTGGATGCAATGTGCTTCGCGCATGCTCTCCTCACATACGGCGGTGAAGATCCAGCCACTACGTGGCGAAGGCTCGTGCTTTCATCGTCCTTTTTGCGCATGCTTAAACGCATACGCAAAGACATGAGCCCCATCGGACGTATGAGGCATCTATTCTTGACCGAAGCCCATAGTCTCTTCAACGGCAATTGTAAGCTTCTGCTGGAGCATTTCCAGACTCTTGTATGGCGGCAGGTCCAGTCGGTTGAAACTAGAACAAGGTTAGCGGTTGAACTTTAGCATGCAGCGGGTGAGAGTATCTTACCATGTGTGCGCCTTGGGAAGATTGTTAATCTCTCCAGCCTTTTCGATTGTAAATCTTCTGGGACCGTCACTTCCTTGCAAATCCTTGAAACCGTTGACCGGGATACGCGATGTACCCGTCGCGAATTGAAGTAGACGCGACTTCTGCTCTCCATCCCATGAACGAATCGTCTGCCAGAAGAACTGAATGACCTCGTCCGACTCTGTGTATCCGCGGTAATCGGTGTGCTTCTTCCAATCATCCACATCAATCTCAGCAATACCACCAATGAGCAACTCAAGCTCACGTTCATCGAAAACGTTGACCAAGTCCTGAGGGATGAGCTCGTGGAAGCCATCCTTGAAGGCTTGGAATTGCTCCGCAATACGTTTCTCGATTCTCCACTTCACCATGAGATCAACGTACTCCTTCTTGTTCTCGTTCGTGACGTCGATGTCGCGACCGCCGGGAATGAGGTCCTCCACGGTCATAACGCCGAAGCGCTCGTCCTCAGTGGAGAATGTCTGTTCCAGAATTCCTCCAGAAATGTCGTTGTCAAGCATCCACTGCAGAGAGCGATGGAAGTCGGCATCCACACCTTCCATGTCGGCTAGAACGACCGACTTGCCCAGGATCATCTTGTACAGGGCTCCGATGAAGAAGGCATCGAGGAAACGACGGTGGAAAATCGCCAGACCAACAACACGACCAATGAACTTGAAGTAGTTCAGATGCTCGGGGTTGATACCGGAGTGGGGGTTGATTTGAAGGGTGTAGTTGTCGTGGGCGGAGTACTCGAACAGGCAGTAGAACGGGTTGAACATCTCGTGGGAGAGAAGGAAGAAGAATTCTCTGGACAGACCACCATAATCCAAACCATCCTCACCATCGAATTTGATCATGAGACGCTTCTTCAAATCAGTAGCAGACTGCCGAGTGATTTCTGCAAAGGAGTCCTCAAAGATATGAGACCGCCGCACCTTGATGTGGCACTGTCCGGAAAGGATGCGCATCGCAGGTTGCGAGCGGAAGTAAATGAGTTTCCTTCTGAAGTCGCGCTTGTACTGCGGTACGTTCTGATCCAGGGATGACGGCAAACGAGGGTCGTCCCACGTTGTTGTCTTTGTGTTGTGGTCCACGAAATACACTCGAGCAGTGTTCGTGAGACGCATCTCCCAACCACTTGGCAGAGGTCCCAATTGAGAGACGGGTTGTTGCTGGATGGTGCCATTCTGGGCATTCTGGCCTCCATACATACGGATGTACTGCTGGCGGCGGGGGTCAACCCAGGTAGTCGTACGAGTGTTGTGGTCCACGAAGTACGGGCGACCTTCTGGAGTCCATCTCTGTTCCCAACCAGGCGGCAGCTCGCCAGTGCCCGGACTCGTTGCTCCAGTGTGCATCATCGTAGCGTTGTTTGCGCTTTGAGCGGCTGCTTGCTGAGCTTGCAAAGTCGGGGAGCTCGCGCCGGTTCGATCCTCGGGGAGGGTTCGGTTCTGGTGTCTCTGGCGCTCTACTTGAGTTGCGGCTTCACGATCGTTCCTCTGTTCCACAGCTCCCGCAACGGTCGGTCTGTTCCAACTCGTGGTTCTGGTGTTGTGATCAACATAATATGTGCGGCCAAGGTTATCCTCTCGGCGTTCCCAGCCGGCCGGCAAGCGCCCTTGCGCATCCTCGAAGGGGCTCAGTGTGCTAGAGTTGCGTGCCGGAGGCGGGCCACCATTGGCGGCCGGAGGGGGACCGGTGGAAGTCATACTCGCAGGTCGGTGCGGCAGGTTTACTTGAGAACCAGGAGCTGGGCCGCCATTCGGAACACCCATGGCCGAGCCCGGTCTAGCGTCAGCCGCCGGGGCCGAGAGCGTCGAAAGGCTGGACCCTTGGGCAGGCGGGACGAGTGAGGGACGGCTTGATGATGCTTGCCCGGCCCGCGCGGGTGTGGTGAGGTTTGTTGACAGGTTTACGATCAGCTTGCCGTGCACAACTAAGTTATCGGTCGACTTCTTGAGGTCTCGCGTGAGCATTTGATCTGTGGGGCGCCGCATTTGTCAGTCAAGTCTGGCGACAACGCGAGCAGGAATGCGGCAAAAGAGTGTTACCATCAGCGTCCGGTGCCAGCTCAATCACATCGCCAATCCTAACGTTGATTACGCCAAGGAAACCTTGGTCCTTCTTCTTGAACTTCTTTTGGTCAAATACCTGAACCGCGAGAATGGTGTCTTCGTTCACGTTGCTAAATGATGTCAGAGGGAGGTTTTCGCCGCGATGAACATTTTGAGGACTACAACATACAGGTCGAAGCTCTCGTTCCAGTATGGGTTCAAAGTTCGTTTCTGTGCACTCGTAGTCTTGGTCTGGTCTCCGTTGACGGTGATGACGGCGAAGGGATCCGGAAACCCTGTTTTTCATGTTAATGGTTTGTTCCAACGAAACGGAAGAGGGTGAGGGCGTACGGAAGACATCTCGCTTGTACAAGCCATCGGCGGCGATGACTGCGTTGAAGTTAGTATTGATGGTCGTTGCGCGGAGGATCAACTTGGGGACGACGAACTCGTTACTCGGAGGTTGGGCTTGCGGCTACAGACAGCAGAGTTAGCTCTCGTGGTTTGTTCAGTGTTGGTGACGTCCAGATGGCAGCGTCTACGGACTGATGGAAAGAGACCAGATGCGTTACTTACTTGGGCTGCCCGGCATCATTGCGGGAGGAACTCATTTCGTCGCGGGATAGCCAGCGACAACGGTGTCGACTCCCAAAATATCTGGCGTGCTCAGATCAAGGTCGTTCGTTCTTGGAACAGATGAGGGGGGCGGGCGTTTCGTGGATGACGTTTGGAAAGTGACCGGTCGCGGCGATACGGCGGAAAAGATTGTCGACGACAATCGGGACCGGAATACAGCAAAAGGATGCTTTTGCTGGTGAGAGGTAGCGTAGTGCGGGTTGGCGTTGACGACGACGACAAGGACGACGGCGAAAGGCAGAGCTGAGGCTGTGCAGTGCTGTGCAGTGCAGAAAAGCCCCCCGCTTCAACGAGCCAAGTGGGCTGGGTTTTTGGGGGCCTTGGAGTTCCCTTCGGGGGTGCGGCGGATGATAAGGTGACGCGGCGGGCGGGAAGACCGAGCGAGGCTAAGAAAGCAGCGGAGGAACAGTAAGGATACTGGCGAGATCGAATCGAACCAGCGATGCAGTAGACTTTGTTGGCCGTCTCTGTATCAATCTATCTCCGGAGGGCGACAAAAGGTCGACCGGTGGGATTCGATGGGAGGGAGTTTGAAGGTTGGAAGAGACAGGATGGAGCGAATTTGGTGTTTTGGCAAGGTAAGTCAGCCAGTCGCCCCCGTCTGAGCGCTTGTCAAACGGTACGGAGTACGTGTGTGCGAGTGGATTTTGTCTCCGGTCGGAAGTTCGCAGCAGAGGGAAAGACGGTTGTTAGGCGTGATGCGGGAGGTGAGGTATGCGGTGGGTAGGAGGAAGTGTCAGGTTCAGCGCTATCTGACTCTGAGAGGTGCTCCAGTATGCGGCGTGCGGCGTGCGATGAGCCTGTGCTTCCATCAGCTTTCACCCTTGATGACCTCAGCAGGGTGACGGACGGGAGCAGTGATTACGGCACCTGCAGCAGCGCTAACAGCGACGCAGCTGTAGTGGCAGGGCAGTGATGTCCACTGTATCCGTAGGTAAGGCAGGTCAATAGGTACCTTAAGGTAAGCTGGCGTGGCTGGTAAGGTCAGATACTGATGGTGAGCGTAGGATGAGGTGAGTGTCCTGGACGATTCCCAGCTCGGTTCGACATGGAGAGCCAAGGAACCTGGAAGTGCGGATGGCGAATCCCACTTGTTAGCACTTGGCGGGGCCCAGAGGTCACTGTGGGGTACCACGGAAAGCGGGCAAAACCTCTCGGCGGTGGTCGGGTTGTATCCACAATTCGAGACCCACCTCAACTCACTCCTGGTGAGCACCTCGAGAGAAGTGTAAGTATTCTTCACCCATGAACCTCACCAAGATCAACTGCATCTCATAAGAAGTCGATTGCGCTTCAATAACTCGTAGACATCCCATGGCTTTGGTGATGCCATGGCATTTCTTGGGAAGATGTGTCAGCAGATTCTGACCGGAGGGCTGTCTGACAAAATGAAACGACAGATGAATGTGAGATACAAGTGTACATGACGTCTCAGCCCAGACTGATTGACGATGGACATACCTTAGTTAAGCGCTCCATCTCTCGACTTATCTTGCTTACCACAGCAGCTTTGCCATGACATCTGGAAGTTGCGAACAGCTCTATCTCCTTCGTGAGACATGTATCGTCGGTATAGTGACTGCGTTCTCCATCTGTCCGTATATCATACATTGTCTCATTCGCCACTCTTCTATCCTGTCTTCTTAC
The DNA here is from genome assembly GCF_023278565.1 of Colletotrichum lupini. NCBI lineage: Eukaryota > Fungi > Ascomycota > Sordariomycetes > Glomerellales > Glomerellaceae > Colletotrichum > Colletotrichum lupini. Next base: position 3,962,070 of record NC_064678.1, read on the forward strand.
CAGGTATATACAGCATCCAGCTTGAGCTACAGTTCGGGACTGGAATATGGATGTGAAGCAAGTACCTCACCTTAACTCTCTTGCAAGTACCTCGCCAAGAACAACGAATGGCAACGCAGAGAGAAGAAATGGAAATCAAAACAAACCAGAACCGAGTGACAGGGCCTCCAGCTTTTCCCAAACTTCTAAACGCTGTTCCCAATGGTGTTTCGGATGCCCATGGCCGTCAGAAAGCTGCCAATCCCACGCGCCCCCTACCTGCCTTTTGCCTGTACCTGCGGTGCTGCGGTGCCCTGACTGACTGGCATGGCCAAGTCTTTTCACCCTTGCCCCGTACTTTACCCAGTCGAGTCCCGTCAAGCTGGGGGCTCGAGAGAGTCGAGAGAACGACCTAACAACCTGCCGCTCGGTACGGATCCCTGCCGACCTCACCTGTACCCTGACCCGCGCCGCCGTGCTAACAGTTGGGACTGAGGGAGGGAGGGAAGGGGTGCCCGAAAGGCTTGGGAGGCCCCTCAGTTCGGGCCGTAGACACTGCCAGACACAGCAGACAGAGAGTCTAGAACCTGACCAAGCGATTGTATGAGCAGATGCCACTCTTTACATAATCTCTCGTGGCGATTTTGAAATCAGTATTATCAACAAGAAGTTTCTGCTCTTGTTTCTTCGCCTTCGAGTTTTCCCGCGGATAGGAGAATGTTTGAATTCGTAATCTGTATTTCTCATTGTCTGCTCTCGAAAGGAACTTTTCTCGAGAGTCTCTCGCTAGAAGCACGAACCTACCGGGACGCGAGAAAGCAGAAACGGCGCATTGTTGCTCGTCCCATCCCACCACCAACCCCCGGCTCCCCGAACCTCATGCGCTACGGCCACCCTCTCTTTCTCACCTCTCTGTGTCTTCCGTCTCTCTATCTCTATCTCTCGCTTCTTGCCTGTGTCTCTCCATCATACAGTAACCTACTCATTCAAGATCCTCTCAAGCATAATAGCTCAATTCATCAGCGCCATCTTCCCTAATGCTGGCTTTCCGAAGATTGCCTCAAGCTGGAGGGGGCATATTCGTTGGTGCCCCGGCACGTCCAGTCCGTTCCCCCCCTCATCCCTCCCGACGGTCCAACCGTCACATCCATCCACATCCCTTCTTTTTGCTTCGGCGCGAAAGCACAGTGAACAAGAAGCGGCATAGGGTATACCATAAATAAACAAGAGACCAGCCCAAACACGGTCGTCTGCCCAAAAGTTCCCACCCAATCACCTCCCGCCTATGTCCCAATTCCTTTCCTTTGGGAAAGGACAAAAACAAGGGGAGGGGGGACCTTGCAATCCAATCGCTGCCGCGGGACCATGGGGGAATATACTGGGCAGAGAGAGAGGTAGAGAAGGGATCTCACGGCATCGCAACCGACAGAGTCCAGCAAGCACGTGCCGCAGAGACGCTTCGCTTTCTGCTGATTCCCACAACCAATCTTTTGTGCGGGGAGAACACCCTCTTGCCCTTCCTCTTCCAGGGCAGTCTTGCGTGTGTCTTCATGGACAGGTTAGTTCCCAATGTTCGATTGAGGCCCCCTCGAAACCCACTGGGGACAGCCACTTCCGTGTGTCAGCTCGCGCGGGAGGGAGGGATGGATGCTTAGGAGCCCGTCCTGAGGCGGGCAACTGTGCGCCCGGGTCGGGCGGCGTCGTGGGTCACCTGCGGAAGGACGGCACCACTAGGCTTGTCCGCCCGTCTCGTCTTGTTGATGTCCCGGCTCCATGGTTTTCACATGACTTGTCACTTGGCAGTCGGTATTCATGACGTATAGGTTTCTCCTCCTATACGGGAGAGTTTGGACATCGTGATCCTACACATGTTCATGTTCAATTGAATGCCGGTTGCTCGGCCTTTGGGTTTTAAAGAAACATTGTAGAGCGACTGTTGGCAAAGGCGTCATCTCATTCCGGGCATTTCCCAGCAGAAGCTATATTAAGTGGTCAGAACATGCTAGGATAAACTCAAAGAGACAGGTACGTTTCGTGGTTCACTTGAATGTTATGCGAAGAGCTATCTGGGGGGAAAGAGCGTTCCTCAGCACCTGTGATAATTTCGGGAAAGGATTTCGTTGTTGATATGCGACAAAATACGACCAACGTAGCGCGGGTTGCTGTGGTTTTCATACTTTTGTTGGCAGGGAGTTTCTGGTGGGCGGTGAGCGCCCCCAGCTGCACGCCACTACATCTGGAACGATAGTTTCGTTCCCCCCCCCCCCCCCCCCCCCCCACAGATGTACGATGATAAACCCACGCGCTCTGCAGACTTAATGAAGGAAAGACATTGTCAGGATTTCTCGAATCAAGAACCAGAACCTGGAGCAATTTCGACCCAAAGAAGTCGAAGAACAGGAAAGTACGCCTCTACTTCTACAGCAGCGTAGTCCATGTATCTACACAGACACATCTCTCTCCTCACTGATACATCACAGCGTCCCAACACCCGGTTCCGATTTAACTGCGGTGGATGTATGTGCCTTTTCACGAAGTCCGGCCCAGCATGTGATATCTGCTGGCCCAGATCGCAATGAGTCTCTTGGTTGGCGTCATGTTCCTGTTCATCACATTCGGCCACCGCTGCCTGTAACAACCAAATCACGCATCGATCTACAAACTGTCATTCCACGGGTGTTACTCTTTGTCCAAAATTGTACTCTGAGATGCGGTGATTCATCCATCGAAATTGAAATACTCGTCGACTGAATGTAAAAGCCTGACCAATCCCTGAACGCCATATCGAATCTTTCTCCTTTCCCTACCGTCCTGTATGTTACAATCGAAGCAATGAATCGCGTCGCACCCTCTCATCCGGGCTACTAGACATAAGCGAGTCCTCGGGAGGCGTCACTCTGCCTAATGCCTAATAAGGGGTGTATCCTCCTCTGCCCCGGCCGCGGTAGCCTCCACGGTAGCCACCGCGAGGCGGGAAACCGCCACGGCCGCCAAAGCCGCCGCGACCTCCTCTCCCGCCGCCACGACCGCGGCCACGAGACATGCCGGGGATATTGGTGCGCTTGGGGACGACCTTGAGGTTGCGGCCCTTGAAGACGCTCTCGTTGAGGACCAGGGCCTGGGCAACGAGGCTGGGCTCGGTGAACTCGACGTAGGCATATCTGTAGTGCAAAGCGCATGTTAGTCTCTGAGCCATTTTTCGGGCGCGTTTCTCGGGTGGGCTTCCGTAACGTACCCCTTGGGCTGTCCAGTGAACTTGTCCAACAAAATGGTGACGCGGTTGATAGAGCCACAGCTCTGGAAGTGAGCTTGAATCTCCTCGGGCGAGGCAGAGTAGTCGACGTTGCCGACAAAGATACTGCGGCTGTCGATATCCTCCTTGTTCTCTGAAAGTTCCCGGCTCTGTTGGTCGAGGCTGGCTTGCATTTCGCGCAACTTGGCGGCCTCCTCTTCCATCTCGGCTACCCGCCTCTTCATCGCAGAGATCTCCTCCTACGGTCTTCTGTCAGTTTAACCTCCTCTTATCTGCGAAAGCCAGTGATGAATCTAGGCTCTTTGCGCACCTCATCGTGGCCATCTTCCTCGCCGACGCTGTTGTTCTCGACGTTGTGGTCCTCCACAGGGGTATCCTCGGGCTTGACGTCCGCCATGGCTATAAGATTGGGCAGTCGTTGTTGATTTTGTGACGGCTCTGGATAGGATAGGCTATTAGCCATCGATGCTAGAAGAGAGAAGGGAGAAATGGTGCGACAAGGCAGACGCGCCCTTTTTTAAGGCGACCGCAGCCTCGGGAGGGGTCCGCTCGCTCAAAGCTGTTCGCGCACACAAAGAGTTTTAGTTGGGGCGGGAAATACTCACAGCTGTAACGACCGCAATTGACAAGCTCAGATCCTGAGCTGATTTGATGCAGCAGCTTGCGCAAGTGCTGGACGAGACAGGAGCTGAAGATTGAGGTAGACGTAGTGAAGGTATCCAGGAATTCTGATGCCAATGGGTAGGGGGAAAATCCACGGTTTAGCCGGACGCTCCGATAAGAGATAAGAGCTCCGACCTCAAGCTTTCGTCAACAGACTCGGAGCTACAAACGCATGCCCGGTTCCTTCAAACGATTGAGGAATGCTTTGCAGATGTTGCAAACTCAAAGATGAAGGCAAACTTCTAGTTTCTGCTTCAAAGTGCCTAAGGTGATGTAGGAAGGTACAACGGGCGAACAAAGTCATGACCGGTCAACCCGGGAAAGCACCTTGTCTAGCGGGATTCCGGAGCTACCTAGCTGTGCCCGCCGCTGGCCATGTAGATACCTTCCAAGATTCTTTCCTCTGGAGTAAGATACGGATATTGATAGTTCCACGTACATGAAGGGCAGCCTTTCATACTTTTTGGCGACAGTTCTAATCAAGACAGATTTGATCCGTGAGGTACTCTACTCATAGGCACACCTCGCGCTGGTCTCATCCGAAGGCTCCATTCCAGCCTACTCTTGATGTCGTGGTCTGGGACATCCGGCGGATGACTTTGGCAAACGAGACATTCTGGCGAGTGTTGCTCGTCGATGGATTCTTGATCGACCAGCGAAACAAAGGAACGTATTCAACCCGTGAATCTTTCCCTCTTTCCTCATCTTTACCTTATTACCCTTACCGCCCGGTGAACTCTTTACCTGGGCAAGACCTCAATCGATTTTTGGCACTGACTTCAATAGCTTTTGCTTGATCGATTCAATGGTCTCAAGACTAAGCAGGTATCGCGTCGAACCCTGGCCATGTTACATTGGAAATTTCCACCTGTGCTGTCATAGCGGGGGCAGTCATTGTTTACATACTATTCAAGCAGCGCAGAACATTGGGTACATGTCGGATGGTACCCCTTGAGTCCTGACACAATTTACCAAGCCGATCTCAATCGTCAGCAACATGGCGCCGGACCTCCCCAGTCTCCGGATTGCTCGTCCATCCGTGATCCACCCGGATCCGAGTCCGAAATCATTGCGGAAGCACCAAAATGCCCGCACATGGTGAATCTGGTACGTCTCACTCCAGCCCAGTATTGAAACGCTCTTGGAAGTTGTCGTCCCATACCAAATGAGGTGGTGTAGCGTCTTAGTCAGCAGCCCCAAGTACAGGATTGCGGCACCCGCGCCTCGTGCGCTTGTCGTCGAATGCCCACGTGTGACGTCGCTGAAGGTGCACTGCGTCAGCACCGCATCGCCGGGTTGCCGGCTATCCTCCTTGGCCCCGGATTTTGTTTTTGTGTTTCTGTTATCTTTTTCCTCGCCCGCGCTCCATCCCGCTTCACCGCGCGAAGGGGAAGGATCCGCTCGCCCGGACAGGCTGCGACATCGCGATCGTTGTGCGCGCTCGCTGCGCAGTATACTTCGTATTACCACGGCCAGCCAAAGACCCTTGCTTTCCTGTCGTATCCTGAATGGGTGGGACCTTTTTCTCAATCAGAAACCATGGCGTCCGACGATGAGTCGATCCGGCCTCTGCTGTGGTCCTTCTCCGGGTTCCGCGAGAACAGACGGCCGGCGCCGATCAGGCGACAGCTGAGCCAGTCACGGACCAGCCTCCAAGATGTGCTCGCATCTCGGAAGAAACACTATGCCGTTCTGGCCCTCGTATCACTGGATGTCGCCGCGCTCATGGCCAACATCTTTGTCGAGCTCGTCGCCTGCGATATGAAGCGGGAAGACGAGCCGTGGGTCAAGAACACGCGCGAAGGTCTCACCATTGCGGGCCTCGTGTTTAGCTCTCTGTTCTTGATCGAACTCGTATTGTGCGTTATTGCATTTGGATGGAGGTGAGATGAACCCCCAAGAGCACGCAATGAACAAGCCATCACTTACTCAGACCGTAATAGGTATTTTGCAGAGTGGTTTCATCTGCTCGATGGCATCGTTATTGTGGCAAGCTTTGTTATCGACGTGCTCTCGCACGGCATCGTGGAAGAGATTGCTTCCCTCGTCATTGTGTTCCGCCTCTTCAGATTTGTCAAAGTGGTCGAGGAGATGAGCATGGGGGCCGCGGAGAGGATGGAGGGACTCGAGGAGCAGCTGGCAGCTCTAAGGAGAGAGAATGGAGAGATGAAGAGACAGTTGGCACGACGATGATTTGGAGGCATGTTTCTGGCATTCTGGCATTACGGCATTGGTGGCAGCGCTTTCATGTGATGATCGATACCCTTGGGGAACATACTAATGATAATGAACGATCTGGCACATGAGGAGTGCGTTTTGCAAGTACTCTAGTCTGAAGGTGTTAGGTAGTGTTTCTCTGAATGGGCCAACTTTGTCTGACCGAATAAGATATTCTTTTGTCAAGATGACGCTACTGCAACCCAAAAGTGATGGGGGAGCATGCAAAACACACTGCTGATCTATATACTTCAAATGCCTCGATCCGAAGCATGCGCAATCACTGGGCGACGAAGACGCCGGTGGCTTTTGCCAGAGGTAGAAAAGAGCTTGTTTGACGGGTCCGGGGTAGCTGCCGTCAGTTGTTGCTTGACCAACCGCGGACTAGTCAACAACTGTGATCGGCTTGGGCTTCAGATCAACGTTTCGATCTATGGATCGAGGTTGGACCGTTGGGCTGCGGACATGATGGTGACGGCCGGACTTTCGGGGGCAGACGCGGTGGGGGGATGTGGTACGTTGGCCGGCAGAGAACCTCCGCGATGCAACGCCAGCCGCCCCAACTACTACTGCAGCTCGTATTGCTCCTCTTACTGCAGATACTATGCAGTCGCCAGCGAGGAGGTAGCCATTGGGCTATGTGAGACAACTTTACGATATTTGCCTCCTCAACGTCCCGCCACGCTCCGTGTTCGAGGTGCATCAGCGGATACCCCGAACACAAGAACGAGAATAGCATCAGGCAAACGCGCCAATGTAGCGCCAGTGGGCAAAAGACGTTGGATACGAACGTCGGAAAGGGCGAGATCGCAAGAAAAGTGGCTGTACTCGCCCCATTCAGCCCCGATAAAAGAACATCAATATATTGAAGTATGAAATGGCATAGGCTGATAAGCTGTTTATAGTCATGTATCCTGACGCGCAAAAGACAATTACGGCGTTTGGACCAGCGACGAAAAATGCAACACAAAAGCACAACACGGACACAGCAACAAGGGACGGAACCCAATAAAACTCGAGCCAAGAACAAAGCAGCGGCCAGTCAAAGGGCCACGCTTGTTGTGCCTTGATATCGGGAAATAAGCATATCAAAATCTTGACTGGCGAGCCAAAATACCGGTCAACGGGTAAACCGCTACATATGCAGCAAAAAGAGGTCAAAGCCTTTGCAGGAAAAACAACAGACGACAGCTGCGCCGTTCGTGTTTAGATCAGATGCTTCGAGACCGGCTGCAGTCAGCCGCAATTCCCATGGCTTTTCCTCTGTCTTGAATAGTTGAATGGTGTTCATTGCCTCATGAGATCTACGGATACGGATCATGACTTTTTCCCAACACGCAACTACGCATACGGATACCACCAGGAAACGGCACTTGCGTTTGTGGTGCAACGCATCCTTTGAGGTTCGCACGCCCTACCCTTGCTTCCTTACGGCAGAACGGGCCAAGGGGGTAAGAAAAACAACGGCCCCAGAAAGAGGGATCATTGTCCAATCAACAGCCCTTCAAATCGACTGCCCCCCTTGTCCACGAACAAGATTAGACTTCATCTCGACGTCCGGGCCCCATGTTCGCGCCGCCGTCGTTCGAACCTCGCTCCGTTTGACTTACTCCCGTTTTTCCTTCAATCGATCGTACCACCTTCTTTCTCGGCAGCGCTGCACAATATATTGGAATGTAGCATAGCTGCCGAACCAGACACGGGAAGGCAATATGTTCTGCATCCTGGTCCGCCACAGAGGGGAGCACGGCACGGCAACTAGAAACCCAGCCCTCAAGTGAGACTGGTCTCTACGGATACTGCCCAGAGAGAAAGAAAGGGGGTATCAGCGGAGGGGACGGCCAGCCGCGTACGGGTAGTTCCAACCTCTTCAGCCCCGATGGCCCGGTCGTTTCTTCACCAACAATTTCGAAGCATTCCTCCAAATTGTCAAAGAAAATCCCCATCCTCCAGAAACGCCCACGGCCTCGAGCTAGAAGGCTGGAGAAACACACAAGGCGCGCGTGCGCTGCACAGCATTTTCCACACCATATTCTTACAAACGGTTGCCCCCTTCCCTTTCGTCCTTGCTTGATGCTAGCAATTGGACGGGGATTGGGGTTGGGTAGTTTCTACAGCCGAAAGTGGGAAGATTTAGGCGGGGATTGGCAGGGACACCAGGGTTACAGGGACTTTTCTTTCAAGGTAAGAAGTCTCGTCCTCCTGATCCTCTCTGCCTCTCTCATTGCAGGCCGGGGCTTGACGCCATCACCATATTCACAGTGTCGGTCTCCAATACCCACTCCCCTTTTTGCTGCTGGCGCTGCTGCAGAGGGCGGATATTGTTTCCTTTTCTCCTCACCCTCTCTACTTTCCCACTGCCGCTGCTACCTCACTGTCACACGCATATCGGATACATAGAAGGAATACGGGGGCCCTAGCAGAGTAGCCTCATCAATCTCCATCAGTCAAGCAAGAATCCCCGAACCACCAAACCCCTGGAGATGCGGCTTGATGGGGGCCCGCTCCCCCCTTCCATCCTATCTGTCCCTCCACTTTGTTGGCTCCTCTGCCTGGAGCAGAAGAGAAGATGCCTGACGGGCCTATCACATATTCGAATTCGCTAGCGTCGCGCGCCACTGCTTTTGCCCTCCTTGGCCTAGTCGAGGGGGTGCGTGGAGTTGCTTCTCCTCGATCCTGATGCTAGTTCACTTTCCCACCCCCAGCCAGCGGGTGCTCCTCCCCCCCAAGAGGATCATAAAAGTCCGGATACAACGTTTTGTAATGAAATTGCTGCTGTTCCCTAATTTGCTTAATATACTCCATCTGCCAGCCCTTCGCTCTCTCTTCTCTTTTCCTTTCCCTCCTCCTCCCCTTCCGTAATAAGCCTCCGCCAACCCACTGTTCATCAAAAACAGCTTATTTCGTCTTCGACAAACCTAATTCTCCTCGGTTCGTCCAGTCACTCGCTAAAGTCTTTGAGACTCTTTACATTCGTTGGAACCACCATACAACCGTCGTTCTCGATAACCAATACAACCCCGTAATAATCGACTTGACCGTCAAAAAAACTTTCCACACACCCAAAATGAAGTTCTTCTACCCTCTCGCTCTGGCCCTCGCTGCCGTTGTTGCCGCCGCCGATGATGACTGCGACGCCGCTCCCATCGTCGAGGCCTGCCTGACCAGCGAGAACGCAAAGGTAAATAAAACCCACAGATCCTCTGAACAACCCTAACAACGACCGACAACTAACACTACGTTCTCTTTAGGTCAAGGACTGCAACGCCACCGACTACGACTGCCTTTGCGCCGCCTACCAGGCCGTCGCCACCTGCTACAACAACTGCCCCAAGGACTCCCGCGCCGCGCCCGCCCAGGGCCAGGTGACAATCTACTGCCAGCAGGCCTCCCTCTACGGCTCCGCCGCCATGCGCAAGACCCAGTCCGTCGTCTCGGCCACCGGCTCCGCCTCCGCTGCCGTCGCTTCCAACTCGGCCTCCGCTACCGCCGCCGCCACCGGCACCAGCGCCTCTGGCAGCTCCGCCTCGGCCACCGCCTCGGCCAGCTCCAGCTCCAGCTCCGCCAACATTGGCGTCGGCCAGCTCGCCCGCAACACTGGCGGCGTTCTCCTCGCCGTTGCCGGTGTCGTTGCCGCTGTCCTCTAAACGAACGACATCAATATCTTTTGCAAGATAATGCACATAATCTTCCCTCCTCCCAAATCCCATCTAGGAAAAGGGGTGTGGGGGAATCAAGATACCAAAACATCATGTCATTTAAAGCGATTATGTTTACGGTGCTCAAGAGATTTCTGGCAATGTTTTTTTTGTCAAAGACTTGCAGGACAGGATAGGACCTGATTTAACGGAGCATATGCGGCACACCCAATCGAGAATTTGGGGCCAAGGAAACAGGGGAACGGCGAAAGAAAAACCAAACCACCATTTGTATATGCTTAATCTTTGTAATTACCTAATTCCAATCCGGCCCTTCATGAAGTTCACTTTTCATGGACGAGAGAGAGAGAGAGAGAATCAGGTTCAACAGGAAAGAAAGAGAGACAGCATGTGGTATCAAGATCCCGTTGTTGATATTTGTGAGGTCGCTCAGCGTATGTTTCCAACTTTTCACTCCTCTGCTGCTGATGCCGCCTGAAAAGGGACTCAACACGAACCAAGTACCTTATGCATCTGACATTCTGATTTGGTGACTATGCAGTAGCCCAAGTTACACAGCATTACACGAAGAAAAAGAAACGAAGAAAACACAGAGTGAAATCCACGGAAACCATTTCTTAAATGTCTTCAAGAGACCCCCAGCTCTCCACGTCGACACACATGCGTTGTGGCATCGTACAATCCAACAACGAGAGAGCCAGAAACGAAACAAAATATCGCAGAAACCGGGTAGTTGACTCAGCGACAACGCAATCCAATCCCACGCCCCTCTAAATTTTGATGTTTGTTTGAAACATTTCTAAACCTACCTGGCCTTAGCGGCGCGGGCCAACGACACCACCCTACCCTACATGCATTCCCCAGCATCTCGCACGCATGTACGTATCCGCAACGCATGCTTCTCAGTTGTTATTCTGTTTGCCTGTTGTTATTACCCCCAAAGCAAGGAGCGTACCTGCTCAAATGCCTCGAGTGTCTCAGACTCGTCAGTCCGCCCGACTTTCCTAGGTAATGCTGACTGCCCAGACCAGTGTGATCCCGACGGAATGCACGCAGGGTACACCTCTCCGCCAGCAGTCGAGGACAGTGTCGCAGATACACAGAAAACGGAACGAGACTTGGTTTTGATAAACAACATTGCGGGCAAGGCAAAAAGGCCCTGTAGATTGTTTCGCAGCGTTCAATCTCGAACCGCGAACCTAGCTATCCGTAGAGACGTCACAGTAGACTACTTGACCTTGACGGCAATTCTCTGGACCATCTTGTCTGCTACATATGATCTCCTTTCTTCGGCGCAATGTGCGCGAGTTTCGACAAGTTTGAAGTCGGTGGAGCGTACCCATTTCGCCGATGATCTCTACCAAGTAACCTGACTAGTCACCCTCCTTCAGTGAATGCCTGCCAAGTGTAAATCTCAGCGCCAAGAATGCAGTCTTTTGAAGAAGACTATCAACATCATCAAAAGTCACGTGAAACTTGCGTGGGATGGTTCAAAATTGGTTGCTCAATGTGAGCTCGTTATCGTCATTGTTTTCATCAAGCCTTCTTCTCCAACCGCTATGATACAACACGAGTGTCCTCGAATCCTACAGCTGGCTCATAAGCGTTTGTGTCCCTCCTTTGGGAGACCATCTCCCTCTTTCTCAAGTGTCGTTGCGGGCCTCGGTCCCCTACCTCCAGGAGGACTTTGGTCCAAGGCAGTGAAGTTGTAACAGTATAAAGTCTACAAGCAAATGAAGCAAGAAATAAACAGTACGCAAAAGGCAGACGCTTCCCAACAACCGTGACGCCCGGTTCATATCTCTAACAAGTGACGTTATCATCTCCGGCCACACACGCCACCGCAGCCTGCTTTTTTTTGCCTGTCCTATTTGACCCCTGGTTGCGCAGAGTCGTGTGAATAAAGAGGATAATACTAAGAGGGGAAAGAACTTTCGTCGACTAAAAAGGAGTATGTATGCGCAAAAAAGGTCTTGGTCGCCGAAGAAAGCAGTGAAAAGGGGGGTTGGCGGCAAGTTAGGTGTTGCCTCGGGAAGAGATCTTGTTGCAAAAAAACAGGAGAGCATTTATCAGACTCAAGAGAGTGCCGAAAACGCCCTAAACTTTTCGGGCTCGCTTCGCGCTGTCGTGGACAGGGCTAACGAAAGTGACATGCTTGTTCTCATCCTTCTTGAGACGCATCGCAGTACCGGAACCGACTCCGCTAGACTCCCTGTGATGACCAAGAGGGCGTCCATCGTGATCCTCATCAAGTGTGATCTCAGCAACGTCAGACACCGACTCGGCATCCATGCGGTCGCTGACACCTGATTCGGACGACCCGTCATCGGAGTCATCATATTCGCCATCGTCGCTGACAAGCGAAGGTGCGTTGTTGCTGACCATTGTGCTGGGGCTGAGGTCAACGTCCTCCATGTCAACATCCTCACCAGAGTGTATTACTACCCTGGTGGGTCCGTCGTCCTTCTCGGGACTGCTCATGGGAGGCGAAGCAAAGCCTGTAGAAGGCGACCTTCCCTTGCTGCTTGTTGGTCTTGTCGACGAAGTCAGAGTGACGGGTGACATTGGTGCTCTCGCAGGCATGCGCATGGCAGGCATACGAGCAGCTGATCCAGCATTGCTCTTCGGGCTGCCGAGACCAGTCTCGATATCTTCCGATTCCTCACCTGGCGATGTGAGGTCTTCAAGCGACATCTTCTCCTTGGCGTCACTGACAATGTCACTGAGGTTGCCGGTGAAGTTTCTGCTCTGCATGAGTCGCGAAAGGAAGGGGGTGTCAGCCGAGGCGACGAAGTTTCCAGCCTTTGGCGCAGCGGACCTCGCAGGCTCTGCCTTTGAAGTACTTTGAGGGATGCTTGTAACGCCAGGCAGCTTGCCATCACGATACAACTTGAGGGAATCTGCGATCCTAGAACGCAAAGCAACGTACGCCTGTTGGGTGGACATGTCGGTCTGGGCAAAAGGATGGACGAGACCAGACGCGATGGCGGTTGATGGGGGAGGCGGAGCCTTTTCCTCTCCAACAAGACTGCCGCCTTCGTTAACCTCGATGGGGTGACCGCAATGAACAGCCGCCTCTTCGTGGCTCTTGAAGTCTCGCCTATGGGCGATGCGGCAGTGGTTGATGAAGCCCTGAGTGCTGCTGAAGTTCTCCCGATTGCAATCCAAGCAGACGAGCTTCACAGTCTGGCCGTCGGAGCGCTTGAGAACACAAGGTCCGGCCTTCTCCTTTGGCTGAGGGTAGCCGCTGGAGAGAGACTGCAGCTTCTGGCTGCCAATACCCCGAGTCGAGCGGTTCTTGTTTGCGCTGGCGAGATCAGACATGCTGTTCCTTGTCGTTCGTCCCTCAACTGAGCTTCTGCTACGGGCAGTCTCAAGCACTGGGTACCACTCAGGTTGCATGCCATCAAACTTGGGATCGGGGATGAGCCACTTGGCGTAGTGTCGAGCGTAAGGTCCATCGACAACTCCAAAAGGCGCAGCCCATTGGGGGACAGGCTCTCCCGGACGGTTTTGCAGAGCTGGACCCTTTCCGTTGCTGATATCCAACATCTGCGCAGGAGTGGGACAGGCAGTAGGATACGGAATGAGATGGCAGCGACGGAGTTGCTCGAGAGCAACCTGACATTTTGCCAGTTCTTGGTTGATTAGCCTCAGCTCATTGTGCTTGAGCAAGATCTCAAGACCAAATTGGTACTGGATAGCGTCGCGCGCGTCCTCCATGTCGTTAGTCACTGCTGGAACAGCGGCAGGCACAGGCACAGGCAAAGACGCGGATGCTGGTACGTCAGAGACGACACTGGAAGGGATGTCAGAGACGGCGAGGTTGGTGCTCTCCAGCTTGGCCCGCTTCAAGGGCTGCTCAGTGGCGATGAGTGCATCTGGTGAAGGTGAGTCGTCAACGCTTGACAGACGCCTCTTTTGAGGGCACGACGGGCCCGCCAGTGATGCCGTTTGCGCAGGTTGCGGCAGAATGAACTGATGCTTTTGCGCGAATGATGGCATGGGTTGAATGTGACTGATCGTCGTTTCGCTTCCCCGCTCGCTGCTCCAGAGTGATCGGAACATAAGCGCGGTTCTCTGAGAGCAACGAAGGTGATGGGATGAAAGGTCGCGTTGAGGGCGGCCTGACGACTTTATGCGAACGTGAGATGAGGCGCGAGGCAACAGCCTGACGAAGGTGCAATGTGGCAGTGGCGGACGGACCAGGCACCTGCAGCGTGCGACGTGGTGCTGATGCAGGCAGAGGAGCCAAAAAGCTGAGGTGCGTGCAATGAGCTTGCGAGCTGGCGACGAGGGCTGACGTAAACAGTGGATTCCCCAGACGGACGAGTCGGGTGTAAGCGTGTGGCTGCTCTGGGCGTGGGTGAAGACGAGGCGACGGGTGTGTGGTGCGTTGGTTGGCCTTGGATGATGGGGCCCGAAAAGGGGTGGCAGGGGGGGGGGGGGGGGCGAGTGGTGCGTGATGATGTGGTCGGGCGTCCGGTCAGGAAGGCCAGAGGCAAGAGAGAGAGCCGGAGACCGAAGCAGACGAGTCGGCGACAAAGGGATGGGATTGCGACGGTCGCGCAGCGAAGACAGCGACGCAGAAGAATCGAGAACTAACGAAAGCCTCGATGTCGCGCGAGAGAATGGTGCGAAAATGAATGCGCGAAGAGAGTTGGGCGAGCAAAATAAAAGAAGCGACGCCTACGATGGTTCTCTATGTCGTGTGGACGAGTGGTTTTGGAGCGGTTTTGGGGGGAGAAGTGGTTGTTTGTGAGGAGGTTGAAATGTTGTAGATGGGGATGACAGCGGAAAGAGCGAGAATAACTGTCAGAGGTCGGGGAAGGAGGCAGCTTCAGACCTCTCAGGCGGGCGACGTGCGTGAGCTTGGTGGGAAATTGGCCTCTGGGGTGGTGATTGCGAGTGCGGGTGGGCCTTGGATCCTGGGGGCCAGAGAGAGAGACACACAGAGAGTAAGGTATCCGTACGGTAAGTAAGGTAGCAAAAGCAGCCAGCCAGCGAAATGGTGCCGGTAAATAGTGTGAAAAGGAGATGGGCCGTGAGTTGAGCGAATTGGAAGTGTTCCTCTGCGGGTGGTTCTGTTTCTCGTTCGCTGATTGTCGATGGCGCAGCGGCGGTGCGGTAAAGGTCTCCGTAGGCGGCGGCGCAAGCAAGCATGTAGCAGTATGCCAGTATCTCCTTCGCAGACAATAGCAACAAGAGAAAGGTGGACGGGGCGAGGTGGATGCACAGAAAGCTGAGGTGGATGTTTTGGCGCTTTGCGCTTGTGCTTTGTTGGTGTTGGAACTTGGCGATGATGCGAGGGACCCGACTGACTAGGAAAAGGCAATTTGTGTATTGAATGCAAGGGGAGGCATAAAAAGGGGTGTGTGTGAAAAGAAAGAGAGATGGGTGTGAGAGGTACGAGGTGTGTGGGTGGTGTGGATGAGGATTGTGCTCTGAAACGCGATGCTGATTGGTTTGTTTGCAAGAGAGAAGGAGGGAACGAGGGAATGCGCTTGTTTGGTGAGCTTGGTGACTGGCTGGTCTGACCCAGGTGTGGGGGCAACTGGAGACGGGAGGTACATACAGACAACCGGACCAAAAAAAAGAAAAAAGGAATGGAAGGCGAAGGGAAACTCAAGGAAGGAGGTGTGCAGCTGCAGGGATAATGTGCAATACGACGGGGACACTGAGCAGGGAAGGAACGGAGGTGCCCTTTTCCCAGGTTCCTTCCTTACCTAGACTTGGTACTTTCTATACGGAGTACCTCGTGCTGTGTACTTGCCTACTTACTCTTGTTTTGTGGTAGGACTCAGGGGAGCAAGACCCAATCTTCGACACAACCTAAATGACACCCGGACGGTTCGGCCGTCAGAAAGGGATGCAGTAAGAGTCAGTCCTACACATTCTACTCTCCAACAAAGTGGTATTCTCTCACGTCTCTCTGTCAGCCTGACTCCTGAGAGAGAGAGTGTGTGTGTGCCAGATGCAAGTCCTGACGCAGACGACAATAGAAACGGGCGACCAACAAGACAGCGGCAGGAGCAGCGGCAGCGACAGCGGCAGCGGCATGCGCACTGAACTCCAAAGCTGTCAAAGAGAACGAGGACAGACTGGTTAGAGAACGATGCGCTCAGAGGATAATGCTGTCCCCGAGTCCCTGAGAGTTGAGAGATGGGACGTCAGTTCCTCATAAGTCCCGTCTTCGTCTGTGTCTGTGTTTGGCCTCGTCTTCCACCTTCTTTCCAGAATCCAGAAAAATTCAGCCTGGCAAACTGGGTGCCAACTCCCGTATTCTGTATGGCGGATAGGAATCTGATGGGATGATGAGACGGACGGGGGGCCCTTCCGAGCTTCTGTCTCTTACAACTCGTAGGCAGTAGCCGGGTTCTTTCTGGCGTCGCTGCAATACGTGTTTCGCCGCCCCGAAAATAGAACGGGATTGATCATGGTGGGCGCGTCTAACAACACTGCAACTCAACTGTACCGGGTAATCTAGGTAAGGGCACAGCTATTGTGGAGGTTCATTAAAGGGATCCCCCTTTTTCGCGATAATCAAGAATCTGACAGGCTGTACGGAGTAGAGCATATAGGGGGAAGATAAAGAGGGTGAAGGCAACGCCGATGCAACTTCGTATGTGCAGCGCAGTCTCGGGGCTGTCTATCACCACTGGCCTAGTTGCTATCTATCACGCCCAGGATCCAAATTGCACGTCTCTCTTGCAAGTTGCCGATCCAACTGATTATCGTGTTTTGTTTGTAAAGGTTTCGACATGTGTCTTATCCAGCCCGCCTGCAGATTGATTAAGTAGCACCCAGGCACGGCACTACGGATAGGTACATGGACCAAGGTTCCTTAGTGAGGAGAAGAAGACGGGGAAAGCTCATGGCGTGTGTCCCGACTTGTTTTGGTTCCGTGCGAGAAACGCCTCAGCCATGTACCTTGGGGCGTGAGACGGCCGCTGCACGAGCTAAAAGTACCTGGAGGCGTGGGAATGTTCCCACTCCACAAACCTTCGGGTTCGGACCTCTTATTTTTCTCTCCTCCCATTGCGCCAGCCGCCGTATGTTGGATGCCTCTCCCCATACCAACATACCTCTCTCTGGCCGATAAGTTCCTCAAACACGGCGCGGGGTTGGACATGATCTCGGAAGCTGCCAGATTGTGCATACTGGCTGTCAACTCAATGAAATGTTTATTGACGGATGGGACGAGGAATTCAAGGTATAGCATCGCCTGTGTCTGTTCAAATGAGTCAACATCCGCCCCTCACTGCTTGACGAATGCAAATATTCAACGACGCATCTCATTAGTTCACTGTCGTCGTTGTCGAGCACGCCGCCGTGCTCTCTTCTCCACGTACCTAGCGGCAGTCTCGGATCTTATTCGTCTGGATCGTAGCTTCGCCATTCCGGCTGGCCTACCAAGAAGCTGCGCCTAGCGTCCACGGCGACGACGACGACGACTCCTCCATTACGCCCCTTTCCGAATGGCATCGTGGATGCGGACTAGACTTCTACCGGTAGCAAGCGACCCCAAGCTATGGGAGGCCGCGGGCGAGACCGCAGCAACACAACGTGGGATGACATGAGGAAATGGACCCTGAGAAACAAGGTAACGCCTTGCGGCGACCGTGTATCGCATCTTCTTGTGTTCCGCTTACCTTGCTGTCTTTTTTCTGTCGCCTCATCATCGAAAGCTTCATGCACCATCGAAGCACCTTGATTGCTTGTCGCCCTCTCAAGCCTCGCATCCATGCGTCTTCTAGAGCCCTACTCTGTGGCCTTGACGATGGCCAGCTTCACACAATGATGGAGGAGGGATGGGTGGGTGCGACATGCAGATAGACATGGGATCGCCGCTGGAAATACGCCACGCCACCCGGCGCTGCCCAGCTCGCCTTTAGCCCGTTCTGGTTTCAGATACCTGAGCACCGCTAGCGAGGTACCAGCCAGGCCGGGATCTCCAGAATTTCACCAGCAATATTGCGACTGAGGAGCTGGAATAAGCCAATGAAGCAGCGTTGTCTTGCGACGATACCCAACGGTAACGATGCCGAGTCGCCCCGACTCAGCGGCCAAGGTCAGAACCGCATAAGTTCCTCTTTAACCCCGGGCCTCCCTACCCTTTCACGGCATCTACGACGTTTCTCCAGGCCTTATCCCGGGATTCCCAAGAGCGCTCCCTGGCGAAAATGGATTAATACCGCTGCAGGTCGTGCAGCTCGGCCTGAACGGTGCCACGCTGCACCTCGGAAGCTTGGAAAATCTTGGGGAGAACTATCGCAGACCACTTTGGGGGCTGCTAGATGACGAAATGTCGCAAAGCTCATGATTCAGTAAACCTACGGACCTTTCTGGCTCGACCTTCCATCCGAGATGCCAAGCAGGCTTTTGGCAGTCCACCAGCATCTGACTGAAGATAGCTCTGGTGGACATATTGTGACCATTTTGATATTCGCTTTGTTCAAGCCTACGAGATGCTGCAACCAGAACAGGGCGCAACACGGCGCACTTTCATTCATCGAATCAAAAGAATGGCGTCCTTGGAGAAGAGGCGGATCAGCTGCACAGGCCACGCCAAACATGTGAAGTCGAGAAGCCACAGAAGGACCATCGGCGCATGGGCGCCCTGACCAGTGGACCCTTCCATCTTCCGCGGAACGCTAGGCCAGGTCCGGCATTGAGCGAGAGCTCGTGTCTGACCATCGCTAGGAAACATCGCTGCTTTAAACATTCTCGATGTTGAACGCTTAGTCACTTCATTACGGCATCCTATCTTGAGAGCACTTTGCCTTGCTCCCGAGGCTCAGGATATCGTCGTGGTACTTTCAAAAGCTTATGATTTGTCTGGCACATCACATAGTGGTATCAATAACGATACAACATGGTAATCATCATGCGTTACATGGCCTTAGAGCAAGCGTTTGACGAATGCTATGAACATCAAAGACGCCATCCAATCAGAAGCTCTTGGTCCAAGACTGGACGTCGCGGCTCTCTGCCCTCTCGGCTCCCAAAGCTGGTCCAAGCGTCTGATGCAATTCGATAAGATCTCTATCGATAAGGTAGAGATCCAGACCACACTTTTTTGCCGATAGAAATCCTAACGCCTGTCTTGGAGCTTCAATCTCAACCCCAGACTCAGACCCCGCGCGGCGCATCACACCCTTGAGTCATTGAGCAGCCGCGTCTGCTATGGTTCGAGGTCTCATTAAGGCTGACCATGGCTGAACCCTCCGCAACACAGCCCAAGGGCGACGACAAGAAGCGAAAATCATCAACGGCAGCAGCCGGCTCGTCCGCCGCAGTCGTCTCAAAGAAGAGCAAAGCAACGGAGACAACGACGAAGACAACGACGAAGACAACGACGAAGACAACGACGACAAACACAAGCGCAAGCGCGAGCTCGAGCGCAAACGTCAATGGCCCGACGACCCCTCTATCCCCCTCGCACGAAGCCCTCCTCGCGGACCTCAGATCCAAATACGACGTCCTCCCCGCCTTCACCATCTCCTCCACCAAGATCCAGAAGCGCGTGACCTGGCTGCTGCAGCACCTGCGCAAAGACGACGGCGATCCGAGGAGGCGCGTCGTGCTCGTCTACGCGCGGCCGGGCGAGGTCGCCAAGATGATTACGATTGTGGAGACTGTGAAGCGCATCGTTGCGGCGGAGAAGAAGAGCGTGGACGGAAAGGAGGGGGAAGAGAGCGGCGGCAAGTGGTATCAGTACAACCTCATGTACGAGCTGCCGCCGAAACCTGATGTCGTGGAAGATACGGTGCTAGGCGGCGGCGGCGGAACGCAGGATGGCTCGGATGATGAAGACAGAGACGAAGACGATTTCGAGGTTATGAAGACCCGGTTCGAGAGAGCTGTGTTGCCGCAGCCGGTGAAGCGTGCGGCCAAGTCGCTGAGCATATTCCTTTCGTTGGCGCCCGTGCCGGAACTCAAGGCCCGAGGGGATGTTACGACGCAGACGAACACGGCGCAGTGAGATGCCACTGCGAGCTCGACTGCGCTCTGGCTTGGGAACTTGGAACAAGGTCGTTTGAGGGTAGAGGTTGGATTCGAGCCCGTGAGCTGCGATCCCGGAGAATGGAGACGGGAGGAGAAACAAAAGACAAAGAGATCTCCGAGGAATGGAGCCGCGACATGTCGCTTGTAACGGCATCCAGCATTGGCATTGCATCGAGAGGCGTTATAGGAAAGGAGGGGCTACCACTTGATACCCAAAACGGGCGGGATAAAGTCGATATCAAAAAGCTTTCGAACCCGCTGGAAACATGAGATGAATAGGCAGCAAGGGGAAGAAGAGACGTGGAACCAATAAGGCAACTTCCCTCATACTCAAACATTTATGCGTGAGCCGTATCCATCTGATGATGACATGTATGGGTAAGCAGGTTCCAGCACAAGAGCGCAGTGTAGATGTGTAAAGTATGTTTCCAACGCCTAATCCGATGCATTCGCTTTTCCTATCAACTATACACCTTCCACATCCGCTTTCTGTTCGCGTACGCCTAAGCTAAACATAGGAAAACTGCCAAATTACAAAACTACGCAAACTTGTTCTTAAAACAACAAATCCTTCGCTCCCAACTCTCAATCCTTCCTCGTACATACGCCTTTGTCGTAGCTTGAGCATTTTAGCAAAAGCCCGCCTCTCCTGGTTCGCGAGGCCCAAACTGCCAACGCCTAGGCATAGATTTTGTTTCCCGCCCCTTCTCTTTCCAAGTTTGTCTTCGGAATTACGAACAGAGGCTGGGACTAGAAAGCATGTTTACTCGTACTTTTTAGTGCTTTCCCTCCTTGGACGAGTACGTTATGCGCAGGACAAAGTTGACAACGACGGCCAGCAGTAGGATGATGGCCAAGAAGGTGGGGCCAAAGCGGTCGTCAAAGCCGGCCTGGCCGCGGACGCGGATGGATTTCGCACGCCAGTGGTACGTGGCTAGGGCGTAGATCATGGTGAGCATGGCAACGCCAGTGAAGAGGAAGGCGCTGATAAAGGCCGGGCGGTCGCCGAAGTTGAGCATGCCGATGGCGAGGGCGCCGAGAATGACGGTGAAGTTGAGCCATGAGAGAAAGGTGCGCTCGTTGGCGAAGAAGACCTTGGGCTCGACTCTCGTAGGGAGGGCGATGCGCTTGCCTGGTAATGCGACTTTGTTAGTGACCTCTCACTTTCTCTTGTTTATGTCCTTATTCGGGCACTGATGTGTACGGCGTCGTGGTTGTACGTACCCGGTGCGGTCTGGAGAAGAGGTTGGCTAGACATTGTGATTTGCTATTTCTGACTGGACTGTCCCGAGTATAGGTATCGTGGTTTGCGGTCGTGGCTTTCTCTATCGCAACCTGGACTGGTTCAGTCGGCGGTCTTTCGTCTCCTCGCTCGGTGTGCCCAATTCCTACCCTTAGTCTACTGTTTACTGTCTCGGCAAAGATGACCAGAATCCTCGAGGAGAATGGCAATGCGACGTCAGAGAATTGCGATTGAGGCGTCGTTGGAGAGCTCGGGCTCGCGTCGGGCTAGTCGTCGGAACCGCAACGGTGTTTATCGTGACAAGGGGGCAGTGGATGCGAGTCGCGCGATGTCAACTGCTTTCTCTTCTACAGTCTCGCTATTTTTCGTCTGAACAATCGGGAAAAACTCTATCAGGGATATGAACGAAAAGACTGCGGAGATGAAGGTGAGGGAGAGAAGGGAGGAAAGAGAGGAGGAGAAGAGAGAACGAGAGAATCTGTAACCGAGAGAACCCGCTTGAAAGCTTGTTCAGATACGACCACAGACGATGCACCTGCACTGCGGCCGACTAGCCCCTCAAAAGCCGCTTCCTCAAGGAAAAAAGCTCCATCGCAGAGCAGACTTGTGACGCTAAGCCTGCACGGCGTGCACGGCTAGAGCTTACCTCCCCACCAGCCACAGTACAGATCCATGTCAATCGCCTGCAAACTTCTGCAGCAAGGTACACGTGCAATCCAATCGCATTTTGATTGGGGAAGCCACACTTGAAGAGGTCAAGCCTCAGCTGGGGCCATGTAGTTGTGGCTAGGCAGAGACCTCTCGATGACAGAGACACGTGACCTCTCGTTGCCCCGCGCACCTGGGGAACACGGCCCGTGGATGCAACGCGAGGCGGCCGAATCGGGCTGGCATCACAACACCGGTAACTTTTTGTGGAGGAGCTTCATCTCTGTCGTCTTGTCCCGATCTGTCAACACAACCTCTTCACAACTTACATACACTCAAAATATCGGCACAACTGCTCAAGAACACTTTCACACCTCCTACTCCCAAGAACCTCATACATAACGAAACCAGCAAGCGCACAGAGCCTTCGAACAACCTACAATCTTTCTTCCCCTTTCCCAAACAAAACATCCGATCACAATGTCTGCGCCCGCCGCCCCTACGACAGCGACTCCCGTATGTTGAACTTTCCCCCACGCTAAGATCTCAATGGACCGCCTACTGACTCGATCTTGACAGCCCGTCGCCTTCAACCGTCTTAAGCAGATTGCTACGGATGTAAGCTGCCCATGCGACAACATCGTCAATGTAGCCAAAACATTAGGAGACAACCCACTAACCCAGGCTCGTTGACAGGCTTGCCAATCAGCCATCGGCTCTGCTGAGTTCTACGATCACGCTAAGACCGAGACATGGAACTCTCAGATCATTGTACGTTTTCCTCCCTGCGTCTGATGCCGCTGCTGTCACCCAGAGATTCCATGAACTGACCCTCATGAACCTCGTTAGTCCTCCGTTCTGAAGGCCGTCATCTCTGAGTCGACACCCCAAGGCGGCTCCGCACCCGCATACAAGTTTGCCTGCAACTCGACAATCGTCCAGCACCTCGTCCCGACATCCTCTCTCAACAAGTCCAAGGGCACCTCCGTTAAGGAGGAGGAGCCCTCCGTCTCCACGAGCGCCGATGCGACCGCCACTGACGGCAAGCCCCACGTCGGCCGCCGCGGCATGCACTCCGCCACCGGCGCCTACTGGGACGAGAAGAAGGACGGCATGTGGTCCTACAAGTACGATGGCGGCGAGGGCAAGGGCATGGATGTCGTGATCATGCTCATCTGGGTCGCAATCTAAACGATGGTGACAGCAAGGCTCGGTACTCGAGGACATGAACAGGGGGAGGCGGTTGACCCAGCGTGCTCAGGTCTGCGTCCACTCTCATCCTCGTTTACGTTTCCAAAATTACAAACCACATGGGCGCATTCGCAAGAACGGAAGCCCTACGGAAACTGGGTCGGCGCGTGGGAACGCCCTGAAAGGGGGCACAACCAGAGCAGCCTGACGACCAAGACGCAGTGGCATCGTCCCCCTAGATAAGTGTCCAGCTTCAAAAAGGATGAAGTTCACTTTCTTGGTCCGAATTTACCTTAGTCAAGCAGGCATATACGGCGAACGGGATTGGGCAAGGTCTATTCATGTGTTTGAGTTGCTTTTGTCTCCAAACCACGGAAAATAGCCGGAGTTCTTTTTTTTTCTTCTTCTAATGAGAATACATGCAAATCACGAGACTCGTTGCGCCCCAGGCTTGTATCAGATGACAATAGCTTTGTTTGTATGTTTGTTGAGTTCGTTGTCAGGTGGTACAGCAGTGCATTACACAACTCAAGGTCGCATCCTTGCAATTCGAAGTGTCATTATTATGCATCTCTTAGCCTTCTCCCGGCGCCTATAAGATCTGAGCCATGCCAGTATTGCAACCATTGTGTGACGTGTGGCAGGCGGCTCGGGTACAGCTACTACCAGCATAAGGACGGCAGACTCAAGGAACTCGACAGTCTGTGAATATATCTGTGAATGCATCCGGTGTGGGAATCAAGGACTTCAAGGTCTGTTGATAAAACGGACCAATGTCGCCCGCTACCAGTAAAGTCATTACATAGCATTTACACATACTTGATAGGACTAGTCGGTAGAGCTGAAGCTACGGGTTCAGTTATCGATGGCAGCTCATAAGGTAGAGGAGACACGGGCCTCCTTTCACGATGACATACTGCTCAAGCCGCGCCAACGTCCAGGCTCTCCAACCAAAGAAAGGAAACGACATCGGACCCTGATGATATTTTGTTCTTTTCGATGTGTCTACCTAAGGTTCACGAACATCCGAACCTGCTTGCCAGTCGGGCACGTTAATGAACGAGCTCCAGTCTTTCCTCTTCCTCTCTTAACCTTTTCTTCGCCTCCCGGCGGAAGCGTGAGCAAACTTTTCGGTTCCCGTAGACACGAACAAATCTAGGCCAGCGTGCATGGCGGTGCACCTTCTATGAAAAGCTTGTTGTCGACGAAGGAGGGTTGCAGCACGAAGAAAAGAAGATTCTCATGGTTACACAAGCACGCGAGTCGGGAATAACCCCCCTCGGAGATTGTTGGGATGGACGAATCCTCAGAAGACGTTGCCGTACACCCTCTCCGGCGTGAACGAGCCTGCTCCGGTAGCGGAGACAGTCATTAACCACGAGAGAGAGAGAAAAAAAGTTATCTCGGGTTCTGGGTGTGAGGGAAGTACACACACAGCGTCGCCTCGACAGATGGGCAGGTGATAGAGACAAATTCTTTGATTCACGTCAATTCACAGGAGCTTCCCGGCTGTGCCGCTGTCTTGCTTTTGGCATACGCAAGTTGGAGTGCGGCGTAGTTTACAACTCCATCATTTCATGACGCGGTTCGAGCTGTTGCTTGAAAACTTGCGGCTAATAGAACGAGTAGGAGGGCGGCCAGAAGTCAGATCATGCCCGACTGACAGCTCTGCCCTGAGGTATACTTGGACGGCAGCACACACATGTAAGCCGGCTGCCCTGGCCTGATCGGTGAGCGCCGATGGCGGGAGCGGGCGCGGGATGGGTCCGTGGGGGACGGAAGCTTTGTAGAAAGATGTAATTACCACACCGGATGCGTGAGCAGGATGGTGTCTTTGCTTGCTGTAGTGTAGATAACTTAAGCTAGGCAGACTGGCGAATTCTCTTGTGACTCTTCGGTATGTTTCCACAACGCCTCTCAAAAGAGATGTCGTGCCTCGGGATACCCTTTCAAGACATTCCCCAGATGTTCAGTCTTCCCCGGTTGCCCATTGGAGAGAAACCGGGGGAATCAGATAAAGTGAATGAGCACTGAGATGCGGAGACAATCAGGAGATGAACGCCCAACCAGTATGCATGATGTTTGAAGTCCCTTTACACAGTACGCTGCAATCATCAACCATTTCGCCACCGCTACTTTGATGAACCCCACAAATCTTGGGGGACACCTGCGGGTGGTGCAGCGAATGCAGCAGCCATGACGACGTCGATCCCTGAGAGAGGGACGGATACCCTGCTTTTGGCTTCTCTTCCCTTTCTCGATGGCGGTCTGGCTAAGTAGGATTGATGTAACAACAGCCGAGTATAGAGAGACCTCAGAAGGGTATATACCTACGGATACGGAGGCACAGATAGAGACGGGCAGAAGGGCGAGCTAGCATGACAACCGGGCGCATACTCGTTGTCCTGATCTGATAGATCACAGACCACTGTACGAGTGCCGTGCGATTGGCAGCGTAACAGCAGCCTCACTCGGCCGATGCTGGGTGGTCATGGGACCATTGAATCCCGGTGTGCAAGCTGCCGGTGTGTTACAGCGGGAGCGGCAGCCTTGCTGGCCATGCGAAGGGAGCTCGTTGGCGGCTGCAGAAAGTTCATGATCCAAGTTCAGTCGGCTTGGAAGGTTCATCATTCTCGACTGATGGATGTCTTTCGCTATGAACACCTCGCATGGGTTGACGTGCGAACGAGGGATCAGTCTACAACTTGTAGCACTGATTCGGGGTTGCGGAAGTTCCTTCATGAATGGCCGCCATTTGCAATCGTTGAAAGCATGCCTTGAAGTAGTCAGTTACCAGTTCCTATGCGTGCTGTTAACGTCTGGCCAATTCCAGAATCCTCGAGGGCTGGAACACGGCCTATCAACGAGTAGTGTCCTGCGCCAACCCTCGTGCCCTCGTCCTCGTTCCCTTGGATGCTTCATGCATGGAGGCTCTGGTAGGTCAATCAAGACCAAGACACGGAAGCGCCAAGCGAGGAGAAACGAGGGGTGAACGAAAGTTGCTGTCAGTTGGTTTCTTTCGGTCATGAGTAGGGATAGGATGTAGGTAGATGGTGAGGTGATTCGCAACACTTTCTCGCTTTTCCGAGCTGCCGAGCGCTGTGTCTGTCGGAAGTGACGATGGTGGAACGCCTTGCCTTAGATGCCTTCCTCCTTCAGTCAGTGGCTCCCTCATCTGAGGTATCCTGAACGGCGCTACCGTTGCCTTATGACGAAAGTAGCCGGGCTCAGGTACCGGGTACTTTGTGATGGCGCTTGCAAGAGACCGTTGCGTTCGCAGGCAAAGACCTCTTCAGCGCCTAAGAAAGCCTCTCTCTTTCAGCTGTAGCTGGGACACGCTTGGGGGTTGGCTTTCGGTCCTTCCAGTTGATCTCCAGTGTTTTCTGTTTGAAATCTGCGAGATATCCCAGATTACCTTTTAGTTTCTGTGGTTCCCAAAGAGTCGCTGGAAGCGAGATGGAAGAGTTCCATGGCAATTTATGATTCGCGGGAGGATACCAATGACCGAATTTCTCCGTTTTTGTTTCTGCCATGTTCCCTCCCGGAACCAATGGGAAGCCATCGAGGACAGAAAACGTACAGACGAAAGAGACCAAGGGACCAGCAACCCCTCCCACGCTTCACTTATTCCATGGCCTAGCAGCCCGGGAATACCTAGCGTTCCTACCTTCATCCATCGCACTATCCGCTAGGTTATCAGGGGAGACACTGGCTCTGACTGGACAGAGATGGACAGAGAAAAGGCGCTGTGCTGTGAGAACCGTAGACAGTTGGAGGTGCGTGACTTGGCCACTATGGCGTATGGCTCTCCAATCCAGGCAAAGGTAGTGTTCACTGTAGTGTGTCAAGGACCCCCAAAATAACAGCCCGCTAATCTGGCCTGCCATCGGCCGACATATCCTCCTTCTTTGGAGCTTGTACCTGCGACTTAGTTGGCTCCGTCGGTCTAGACGTCGCGACGGCCAAACATCGCCTTTCCCGTCCGGTGCTGGCTCCATCACACCACTTAGTCTACGCACAGCACACACACCCTCAGACCCTTTTTTCCCTTCTTCCTTGTCTTCCCGTCTCTTCTTTTCCTCTTCAAAAAGAGAAGCACCTCAACCGATCTGCACTAGACACTACCTCATCGGGCTCCTGTCACTTCTTTGCTTTTGCCGTTGACGTACCCTTATATATCTAACGAACTCCTCCCCTGGGCCCTTGATCAAAGACCCTATTCTCGCCTCATGAACTTGCTATTGAGGCATTCCCATTCGCAACAACGATCACCGCCATCCAACATTGGCCCTCCCATCCAAAACATTGCTATTACCTGAAAACATAACTCACTCGACTCGCAAATCACAAGTGAGCCGAAGACTATTGATCCTCCCTCCTCTCAGCCTGAATACGACGAGACAACTACTACCCTCCTCCTCGACGACATCGTTTCCCCTCTCCATTGATAGGTGATCCTCAACCGCCATCAACGGAAAAGAAACCCCTCCTTCCATCTCACGAGACACCAAGCTTTCAACTTGGTTGGCCGCCTCTAACCCCGCTCGCTCACTTCCACACCACACACATCGTCGGATAATAGCCCAGCTCGGGCCACCGACGACAAACCTCCCAGGACAACACAACGCCGTTACACAAGTGCCCCCTCCCCCCCCCCCCCCCCCCCCCCCCCCCCCCCCTCCCCCCCCCCCCCCCCCCCCCCCCCCACCCCCCCCCCCCCCCCCCCCCCCACCCCCCACACCCCCCCCCCCCCCCCCCTACCCAAGGGCCCCCCCCCCCCCCCCCCCCCTCTTCACGATGGTTGAAGTACTTCCCTCAGGCCTCGCCCAGAATGGTCAACCTCAGCAGTCTCAAGACTCTGCCGACCACGTCGCCTCTGTTGCCCGTCTATTACTCGCAACCAACCTCGCCTCTCGTCAGGAAAACAAGATGATGACCCGCGAGGAACGTCAGGTCATGATCGATGAGCTCAGCAAGAAGCGCGCCGGCTGGCGCACTCCTCGTCGCGGCTGGTCCATCACCGACTCTCCCGTGGCATCAGCTCAGGGCAGCCCCGCGCCCCAAGCTACAGCCTCCCCGTATCCCGCACCTCCCTCAATCCAACACGAAGCTATAGAGAGGCATGCTATTGCCTCTGTTCCAGAACAATCTGAGCTTCCAATGCAGGATATGAAGAACGCCCCTCAACCGCCCCAGGTCCGCCGACCTCCCTTGCCGCCCCCGCGCCGTTCCTACTCAGTCATGGACTACGAGCCTCCGGCGCGCATCCATCGTCCTTCGGCTCGCATGGACATCTTCGACCTCCCCGCTGAGCTACACTACGCCATCTTCGACCACCTCGACCCCATCGACAGCACCTGTTTCGGCCTGACCAACAGCCACTTCTACGATATCCATCGACGTATGCACGGTCCGGTCCCTCTCACGTCCCGGCGCAACGGTCCCAACGACCTGGAATGGGCATGGAGGTTCGCCGGTCCCCTCATTTACAGCGACTCGGCTGCACCTCCTCCGGAGGCTTTCAAGGAGCACGCTCACGATCTCGAGCGCATGCGCGTCAAGGGTCAGGTGTACTGCCGAAAGTGTGGAATTTCCCGCTGCGAGCTGCATCGTCACCTCAAAGAATGGATGGGCCCCAACCTGGAGTACTGCACCGTCACTCAAAAGTACGGCCCTCTGCCTTCTGGAGAAGCCGCAGACACTTGCTACATCAAGTCTCCCAAGAACCCGCACCGCTGTGGTCGGCATGCCGCGAAGCCTGTCAAATCGCATAACTGAGAGGCGTATCTGAACTAGCTTGCGAATTTTTTGTTTTCTTAAGCATTGCGATTGGAATTCGGTATGATCAAACACGCTGTGGCACCTACGGGTCCGCTTACTTGTGTGACATGGAGTTGAGACAGCAAAACAAAGGGAAGCATCGCGCGAGAGGGTTATCTGTATCATTAGACGAGAAAGGCGTTGGGTTTGGTCAGACAATGTCTGGAAGAGGAGGAAGGGAGTCAAGACACATTGCGGCATGTAGCTTCAGATTACCATCTACAAAGCATGGAGAGATGAGAAAGATAGCACAGCGAGAGGGTGGCATGGTCGCACATGATTATCGACTGCAGCTGCGCGCACAAGACTACAGCTAGACAAGATGAGATAAAAGAGACACGATTATACCATGACCACGGTCATAGCCATGCTCACCCACTACGTTCATGCGACCAGGATTGCATCGAATAGCCTCACAATCCACTCGCTCATCGCCGACTGCCACGTGAACGTTGTTGGTAACGAAAGAGTTGATATTTGTGTTGCACTGAACCCACTGGAATGACGTAATGTTCGATGCGGATAGATTGTGGACCCTGAAAATAGGCCATCCCGTGTAATGCCGAAAGAGAGGGAGGGATCCGTATGTGTGCAGATGGGCAGCGTCATTCTTGATGGACTTCGGGCAGCGGCCGAGGGAAGGGGACCTGAGTCGCGTGCTTCAAAGTAGTGTGCCTGGTTTTGATAGAAAGTGATTGGACAATGGGAAAATGTTTATCTGCTGGGCATCTGATAAGGAGGGACCTAGAGTTTGAGGCGCACTTCACGACGTTGGTCTATGACAGCTACTTATTTCTTTTTATCTAACAGACGGCCACACTGAGGGTTTGGTGAGAGGTGTTTCTTGTATGATTTCAGCAGTCGCAGTAAGTCATGGACTGTAGGAGCTGTAATTCTCGACCTTTCAGAACATTGAGAAGCTTGTTTCCGTACCCTGAAAGTATCACAGCGCGTAGAACGAAGAAGAGAATTCTATCATTTATTCTCATTAAGCATGCCGGCGAAGAGAAATGAAGCGGGAAGTGAGCCACATGATCAACTTTGTAGTTTCTTGAATTATCACTGCAAACCCGCTATTTCATAGAGATTTTCTGATAATACCATTGAAGGGGCCATCTCACAGGGAGACATAGCATACACCACAAACAGTCTCAACGCCATCCTGCTGTAGAATGCCGCCCGTGATGCATCGACTGTTTGAGGGCATCAGGCCATTTGTTATTAGAAATCCAGTTCTTGAAGTTTCTCGGCCTTTGATACCGCCGTGGCGTATTTCTAAGGGCCGTTATGTACTTTTTAAGATATAACATCCCATCAACTACTAAAAGGCGTTACTACATCCGTCTCTCGT
The DNA here is from genome assembly GCF_023278565.1 of Colletotrichum lupini. Classification (NCBI taxonomy): domain Eukaryota; kingdom Fungi; phylum Ascomycota; class Sordariomycetes; order Glomerellales; family Glomerellaceae; genus Colletotrichum; species Colletotrichum lupini. Next base: position 3,992,102 of record NC_064678.1, read on the forward strand.
CTTCCTCCAACTTTTACTTCTTTTCTAAACTATTCTTAGGCGAATATGAGAACAATAGGGTCGGATGGATATATAATCGGTATTACCTCTTGGGAAAGTACATGTACATGTATTGACGCCATCTAGCAGTTGATGGGATCATGGCCTATGTTCAGTGTCTTGGGATGACGGTATTGCAACGGGGCCGTGCCAAGCCAGCTTGGTGAACCTGCCCGTAGTGATGATTTGCGGACCAGCGGGGTCGCAGATCCGTGCCTTCGAACCTAGAAAGTTTCCTCGGCGTTTTATTCGCCTTCCCAACTAAGTGACATTCAACGTCGCGAGACAACGCCTCAAGAGCGTATTCACTAACCGTCCTGCATCTCCGTCATGGCTGGTTCTCAAACTTCATTCAGCTAAGGCTCACATCGTCCCGGCTGGGCTCAGTTAAAGTGGCTCGGTGCAATTTCCCCCACCAAGCACAATGTTCCCCACGTCAGTGAACCGGGGGTGTCGTCCAGTCTCGCTGCTTCGATGGGAAAGGGGCCCCGGAGCCGCGTATTCTATTTACGAATACTGTCCGTACGGCAAAAGAGCATCTCACTTTTTCTCGAACGATTGGAGGGTCGATGTTCATCAAGAACTTGCAGGCGGGCTGACCTTTGATCTCCAGAATGTGCCATCAGTTGCGCGAAAGACAACACCAATGATCTGATCCTTTCTTCATATACTTGAGAGTGCGACAGAACTCGGGTCGTCGCAATGGCATGGAGGGCCAACCGTCCGCCGCCCAGCTCGGCCAAGCCGTTGCTCAAAGGCGTGCTGGCCGTCTTCATTCTGACTCTTATTTTGACGAGCACCTACATGTACCGCGACACAATCAGCAGCAACGCTTCCCGGATCAAGTTCACCGACGGCGCCGCGACAGACTACTTCAAGTACCCATTCAACGCCAGCAATGCCGACGCGAACCCGATCGACTGGCTGATTCACGACGCGCGAACGAAACAGGCGGCTGTGCTTCAGAAACGAAGTCGCACGCTTCATAATGCGGCGCAACGTTATCGAGAGCGAAGGGGCAGACATCCGCCGCCTGGATTCCAGGAATGGTTCCGCAGCGCCATGGACACCGATGCGATCGTTGTCGAAGACTTCTTTGACCGGATCTATGACGATCTCAGGCCGTTTTGGGCCCTCGAGCCCAAGACCATCACGAAGCAAGCCAACGCCGGTGACCATGTTGTGAGGGTACGAAACGGTACGGCCACTGGACAGGGGAACACGGAAGGAAAGGAGCCATGGCTCGACCTCTGGACGGCTCTGGTGACCGAGTTTGCGCAACACCTGCCGGACGTGGACATGCCCATCAACTACATGCAGGAGCCCCGAATCTTGGTGCCGCGCAAGGATATGGAGAAGTATGTAGCAAAGGAGGAGAAGAAGAGGGCTATGCCCACGAAGAACAAGGCTACGAGTGTGTTCCAAAGCTTGGCCGGTGTAGATGCGACGCAGGGCAAGCTTGCTTCTTCTGCGAAATGGACCAGCGGCGACCGTCGCAAGTATTGGGATCTCGTTCGAGAGGCCTGCCCTGCAGATACCCCAGCCAAGAACGTACCCGCTGCGACAGACCTTTCCCTCCCGCCAACCTTGCCATACTCGTGGACGGCGCCTTTTGCTCGCCAAGGCTACGTCCAGAACTTCACGAGCTCCATGGACCCATGTGTGCAGCCACACCTCCGCTCGCTCCACGGGACCTTTGTCGAGCCGCTCAACGTCAACACCACAAGGGATCTTATCCCCCTCTTCGGAGGCTCGAAACTCCGCGTCAACTCGGACATACTCATCCCGGGCGCCATGTACCTCTCCGATAACCCATCCTACACCGGCGGCAACGTCCGCGGGCCCGCGTGGCCGGAGAAGCGCGACCGCCTTATCTGGCGCGGCATCGGCTCGGGCGGCCTCGCAAAGTCGGATAACTGGATGCACTTCCACCGCCAGCGCCTGGTGGAGATGCTCAACGGGACGACGGTTCGCGGCATGGAAGCCAACGACGTCCGGGCCATGACCTTTGACATGCCTCCTCTAGATCGCTACGACACCAAGCGCCGCCGCGACAAGCGGCTCGGCGCGTTCCTGTCCCGGTTCGCGGACGCCGGGTTCACGCAGCTCCTGTGCGGGCCCAGTGCACACGACCGGCGCAGGGGGGAGGAGGAGTGCGGCTGGCTAACGCCGCACCTGTCCGTCGTCAACGGCACGCCCATGGCCGAGCAATTCACGAGCAAGTTCCTGCCCGACGCGGACGGGTATAGCTTCAGCGGGCGGTTCAGGGCGTTTATGCTGTCGACCAGCGTGCCGCTCAAGGCGACGGTGTACGCCGAGTGGCACGACGACCGGCTCACGCCGTGGATGCACTTTGTGCCGCTTGACAATACCTTTCAGGACCTCTACGGCGTCTTGGACTTCTTTACGGATGGCGATGATGACGAGCCTCGGGGATGGGGCGTCCACAAGGTGCTTGGGAAGAAGAGCAAAGGTGACGACGCGGCGCGGTGGATCGCCGAGCAGGGAAAGGAGTGGGCGGACAAGGTGCTCAGGCGTGAGGACATGCGGTTGTACGTCTGGAGGCTCTTGCTAGAGTTTGCGAGAGTCTGCGACGATCATCGGGATACGCTAGGTTACGTGGATGACCTGCCGTAAAAGGTCTTGTTGATGTCATATTCCCTTCCCTGGATTTTCTTTTCTGGCATGGTTTGCTGTACACGCATATATACGCTCTGGGATATACCATGGGAAATAATCGACGGCGCAGGCGTTCAGGATTGGGGAGTAGGGAAGAAGAAAAAAGTTCGCGGCAAGGTTTAGCCTTTGTACGCCAAGAGGGAAGAAGAGGAGACAACATATTGCATTGAGCGAGAAGTATGTACAAGACCTAATTGTTTTTCGTCACCTCCGGCTCATCTCGTAGTCGCAATCCCACGATTCCTTATTGAAGCTTATTTTCCGAATCCATGACTGTATTTGCTTTGCTGGGAGCAGGCTCCCGGTCCGGCGGCCGTCGCCGTGTCGTTTTCGTCAAGTTGGGAATTGCCACATGCAATCTTCTTTTCCGCAGCGTGCAGGAAGCTTGGGTCGCAACTATCACGAATCGGCGAGAAGACGCGGACATGGGGGATTACCCTTCCCCCTCTCCAAACTTTCGTCTACACCCCGCCGCCGAATGCAGGCGGGAAGGCGCTTAAAGTCTGCACCCACAGGTTCAAGGTAGACTTCTCCCGGGATCCGATTTCCCTTTAGTGCTGAGCATACCTTGGGTGAACGATGATGCGCTCGGCGCAACAGCAGTGGCCGTCGGCCGTCCGTGAATCTACGGAGCCTACGGGAGCATGCCGGGAAAGTTGGGTCCAATGGACGTGTAACTTTCCAGTGCGACCGGCACCTCGCCAGTCTTAATTTCTTGATCTTTTATGGAATGTGGAAAGCATGGAAGAGAGCCGCCGGACCCGCGGGATAGGTAGTCGTCTATGCAAGTGCACTCATTCACTGCTTCCTTCACTTATTCCTTCTCGTCCGGGTACACGGGCAGGATATATAATGTAACCCACATGTGCGCCCCTTCGTCTTGATTTAGACGCTTGGATTACACACTCCGCTGGGATCTGGTGTGAGTCGCAATTCGCAATGCACGTTTGCACACTCCCTCAGTCCCCGGTGCACATCGTCGGCGGGCATCGCCGGTCAGCTTGGTATCACAGTTTGCCGCGCTGGCGACCGAGCAAGGTCATCTCTTTGAGACCCGCGACATCTCCGGAGCAAGGCGTGCCTGAAAGATCTCGGAAGGGCTCTCGGCGTTTTGAATCGCAGACGGTGAGTGAACTGAGTGGTTGCCTCTCTTCCCCCGCCAACCCAATATACCCAGTAATTGACCGTTTGACAGATGGCATATACACCTCAAAATGGAGATAGTCAGAGGTCAACAAGCTCCGATGCGGATGAAAAGCTGCTAGAGGAGAAGGCGTTCATGGTGGAGGTATCAGAGTTGGAGGTTAGACCACTGCTCGGTCACGACGACGAGTACCTCTCTCGGGCGTGTCTCCCGCGGAAGCGATCTCTGAAGACACGCTTCCGGATCCGACGTCTTTCGCGGTCGCGTAGTAACCACAACTCAGAGGGCAGACCTTTTGAGGAGGCGAATGGTTCTTACTCTTCTACAAAGGACAAGAAGCAGTCGCTCGCTACCCGCAAAGCACAGGGCGAGGGCGCCTCCGGGAATCAACGCGGCAGCTCTATGAATTGCATGGCCTACCACATCGCGGTCGGCCTATCGTGGAGCATGCCGGCTCCTTTCGATATGATGCCCACGGGGTATCCAACGAGGTTGTTCTGAGGTTTAATGAGATGTTGATGTGAGGAAGGGAGAGACTGAGGAGACGTTCAACAAGGCGTTTAGGGGGCTGTAGCTTGGTATTGGCGTTCGGGTAGGCTATCGGCTGACGGGGCTTTCTTTGTCTTGTACTTCACAATATCCTTCCTAGGGAATGAGCTTGCTATGAGATTTGAAACGGTGTTTCCTTGTGTGACGGAGCCATTGTGAGTCTTGCCTGAATCATGAAGTTGTATTTTGCTTGCGGAACACACTGTTCTACCGCGTCTACCGCTTGGGTTTGGCTAGCTTATACTGACAAAGCTCACTTCCAGTGGTGGCAAGTCAATGCGTGGCTTGAAGACAAAGTGAAAGCGAAGAAGTCGTAAGCTACGAGGTCCTTAAAAGTAGTTCGAATGAGATCTATCCAGTGACCCTCATCCGGAAGGTCATCAGTGCGGCTGGCCTCGTCCAGGATGTATTTGTGTTTCGGCTCAAGCTGCATGCGCCTCTAGGCCTGAATGGTTTATAAAGGGAATCCATTCATATCCAACCCAACAGCATCGATGGTGTAGTCACGTGCATGATCCTCTCGGGGAAATACATGGTTAGCATCGGCGCCTGAAGTCATGACAATAAGTGAAAAACCTGCTGGCCGAAGAGTGTCGAAGTCCTGACTGATTAGCTTCTCTGTGTCTATAATCTTCCGAACTCTTATGTTGTAGTGCATTAAGATTCGATCAAGCGGTGTTATTTGCATTTGATTTATTTTTTGCTAATCTTCCTTCGATTCGCAATTTCCGGCAACCTCTTCCTCTGCTACCAACTACTTTGTATCCGGTCCCATCTCGAGCCTCGAGGCGGATAGAATAGTAGTGTCATGAATATGAGTGAGAGAGAGAACAAAGGTATCTATCAAGAGGTTCACATTCAGAAGCTATTCGCGTCCTTCATCCCGCAGCTGTACATTGCGGCACATGGAACTACAGAGTAATAGTAACCGTTTGCATTTTCCCTCGATTCTTTCCAGGTCGCCGGCGACGTAAGATGCTCTCGCGAGAAGCTTTTACTCATGAGTCAAAGAATGACTCGTCCAACTATATCGATTATGTTTTCCCGGGGCAGCTCAGCTACACATATATCGCAGCTTCATGACACGATTCCCTAAGTTCGTTCAATTGCACACACTAAGGGGTAGAAAACCGACTTTATTACAGCTCCAGGGTGCCGATGTCGGTATCGGGTTGTTCTCTTGATATGACCCGAAGGTGAGAAACATCGGACGCATAGGCCGGAGATAGGCATATCCGGTTACCACATCCAGGACGGAGACAGTGAGGAAAAAGACCGAAGAAAAAGCGGCTTACAACATACCCGGTAACTGAGAGCGGTCTCGTATGTTTACTCTATCTGACTGATACAATATTTTCTTATCAAGTCACAACCTGCAGGAGCATATCAATGTTGACGGAGGCTGGTATGTATTATCGGCGAATAGAGGAGGTTGGAGAGGCCGGGAGCGAAGCGCGAGCCGTTAGCCGGCAAAAGCGGGGCAGAGTTGGCTGCAGCCCGGGTGGGACCCTGTCGCTCTGCTAAGCTGCTTCGCCGAACCGCCCAACTGTGACGTTTTTCTGGCAGTAAGAGCAAGCAACTGAATCGAGCAATGCCCTGGGGAAAAGGTGGGGGAGCCAAGCTCGGAACTGGATTACCAAGCTTGCTGCTGTCAGGTAGAGCAAAAGCAACCTCAACAACTTGACATGACGGACGCTACTACTCAACTCCCTCTAGTATCTCTCACATGCACTCACTTGCTCATGTGACAGTACCTCAAGGTCAAACTAGGGCCTAAATCCGCCTCAGAGAACAGGGCGACAGAGAAAGAGAGGCAGTTTGATGCTTTTCAGTGTTTCCTTGCATTGTTCATGTTCATCTCTTCGTTCCTTCAACACCTAACATCAACTCACAAAAAGTCTCGGCAAAAGCAAACCTTGAGAATTAAGCTGACGCGTGGGGAAAAGGGCTGAATGGCAACGACACCGGCTCCGAACGCAGCGTGTTTCCGACAAAGACCTTGAGGCATTTTGGCCGTTGACGATCAAACATGGCGGCGGCGGCGGTAGAAGAACCGTCGAGTCTCCGCAACCGGCAACAGCATGTCGCATCTGAAGTTGACGCCGAGAGGACCGGGACCTCTTCATTCCCCGATGCCACCGAGACGACGACACTACTCAACTCCGAGACGTCTTCTCGGACCCTCCGTAATGGATCGCCGGCCGGGAGCCGCCGAGACCGAGACTCGGACGACGACAACGACGATGATGGGCCTAAGCAGTCTATTAGCAAGACGCGTGCTGGCGTCTTGATGTTGAGTACCTGGATTCTCATCTTCCTCCAAGGTGTGTTGTATCTTCGATGTCTCGAATAGTATCGTGAAGTTAGTAGACTAAATCCCCTTGCACAGCATCAAACACATCCGGCATGACAATGACGCAGTCCGTCGTCGCCGAGGACCTCAACGCATACTCGCATGCAATGTGGTTCACCAGCTCCTACCTCATCAGCATGGCCTCTCTGGCGCCCCTCTTCGGGCGCCTGGCCACCATTTTCTCGCCCCGCATCCTCGTGCTCTGGCTGGGCGGCTTCTTCGGCCTCGGCGGTGTCGTTACCTCGCAAGCACCCTCCTTCTGGGTCTTTATCGCCGGCAGAATCTTGACGGGTATGGGAGGCGCGGGCATCATGACGCTGTCCGTCATTCTGGTCCTCGAGCTGGTGGGGAAGAAGAGCAGGGGCGTTTTCGTCGGGCTGGTGAATGCGGGCTTCACGATTGGGTTGTCGTTTGGCGCTGTGGTGTACGGCGCATTGTTGCCTGTTATTGGATGGGTTAGTTGACTCTTCCCGTGTCCGTCTGTGGTGAGGAAAGGATTGTGGGCTAATATGATTTATACAGAGGGCTCTGTTCGGTGTCCAAACACCTCTGGGACTCCTTGCCGGCATTGGTGCGTTCTTGAGCATCCCGAATGGCTTCAGCTCCGACCACAAGACCAGAGGCAAGTCGGTCCTCCAGAAGCTGGCCCAAATCGACTACGCGGGTGCCTTTATGCTAGTGAGTAGCTTCCCTTTGCGGTGTTAACCGTTTCTCGAAATACCTTACCAGCAGCTAACACCCCCTCGCAGGTGCTAACGATTGTGCTCTTCCTATATGGCCTTTCGGGCGACATCAACCCTCTATCCCTACTCCTCTCAGCCGTTTCCCTCCTTCTCTTCGTCCTCATCGAATTCAAACTCGTCACGGACCCCATTATCCCCATCTCCGTCCTCTCCTCTAGAGGCGTCCTGCTCTCCTGCACAGCCCAGCTCCTCTTCATGTCAATCCGCTGGACCCTGCTCTACTACAGCCCCATCTTCGTCCTCGCCGTCCGTGGCTACGCCCCCGCCATCGCGGGCTCCATCCTCATCCCCACCAACATCGGCTTCGGCTCCGGCGGCCTCATCGTCGGCTGGCTGCACGTCCGCCGCAACGGCGCCTTCTGGTTGCCCTCCGTCATTAGCCTGACGTGCTTCGCGGCCACCATGTTCGGCCTCTCGCTCGTCGCCACCGAGACCTCGCCGTTCGGCGTCTTTGTCCTGGCCGTCGTGCTCAACGGCCTCGCCACGGGCGCGACGCTCAACTACACCCTCGCGCACCTGCTACACCTCAGCCGCCCGGAGGAGCACTTCATCTCGACGTCGTTGCTGGGCACGTTCCGCGGGTTCGGCGGCAGTTTCGGGACCGCCATCGGCGGCGGCGTGTTTTACCGCCTCCTGCGCTCGGGTCTCGTCGCCAGCTTCACGGAGCTGGACGGCGGCGGGCGTCTTGCCGAAGGGCGGGAGGAGCTCATTACCAAGCTCATTGGGAGTCCCGCGCTTGTGTTTAACGGCGGGCTGAGTCCTGCCGAGCACGGGATAGCGGTGGAGCGCTACGCTGCTGCGTCGAGGGGTACGTGGCGGGCTGCGGCGGCGTTGGCGGTCGTTGCGATTCTGTGTCAGGCAAGTACGGGATGGAGGAGTCCTGTTGGCGGGAAGGAAGTCGACGATGAGACTGAGGCGAGAGCTACGGTGATGGAGAGCGAGGGCGTCGGGGAGGCGTAGTGGACGGAAATGAATGTCCTATCTTTGGAGGGTCCGGCTACAGCATATCGCATGGGGCGCAGGGTGAGTGATGTTTTGAGCGTTTGATGTTGCATTATACATGTAGGCACTGCCATGTCGCACGGCAATTTGGATATAATTGTTTACACCAAGATTTTTAGTGTTCTTCAACATGAAGTTGGCATGTATATTAGTCCGAAAATATGAAAGAGGCGAGATGTTTATACAATAACACGAAGCATTATTCATTCACGCTCGATTCCGGTATCAGATATGACTCTCTGCGCCAGTGCCGTCTTGCTGACATTGGCGTCATTGGCAGTTTCGACTATGGCCTGCTTTGATGAGCGGTGTGAGAGCAAACTTGACACAATTCGAAGACATCAAGTCGGTCTTGCAAGTTTCACGCGTAAAATTTCACGCCAGATGAAGTACAACATCGGCTGATGGTGGTATAACGTACCCGGCCACAGGTAGTATCAGGCTGTCTACTTCTTTGGACGGTACGGACTTTTACCGCCAGGAGGCACAACTTAAGATCGAGGGCATTCTAGCAAGGTAAGATAGAAGTTGACACATGTCACACTCATCCAGGATTCATCAAATTCATTCGGGCCGCTGGATCAATGTGGAGTCTTTGCCCGTCGTTTGCAGACTTCAGACATCAGAGGCGGCATGGTGTGATTGTTTCACCTGGCCCAACGGGCTATATGTGCTGACCCGAGAACCGATTTGCTCGTCTCGGATTCGGGCCGTGATGCCTTCGACACACATGGTGTTGTGGGTGGTGCATGGCTTGAACGAGGAGCGCTTTATATTAGGCGCTTACGTCTTCCCGATGAGCACAAAGGGACCCAGATTGCTGATCACTGCGAGGGGCCTGGCATGTTTGAACGCCCTACTGCCAACGTGTGCGAGTATTGGGCGGTTGTGCTGGGCTGGTTCCGCGTGTAAGTCGGAAGACAATACGCCGTAACTTTTACGATTCCTCAGCCCTGATCGCAGGAGTTCAGGCCAAAGACCGGCATTAGTAATACGGAAGGCGAATATTGTCGATTTGTCGATTTGTCGACAATGGACGATAATTGGTCTGAATGCCGACAGTTGAATAGGTATTAGATACTCGTCGTGCTGGAAGAGCTGTCCGTGTGTCGTTGCCATGGCTTTCATCACGATGCTGCCAATAGAAGTGTCTCTCTCCTCCCGAAGTATCTTGATATCGTCCTGCAAATGGCGTCACATAGGCTGACGTGGTTTGATCTCAAGGTCGTGTCCGGGTAGCTTTCTGGCCTGCGATCTCGTGGCATCTCGATTCCGAACTCCTGAAGCTTTGTAATGCAGTTCGTAAAAAGTTACGAAACCCGCATATCCGGGCCGGTTCTGTCCTTGGCGTCGGTAGTTGTCTGTCATAGAAATCGAAAACGGCCAGATGGACTGATCTGCCTCGCTTCTTATGTTCTTTTCGTGCTGGGAGTCTTGGCCTACATATCTCGAGGGAGATGCTCCACCTTGGCACCGTATCTATGTTTCTCCACCAACGAAGCCCGTCGGCGATTGTGAACCTGGCGAAAGGTGATTCTGCACCAATGAAGTTGTCATAGTTTGCTGGCCGCGTTGGATCGCGATGTGCTTCCGATTGATTGCCAAGAGAGAAAAAAAGGGTCGAGGCTGACGAGAAGTTGACGAGTCGAAACTCTCGAGAACTGGATCTAAGCCTCAAAAACCTTGGCTCCGTGTCGGGAACTTAGAGATGCTCGTAAGAAGGCGACGGCGGGGGCCTCTTGGTCTCACGCTAGCGGGAGCCGGAAGCCGATTCACTCATATCCACGAATTGTCATCGAGACGCGATATTGTGAGCCCACCTGGATGATGTGACTTTCGAGTTTCGAAGCGATGGAATCAATTTGAAGGAAACTTTGCGAATGAGTGAGATGAATGAGGGGGGCCACAGGAGTTTGCCCGGTTCCACCTTTTGGGTCGTCTTGGACCTCTCGGAGTCGATACCTTTGCCAAACCAGCCAACGTGTGATTGTTGGACAGGCAGATAAGCTTGTGCTAAGGGTGTTTTTTTCTCCGAGCGCACATTGGCATCTGCAGCAGCGGCTATGCCGGTTACAGTGGTTGTAGGACCGAAGACGCGGTAGACGGAGGATGGTTCTGGAGACTGGTCCATGATGCGGGGGCCGGTTTTGCGCCCCGGAACGGCTGTGGCTTCTCGGAGCTGAACCGTTCTTCTTAGATGGGTTTGTCTGGTCTGGTCTGGTCTAGTCTATGCGTACGGAGTACGCCAAGGGAATGAAGGGTTCCTGTCCGTCTTTAGCCGTCTACAGCAGGCTGGTGAGCTTCCAGAACAGCGCCCAACAACATCACAGCGGTGGTGACAGGAGGTGTAGTCAACGGCTGGCGATCCCGAGAACATCGTATCGACGACGGCGGGGCCCAATCAAATATTTGCCGATTGCGTTCCCACAATTTGCTTCCCCAGAAGGAGCGATCTCCGTCAGAGGCAGAAGTCGTTCGTTCGAAGACAACGCTGAATAGAGACCGGAACAGGCCCGAGATGGGGTTTGTTTGACTCGTCACCATCACCAGCGTGACTTCTCCTCAGGGACCAGCAATTGTTTCATGAGTTGATGATCCATCAGGTGGTGGAGAATATCTAGGACGAAGTTATGAAAGGCGGTCTTAAAAAACCACTACTTCTCAAGAGAGAGACAAATTTGGTAAATTTGGCCGAAATGTTTAAAGTGTAACTTCCAAGTAATACCAAGGCCATGTAAGTCGGGAGAGGTGAGCTCTGCCGCTTTCAGGCTAAGGGATAAAGGCGCCATGAACGCTTGACATTTGTGCGGTAAGCAACATGGGCCGCGGAAGATCTCTCTTTCGCTCGGCTGCAACCACACATCGAGAAGGCATGTGCGTTTGTCGTAAATGAGACCGATGGCTTGAAAAGAATAGTATAGTCTGGACGCCAATAGAGTTGAAGCCAAGGTAGCGCTGTACCTATGCTCATGTACAGGTCGTGAGTGGTGAGCCAAGCTGGTCAAACATGATCATTGGCGGGTAGTCTGATGTACATCTGTTGTTTGAGGGTTGGTATGAGGTGATGCTCTTCTTTACCTGGTGTAATCCGTAGAGACAGAGACTTTGATGGTGAGAGGTGTGAGGGAGGTGTGTGTGTGGAATCCTTGAACCATGCACATAGGAGGTTTTCTTTCCCTCCCAGCGGCACACTAACGGTGCCAAGTCGCCCCGAATGGCGTGGACGGAGCATCCTATGATTGGCGGAGAATCTCTGACGTTCAAATCCCGGAAATAGGGAAAATGCGGCAAATCTTTGCGGCGACAACCAGACAGCTCGGGGGGATCCCCCCTCCCCTTCCCCTTGCCAAACTCTCCCCAACTCTCCCCAGCCAGAGTTGCTCTTCAGGGGGAAGTACAACCACTGACAAGCAGTTACCTCAACTTGTCAGAGTCTCAAGGAACCCACAGGGGATGGCACTCCCCCATGCTTTCCCCATTTACCCCACCATTTTGGTATGCACGAGTCGCCATTACAGGTCCCCAGGGCCAGGAGTTCTCGGGTCCCGCACGTCTCCAACTTCCTCTTCAACTCGCGTGCTTTTGCCAAATGTCTCTTCATCGTAGACGACCTTCAGGTACCTCGCAGCTTTCGAAAAGCAACGTAGCTTCCCTCTGACAAGGTCTCATGAGTTGAGGCGGCTCCCTCCTGTCCACACCCTCAGCAGCAGCAACAGCAACAACAATACCACCAACAGAGGGCAAGGGATCTATCCCCTAGTTAACTGCCAGATGCAGATACAGAGACATATCGAGCCTTACTTGTCTTGAAACAGGATCATCGCTGAACGGTGTTCTAGCCGGCCTGCAACTGCAACTGAATCTGATCGACGGCCAGTCCAGCACTTCCAGCTCGGTCTCATTATCCCATCTAAACGCAGGCAGGGAGTGTGTACCTTAGCTTGCCTCGCCTCGCCTCAAGTCAGGAACATCGGCACAACCAAGACTTTGCTTCTCTCGTTCATCAACCACCGGGACCCAAGCTTTCCTTCCTGGGGCCCCGAGCATCCAGTCAGCAAAGAGCAAACGTCTGCCTTGGGACCAACACCCCTGGCAAGACTCCAGAGGCGTGCAGGAGCATCTGAGAAACGGCAGCAAAGCCAAGTCGTAGCAGCAATAGCAGCAGCGGCGGCGGCACCACCACCACAACCACAACCACCAGCCAACGTCGAGCTCTCCTCCTCCTCATTCTCATCCTTCTTCCAGTCCCCGGCCCCAGCTCCTAGTATAGCCCCATTCCATGGTAGACTCCTAGTCCCAGTCCCAGTCCGTCTGCCCCATGCCAAGCTCTTCGGCTTGCCCCTCTGCCCCCTTCTGGCTCTTGTCAAGCAACTCGGTGGAACGCAGCGTCTGTGGTGGAACAATTCGTCTTCCCCAACTTCCATCAATCTTTCCGTCTCCTCCACCAACGACAAGCGGCGGATTGTCGATTGCGATTCAACTTCGCCGGCTTTGCCGTTCAAAGTCCACAACGAGTCTATTCACACTCTAGACCCCGTCATCCCAGCAATATCGCTCCTACCAATTGTCCCGGTCTGGTCAGGGATCTCCAACCTCTTGGTCTAGCCCAAACTTCCATACCATACCGTAAGGAACTCATACGGATGAAGGAGAACCTTGTTCATTTGTTCCTCTCACAACGTTGTTCTGCTCCGAAAGCTACCGCGCCGCCGCCTCGGCGCTTCCCTGTCGGCGAAATAATCCCTTCTCCACGCCAGACTACGGACCACCTTGCGGCCCTGTCCTTCCCGTGCCATCGGCCGGTTCGTCTCAAGTTCTCAACTCCTCTTATTGCAACAACATCCACACAGACGCCATCTTACCCGGTCAGGACAGCTTTCACGCCGCCCATCTGAATTGAGCTTCTCTCTCGTGTTTTCTTGGCTGCGTGGTCACAAAACTTCCCCACGGTCCGACTCGCGCGCCACATGCGACTGGCCCTGCAACACCATCACCAGAGCTTCAATCGAGATTTCTGCCGCCTGCGGTTGGCACGCATCCCAAGCCCGCCTGCGCTTCAAGTAGACGAACCAGCCCACCCTTAGAATCGCGAGCTTTCAGTTCTGCATTAGGATACACCTAAAGCAACTCGCGAATTGGTGGAAGAAACTACCTGACCCTAGCAAACCGGTCCATAGGGCTCTCTTCTCGTCGTCATCGTCTAGTTGTAATCGCACGCGGACGGGGCTTCTCTTACTCTTATCAATCGCAACCTGCGGAGCGCATATCACGCCCCCGATTTCAAGGGCACGTCGTATGCACCAGCCTCACGACGACCCCCACCGGCTTGCTCTTCCCGGCCGCATATCTCTCTAACACCATCAGATCACCTGACGCACCTCGGCCCTGTCCTGTCTTCTCTATCACAGCACACCTTTCATCCCCCGCTGTGGCCCCCTCGAGTCTGCTTCCATTCGTCCCTCGAACTGTCATAATCTTACTTGGATCATCACTTCGTCTTGTCATGGGATTTTGGCTTGACATATCCGACCTCACTAACCACCGCCACCATACTTCCTTACGGTCAACCCAGTCGTTCTGAAGGAGGAGAAGGGGAGGGAGCGGCTTATCGTGGCTTTGTTTCGTATTCCCCACCTCAGTACACTGTCCCGGGAGTGACAGCTCGTTTCTCGCAGCTCGAAATTCCAGGCTCCTCAAGCGCTGCCATGGCATCAGTACATCAACTCGGCGTTGGTCCAACACCGGCACGCCCTCGAAGCATGGTTGGGTCGGGTAACCAAGACGTCGAGATGGATGTTGACCGCAACGCCAGCCCTGCTATCACCATGGGCACGAGGTTCGGGAGTGCTCCTCAAAGAGGAGACACAAGGATCGTCGTCATCTTGTACGGCACCGGCCAGGACAAGATTGTGTCCGTCTTCGCAGATGTTCTGGGGAAGCCATTCGTCACCCGCTCTGCATTTCAGGAAGTCAGCGTTGCTGACCAAGGGCTTGTGGTTGGCATTCCGGCAGAACTCGCTGCAAAGGACATTACCTCCCGCAACAAGGAGCTCGTCGTGGCGATCAACGCCCACTGTGTCAACCTTGGGATGCCACCAGATGTCTTCCTCTCAGCTCAGTGCGACTACGAGTTTCTCTACACCGAAGCACCATTCTTTCGTCGAGACTTGTCCAGATTCATCTCTTTCACTCTCGGCCAGATCTGCCACCACGAAACGTTGATGCAAAAACCACGAACGTACTTCATCTCTACTACGTTTCCAGACGTCAGTGCTGCGTTGCCGAATATCGACATCCTCACCGTCGGCGCCGACGCAGTGGAAATTCGTGTTGATCTCCTAAAGGAGCCACTCGGCGACGGCACATATTCAGCCATCCCGAGCCTTAGCTATGTCGGACAGCAGCTGATGCTCCTGCGCCAGCGGACAGAACTCCCAATAATTTTCACCACTAGGTGTACGAGAGAAAATGGTCGTTTCCCCATGGAGAACCCCGATATTTACTATGAATATCTTTACCGAGCAATTCAATGGGGAGTTGAGTATATCGACGTGGAACTCTGGCTTCCGGAAGCCATTCGAAAGAAACTTTGGGAACAGAAGGGAAGCAGTCGTATCATGTCTGCGTTTCACGACTTTTCTGGTACCTTCAAATGGCCATCGTCCCAAGCCGAGCAGGTGTACATTGAATCAAGCAAGTATGCCGATATCATCAAGATGATTGCCATCATCAACGACCACAACGAAAACTTCGAGTTGGAGTACTTCCGCTCGAAAATGCGAGCAGATTATCCGGATTCCCCGCCATTCTCTGGAGTTAACATGGGAGAAACTGGCCAGTTTTCACGTACTCTGAACAAGGTGTTCACCCCTATCACTCATCCCTTGTTGCCAATAGTCGCAGCCCCAGGTCAAATGAGCGCGTCGGAGATAAACGCGGCTTTGGCACTGCTTGGGCAGCTTCCCAAGAAGAGCATATATGGCATCACAACACCAGCTTTCCGAAGTTCAACTCCGCAAGCACCATTCTATGAGAAGTGCTTCAATGAACTGGGCCTGCCGCATTACTTTGCCGTTGTAGAGCGCTTGCCAAACAACTTTTCAAGCATGGAGGCTTGGTGTAATCAAAAGAACTTTGGTGGTGCCTACCTCAGCCCGCCGGTGTCGTGGAGTAGCCTACTCAAGGCCAGCCCGTTCTTCGCTTCGCTCAACGGCGGCAAGGGCGCGGAGTTGACTGAGGCAGCTCGCCTGATTGGTACTGTGGACACAATCATAGTCAAGTCGGGTTCCTCGTCCTCGGCATCTTCTGCCCCAGCGTCGATTCCCTCGAGCCCTCGTCATGGGCACCATGACTCTTTCGGCCACTTGGGGTCACACATCTCCGGCCTGCCTCCGAATACATCATTGATCTTGGACAATGCTAGCTGGCGTGGTATCATCAGCACACTGACCAGAGATATGGCGCCTTCTGCCTACTTCGGCCGAACTGCTGTTGTGCTGGCTTCATCTGGAGAAGATGCTGCATCAGTTATGTACGCGCTGAAAGCACTCCGTATGGCAAAGATATATACCGTTGGCTTTCGAACACCGCCAGCTCTGGCCCGTGATGGACCCGTCATTGAGCCGTTCAACAGTCTGGAGAGCCTCAAGAAAGCACAAACTGTGAGCGACGATGGTGCTCCCTTTTTATTTGTTTCGGCGCTTGGGGCAGATAAGAGCAACCTCGTCGGTATGCTGGTGCGTGTCTTTGGCGCCAATGTGCGAGGAAGCACAAACTTCAAGAAAGTCTTCCTCGATCTCGCCGACACCGCAGGTGCAAGAAAAGGCGGCGATCCAGGCCTCATTGCTCAGCAGGCGGGATTTTCGGCGTATGGTGTTGCTGATACGGCCGCCTTTACCACCGTCGAGACTCTGAGGCTGCTGGTCGGTCAGAATGTGCCCTACAGTTTTGTCAGACTGGCAAGCGGCAGGGGCATGTTCTGAGTCGTGTATAGAGGATCAGCATCTGAGCTTCGCCAGTCCTTCGGATGTCTAAGAGGCCGGCTTTATCTGCGTCTCCTTGGTCTGTTGGACTGGAGGAGCTTCGAACTGGACCATAGCAATAGTTTGTATGTGCCAACACCGCAATCCTATGTCGACCACGACCTATGCCGGGCCACAAGAAGCAATATGAACCTGCGGCCAAGCTCCAGATCCCAGGAAGCCAGGCCACAGGCCGAGGCCTGTGGAGTTCCCCACGATAGCCAAGACAAACCATCGGCTGTCACCCCCAGTGCGGAGAACGGAGGGAGCGATCGAGCCAGGCCCGATGCTGCATTTCCATGTCGGCTCGGGACCTGGAAACTGGAGCTTGAGACCCACAAAGCCATTTCCGATGTCAGGTCTCCGAGGAGGAGCTGTGCAAAGCGGAAGTGTGGACGCGGAAATGGTGCAGAGAAGGGCCTTATTGAGCGGACGACTCATCGGGCAAGGAGATGGCCCATTGCATGAATGGCGTTTATTTGGAAGAGAAATGTGCGGGTCAGAAGAGAGATGAGATGGTTTGTAGGGGGGGCATTTACAAGATCTAGTTCTACATAAGGTAGCTCACGGGTAAGGACGAACATCAACAAGGCGTGTTTTCCGCTTTCGAAGGTGCCGCCTCTTCTTTGTTTCGTTTTCAGTTTAAAGCGTGGGATTATCGAGACACAGTCGTGTCTGTGACAATGTCATGTAGACAACGACCATTGGCAGTCCTCTAGAGAGGACTGTCACTTTTCTGCGTATGGACTAAATGCAATTCGTTACGGTCAAGACAAGAAATCTTCTCATGTGAAATTTTCTACTGAACACCCCTTTTGTTATCGCTCTTCGCAAGCCCGTTTCTGACGCTCCTCTACCTCTGATCTCGGAATGATCCAGGCCTTTGCCCCTACTTTGCAAAGATACGTCGACGCGATCGCGGCTACGGATGGGTACCTGGAGCGGCGGAAAACAATAAGATCTACAGGGTCTATCAGGGTCTTCGTATTGTAGGGTATCCTGGGAGAAGGGAGAGAAAGGGGGGAGGACGATCGCCAAACGAGGAGGGCTCAAGGTTGTGCCAGTGTAATCTGATGACGATGGATATCCTACCCACCAACTTGCCATTGTATCAACGGGTCAAGTGTGGGCGAGAGCCATGCTGAGGTTGATGGCCAGCGGGTAAAGAAGCAGCCAGCCACCTGCGGATACGGCTCAATGTGTCCATGGTGATCCTCTCGCCATCCGGGCCTTCCCAAAGCCGTGACGTTACATTATGTGGAAAGCTGACATGGCTGGGTCATCGGCTCTGTGGTTTGTGTTTGACAGACCGTAGTGAAGGTGACAAGCCCAGCTTGGGAAAGTGGTAAGAGTTCCCGTCCCATCTCGGTCTAAGCAAAGGTTAAGGCAGTGGAAGCCCCGCGCACTCCACACGCCATGCTCACCCCGTCTCGGCGAAGTCGGACTATTCACAGCCACTGGGACTCGGCCACCAGCTGAAAAGGGTCAAGGCAGGAGAAGAAAGGCCGTTCCCCTCTCCTCACCAGAGCTGGGATGGTGATGGGTGGTGGTGGTGTTGGTGACGTCTAGAGAAGGCAACGAGAAGGAAGCCTTCTCTCCCCTCCACCCCAATGGACCAGAGAACACCCTCGTCATGCAAGGGCGGGAAACGAAGACCGTGCCGTCCCCTGCGCTGGTCTGGGTGTGGCCGTCCCCAGTCGAGCCGATCGGGAACTGCGTTTTAACGAACAGGGCAAGGGCGAAAGAATATTGGATCGACGAATGGGACGCGGATATCACCGCGATTGGGGCTGGCTCAGGCGAGAGGACGGCGCGCAGAAAATCTCGAGAGTGTGGGCGTGGCGTATCTCGATGACGGGCAGGGCAAAGGGACTTGCCGCATGCTCCGGGGGACTGAATCATATCACAAGTGTCCTGATATTGAAACCAGCACATAGCCTAGCTCAGTATCTCGGATGTGCTGGGGACGAAGAAAAGAAGTAGGCCTTGTCTAGAGGGGTGTGAGTGGAATCTGAACTCTTTTTGCTTCAAAGTCCCTGCGGTGTTTGTATTTCTGAATTGCCTCCTCAGCCCTCGAAAGCAACCTATGCCTTGTAACCAGAACATTTTGACGTGTCGCGACATCAGAGAGAAGGGCAAACCGAAGTGAACAAGCTGGTGGTGTAACAGACGCCGAGATCCATCCACGGACTGACACGATATAGCGCGCATGTACATGTCGGTCTGACTGCTGACCATGCCATCCCGTTGCAGGGGATTCATCGGTCGCTCTCGGCAAGGCCAGGTCTGCTATCGACGCGTCTGTAACTGTATGGTCATGGGCCGCTGCTGAATCACACATTGCTAGTCTCCCTCACAAACGTCCGCAAAGACCGTAAAGAGGCATACACAGTGATAGAATTGCGAATTCGTCTGGTAAGAAGGGCGTCAGCAGACTAATACCGGGTTGACGTTGACGGCCTAAACCCTGGGGACTCAAGTTTGGCCAGGCTTGACGCACTCGCTGGTGTCCCCTACACAACAAAGTGGCAGCCAGCCGTTGTTGGGGGTGGCTGACATGGCTGTTGTCGATGACTCGCTATTCGCTATATGTCATCGCGAGGCGTCGTCGTTGCACGGGACGTTAGCCCCCGTTTCTGCCCATAATGGGTCAAGACGAACGTCGCCCCGTCTCCTCCTCTCAGTAGCTCTCCAAACGCTTTTATTGCCATGTCCCAGTGGCGTGTCGGGTCGGCATTTCTTAATGGTCAGGTGTTGCAGAGCACACGTGTAGTAGCTGAGAGTCATTGTGTAGTTCTGTACGAAATCAGGGTTCAAGACCTGCAGAAGGTAGTGGATGCGCGGAGGAGTGTGGGGAGAGAGAGGGGGACGCTGCGCGGAGTCACGAATCGATGGTCTCCTTCGACCCCAGCTTCGGACAAAGGTCTCGAGTCAGAAGTAGATGGTCCGGCTTCGTTCCCCAAATTCTCCAAATTCTGCGAGGGCCGTGATGGTGATTGGTACGGCTGGAAGACGCCGTTGGGATGGAGGTGACGAGTCTGACTGGGTCAAGAGACCTTGTGGGACGGGTGCGCGCCTAACCGCCCATAAGCTTAAACAAGAACATGCAAGGGAACTTTGGAGTGGATGGAGGGCGAAGCTGTGAGAGAGTGTGGTCCGATACATTAGGATTCATGAGTTGTTGACTTACGAAAGGATCATAGTCTTGGATGGTGTTGTCAGAGCTCTCGAATCAACGAGCTCTGAGCAGAGTTTGGTCCTTTCATTGCATGTTCCGGCAGTTTGTACAATGAAGGCGTGGATACTGCCCTGACTCCCGCATAGCTAGTTTCCGTGCACACGGAGAGCCCGGCTCGATAAATGAAGGCAACGCCATGACAGGTAGGTGAACCATGCCATCAGCCGCAGTCGAAAATTGCTGTCCAGGCCATCCCTCTGAACGCCACGGACGGGGACGGGGTACTCTAATGAGATACCTTGAGCTTAGAAGTCCAATGTTCGCCTGCAAATAGGCATGAACAGACAACCCCTTCCGATCTAGTGCCTGTATGATGTAGATTAAGTGACAACCCATCGTCGGCCCTGCTCCGGCAGAACGTTATTGCGCTGCCCAATTCCTTCTATTAACCATGTCGCAGCTTTTGTAGGGCTATCTTGGACGTTCCCGGCGGTCCGACAGCCTTTTCAACCGAAAAGACCGTGCTTGCTGTAGAATCATACCTGACTGATAGCTGACAGTGATATAGATCCTCGGTTGGTGAGCCGGTGCGAGGATCGTCAGGACAGCCTATGGAATGGAATATGGAACAAGTTGCTAAGAGCGGTAGGTGACATTGGCTGAAACGATATCGCAAAGGCTTTCCTGTGATAAGTACAGGGGAGTTGTGGTATTGGTTTATGACTGGCCTTTCCTTCAGTCCGGGTGGCGGCAGTTGTGGGTGTAGTATGACCGTCGTTGCTTGGCGATACAGGTGTTCTCTGCTTCCAGTCTTCTTTCCCGTCACATTATGACGGCCCTTGCCATGCTGTCAAGGTCGTGTCAGAGCCTCGGACCTTTCCAGACGGGTGCCGAGCAACTTGGACGAGGGGCTAAATAAGTTCGAGAAATTAGATGCGGGTTTGCCATCATGAGATTGGACGGCCGTAACCCGGAGCCGAGACCGGCGGCTCGAGAGAACCGCGTTTTGCTCCTTGCTAAGTTGTTCTTGAGCTCTGACGGGGCTCCTGTGTTACGTCTAGGACCCACGCGTGGCGGTCAAGACTCGGATGCAACAACGGCATAGAGATTGGTGATGGGGAAATGGCCCAAGGCGATCCGAATAAGGTAAAGAACATCCGAAGCTTAAATTTCAGGTCATCGCGTCGTTTCTCACCTCCGAGCGGTTTGGAACGCCCAAGTCTCGCCGCGCCAAGAGAGCAAACTTGCGTCAACGGCGTCAAAATAGAGAGAAAACGGTATCTCTGCTTGGCAACATACACTTTCCCCTTCAACAATCGTATCCACCAAGTTGTGGGTTGGGGTTTAGCTCAGCAGACGGGAGATGGATGCAGAGTCGAAGCTTCTCTCGGCAACATATCTGAGTCAATGTCTGATAATGGTGGATGGCCTCTTGTTGAACAGTGCTCTCTTTCCACTACACCTCATTTGAGAGGCGGCAGCTTGAGCATTCGGATGGCTAACCCTATTACTGATCCATGCGTCGAGAGACACACTGCAGCCACGTGTGTAACAATTTTTCTCTGCCGTGGTGCCGTGCTCACTTCAAACCGCCCGTCTCATGCGTTCGTGTTGAGGCTTGGAAGGCATGGACGTTGGCCCCCAATCTGGAGATTGCGGCCGTTGTTCTTTTTGCCTCGGTGCAGTAGTGCTGGAAACCGTCTCGCAAATTGAATGGCTGTTGGGCGTTGTGGCTGTATGCACACCATCGAACCCGGGCCTGGAACGAAGCGGCATGAGCAGCATGTATCGGGCTATTCCCATAGGAGACCAGCGAACCCCAGTCAGGGCCTTTTGGATGCCGCGGTGCCCGGCCTGTGTCGGGCTCTTCAACTCTTACTCTTGGAGTCCCCCACCTGGCACCTTCGGCCGCTATTCGGCTCTGGAGAGCATGAGGGAACAAGGTCTCTGGATGTCATGTGTACAGGTGCGGGGCAAGCTGTGTGCACCAACGTATGAATGCGACTTGCCAATGTTCACTCCTAGGTCGTCAAGACTTACTCAACGAAGGTCTCGAGAAAGTGCCGGAGATGCCAGCCGGGGCTGGGTTCCGTTAGTTGCTCGCTGTAATTGCGACTTTGGGCGAGGCCCGTTGGAAAGTGTCCACCTCTTTTGTGGGGGGATGCCTTTGTTGAAGTTTGAACAGTAGGCCAACTTGTCAATCAAGCTTGGGTTTATGGAGGCAGTCGTCGGTACGAATAGACTCTTTCAGCGTGGACGATGTCCTTCGTTCGAGATGGCCAATCTATGTGAAGGCAAAAGTGATGGTTTGACGCTGACGACAAGGTTGATACCATGACATGACTCTTGTATGATGCAGGATATCGAGCAGAAGCAAGGGAGGACGAGCAAGTTGTGGCTTTGCTTTACGCGTGGATGATGCTGTGGCGGATCTACGAGCAATCCGGGGAAAGTCCCTCGGGCCCAAGCCAGGGTGTCAGTGTCGAGCTCCAGGATACAGACGAAGACTCGCCGCGGATGGCTTGCGCTGCTTCAATTCGGCACTGACCAACGTCAGTCGTCCATGATCTGGTTCAAAGCATGCTCTGATTCGAGCGGTAGCCAGCATGTGTAGCCGTTCTCTATGTCGTCGAAAGGGGATCCACGGGAAAATGTGAACTTGAGTCAGCCCGTACTTAACGGTTTCTACATTTGGGGTTAGAGTTGTTGCAAGTACTTCCTAGCGACATCGAACGAACCATAGCGGGAACCCCATCCCCCGAAGAGTTGAGACGCACTTGGCATTGAGCGAGATGGAGGGCATCAGCAGGAGGACAAAAGCAGAAAGCTTCTCCGCATCGATCGGCATGGTCTCCGCTCCCCTTCGACCGGAGGCTCTTGGTGGAATGTTCTCCAATTCTTCTCGACATTGTGATGTGATGGTTTGGGTGACGAAGGCAGTAGCGGAGGCGCAGACGTGCCTGTGCCTGTGCTATCCCCTCCAAGATCTCTGGTCCCGAGCCGCCCCCCCTTGCGGGAGAGAATGCTGGCGAGCCGGGATCATCGCCATGCATTGACCATATCTAGTTGCCATGTGGTGCGATCCTTTCGTGCAGACACGCAGACTGGCAAACTCGCTACCTGGCACCGAATATGTAGAGCTATGAGCTAAGATAGACGAGCGGATGGTTGATAAGAGGAAAGTTATTGGTCGAAGGTAGAGTGAGCAGACATAAGCTGCGCTCTTATGGCTGTGTTAGGTCGGATCGGAGGGCGGGTGAGATTCCATTTCTATGCGGGATGGGTGGCCAGAGTAGCAACTCGCCGTCTAGACCGATACAATGCATTCGCCCTTTTGTTATAAGGAAGGGATGAGACGGGCGTAGAGCTGTTTACTTGGTCCTAATCTGTGGCAAGCATCCGCAATGTTGTTACTATCGGGCGTTGATATGTTGCAGCGATAATGATGAGACGACGGTCCACCGTGGCCGGTTTCTTCACGGCGCTTCTCTACGGCTTTGGTACCCAGGATGCCAAGGCCCTGGAATCCATAGATGCAAGTGCCTATCGATGTTATCTCGCAAGGTAAGCGCAAGACGGGTTTGAACGTCCCAATCGAGGAGCTGCGAAGCTATCCTCGGCACGGCAAGAAGAACATTCATCCCAATTTTCTCAAGTCTAGGTCGATCTCTAAATGTCCTTCCTAATGTGCAACTGTCTGACAAGGCTCACCGCCCGTAGTAACGACGGAAGGTTCGCTCGTCATCGGTCAGTAATCAGCACGAGCCAGGGAGGAAGGCATGGTCTTGGAGCATCTCATGCTGTCCGATATGAGTGAGGGCCATGTTAGTGTGTCTTCGCGCGGAAAGAAGTGAGACATTCTGTTCGAGGACTCGTCTAATCTGCAGCAACGAAACAACTAGTCCGTCGACCCAGCTTGGTAACTGACAAGTAGACAAGACACCATCAGCAGAATGGACATAGGCAGAGGCAACGTCCCAGGATAGCCAGTATCAAGTGTGGATTCTGTCGTACTTATTCCGTACAGACCATCTACATCCGTATCCGTACTTACCTCGAGGCATGTCACCTGCCAACTGGGTCACCGTGGTCTAGCCGTTCTATTCACATACTACGGATACATCACCCTTGCATGCCATTGCTTTTCTTTTGCAGCTCTCCGAAGTTCGAACGGTAGCCCGCCTACGATGTGTCTCCGACCCGCGGCTTGCCTCGATTGAGGCAGTCTAGGCAAGGATCCTATTTCGTCTCATCTTTTTTTCACCTCGCAGGCCCCCCATGATCCATACCCCTTTTCAGCAGACATGCAGACAACAAATCATACCGCTTTTCTGAAGCTGGGGGCCAATCGCCACCAGCTCAGAAAAGGGAATCTTTACGAACGGGTAGCATGCATGGTCTGGGCAGTGGACATGTCTGTCGTACCGTAAGCGGTACTTCTTCACACCCAGCTTCGTCCGCGGCATAGAGTACGGAGTACCGTAGTCATGCTTAAACGGTGGAGGACCGGCACGATGTCAAATCGAACCTCTAGTGCCGCCTGGCAGGCTATGGCGTCTTTCGGTATTTTGCCTTCTTTTTCTTTTTCCTGCTACTTTCCTTATTCCCATCGATCCGTTCGAGATCTGACACATACATTACATGGGCATGTTTGGCGGACCGGCCCTTGATCTCGGTGAAAGAGCTGCCAAGCGAACGTCATCTCACGGGGCTGAAATGACACTTGTGGTTGATTTGCTCATGTACTGCATTATAAATGAGTTGTTAGTTAATCTGTCAAGTGTCAGTGTCAAACGTCAGAAGCAGCAGAGTCATGCCTGGGCTCGTGTGAAGCCATGTCGAAGATGAAGAAGAAATGACATGTTGCAGGCTCGACAAGGCTGCGCCAAGGACACCCCTACGGCTGGATTGATTAGATGGCCCGATCTTGGCGGTCCGGTGAGTGCCGGCTTAACCAACGGGGTCCGACACAGTGGTCTGGCACCAGGTGTGATTACCCAGGACAGGGGAGTCCATCACTTTCCCGTGTCCCTTTTCCGCCCGTGCGAGAGGGTTGTTGAATATCCGCTTTTTCGTATAACAAACTACAAAGCCAGGGCCTCACGGGGCGGTCTGCCGGGACTGAGTGCTTCTGTCCTTCAATGGACAAGGCAGAAGTGAAGCCGGTTGGCAACGGCAAGTCGGGGATCCGGGCTTTAGAAAGGCCCTGGCATTGGCAATGTTCACCCATCCAACAAGTCGCCGATCTGATCTACATACCTACAGGCCTACAGGCTATCGGGACATGACGAGAATGCATTGCCAGGCACCTTGTTGCTTGAACGCTCATGTTCGTCTTAAGATACAGTGGCCGTCGATCCAAACAAGCCCCGTCTCAGCTTCTTGGAGAACGGTTGGCCTTGTCTTCCACTCGTCGTTTCTTTTGTAGATTAGCTACCGTATCCGTCCGGTACTTGAAAAGGCACCGATAGATACCTGCTCCGGGGAAATGCATGCATGGGCCATGTATGTAATTTGGATCAAGTACCGGCCTCACCAGGTGCCGCCTGGGTCGATGAGACGCCCATCAACCGGGCTTTTACTGCGTCAGTGCATGGCTTTCGCACGTCCCCTTGGACTTTGGAAGGGGACGTGGTGGGCAGTGGTAGCAGTACAGGGGGGCTCTTGGGTCCCATTCCAACTGGGAAGGGTATCAGATGTTTGCGGAAGGTCGATAGCGAAGCTCATGGCATTCTAGCTTAATAGGACCAAGATCAGACTTTTATATGGGTTGAAACTGGATTATGGTGGATTAAACCAAGACAATTCTAGCTGTCGTGATGAATGAGGCCGAGAACGCCCCCTGCCAGCGGCGAGTCTAGATGATCGAGGGCATGGTTGTCAAGAGTCCAAGACTGGAATCTGGCGCCCACGTGTTGATTAATTCGTGAGACGCCGCTCCCCACCGGGCATACCTACTCAGGACTGTGACGGAGGGTTACAGCTCTGATGGACAGAGGTTAGATTGCTCGGCTGCTACCCCAAGGCATGAGGGACAAAAAGGTTAATGAATGAGGTGTGGATAGATGTTTTCGAGAAACGACCCATCTTTACGAGTTTGTGGTGAGTTGCAGAGTCATGTCCTTATTGCACTTCGGGCGGAACGGGTGTTGCGTGCCTTAGGGTTTGTCGGCCGCGGTGGAGAGTTACTACGCGCTGTATGCCGTGTAAGGCAAGGCAAGGTGCTCTCAGTGACCAGACTCCTAGCCTGAGAGGCCAGCACCCGCTCTCATTCAAAAGTCTGGGACCAGGGCATGTCCATGATGCCATTGTTGAGGCCATGGAGAGAGTGAGAGCATTGGGCTCCGTACCGGTCAGCAAATATCGGGCAAGTTCTGAATTGTTGTTAGTTAGTGTGATTGGCATACCTACGTCTGGATGAGGCCTATGGGGAATACTGTGTATGGCAGGACTGCGGAACCACCCAGAGTCCCTTGATCACCTCGGGTCTGTCCAGTTGCGGGAAAGGAGGGGTGACCTGGGGCTGACCAGTCCCGCCGAGGATGCGACTGTACAGGACAGGGACGGGTCGGGTTCTGCCCAGGTCAGTGTGTCGGTAACCTCTGGCGAGGGTCGCCGGGACTTTGCGTCCAACATGCATGGGCCAGTTGAGACTTGAAGTTGACATCAACGGACTGTGTAGGGTCACGAACCCATCTCCATCCACCCTGCTGTCATATTCAATGCTCAAGGTCGATGAGGGCCTTGCTTCTCTTTACTACACCAGTCCCTAGTTTCTGTACGGGCACCGCCTCCATCATCTTTGGTACGTAGAAAGATTCGATCAGGGAAGCAGCTTGCGTAAAGCAACGAGTTGGCAATATCAACGCGGCTAGTTGGGTACAAGAGTGCTGCTCGGGCAGGTGCTGCGGCCAACCGCTGACTCGGGATTATCGAACTTGTCGTTCACCATATATTAACTGCTCGAGCATGTCTGTGATCCGACTCTCATCTTGCATGATGCCAGCCGCTCTCTATTGTAAGGGGGTATGTACGTGGTGCGGCAGGCAACGGCTACGGCAACAAGACAGCGCAGTTTCAACCTCATTTATCAGTTTTCTGAGGGCCAAACCGCAAATGTGACGGACTGATTGACCCAGGTGCGGAAGATGTGTACGGATACATTGCCGGTTCAAGGCCAATTTTTTCTTTATACCTCCACTCTGAAATCCGAGACGTCCTTCTCGAGGCACGCTGGCGTACAGCATCTTTTCAAAACCAGAGACAACACGGTCCACCATCGCCAAACTCGGGTGTTGCATCACAGATGCCATCTTACATCACTAGGTCCCGTGGTTCCTCCCATGTTCTGTTTTGCTTTTCTTTGGGCTTGGCATATGCCATGGCCGCAAACTTCCAAGTCGTCTTGACCTACGAATACAATCGTTCGTCTTGCTGCACCGAGGTGGTTCGGACGATTCACACCCACCACAGATAACGAACCGGAAATACCGGCTGTCTCTCGCTCTATTTTCTGTCCGGTAAACGAACGTTGCCGTGTTGTGCGGTAGAGCGGCTCCCTCTTTCATCTTGACTCTCAGGCGCACAATTCCATGACCGACTTTGACGACAACCAACCAAAGATAGAGTACATGTCCTGTCCTCAGGCACTTTCCGAATAGTCTGATTGTCTGACATCTGACCCCTACCGACAGAAAGCGGTATCCTGCTGTGCGTCTCCCATCTGGGTCCATCTGAGCGAGGCGACCTGTCCATCTTGCATCCCCCTCCTCATTTTAGAGCGCGCTACAGCTGTGTGCTGCAGTGACGGCACGCGCTGCACCTGCTCACAAGCTCACTTCTTTTTCATCTCCAAAAAACCCCACACATCCCATCCAGCTCCAACCCTTGCCAGCCATCCATCGAGTACCATCCTCGTCTCCCATGCTCATCTTCCTCCCCCATCATATATGTAGGCATGTAGGTATCCCCGGGTCGTGTGAGAGGAGAAGAAACAACGGCAGCGCCACAAAGCAGGTACATCACAGTTTGTTAGCCACGCGAGTCTGCAGCAGCCCGTCTCGAAGGGGGAGGTCGCTCGGGCGCCTCGCAGGTTCTTGTCCAATGTCCATAGTTCGTCTGACCAGTCAGCGCTGACAGACTATCACGGATTATACAGACGAAGCAGAGCTAATCGGCGTGTGTTGTTGAAATTGATGTATCACGACACGGCACGGCATGATGAGACTTGTTCTATGTACAGAAAGAAGGATGAAGGCAGCGGCGGCCTGCATCTGCCTTGTCCCTGTCCGGCTCTGGTTTTTTTGTTTTTTGCCTTTCGCCACGAGTCGTTCATTAACTTTACCCAGGGTCTTTTGAAAATTGCTCTGGACATTCCTCTACATTTTCTCGCCTCGACTCATTGCGCACTCTCAACACTATCACGGCAGCTTTCTCTACCGTAACAACGCCGCCTGAATTCATTGTGTGATTCGGTATCGGGCCATGTACGCCGGACGTCGAAGAAGTCACCACACGACAGACGACGGGGGAGGGAGGGAGAAGATGAAGTATCATTAGACATCAATAGCTACCCATCGGCTGGGAAGACATCTGAGCAATTCTCACCATGTACTTCGCCTGTACGGATACACCGCACACCATAGAAGGCCTGGATGAAAGTACCGGGCCAGGTACTCCGGGATGGCCATTCGCAGTGCCGCTTTGCGAATTACAGAGCGGATACCCGTCTTTTGATGACTGGGTCTCTCGTCCGGGGCACAGCGAAGGAAAAGAAGGAAAACGAGACAAGGGACGGCGGGCGTCATCCCAGTCTGCCAGCACCAGCCCGGCTCCCCAGTCACATCGAGGCCTTGGACAGAACAAGACAAGCCTCTGTGATCAAACCGCCCCTACCCCGGCCTCCACGCTACCGAAGCAGCAACCTGCCTTGCCCCATCTTTCCCCAACATCGTGCCCCCCTCTTCAGACTTGCTCCGAGTGCCTCCTCTTGCAGTCTCACTCCGTGGTGCCTCTAGGTAGTCTCTCCTCTCCCTCTGTGCCTCTCTCTCCGCGGCACCTTCGTTCTTCCCTCGGTCCTTGCTTTGGGCCTACTTCTCCTCCTCTTCCCCAAGCTACTACCTGCCAACTGCCAACCTATCCGTACGGATACACTACGTATCCCTCTCCTCACGCGCTCACACATCCACACTATACCTAAGGTGTTCTCTCTGCCAGACTTTGCGAGGTGATCCAAGCCCGGACAGCAGACATCCTCGAATCTCTCTAGAGCCCAGTGTCCACTGCTACCACCCCGGCTCGCCTTCTTCTCTTTTTTTCTGCCCCCTTCGTGCAACATCCCCTTCTCCTCTGCCTTGATTGGACTTGAGCTCCTTGTCAATCTCCTCCCCCTGGTTCTGTAACCGTTCCTTTTTGATCCCCTGCTGCTTGTGCTTGATGCATCCGAACTGTTTTCCACGCAAGAATAACGAGAGACGAACACACCCTAGTCGGCTGCACTAGCCACCTCCACATGTCTACTCCCTCCTAGACGACTGCTGGGGGGAAAGACAGTCATCATTTTACCTACTAGGCCCGGCCTGGCAACCTCTTTGCCTTTCTTTACTTCATAACTTCACCAGTCCCCGACCCTGTCCCGTTAGCTCGGCCTCTTGTCTGGTCTCTGTGCTTCTGCACTTCATCGTGAGCCTCTCAACTCAGCTCATTTGCTTCCCGACAGCCCAGCTAGACGACTGCCAGGCCCTTCTAAAGCCACCTCGATATGACCTGATCAACAACAGCTTTGCCCTCCAACCGGCCTACGCTAGCTATTCGGCTTGCTGAAAACAGCTGAATTTCATTCACCCCACATCTACCGGCGCCGCTCCGAACCATTCGACGACCATAGATTACTTTTTACAACTACCGGCCCAATCTTTTGGATGATGTCGATGTCTGTATACGAATCAATGAACGGACACCCCCCTCCCGGTATTCACCCTGTGGCCATGTCCCGTCCTCAAGTCGGTATTGAGCGCCTACCGACTCGGCGACTGAGCAATGAGCCTCGGGAGTCTATGAACTGCAAATCATGCCGCAAGCGCAAGGTGAGACAGCATGATGGCCTCTCAGCCTCGCCCAGAGCAAGGTCTTTCCCAAGACCATAGAGCCATTATCTAACTCAACGTAACCAATAGATCAAGTGCAACCGGCTACGCCCATCCTGTGAGGCCTGTCAAGTTTTCCAGTGCCCTTGCGTATACGGTGAGCCAATCTTTTACATGCTTATAGATAAAAAGATGAAACTGGGGAAGGTTTTAGGAGGCTGATGTGTTTTACGCTTGCTTTTAGATGCCGTACCCAAAAAGCGTGGGCCAAAGACGGATGTGTTGGAAGCACTGTTGAAGAGGGTCGATGGGCTGGAGGCAAAATTAAAAGAGAAGAATGCTGGAGAGCAGACCCCGACCACGCCGACTACCGCCGGAATCAAGGATGAAGAAACCTCACGAGCAGACGACATTCCCGACGATGACCCAAATCCCAAGCGTATAGCATTGGACACCAAAGTAGACGCTGACGAGTCTGCCGTTTACTCGCCAGCCCCGGCAAGGTAGGCCATGATGCTTGAGCAGGAATTTCTGGTGAATAGATTGACTGACTTTGCCAGTGAGCCTTCGCCACCTACCGTCCAACCCGACGCGTTGCTAGACACCTACTTCTCGCGGTTTCACTCCAAGCCCTATCACATCTTAGCCGAATCATCTGTCCGGCAACGACTTCAGCTAAACCAATTACCGAATTACTTAGTTCACGGGATCTACGCCGTTGCTGCAAGGTGAGTGTGAGCATCGCCAGCTCACTGAAGTTGCTGACCGGATCAATAGATACACACCACATCCTAGTGGATACCAGTCAGCTGTACATCTGAGTGAAGACTTCGCTTCGCGTGCCAGAGCAGAGATTGATACCGATGAGCCTTCGGTTGACGCGCTGCAGGCTCTACTCCTGCTGGTCATTGCCTTCACCGCAGCAGGAAAAGGCAAGAAGGCATATATGCTGATGAGTAAGTTAAGGGAATTAGGTACCATACTATATATTGAAATGCTAACATGATGCCCAGCAAATGCAGTTGGAATGGCAATGGCTCTCGAAACTCATCGCGAGATGGACAATAATGCACGCGTAACGCCAGTCGAACGAGAAATGAGGAGGAGACTTTTCTGGACTTGTTACTTGCTCGATCGTTTCCTGGCTTGCGGCTCCAAGCGTCCATCTCTCATCGGCGACAAGACCATCCTTCTCCGGCTTCCGTGTTGGTCACCAAACCCTTCGGTACCCCCGATCGACGGCGAATTTTTTCAGTCTGGGTCCAATCTGCAGTTTCTTCAGGGAAGCGGGAAGAAGTCTCAAGGTAGCACGGGGATGCTCATCGACATCAGCCGGATTCTTGGTATAACAAATCGCTACCTGGCTGCTGGAGGTGTCAAGGGTGACTCTCATTTTCCGTGGCACTCACTTTCAAATCTGTCAAAGATTCGTCAAGATTTGGACATTTGGGCTTCCGGCACCGAAGACGTTTTCTCAAGCCTCGACACGCTGTTCGGTCAACCCGATTCGACGATTCTGGTTTTAAGCAAGCTCATCTATCACCTCATTCACTGCCTCATCTACAGGCCGTTTCTCCCCATCGACCTCGCCGAGCTCGCAGGAACCGGTCAGCACCAATCTTGGCAAATTGAAGCAACAAACATGTGTTTTCTGCACGCGAACGCAATATCTGAACTTGTCGAACTTGGAAAGCAGACCGGCACAATCGAATGGCCGGCTTTCGTTGGCTATTGCATATGCACCGCTGGCACAGTTCACATCCACGGCGCTCACTACAACAAGAATGGCAATGGTGACTCGACTGTGTTCAGCATGTCAGCAGACTTTCTGTCCAGGGAGATGCAGCAACTGAGCGAGCTCCGGTACGCTTGGGCAAGTGTCCAGCATCAGAGGGAAACACTGCAAGGAATTTACAATGCTCATTCCGAACTTGTCAAAAGCCTTGCAAACAATCCGATGCGATATTCTCCGGCATTCCACCTCGAGGA
The DNA here is from genome assembly GCF_023278565.1 of Colletotrichum lupini. Classification (NCBI taxonomy): domain Eukaryota; kingdom Fungi; phylum Ascomycota; class Sordariomycetes; order Glomerellales; family Glomerellaceae; genus Colletotrichum; species Colletotrichum lupini. The sequence continues at coordinate 4,023,884 of NC_064678.1, forward strand.
CTTTTTCGATCGCTACTCGAATATTGGCGGGCCCGGCGGCCAGACCTTCAACTTTGACGCGGCAAATTTGAGCCTTTCTGATGTGATTGTCGACTTCACCACAGACACCTACACGGGTCACGATCTTTACGCGCCTCGTGCCAATAGCATAAACGAGCCTGAGCGACCGAGTCTCAAGCGCAAGAACACAGCCCCATCTGGACGGAAGCGTCCAGATGCCAAAGTCCTCTCACCACTCAGCACGAGTCATATGGCGCGCCCTCATGGTCTGCCGACGCCTTCTCATGTCCGCCACTCCTTTTCACACCCAACCCCCACTATGGCATCTCATCCGTCACCGGGAATGCTGGCGACGCCCACATCTCTGCCTCCTCATCCCGAGACCATGGAGCACCCTCCAATGTCTGCCTCACACGGACAATACGACGAAACTGCGGCCAACAACGCGGCCGTGGCGGCAGCGGCGGCGGCAGGCTTTTCTCTTGGACCTCAGAGCCACCAGCAAGCCACCATGCCGTCGCTCTCTTCAAACTCCTTCTCTCCACAGTTCAGCTTTGCCACACCGGGGGCAAGTGGAAACAATGAGGTAGGGGGCAACTACAATGACCCCATGTTCGGTGGGCTGCCTACAAACGCATTTGGTAGTCCAGCCGCGTGGCATGGGGACGAAGGTGGAAACAAGGTATCCGGTGTCGCCGCGCCCAGTCCTGGAAACAAGAGCAACAACGGAAGCACTGGCACCGGCCCAGGTGAGGAGAAGGACCCATTCTTGAGCCTCCTGGAGCAACTTGCGGAGAATGAGCACCAATTCGCTCGGGGCCCAGGCAGTGAGCTTGACTTCTTTTTCGGTGGTACTGGAGCGTCGCACTAGGATTTTGTACGATTCAATGGTTTCATGTGGTTCCGACTTCTCAGTCAATGGCCGCGGTCATTCGTCCCGCACTACGATATCTCCTCATTTGAACGCGAATTTTCTTTTGGACATTGGGGTCAACATTCAGGGGCAAAGGTCATCATTTTAGAGATTTGGAAACAAAAAACAAAAGGCTCATGAGGATGGAAACGGCACTTCTGGGGGAGCTCTTGACGAAGGAATGATCTAGCATGCGTGGGAGTTTGGATCAGTTGTTTACTCGGGGGACGTGTAAGATGAATAATAGGCACGCAGAGTCCGATGCCTTTCTGGCTAAGAGTTTCTCTACTGAAAGAGAGAGTCTGCTGTTTCTAAAAGTAGGAGAGGGTTTGCCATTCTTGTTGGCAACTCAAAGGCCCTGTTGTGGCCCGCTTAGGCGTTTTGAGCCTTTTAGAGTTCGAGACTCGTCCAAGCATACGCTTATCAGAGCTTGTCACAAACAATTCAAACAAATTTACCAAAATTATCACAACTTCCGACATGGACTATCCAGCGTTTGACATCATTTATTTGCCGTACACCCTGAGGAATCAAATACCGACATGGCGCCGTTCTACGCCGTATGAACGCATCGGTATGATCCGATCGGACACCTGAGTTCCCGAACCACGGTTACCGCAAGTATGGCACTATTCCCCGAGATATCTTTTCTACGGCATCTACATTGCCAAGATTACGGATGTTGGTTCACGCATGGAGATGAACATCGCCAAGGGATTATGCGTGACTAGCTACCTTCGCTAACTCGAGAAGCAGTATCTACAGAAAGACATGCTGACTGTTGCTTGTATCTTGGCAGTTGTTCACTGTACAGGAAGCAACGGCCCTGTCCCTGATCTGAGAAACTAAGGCTTGGGATCTTGGGGCTAGTCCGGGGAAAGGGCTGTGCCGCGTGGTATAGATTCTAGTTGAGCCTCGGTCACCAAACACCGAGGTGCGTCGCTAACCCCATCCTTCCCAGTAAATGTGGCGCATGGCGGGGGAAGAACGAAAAGGAATGAGGGGAAATTGAGGGGAAGGCGAGGAGGTGTGGTCTCGTGTCGTCAGTGCTAGGTGAGAGGATGTACTCTTGTGTAACGGGTCAGATCAGCGAGAGCTTTCGATGCTTGTTGCCTTGTTGTAGACAAGCCACAGCCAAGCCCAAGCCAGCCTCGGTATTTGGCAGGCGGGACGGAACGTGTTTCGAGAGAAAGAAGGATGAATGGCACAGTCTGCGCCTTCATTTGCAGATCAGGGTTTCTTCTTTCCCTTTTTGCGTTGGGGAAGAAGAGGGTGTGTAGGGACGGTGCATGCGGCTCCGTGGTTACATGGCTCCTCGATTGAAGTGGATGGAAGGAAGGGGATGGCAGGGCAAATTGGCACAACGAATGAGACATAATCGGGGCCCTTCTGTGTGATTTTCTGTCTGTCTTTCTCTTCTGGTCACGGAGCACCGGGCCGTCGCATCTGAGGCCCTCAAAGTGGAAGGAAGGGAAGAAGCGACAGCGGCAGCGGCGGCGGCGGTGACGAGAGCGGAGAAGGGAAGGGGGGGGATATAACACGGCTTTTTTATGGATGGTATGGGGTTTGGTAATGAGGTGGTATTGAGGTTGGGGTTAAGGACCACCCGGACGTGACCGGGAGTGCGGATACTCCGTACCTACATTCGAGAACGAGGTGGGATTGGCAGTGATCAGGGATCTGGGGCTTCTCAGGTGAGGTCAGCAAGAGGTGCCGTTGGGCCAGGCGAGGTAGTATTCGTGCTAAAGCGAGAACGAGGGGGAAAGCTGCAAGATAATAATGCGGGGAAGAGAAATAGAAGAAGAAACAATGGTTCCAAGACGGCTTCGTTCTCTGTTGGGTTTAGCGCTCGTGACTGGGATGTCTGTTCAGCTGAGAGGGTGAGGAGGCATTTGAAGGGTGCTTTGATATGATGATCGTCTTATAGAAGGATCGATAGGATGAAGCATTAAGGTCGCAGGTGTGTTGCTTAGCGAGGGCCAGCCAGCGTACCGGAGAAATATAGAATCGGAAGGGTGGAAAAGGACATCGCTGACGGCTGGTGGTCGTAGTGTGGTTGATGTTGGTTTTCCGTGGGTTGAGTAACCTCCGGAGGTTGGGCGGGAGGTATCACCCGCATGATCGGCAGCGCGCCTCGCGCATGATGGGTAAGGCGACCCCTTTTGCTGAGAAGGGCTTGAGGATGTTGGTTCCGGAGGTTGTTCATCCTTTGGAATGCCCGGGATTGAAGGTTGTACGACGTGATGCTACATTGTGGGGTTTGCGGGGGAAAGCTACAGTCGGAAGGGGAATAATATGGATTTGGGTGAGGTTGATTGGGATATTAGGTGGCGACGAGGTGTCTGTCGTGATGTGATAGCACTAATTGGTTGATAGTTCGTTGCTTGGTGTGGCAGATACTATAGTTGGTGACCGTACCTAGAGTGTTCTAGGCCCTGGTTGTAAGATTCCAGTAAATTGTCCGAGACTTGACAGCTTGACGTACTCTAGAGATCCTATAGAAGACTGCTTGAACGTTATGCCGCTGATACGCGATGTTAGAATGGCTCTCGTATCTCTGGTAAGGAGAGGAGGATTCATAGCCAATGGTCGTTCCTTGATTCGGTCCTATAGAAGAGAGAACCACGACCATATTGGAGAGTCAAGAGCCGTGGTTTCCCGGAAGAGGGAAATTTCGCCCTCTTCTGCATCTCTCAACTGAACAAGCTCCCAGAGTTGCTCAGTTGATGGAGGAGCATGGTCATATAAGTGAGAGTCTATTGACAACTCGACTTGAATACTTTGGTCTTCCCGCAGATTTGCGCAGCGTTCTTGAGACGCAGCTGGAAAAATTTCCTTACTCAGGCACACTGCTCTTTTCAAGTTAGATGGGCCAATCGCTTGGATTTGATTTAAACCTTAGGACGTTGAAGATTGGTTACAAGAGACCAAGCATGGGCTTTATTGTGGCACAGTTGTGCACTTTCGTCGTGAATGAGGTTATATAAGGTAGTTTAGACAGGTAGTATAGATCGGTTGCGGGAGGCCCCTCTAGTTGCAAAGTCAACTGAAAGGTACTTGCTGCTTGATGAGTCACGCTGCGGTATCCCGTAATTTCAATCGTACTGTGAAGAGATGATTGTACCACTTTCCGCTAGGCTGCGTCTAGTATGCTGAAATTGCCGAAGTGACACTTGTACCATGGAGGCTTCCAGCTTTGCATTGACAAAACCGGGAGTGAGAATAGAAGTCAGACACTCAAGAGCAGAACTGAAGCGGTTTTAGACCCTATCACATTCCGGCGAATGTGATGTTAGCCAGTTGAGCTAGTTCGGTATGTCTTGATTGTACGACATCAAAGATTCCAGCAAGTGTTTCGGAGAGCAGCAACTTAGGTAGCACACACGACAAAGATACCTAAGCAACGTGAATAAGTCGACTGCCGCCTTGCGTTACATGTTGGAACGTTCGTTGACTCTTCTGCACTGCACCCAGATACCTGCCCGTATCTCATGTCTATCCACGCAACTCATCCACTGTCCTTGGAGAACGAAGAGCATAGTTCATCAGGAGGCAGGGCTTTGAAAAATTTGTGGCGTACAGAGGTCACTAGCTACCGGTACGTCCACTCTCGCTATTGTATTCATCTTTCTGTTGGATTCATAGTCTGACTCCTACTGAGATCATGTCAAGCCTTAAACCATGACTTGATGGCCTACAAAATCTACCTCGACTCAGCAGCAAGGGAGCTGCCGCACTAAGCTTGCCTATCAAGAAGGCTCATACGGCGCGCGCCTCTCGAACACGGCAAGGAAGGCAAGAGCAGTCAGGTATGTCGCGGTTGAGGGCTTCCTGTGGTCAATATGGTCAAGGTCACTTACTTACTTTCATGTACCTAACGATGAAGCCATTCCTACTTATAGAGACACGGGCGGTTTGCTTTAGCAATTGGATAATGAAGAATAGATGAGCTTCCGGGTAAGAGCACAAACCGAGTTGAAGTGGCACAGTGCGTTACCCCCTTGGCGTGGCTCGAGAGTCCAAGTATCCGAGGCCCAGCTTCAAGTGCACAACGATGAACAGCAAGTCCATCTTGAGCATTCATCGGGATATGAACAGCACAACGTTAGACCTCACTAGCTACAACATACTCATCCAAGAGAGATATCTCACCAGAGCCTTATACGGAGGCTGGACTGGCATTGCGGCTCTCGACCCGGTCTGGGTATGGGTAGCCGATGCCTCTCCTATTCGTGGCGAGGATGAGATTCATCAAGTTCTCTAGTGACGAAAGAAAGGTGCCAATCTCCTTGAGATCCACACTCAATTCTACGTGGCATTGGACCAGGTGAAGGAGATATGAACACCTCTGACCAAGCTTGCTTCACATGAGAACTGTGATCAACCTCCTGTCCTCCAAAGATTAGCAGGACCTATGTGAGTCAGTCTCAAACTAAATAGAATCAGAAAAGACGGCGTGAATATACTGAATTTATCCACCATATCTGACATTCAGAACCTACAACCTCACGAAAGGCGTTCAACTCACACGTTCCCATTCCAAATAGTCCCACTCACATTGTCCAGCAAGCCCAGCCTCATTTTCTAAAAGCATTCCTGACGTCTTGGATGGCAAAGCTTTCGGCGAAATGAAACGTCACAACTTTTGCTAACTATTTAGGAAAATAAACTCTGTCATGTAATAAGTGATAACATCTCGGGACTGGAAGACTCTTCTGCTTGATATGCAAGACCGAGGAAGAATCGTCCAACATCATTTCGACTTAGATACGGTAACAGGTGACTAATGTACCACATCTTAAGCCTAGCCTCAGTCGAGAAATATCAACACACTCCTGTTTACAGTCAATCACACGTAACCGAGAATGGCTATAGCAGTGTCTCGGAAACGGGAAACAGGAAGGTCTGCCATCATACAGGTAATGAGAAAGCGAGGGTATGCCAAACTGCTGCCAAGCAAATGTTAGATCCCAGCGTTACGATCCGCACCTTTTGATCAAGGCAGACAACTGATAAAGATACTTTATTTGAAGGAAACGGCAGACGGAGAGAAAGAGACTGGTAGTTCTTCCCCCTCGGCGTGCCCATATACATCATCCTCAGAATATGTACCTAGCACGAGCACACGAAGCTGAGATATCAAAAGTAGAGCCCCTTCGCCAAGTCGTCGTGAATACCTCCGCCCTGGTCTCGCGGCCGGCAGTCTTGTAGAAGCCACGCGCCCGTATTCTCAGCTCACTGTAACCATTCCAAACGCCATCTCCCTACCTTGACACGACGCGAACAGAGCACCAACCTGTTTGCGGCACGACTTTCCTATAGCAGAAACATTCGTCGCCGCCAACCCAGGAGACAAAAGGATCTTTGACTCGCAAGCTCAGGCAGGACAAGCTTCTGCCTATAGGCTGTTCCGAGAAGTTAGCGGGCGATGCTGCCACAAGTTGACACTCCGTAGGTCGATAGTTACCGTAGGGCTGAAGCTGACTCTGGATGTGCCACTCTCTCAACCGAATAGTGTTCGCAGTCACATATAACACGCGTGCGAGCGAAACACGGTAGACAGAGGTCAAAACATCGAAGCTGACTCGACGATTCACGGGGGTTGACACCTCAGACTTGCCCATTGGGTGCTTGTAAGTTGCGGGTTGGCTCCCGAAACCTTGTTTGGTTGTATAGGGATGAATAGCCGCGATCACGAGTTAGATGAAGTCGGCTAGATGCAGTTGCGAAGCTCAGACTTGATGGCAGTAAAGCATGTGGCCGGGTAGTCTGAGAGCATATGAGGGACGTCCTGTCCAAGATAGGCTGGATATGTGATTGTGATGAGTCCGTCCTTATGGTGCCCACGAATAACTCCGCCCTATATGTGAGACGGAAGATCACGATCACCTTTGCTTGATATACACAGCAATAGCTTATTTTATTGTGGATGTGTAAGGTGTTAATCGTAATGTGCCATGTCGCCATGAGAAATAAGACACAATGTTTGCCTGCGCTGTGCACATTCGTCATTCTCGGATTATTTTTGCCAAATTAAACAAAGATCGACTTTGGCACCGAGAGAAAACATGATTACATGGAGACTCCCAGGAAGCTTTAACGCATGGTAGACCGAATAAGTGCTGTATGCTGTTTTGGTGTCGAGGCAGACCGAGGCAGCGAGGCGGTTGAGCTGCTCAAAAGTTTCAGACAGTATCGTAGGTTGCGGGATGCAACTGCTGCAGAAACGTGCGCGTAGCATATGTTGTGTGGGTATGCTTGTAATCGTCGGGAACTCTCAATCGCCCCGTCAAAGGCTCTCTTGGTCCCATTGGGAAGTATGTTCGCCCTGCTCTAACCCAGCTAGTAGCAGCGAAACGGACATTGACCGTGAGTTCGTATGGCACAGACACTGAGCTGGTTGCCTGCCGGCGGTAGTGAGCGCACCGATTACGTTTCCTCCATGGGCAGCTGCCAGTTTTTCTTGGCATCGGAAGTCTTTGGAGGGGTCAAACTCGTACGAGGGGAGACTGACTCGTAGAGCCCGGAGAAAATGCTTGGCCTTCTCATCAGTCCAGTTTGTTGCAGTAACGGCGGTGCAAAGCAGCCAGTGGGCAGCAATCAGCAAAAAAAAAAAAAAAAAAGCTGTCCTGAAAGTCCCTCAAAGTCCCAGTTCGACTTTGCTCAAGGCCATCATCTTGAAACTTCTGGGTTGCAGTTGGTGGGCTTTAGTTGACGATCCTAAATCTGGTGCGGGCCGTGGCCACAACGGCACAATGAGGTTATCGATGATTGCTTGCTGAGGCTCAACTTTTCAAGAGTCAAGACTGCTGCTGGCCCAGGGTAGGCTGATCGGGTGGACATTCCGCCGTGGAGTCTAGGATCGGGGGTTGTGCTCGGACGTGGGATTGATACAATGAGATCAAAAGAAGGTTCTTTCGCAACGGTTCGGATGACGTTGTTTCTCCATGGTGCGGGCATAATGTTGACGAGGTTCAGTTTCGAAAGAGGGCGATCTCTTGACTCGAGCCGGGGGGTTGGTAGTACATTCTGGCTTCCCAGTAGCAATTCGTTCACGAATCAAGCATATGACTTAGCCACATGGTGAAGCTCTCAAATTTCACAGACAATAATTGAGTGAGTACACGACACGTTTCCGTAGAGAATGATTGGATTGACTGTACAACGCAAGGGCCGTGATACTGCAGCAAGGTCAGCCGAGGTATGATTTAGAAGCTCGCAAGGTCTTTGGGCGCTGTCTGTTCTCTGGCACGGACGCCACCGTGAGCTTATTGCAGAGCCAAAGGTGCCAAAAGAAAGGACGGGGCGGGTTTATTGTCTAGTTTTGGTCAAAGGGTGATCCGGAAACGGAAGGATAGCGGCACTGATAGTGTAGACATCGTAGCCGTGGAGAGATGGAGATGTAGACAAACCGTTGCCGAGATTCGGGAAGGTCAGTTACTTGGTACAAGAGGATTGTTGCGTTGGCGGCTGGGCACCTCCATGGGGTGGTGCGAGAGGCAACGTCATGTGCCGCCGTTGAAGGCGCAGAACAAAGACGAGCAAGGTTGGACACTCTCATTGGAAGCTCAAATACCGATCGTGGCTGAAGGTGACATCGCATTCGATTGATTGCCTTGGCCGACGTGTAGAGTGACGGGTTGTCGGTAACTTTATCGACACCACACGTCCCCTGCCAGATGCGATGTATGTCACGATGTAGTGTGTACGTCAATTGACGGTTCCGAAAGCGAGGAGGCAAAATGGCAAAAGTCCGTCACACCAGACCAAGGTGCCAATGGAAGGAACGAATACACGTGAGAGACAGAGCCAAGTTGATACGGCAGGAACACCTGGAGTCAGGCGTGTGCCTGCCCAGAATGTCTGTTCGTTCCTCCGCAGTTTCCAGAAAACCGTCACCGCCACCAAGCGTCCCGTTCGTCTTTCCTTCCGTCCCAAACTGAAGTCGTTCTTTGTTCCTTCCAGCCATCTACTCCTCCCGCTAGGTAGGTAGGTGCCTTAATACTCCGTACGGTGCTTCAGATACGTCCAATTGTCACCAAAGTCACAATCGGGCGGCTGCAAGCGACCGTTTCTTACTGGCCCGCGATTTTCAGTTGTGTCGTGTCTGCGTCGCGCCTTTTCCTGCATTCTTGTGGCTCCTTGGCTCCCACTCATTCCTCCAGGCTTCACTTCAAGCTTCAGGCTTCACCTCCTCTTTTCCAATCCCTCCACCTGATCGACAAAGGGGTCCGTATTCGCTGCTTAGGCGAAGCAGATATTGGCAGGCCGCAGATCGGTTTTCAACCAGCTTTGGCAAGCTTAAGGTCCAACGAGTCCCGCTCGTCCTTCAGTCCATTTATCGCGCCATGCTGGGGGCCACATTCGACTTCGGGTGCACTATGGAGTCAAGGAGCATGTCCACCGCACTTCGCAATCAGCCAAGCATCTGCCGCCACAGGCCACAGGCCACAGCATCTGGCAGTGAGCAGTTTGCTTTGCATTGAGCGCCTGGGCGACAAAAAGTCTTGGCACCCATCGGCCTTCGGGCATTGCTTCGGCGAAGGGTTTTCTTGGTCTTTAATTTTCTCACTTCCTTTCTCAATGTCCCGTCCTCTGATGCCGCAAATAGAAACACGGAACAAAGTGACGTTTCTCCACTCTACTAGGACGCCATCCACACCTGCGTGTTTTTTTCCCTTTCTCTCCGCGGAATACCTCGATATTGCACCACGATATCGCCGAGGCAGACAGAGAAGCCGACGAGACGTATTATGGGCGGAACAGCATCGGCTCCCAGGCAGGGAAGGGGATTTCGGATGAGGAGGAGGGGTGAACTGTGGCAAAACCGTCGACTGATTTTAGGCTGGCATTCCCAATGAGCCGGATCCTGCTTTCCAGGACTCGACGACAAGACTTCCGACTCGCGCCCTCAATGGGCCAAAAGCGGGAGGCTTCCACTGCTTCGTACGGAGTCTCACAACGGAGGCCACTCAACACTGGAAGCCACTGAGGGGAAAGGGGGGGAAGCTGCGAGTCGTCAACCGGTTTTGTGGGCAGTCATCCTTAGTAATTCTCTCGAGTGGATTGATCTTGTGGAGCGGATGACTGGTTTCTTTCGTTTTCAAGGTTGCCAATTCTCAAGGTCTCCCTGAGTCCCTCCCTTCCCTCTCGGCTCCGGGTAACATCACCTTGCGGCTTGCCTGACGGATGGGGTATTGGGTAAAGTATGTACCTACCATACTATGGAGTGCAGATGTTGCGATAACTTTTACAATTTACGTTCCAAGGTTTCTTACGGATAAGGTACGTTGCAAAGTAGAAACCCGCCTTTTCCCAAGCCACTTGCCGCCCAATGCTCACTCTTACCCTCTCACTCTCTTGAGGTGCTCTCTTTCCTTTTCCCCCCTCCTCGCAGTACATACAGTCCCTGCAACCTTTGGTATCCTTGCAGATGGATCATGGAGCAGAGCGATGGAGGAGGCTAAGAAGCTTTTCCTCGTCTCACAATCTCTCATCCTGGGTGTGCCTGGGTCTGGGTGGGAGGAATCCATTGAATCCTCGTCCAACTTGGCCCGAAAAGGTCCAGAATCCGGGGTAAACCCGCCATGACCAAATGGCTGATTGGCTTGCAGGGCGCCGAGGATCGACGTTTCTATGTCATCGCCCACCGCCCATTATTGCGCCAGTCCGTACCGGCTACGGAGGGCCTAGGGTAGTGTCTACGCTACTGCAAGCCCGCCGCATTCCATTCTTTTGCCAAGTACCTACTTATCCTATGTACCAAACGTACTCCGTACGCCGTGGGTACTTTCTTCTCGCAACTCCAAGCACGCAGCTGCCAAGTATCGCCCGAGGTCTGCTTACCTGGCACTGAACGGACTGGCGCGAACCCAACGCTTCCTCCGTCTCTCCTCCTCTTCTGCCTCCCGCCCTCGCAAAAGGTTCGCAAAAGGAAAAAAAGAGAAAAGACCGGCTGAGTCTACGCAGTACTTCCAGACGTACGCAGTACGGAGTGACTGACAGGAGTCCCAAACTTCCAACACATCAATGCGCACCGCCGAACCTGCGGAAGCTCCACCGCCGCAACATACCGTTTGATTTTCCCGCCTCTTTCAACTTCCCTCACGTCGTCCATCGACCACCGACCCGACCCGATACGCACATTATTGCCTTTTGCCTATCAAACCATACCTGCTAGTACACACCACACAACGGGTAGTTTTAAACCTAATTCAAATCCAGACGGTCAGAGCCCACGGGAAGGTTGTCACCACCTCCTGTCCTCCACGTCTTGTCATCCAAGGTATCCCGCATCACTCCAGTCCAACCAGTCCAGTCAGTCAACCAGTGACCATTGTCAGTCACCGCCACGGTGGATTCTCGCGGTACTCGAGACTCCAAAGGGCCCACGACCAATCTCGCTCTACCACTCCCACGAGCTCAGCCCGCCACGACCGCCCTGCCTCTGGTCTCCATCAATCCGCATCGTCACCCACTCAGATGCTCCATTGTACCAAGGGACCCCATAGTACCTACCAAAGTATCTTTTCGCCAGAACTACGAATCTCCATCGCGGCTCGCCTTTGTCCCCGATCGGAAAACTCTGCAACGGCTGCCATAGGCGGTGGGAACGCAACCGCGACAACTGAAAGAGGACCACGAGTCCACCAGCCCACGCGACGGCCCCGTCAACGCAAACCATCCACAAGTTAACTGTCCAACCAGCCATTACCGAACCGACACCACACCTTAGACAAGCATTAGCCTGCAGAGGAGGCGCCCAGCATCACTTACGGTTTACCTCGCCTCGACGAAAGCTGTCGTTCTTTGCTCCAACTATCCCATCCCGTATTCTCGACTTTTCTATCTCGACTCTCTTTTCCTCCCCTTCTTCTCCCCCCCGCCACACATTCAGAGCTTCTCCTGCTGGCCCTGTCTGTCTGTCTGTGTCCCTCGCTTACGGCCAGCAACCCACGTTACGTTTGCCTTGCCGGCTGTCTTCGCCTACACTGCCGCTAACCTCGCCAACGGCTTGTATGACGCTGCGCCATCCTCGCCTGCCAATTACGCGCCGCGGCTTTGTCGGACATCACACACCACTCGAACTGCCGGTTACGAAGATATTCGCGCAAGCTTGCAGCTAGAAGGATTGGACGACTGCTACCCGACGCTCAAACTCACAACTTTCCTACTCCAGCCTTTTGCGTTCCGCCCGATTCATTAGGACTTGCACTCTGCACTGACGAATTCGCCCGACCCCGAATTTTTTCTCCAAAAACGCCTCGAATCCGCCAGAACAAAGCTTTAGAACCCCTCCGCTTTTCTGATCTCACCCCGCGAACAGTTGCACCACCACCGACCCTATCCATCCGAGGTTTTTCGATATCGAGCGGAATTGCGCGCCAACACCAACTCATTCGACTGCGTCCATGTGTCAGAGCCCAAAGTCATGGCATGGTTGTCATCGGTGTCTAGTTAACCACCCTACACCCCTTGCCAAACCTCCGTGGTGGTGAATCTCCCTCGCGCTCCCCAGGTTGGTCGCCACTTCTCGCCGAGCATGTCATCTGCCGATGCCGCAGATGATAGCGTCCCGGATCGCGGTCCGGCAGTCTTTGCCGTGACAGCCGCAACATTCGTCCTAGCGAGTGTCATGGTTGCTGCCCGTCTGTTCTGCCGGCGATGGATTGTCAGAAATGTCAGCTGGGACGACAAGATTATGTTCTTTGCCTGGATGATTGCCTTTGGATTGTCCTTCACCATTTGCTTTGGTACACGAAAAGGCTTGGGTCGCTACGACGACGATATACCCTCGGGCCACTGGAATTCTCTACGAGCGTGCGAATATGTTTTTTCAATACTCTATGTGAGTACTGCCGTTCTGCTGAGACACTGGCTTAGGTGCAATACTCACACAATTGCAGAATCCCGCCCTGATGGCGACCAAGACCAGTATTCTGATCTTCTACCTCCGCCTCTCCAAAAATACGAAAAAGGTGCTTCGGTTTGCATCTTGGGTGACTCTGGGCATTGTCAACCTAGCAGGGGCTGTATTAACCCTCATCAACATCTTCCAATGTCGGCCGGTTCAGGCCGCATGGGAAATATGGCGGGACACTTCACAATGCATCCCGCTGTTGACGGAATTCATCTGTTCTGCTCCCATCAACATCGTAACCGATTTAGCTATCCTAGCCTTGCCGATCCCCGTTCTCACGGGTATGCGATTGCCACCGAGGCAAAAGATTATTCTCGTACTCACCTTCACTATCGGTATCTTCGTCACTATTGTGGACGTCGTCCGAATCTACTACCTACAACAAGCCGTCAGCTCGGTCCCCACCGGCGGCGTGTCTAGCGATCCGAGTTCTCACTTTGGCGGCACACCCGACTTTGCTTGGAACTCGTCTTTGTCATTTATGTGGTCTGCCGTAGAGGTTAACGTGGGAATGGCTTGCGCGTGTATCCCTACTCTCAAGCCATTGATTATTAAGATTCTGCCTGCCATGATCATCGATCCGGATGGAACGAGATCGAGCACGCAGACCGAAAAAGACGCCTTAGACAGCCCTAGAAATCGCACCGGCAGCGACGGCCTTGTATCACCGACAAGTCCGAATTACCGTGGCTCAGTCAACATCCAAGAGCCCCCCGTAACACATCGAGCCAGTCGAGATATGAGCGCAGCGGCGAACGCGGAGGTGAACGACATGACAGCACTTGAGTTCTTGACAACACCAGATATGACGTTGGCCGAATATGAGGCCACCGGGGCTGGCAGGGTCGGCGGCGCTGCCAACCGAGCCTCTATCGCAACGAGCAGAGAAAACACCATTTACTTTGGCTTCGTCAACATGAAACGCCCCAAGAGCATGGTCAAGTGTGACGCTCAAGAATCACTCCGATACTGCCTGGTGGTCACAATCCTATTTGTGATGTGGGGCATTTCCTACGGTCTGCTAAATACCCTCAACAACGTCATCTCCGGTGTGTCAGGCATGACCGTTGCTCAAACTCTAGGCCTCACATCCGCCTACTTTGGCGGTGGTTACTTCTTTGGTCCCTTGTTGGTGGGAGAGTGGATTCTTAGGCGAGACGAACATCATCGAAGAAACCGCAAGAACAACAAACGCGACGCGGAGAGTGTTGGTGGCTTCAAGGTTACTTTCATTGTCGGGCTTTGCTTCTACGGTGTAGGAACCATCATTTTCTGGCCATCCGCTGTTACCAAGTCCTGGGGGGGTTTCCTACTCAGCAACTTCGTGGTCGGCTTTGGCTTGTCTGTCCTCGAGACAGGAGCCAACGCATTCTTGATTCTCTGCGGGCCGCCAGAGTACGGAGAGACACGACTACTTCTCGCTCAAGGTGTACAAGGCGTGGGCTCCGTTCTGAGCGGTCTTATGGCCCAAAGAGTATTCTTCACCAAGATCACCAACCAGGGTGGCTCAGACTCTGTGACGTTGCTGAACGTACAATGGACGTACCTCGCCATCACATTGCTTTGCGTCGCCCTAGGCCTCTTCTTTTACTACATGCCGCTCCCAGAGCTGAACGATAACGAGCTGCAAGAATCGGCAGACCGGCTTCCAGTCAATCCTCAGAAGCGTAGCATCGGCGGTTTGCAATTGCGCACATGGAGTTTGATCCTGGCAGTCCTCGGTCAGTGGACCTATGTCGCTTGTCAAGAAAGCAACAATATTTTCTTTCGCGCACTTACAATAGCCATCCTCCCGAATCAGGAAGACGGCGGTGTTGCGGCTACGAATGCCGACACAAACCCAGGCGAGAACAGTGACAAGCCTCCAGGGCTCACAATAGGTGTTACAGATTATCATCTTATTGCGCACAGTGTCTTCGCCATTTCGCGATTCATTGTTGCGTACCTCACATATCTTTCGGTGCGCAATCCGCGCATGCCGAAACCGAGAACGTGGCTGGCCATCAGCGTCGGTCTCTCCACCTTGTTCGCCCTTCTCACAGTCGTCTTGCAGCCGTCGGATCCAAACCTCCTCATGGTTGTCGTCATACTCTTCTACTTCGCCGAAGGACCTGTTTGGCCCCTGATCTTCGCTATCGGCCTTCGCGGTCAAGGCAGGCGTACTAAGCGTGCTGCCGCCTTCATCACCATGGGTGGCTCTGGCGCAGCATTCTTCCCATACATTGTCTACGCCGTCATCAACAGCGGCGTGTCAGTGCAACTTTCTTTCGTCATCATCGTCGCCCTGTTTGTCCTTACGGGCTTCTACCCCATATGGCTTGCCTTTGTGCGCGACGCCAAGACGATGACAGACCCTGCACACTCCTACATATCCCCCGAGGAGCGTGTTTCCGGACAGGACGAAATCGACATCAATAGCCAAATCAGGAGGCGCAGGCGAACGCTTTCCACGATTGCAGCCAAGAGCAAGCGAGGCAGCATTTTCAGCAAGATATCTCCCTTTGGGAAGACCAATGGCGAGAGCGTTACGCCACCAGTAGTAGAGCATTCCGAAGAAAAGAATGGCTCTAGTAAAGGATCTGAGGGGAGCAACGATACCCATCAATCTCAGACAGTATGAGCGAGCGACATGTTTTGATTATTTGTGCGACAACAGGCCTACGGGCCTTTTATATTAATTGCTATATACCCAATGATAATGACGTTCAATGAATAAAAGTTATGATTAACATTCCACCCGCTCGTCCGTACGAACTTGCATATCGCCATTGTGAACGTCATGACATCGGAGGATGCTGTCCACAGCCGCACTCAATGTTTCTCAAGCCCAGCAGCTATCTTTTCAAAGACTTCTATTCCTTCCCTTCCTAATGCCGTCCCGACGGCAACAGCATACGCACCGACGCTCTTCATCCGCCTAAATCCATCAGCGTCCGACACGCCACCGACACCAATGACCTTGATGTGCAACAACTCTGGCTCTCGCGCGACCAACTCTGCAATGGTCTTCACGTTCCCCAGCGCCAGCGGATGCAAAGGCGCCCCCGCCATCCCACCGAGTCCAGACCCCGGAAGTCGCGGGTTGTGGTCGCCGCCCTCGAGCAAGAGACACGAGCCGAGCGTGTTTACGGCGGTGATGAAGCTGATCTTGCAGGGCACCTTGAGCATAGCTTTCGGGGTGACGACGGTGGCGTCCTCGCGCAGCGCGGCGATCAGCTCGGCGTAGTGCGCCAGGTGTGTGTACGGCGGCGTCTTGAGGCCGATGGGGATGAGGGGGTCCCGGGGGAGTGCCGCGAGGTAGGCGAGCAGCTGGGCGCGGTCCGAGGCTGGCGGGGCGGCGGCGGCGATGTTGGGGCAGGAGAGGTTTATTTCCATTGCGAGCGGGTGGGTTGTTTTGGAGGAGAAGGAGGCTATGAGGGCGTAGGATTGTGCTATTTCTGAGGGGGTGCCTGTGACGGAGATGATGATGAGTTTGCGGCGGTGGTGACCATGGTGGCCGTGGCCTTCTGGAAGTTGGCTGATGAAGTCGACGTAGGTTTGGAGGGGTAACGGGGAGTAGCCCAGGTTATTCAGGGACGCGACGTCCGCGGGGCCAAGCTGGGAACGGGGCGCTTCCGGGGTGGAGGAGTTTGGCGCCGCGGAGGGTTTTGCGGTGGAGGGGTCGAAGAAGGCGTATTGGTGGCTTGCGTCGTTGTGGGCGAAGCCTGCGAGGAGGGAGGTTCGTGTCGTGAGGGCGCCTGTGTGGGGACACGCGTGGAGTTGGCGGAGGTCGTCGAGGGTTGTGCACCATGGGTTTGCCGAGTTTAGGAGCGGTGGGGAGATTTTGAGTTCTGGGGGAGGGGGGGATTGCATTTTGGGTTGTGGTGATGTGCTATGGTGAGGTTGATAGGTGTCTTGGGCGAGGGTAGAGGACTGTGGTGTGAGAGGAGAGTTGGGAAGAGGTATGAATCGCTGATGTTGGTGAGACTGGAGGAGCTTTGGTGGTTTAGGTGGGAAAAGTTATAAGATGTATGGGGAGTTGGTGTGAGTTGACGTGAGTAGGTGTGAGTGAGAGAAGGACGTCGTGAGGATCAGACATCGCGCCGCGCAGAGGGAGTCGGGCGCGGGGCGGGGTCGTGATAAGATAAGATTTCCGGGCAAGTCCGAAGACGCGGCGGGGTGAGGGTGGGGCGGGGCGGCCGGGTCGTCCGACTACAGTTGCTCGGACCCCGCTCGATGTCTTGTAGAGGATTATTAAAGACGTTCGTGAGCATGTAGGACGTAATTTGTCCAAGTGCCAAGTTTGTTTGGAGAAGAGTATCTCAGAGTACTTGAAAAGAGAAGAAGGGCAGTGTTCGGCAGCCTAGGCTTGGAGAGCGATTTCTGATGAACGAGAAGGGGTTAATGGTGGGTAGGTAGATATAGGTTGCCGCTCAGAGAGCTTCGTGCTTAACAAGAGAGTCGGGAGTCATGATATAACCGACCGTGATGACCGTAGATGGGGCTGTGAGATTGACTTACATGTTAATGGGAACCTGGACGTGGTCTGGGTAGCAATGACAGTGTGGATTGCTATCCACCAGACGCGTGGTCCGTTGAATACATGGTCGTATAGTACGCTGCCTAGTTACATCAACACTCATTGCAAGTTCCAAAATAGTCTAAGGCTATGAGGACCGGGGCCGTAAGGGTGTCGTGTCCACAGTCATCGTTGTAACGTCAGTCGGCGTACAAGGCTCCGGTCTGGTCTTTCACGACGTCCGTTTGCGCTCTACACGGCAGTAGAAACTGATGTACCTCGACCGTATCAGGTGAGTCCGCCTGGCTGCTGTCTCGTTCCTCTTTTGTTTTCGAGTCAAGTTTTCTGCCTCGAGTTTCGTGCTGCTGCTACGTCTTGAAAGAAACCTGCCAAAGATCTGTTTTCCCGCAAACTCTTGAGGAAGACCGGTTTATAAGCACTGACTGAGCCGCACAACTTACATGCTGACATTAGTTTTAGAAGACATCCTCAAGGAAGTCTGTTTGGATATCTACCTGTAATGTCAATATCGTTGGGGACACACATCTTGCGAGCAACCTCGCCAAGGCGGTACGCCCGCCACCTCTTTGGTTTTACTGTCAAGATCAACAGCCACAGGGTGGCCTTCCTTTGACTGAAGCAGATTCAGTTCGCGGAACACACCAGCTGAAGTCTGAGCTGTTGTTTCAGAGAGATCTCTTCAGGAGGATCTATCAACGAGTAGAGTGCTCGAGGACTATACTCGGCGGCATGAACGTACACACACACCCCTACAAGCTCCTTAGTAGTCGGCGGAAATTCAAACTTACATAAGAGATTACGGTCATTCCAGAAATGGGCTTCTTCTGTTTGGCACGGGCATCCGTGCTGGTTCCAGTTGACTCTCGCACGAGGTAGATAAGCCTCCGAAGGCCACTTCGGAAAGGATAATGGCGCTATCTGTTAGGATTATCCAGTATCATAGCGATTATGCCTTTCGGTTCATTGGGTTCTTTGGGTAGATCTTCCGTAGCCTTTGGGTATTCCATTGTGATGGACCTCATAGCGGAGACGGATGGGGGAATAAAGCGTATGCCCTTGAATGATATGTCAAATTTCGAGCACGGGGCGACGAAGGAATACTCTTGTCAGAGACCTTGAATAATATGCGCAAGTACGCCAACCACCCTTATGATAGCGCTTTCACATCGTTGATTTCTAAAAGTTGGTTGTGAGGCATTCTCCCGCAATTTATACTGATGTTGACCAATGAGCAATCATCTTCATTGAAATTGACCATTGTGCCGACACCCCTCCAAGAAGGTCGCCGGATAGATGATAACTCTCAGATTTGCGAGCGGGCACGAGGCTACCACACTATCTAGCGGATTACCCAACGTTCATAAGTTTTGGCTATGACCTAAGAATTAGAACGAGGCCCCCTCGGACTTGGCTTTTTTTCCACAGCTCAACATGCTTTTCGGGTCGAGAAGATGGCTTTAGCTCCTCAGGGTGCCCAAATCAACAGGCGACAGAGACTACCGTGACAGACATCAAAACAGCAACTGATCCGCAAAACATATCTCAATAAGGTCAAGAGAGGCCAGTAGAGGCTGAAGCTGGGACAGCTCTGGGAAGTCACTGGCAGCACACTTGCCGTACTTCTAACACGATCGCGGACCATGTCGTGTTGCCGACATGTTGTGCGAAATGGATTCTGCTTCTCCAATACGGAAACTGGTGTCGTTGGGATTAGCATGTGTGCGTGGTACACCTCTTGTTTATGAGACAGGATCATCCAGCTTGAGCTGAGTTTGGAACAACTATGTACGACCTCGAGTCCTTGCCTCCAGCTTCAAGCCACTTGGTCACTTCAGAGACTTGAAGTCAAGAACATTAAAGCTGGGCGGACTACGCAATGGGACAAATATAGAAACCAAAGCATAATTCTGTATTTCAGAGTGAGATTGGAGACAATGCGGCCAGGAACTCGCAGCATCGTGATTCTTCTTACTGACTGTGTTAGAAACGCACTTTGCAATGTGAGAGCCAGAGGGCGCGGAGAAGGCTGTAATGGCGTTCTTCATGCCTGTAGGGTAATCTATATTAATTAGGGAGACCCCCTTCGACCTCGTCTTCTCCTCAACTTCGAAGGGCGTCGAAGAGATCGGCCGCGCACATGGACTTGCGTTACCACGGTCCCTGAATCGGCGAGATTTAGCTATAACCCAACTCTAGAGTATCGACAGGCACACGAATCTCCTGTGCACAGGCGCTTAATAGGCTCCTTACCTCTCTGTTTGCCTCTACTATGTTGTTTGCCTCTACTATGTTTTGGTAGTAATGCTACTTTCAGACAGACAGGGGGATAAGTTCTCTTCCTCAAAATCGCCGTGATCTTCATCGACGTGGCTGGTCGTTCGCCAGGTTAAGACCTCTGGAAATAACCAACTCACAATCGCTACCAACATGTGTCCGCTGACTCTCACATCTATCCTTCCCAGTTCACACAGATCGGTTGCGGTCTGAGGTTCTGGCTGACGTCCACATTACTACTCTCCACGTCTCAAATTACTGTGTGTCGAGAGATCTCGGCCGATGATCAGTATCTAGGAAACCGACGGTCTGAAAGACGTCCGTGGCATTTCGTCTCCTTCCGGACTCAACTCTCTGCCGTCTCGAGGGGACTACACGTTTAAGCAGAGCTCCGGAAGGAGACGCACGGAAGGGACATAAAGTTCGGGCACGTTGAATATCTCCTATGTTGAAGCATCATCTTTTGGTCTCGCCTCAACCTGGAAGGCTTGTTCTTTCATCGTTGTGACAGACCAGCAGGCCAAGAGCTCTACAGCGTCAGTGACTCGAATCGTCTCCTTCCCTCAAGATACTCTCCTTCTAAATTATCTATAAAGTATTCTGCAACTGTTCTGTCCCTGCTGTTCCTGCGTCCTCCTCTTGCTCTTGTTCCGCATGCGTATGGGCCTCTTATGGCTGTATCAATCCAAGTAAAATCTATGGAAGTTCCTGTGACTTGATCACCCCTCTTCGTATCGTCGAAACCTTTGATCGCGCGGGTGACCTCGCAGCGAGCTCGGCCAGCCGTAAATTTCCGGCAGCCATCTGTCAATCTTTGACAACAGACACGGCCTGGCTGGTTCCCAATCTCCTGGGTGGGATCAACGGAGCTCAATACCAACAGCCTTACGGCCGTCCGCGATACATTGGGGATTCGGGAATCATCTGCCACGGAGCGCATGACAAACTCACTCTTCACATAGCCCCGGCCGGCAGTGTTCCTTATCACGGTAACCAGATGAAGCTCTAGCATGCTCCTTCTAGCCTCCTCTTCTCAGCTAGTTCAACATTTCAAGACAAGAACTCCATCTGATCGCTGCGCAAGTCATCGACGTGATTCCCAATGAGCTAAACGGTATCTCCATCCCGGAAAGGAAATACACAGAGGTAGGTGCAATAAACCAACGCCCGCGGCACTCGAGGATTCCCATGATCCCCCGCGCCTCGGCATAGCCATCCCAGGCTTTCCCAAGAGTAGCAGACAGCCCAAAGAAACGACGGGGAAAAGCAAGCCGCCCCGTCGACAATAAAAAAACTCTCACAAACAAGCTTACTCCAAGACATGGGACCGGCTAAACCGCCAAACCCTAACTAAACAGGTCGCCGTCCATTCCCAACAAGGTTCAAACGGGATGGGACTCCCGCGACTGGAGCTTCCAGCCAGCCCCCCAAAAGCATCAAGAAGCACAAGACGCCAAATGGCTCTTCAACCCCGGTAGTTGAGGGGGGGAAAAATTAACTACGAAAAATCCCGACTACAACAATCTAATTAACTCATCTCACCAAGCCGTGACAAGCCAAAAGCTTGTTCTGTCTCTAAACTACCACACACACACAGAGTTCAGAAGTCCAGACCAGGCACAGCCACCCATTGGCGGGGATACATTCCAAGATAGAGTTACGTGCGTAAAAAAATGCGCAAGAGCCGAACGTCGCCCATATCCCGGCGGCCCGGGAACAAAGAACTTTTGCTTCTTTTCGCGCGTAAAAAAAAAAAAAGCTATCATTTTTTTTTGGGTTATTATAGAGTGCAACTTTAATTTTCGCTGCTTCAGCCGGAGGTACCTATCCTACTTGATCAGCCACCCCGCGACGGCAGCGACCATGGCCAACCCATGGACAGGGGAATTGAAACTAAAGAAGAAGGATATCCTTCAGCCCGTGACCACCTCTCCAGTAGTCTATTCGGTAGTCAGCAGTGCCCGAGTTTTTCTTCGTCTCAAACAACTAAGCTCCGTTTGGAGACCTATTTGGAAACTTTTTGAGCATAGCCGTAAGGCTAGTAAAAGTCTTTGTGTAATCACAGCCTTGAACCTACCGCAGTATCGGCGGCGCCAGAGCCCGGGGTGAGATTTCCCGCCGTCGGTGAACTGGCTAAAGTAATGAGCATTCACTAAACTCTACGGACGAGAGTGAGGATGAACGAGCACACGGCCGATGAGGCTTTCCCCGACACGGGCAAGCGCCAGTCCAATGCTCTCCTGCGACAAGCGTCAATGCGGCGGTGAGAAAAGGACATCGTGCAACGATCTTGCAGATCGGACAGCGGTGGTGGATCAGCCGACAGAAGCATGGCCGCCGTGGTCCTTCACCACCGAAACCACTTTTGAAGAAAATGTGCCGGGCTGGCATCTGATCCAAACGAGGATGGTGTGATATCATCGCTTCACTTCTGCCATCCAGAGCCGATCTCAGGCCTCGAGATATCAACCGGCATCCTCATTGCTCGACTGTAACATGATAGGCTTCAACCAGTATCGGGTCTTGGACAAGAGCACCTATGACGCAATGGTTGTTCTTCGGCATTAAGGCAGAAGCTCCAGGCTGTGTTCGAGTCATGCCACAAAACGGATAGAGAACGGTCTCTCGGTTGGAAGTGGGTTGCCAGACGGTTCTCAACAAGTAGACGAATACTGCGTAAGGCCCATGACAGAAGTATCCGTGTGTCGTCACAACCAACCGCAGAAACGGCCTGTTTGTTGTGCTCGTAGAGCTTCCGCGGGACGCGACTAGGTATTGGGTTTGCTCGCCTGTCTTTCCGTACACTTCAGATCGAGCACTGTCTACAGATATGCATGGTTGTACGAGTTGATCGGGTAGGTAGTTCTGGCCGGGATTTGTCGGTGTTTGAATTCAAGAGCGTAATCTGGTACTGACGTGCAACCAGGTAGAACGGAGAGTTAGTCGCCGGTGGGGTCACTGGGGTGAAGATGCACCTGCGAAAGTTATTTCCGGAAGACCCCTGACTGTCGGTGCCAGGGAGCCAGGGAGCCTAGGACTGTTGGTAATGAAACGTGGGGACTTCTGAGTAGAGCAGCAAAATCTTCGACACATCTGTGAGTGTCTACTGAGTACTGCGTATGTAGGTATTCAGCTTCCACCCGGTTGACCTAGTTTTAAGTTGTGCCACCGGGCGGGTTGAGCATTGACCAGTGGGAACGATCCCCCACCCCGAGCGGATTTGGTGATCTTGTCTGGGGATAGGCCCGCCAACGAGAAAGTGGACAAGACTATGCAAGAATGGAGACGGTGATCTGCGTTTCGAAGGTGATTGTAGGTAAGGCCATGAACAGAAGCGCCTCCAAACGGTTGAGACTTTGCACCATGTCCTAGTAATGAGTCGTGACTGGAACTCTCGGGCGTTCCAGAACCCTTGCTTCTCGACCATTTTTGCTCCTTAGGGGTCAGGCTAGCTTGCCTGCGTGATGGCATTTTCTTTGCTTGTAAGTGAGTGTACATGCTGGGCTGAATAGAATTAAGATATCGAGTCAAGTCGTATGGCGCGTAGCAACTGGTATGCTTAATGATCCACAGAGATGCGATATGTCCAAGGTTCTCTTAGTCCCAGAAAACTGGGTTGACGTGCTCTGACAGTTTCGTCAATTGTGTCCACGCAAATGTCTGAAGCTGTCCATTGGCTGGTGCCTTGACCCCAAACGTGTTCTATTAGGCTGAGGTGTCCGGGGCATCAGCCTTCTTGGTCCTCAGCTGGGTTACATCATGGACTGAAAGCCCTACAAAAGTTCAGGTATACGTGAGCAGTAACTTGGGACGAACAAGGCCATCCCGGGAGCGCTTCGGGGCGGTAGGCTTTCGTGGTCTTAGGCCTCGTGGGTATCAGTCTGTGAGGGGCCGGTGTAGTAGGATCGCTCGATGTATCTGATGTCCGGTCTCTTCTTGTCTGGGGTGAGAGTTCATTACGTCTTTTGCGAGCTGTAGCCTTCGTAGTCTTAGAAAGAGTGATACCGTCCAAAGAAAGTCTGTTTGACCGAGCCGTGTATGTAAATGTTTGCTGGCGGAGCACTGTGCAGCAATCGGGCCCGTCTCATCTAAACAATGGCGTGTTTCTCGCATCTGGAGCGGCCAGTGTGGCGTCGAGAGCGTCCGTGGCCACCTGGCAAGGGAAGCTACATGATTATCGAACTGCACCCTTCATTGAGGTATTGGTCTGACTGATCAGTCTCAATATCAGGCGGGATGCCAGGCGTAGTTTTACGACCTGCGTCTTGCAGTCTTGCAGAGGGCTAGCACACGCGCTCGCAGCCCACAATTCGGCAAAGTTGTCTCAGATGTGTGAGGACACGGAGAAAGACCGAGTTCGTCGTATGGCTATCCGTTATTGTACAATATAAAGCGCGTCGCTCGGGAGGGCAGAGACAGCTGGCACATGGACGGGTACCGGCTGCAGAGGGTGCAAGACAAGTGGTTGTTCTAGCGATTCTCGAAGGCAGCTGTGCATCGTTGTGACATGAATAGCGGTCGAGCTAAGGCAAGCTGGTCTCAGAGTCCATGCGACCGTGCGGTATTGCGCCCGGCTGGCCGCTTGGTCTCACATTCATCAGACGATGCTGGGATTCCCGGCGGAAGGTTGAGACTGTAGGTACGACACGGGCGAGTCGCAAGTGAGCGAAGCATACTTGTTGCGCCGTGTTCGTGTGCGTGTATCGGTATTTGTAGCCAATGGAGGGAGAGTACTTGAAGATTGGGGCGGATTGTCTCGACTCCAGGCCGACCGAGAGGCAGATGATGTTTGACGCGAATATCCGTACTTTTGTCTTGTACGGATTGGTGATGGTTGTGTGCAAGTCCAGGCAGGTTGACTTGTGTAAGAGGAGAGAGCCTCACCCTTGATGACAGAGTACTTACCCTGCGGATAGACGTAAGGTAAGGTATTGTGCACAGTGTGTCGAGATGATGAGTCGTGAAGGTACCTTGATCCACACGGTCTTCCTTTCGCTGATTTGCTGCATCGTCTCCGTTCCGTCTGTTTTGGGTCTTCCACGGTACGTACCTGTCTGGACTGAGGTGGAGCGACAAGTAGAGTGGGTCTCTGGGAGCATGGGTACCTGCGCACGGTGCAGGCGCTAGAAAGATGACAGATAAACCAGTCAAGAAGCTCCAATGCGACCCACCTGATTAAAGTGGATCCCTGTCGCTCTCCCTTGAATGGCTGGCAAGACCGCAAAGCGCAGTATGGGCAGGCGCGATGAGTGCCTCTTAAACACGACGACCGTTTGAAGCTACCTTACCTTCGCACTTTGGTGAAGCCATTGACAGTCCGGCCAGATTCTTCGCATCACCTGCTGTGCTACTCCTGCTGTGCCCACCTATCATAGGCGAGCTACGTGGGAGCACCAAGTCATGAATGAAGCGTAAGTGTCCATGACTGATTCGGGTGGTCCATAGTAGCTACGTTACACCTAATGACTGTACGGAGTAGTGTACTGAAGTGATCCGTACAAGCTCACGACGCTGTGTTCGTAGATATCCCGGTATCCCGTGCGCTGCGAGACAGGAGGGACGTTGGCCCGCGCAATGGTTCGAGTCCCCACATACCCGAAAATGAGGACGCGACACTGCAACTGCGACTTCACGTCAAGGTGGTTGAAGGTTGTCCTTGGATCCCGACTCCCGACCGGCGACAAGCCTTTGTGGGTGGAAAGGGGACAGGGACCTGGATAGGAGTGGAAACTTCCATTGAAAGAGAAGTGGCCAGTGCGGTCCAGTGGGCTCGCTTAGCACTGGACCAGGGATCTGGGCCACAAGGCTCCCTGTCTTGCCTTCTTGATCGGGGCTAGATCCGAGTACGTACTTGTTGCTTTCCGTTAGGGGCGGCAACCAGGATGGACAGGCCTTTCCCCTCCTCTCTTGCCTGCACATGGTACGGAGTACTGCGTAGATACCGGTATCACGATCTCACATTATACCTGCCGTCTTGTTGAAGACAAAAAGTCTAGTCTATGATATACGTACAATAGTTGCCTCTGTCTTTGCGTTGCATGAGATGGAAGCAGACACGGCGGGACGGGTTCTTCCCAAACACCGGAGGGGACGATCCTCAAAGGTCTTAGGTCTTTAGTCATCAAGGGACAGACAGGCAAATCGGCGCTCGTTCCTTCCTTGGCCCGTCATCCAATCTCCTCCAAAGGGCACCAAAGCTGCCCTCGTGCGTTTTGACTCAGCCGTCAGACCCAGATCACTGGGTGTCGTCCGTCGGTACTGCACCGTTTTCCCACGGTTTTGGGCCTTTGGCGCGCCTCCGACCCAGCATCTGCACGCTTTTCAATCCTTCCAGGCCCCCCCCCCCCCCCCTCTCATTTTCTTTTTTCAAACCGCGTCCACGTTACCGGGTGCTCTGTACGAATACTTGCTACGCGCACTCAATTATATATCCGTTCGAAACCCTCCCACTCGCAAAGTGCAAGCCATACTCCGTACCGTCACTGGAAATCTTCGCAAACGGCTGACAATCTTAAGGCTCAAATAGAAAATAGATTGACTTCCCGAGTTCCGTTTCTTCCTCTCGGCCCTACAACCATCACCAGGAATCCTCCGGTTTCAACTCCCGCATTACTCTGACCCACCCGGCCCGGATCTCACCGGTTGCTTGACTTTCCATTGCCTGTGTATGCGTACGAAGTACTCCATAGCGTACGCAGTATCCCTAGTACCCCTTCCGACCAGCAAGCAAGGACAGGCTTGGAACACACATACCACAGCACACCTCACACAACGAACCAGGCAACGGTCGCCGATCGAGTCTCTACTTGTCATCCTCGCTGACCCTCCCGGACGCTGGCTGTCCCTGCAGAAAAGAGACAGGGCCCATAGAGAGCCCCCAAACCAAGAATTAAGATCCCCATCTAGCTCCCTCGACCCCTAGAATTTCTTCGGTCGAATCCCTTCAACAGGTCTAGCTCTTGTCGGCCTTCACCAGAGCTGACGCGCTTCCCATTGCCTCGCCTCACTTTCAGGCCATTGGTATTCCTAGGTATTTCGTCGCTCCTAACACCCAGAACAACATCTTTCGGCTTGCCCATCTTGACCCTTCTCCGCCTCCGCCCCTTTCTTACCCAACTGGAGCTATCCGTACGGATAGGTACCCGAACGCACCTTCGCCTCATACTCAACATCACCTCACTCTCAACATCGAAATTTCAGTTCAGCTCAACAACCACCAAGCAAACCCTCCCGAAACGCTGTAGCTACGCTCACTCGTCCCCCCTTATCCTCTTCTCCGGCTGTCACACGGCACGAAGAGGAGCATCAGTCCCAGGGTGGTGCCGCCAGCCAACCTCTAGCTTCGCCTTTGTGCAACCATTCTCCTTGTCCCTCCACTGTCTCCAGAGAAACTTGGCCGCGCTAGCTCGCTAGTAGTGCCGGCCATACGGTACGGATACTGCTAGGCCAGATACTGGCTACCGGTACTGGTTCTGGTACAGGGACGGGTTCCATACATACCGCATCTTTTGCAACCCAAGGAAAGGACCATATGTGTATTGCGCCCGCCCACGCGCCGTACGCCTCGTCCTGCAACTCTCTTCGACTCCGTTTACATCCAAATTCATCGTCCCCTTCGAGCCCAGTCACCACAGCTACACTACTTTAGCTAGCATCCTCTGTGACGCTACGCCAAAACAACTAGTCTCCTCCGTCTTCCTCGTCCTCCTGCCCTCTAGCCATCCCTCAGTTGGAAACCGTCTCTCCTAATCTAGATCAACTTCTCTTCTCCCATTCCACGTCCCCTACCGCTCATTCATCCTCACTCGTCCTCCTGTCTCTACCAGCAGAGAGACGCACTCTGCTTTCTATCCTGGCATATTCTGCTCGTTACGAACATCTCTAAACAACCAAAATCGGATATACGACACACATACCCAAACACATGGCAGCATTCCCTCTTGGTCAACGTCCCAGCCACGCTCAATTTTCCTGCACGCTCTCAGAGTTGGACCAACGTCATTCTTGCTGCTAGCACTCACTACCAAGTATCGGGAGTAATCACTCCAGGGCCTTTTGTGGCCGCCACGGCGCCTCTTCGCCCAGTCCCTAGCGCCGTTGCGGATGCCTTCATAATAGCAGCCCGCCCTCCCCAGAGCAAGCTTCAGCCCTTGCTGTGCTCTCGTCAACACATACCTAGGGCAAATCCATCTGTCGCCAGCCTCCGCTCAAACGTGAGGAAGGATGTTTGACCACTTTGCATTAGGAACCCAGATCCGCTCAGGTGCGAACGGTTCTAGCGAGGAGCCATCTCTCTCTCCTAAACAACGCTCACGAGAATTACCGAACCCGACTAAAGGACTCTTGTCCCCCCCCGGCATCATCTCCGGCTCTTCTTGATACACTACCACTTCCACCACAACCCGTGGACAACCTTGCCCGCGAGCTCAGCAAACAGACTCTGATTCCAGAATTTCGACAACGAAATCCGCTGGCGACGTCGGCGATAGAGTCCTCGTCACTGGTCACCGATTTATCGATGGTCGATCTAGAGGTGGACGACGATTGCGATATGAACTTTGCTACAGACGATATCAAGGAGCACCAGCCAGTGGCCGATTGGAAGAGAGCTCGGCGTCAGCGTTACAGCCGCTTTGTCAACAATCCAACCAATGCCCGCCACATAGAGGCACATATCAAGGACATGGTCTCGGGAGAGTTGCAGTGCAACGTTCGTCCATCTGCAGCAATGTCTTCTTTGCCAGCAGCTGTTCCTGTATATCCTCATCTTCCCAGCATTGATGCCGACGGCTATCCCGAGATCGATCCAGCCTTGACACAACCCGAAGTGGACGAAGGCTTTTGCGATCAAGACGAGGAATATGCTCTCATGCAGAAAGCATTAGCTGCCGACAGAGAAAGGCTGTTGGGAAAGTCGGGGGGCATGCGGAATTACGGATCTTTACGATTCAGAGGATCGGCAGAGACGGCGCTCCGTTGCCAGAACGTTGTCAGACAACGACCAAGGATGCGACGAAGAAAAGGACCGGGACCAACCATTGATCCTCGACCAAGCTGAATCGTCCTGGCAATTGCACAGTCCACTTCGCATCTGTCGAGCCTCTCTTATTATTTCGGTTTCATTGTACGAGCGTCTAAAGAACATTTCAGCGATATACCCATGGGAAAAGGACTAGGTTTTGGCTAGGGCAACGGCGTTTACTTGGATGGATTTGAACTGCGACATAACCATGCCCTGGAAGTTCAATTGGGAACCACTGCCTCTGGAGGTCCAGAGTGAGACGGCGTTTTGATCGTGTCAGGCAAGACACGGAGACTTTTGCCTTTATTTTTCTTCCATCATGCGGTGAGCCACTCGATGGTCGGATGTCCGCTTCTTCGGCATTGATGTTCGGGATCGGAGGCATTTTTCGGCTTTCAACCACCTTGACGGCCCGAGGTCATCACCGAGTCATCAGTTGCGCAAGCTCCGGTTCTTTGGCTGGGTGTTTGTCTGCCCATAGCCTTCGAAGGTGCAGACGTGGCGTCAATACTTGCAGCCTTTGTCAGGCAGGGTTTTGCCTCTATGCATCATTCTCTAGGTCGCTGATGAGAGGAGACTATTGAAGAAGTCTAGACAACTTTCGAATTCAACAAAAGAGACCTCCTACTTTGGGATGTGTCGCATTCTTATCTACTGACGTTTTCACTTTGAATCGCAGTGATGACTAAGATTGTGATGATACAGGACAGCGGTGTTTTCAGTGTTACCGTTCTTGCGGGTGGTTGGGAAACGTGTGCAATAGACAACGGCTGCCCAGCGAGCAAGCTGTCCCGATAGGTTGGGAAGCTATTGTGGTCAAAGTAGGATTTCAAGGGAGTCTCCATTCATGCATGCGGCACAATGCACCGCGATCTTCGTTTAGAACCGGTGACGTCCACCGTCACTGCCCCCCTCTTGATTTCATCACACCTTTTTCTACCCCTCTTCAGATAAGTATCATGAAGGGCCAGCCGTATGAACATTCCAGCTGTCTCCCGGCTAACACGCTCTCCACCTGCGCAAGTGCGTATGGCATGATCCGAAAGCTGGAGGGGTTGTAAGCGAAGGAACTCGCAGCTAATGAGGATGAGATACCCCAATTAGACTTTCAGGTGGTCAGGTCAGCGTCGACGAGGAGACGTGCAGTAGTTCCATCTGGGGCAGCTGATCACCAATGACTGATGTCTTCCCCTTGATAGCTATGGGTAGCCTAGTTCACGAAGAGCTGGGACAGCTTAGCCGCGGACTGTGAAAGCTACTCGGAGTTGGAGCATGAGCCTGGATCGGTGGCCGGTCCGGCCGTCGAAGGCGTGATTCCTTGCAGTTTGGCACCGCCATCGCTCTTAGCCGACAACGCCCCTACTTTGCTTCTTGAAATATCTCCGTTCCATTGTTTGTCATCACTTCATCATCATCCTGGCATACCATGATCTATTTCCAAAAAGTGCCACAAGGTACAACGTCCCAGTGGAGGGTATAAAATCAAGATAAGCAAGACGAAGTCCAAATCTCGATGTAATCTTTTGCCTAGGAGGAGGACGTATGACCGGGGGTCCACGATGATAATTTTGCTTCGCCAGTGGCGTTTTTGAAGCAGACGAGCAGACGGCGTCCTGTGTCAAGCCGCCAAGGCCATGCAAAATATCAATCAAGGTTACAGTCAGCTTAGTATTCTGAAGTTTTGAAGCAAGCAGAATAATTTCCGAAGGATCAAACATGTGCCTGCAGTCTAGGGAATTGCAATATGTCTTTGTCTCCGATACCAGCCCTGGCACAGAGGGCGAGCAGATGGATTGTTTCTCCTCGAGGGTGGTTTCTCTTCTTGTTAAACGACGTTGCCTTGAAAGAAAACGATGATCGAGTTTCCTTTGATGTTGCTGTCTCTTTGCCCTACCAACCCCAGTTCTTGCAGGTACAAAGTGGGAGGTGCCTGTCTTGACTGGAATGCGGATATGCTGCTGGGTCACTAGACGACGTGGGTTGCATTCCTTTGGCCATTCAGGAACAGATGGCATCCCTCGCTGAAAGCACGGTGATCTCTGCGGTCCCCCAATTCCAATGGTGCTCGTCTCCGTGCTGCATCCATATCTCTTGCAATAGTTGCTGTGGCAGGATCAGAGACATGAGCTGGATGGTATTTGTTGACTCTCGTTCCCTCCACCCTATGTGGGTTTGCAACCATCGACGGTTTTCATTTCCGTACAAGAGTCCCATTCTTCGATGGTTATACCCCAGTTTCTCTATCATCTTTCTCTCACTCTTTTCTACACTCTTTTTTTTTTCCACTTTCCGCAAACGAACATTGCAACATTCTCTATCTTGCCCTCTCCTTTGCTACGGGTCTTTCACCCACCATCCACCGTTTTGCATCATAATCTACGCAACAGATCTGATCCTCACTGCTGTCTCCAGTCCCCCGCTTCTGTTCCTGATCCTTGCCTTGGCTCTGGATCGTTTGCGGAACTGATTTCTAGTACAGAGACAGAGGCAGAGACACCCGCACAAGAGAGCATGACAGTGGCCGTCTCGCATTGGACGAGGAGCCCCGGCACGAGCGTCAGTCTCAGCTCGCACCCGACAGACTACAACGACATGGCCTACTCGGAAGTCCAGTTCTCAGTAGATTCAATGGACGAGGACAAAGACGGTAGCGGGGGCCAGTCTCACCTGCCCTGGGGAGAAGAGATAGAGGGAGCCGGCGGGGGAGGATCGGGCTCGGGTGCGGTCCACAGCGACAGCCTCCTCTTCGAGGACTTCGTCGACCTGGAGAGGCTTTCTTCGACGACCACCGGGGGTGACGAGCTCCCTCCCTCTGCTGCCGTGCCCGACTCGTTCTTCTACAACATGCCACTCCCCTCTCATGGGTCCGCGTCGACGACAAGCGTATCGGACGATCTGGACGACATACTAAGTTGCCACACACATCCGCTCATGGAAACTAGGACTAGCGCCGCAGCAGGTCCCGCTGCCACATTAGTGCCATCATCAGCAGCCGCTAGAGGAGGGGCGGCGACTTCAGACGCGGTGGTACCGTCTGCTGTGGGCGTTCCGGGTATCCAGTCTTCATGGACGATCGACCGTGAAGAAGAACAAAGGAAGGCTTCGACCTATCCGGACACAGCTCACGCTGGCGGGGCCGAGTCGATCTCTGACTCTGAGCTCCTGCGCCTGGAAGGCATATCGTTGAAAGCGTCGCCATCTCGCGCTCCATCTGTCGTCGTTTCCCATCCTCCCACTCCTCTTCTTCAAGCTTCGTCCGCTACCAGCAGCAACAGCAACCTCCACCTTGCCGGCAGCAGCAATCAGAACAATACTAGCAGCAACAGTCACACCAACGGTGGTCGTAAGCCGAGCAACTTCTTCAAGGTTGTCGCATCGAAACTGCAGCAGAAAGCTGCCTCTGTCCGCCATAAACAACCCACCATGTCTACCGTCGCCATCGACAGCAGGGGTACCCTCTCCCCCAACGCCTCGCCTCGCAAGTTCAAGCTCCGTCCCGAGCATCTCCAGAACCTCGGTGGCCCTCACCCCGCAAGACTTCCCCTGTCCCCTCCCAACAGTGCCACTATTCCCCAGGACCTGCCTTCCGCATCATCAGCCGGCGGCAACCCCATGTCGTTTGGCTGTGGCTACGTCGAAGACCCCTTCTTCGATGCTGGTGTGGCCGTCAACCACGTCCCCGTATTCCGTCGTAGCGATCCTACCACGCCACTGGACACTCCCGTTCTGGATGACAAGGGCGGCATGTTCTATCACCACCAGCAGATGAGCTCCGGTAACGTTGCCAATACCAGCAAGGCTTCCTGGCCAATGGCCACAACAACTCCCCAGACCGACTCTCATGTCGCTTGGTCCAATGCCTATGCCACTACCGATGGCATCGACGACCAGTGGTGGGGTGGAAACAACATGGACTTGACATCCAACTCACAATATCAAGCACAGAACGCTCGCAACGCTACCTTCAACCTCGCCATGCACACACAACACAGTGAACTGCCATATGAATACAACAACATCGCCGCCGCCGGACAGGAAATGTCAGGACTCATGATTCACATGCCTCAACCCCGTACCACATCCTCGCCCATCGTCCACTACCAGCCCCAACAGCCACTTCACCACCAGCAACATCCCCAACAGATGACGGAGCGGCGGCCCCGCATGCCCCGTGCCCCCTCGGCCGGCGCCCGGCATATGTGCCTATCAACGCCGATGCGCAAGACGCGTAACCCGAGCCGCACACGTCAAGCCAGCCGCGACTCTTCAACGTCGCCCACACCTACGAATCGCTCCCGTCACAGCAGCGGCGGCTCATTGTCCAGTATCGGTGGTGGCGGCGCAGCTCTCAGCGCCAGCGTTAAGAAGCGTCGGTCTTGGTCTCGTCGCGAAAGCATGCGCACTCCTTCCATCGGCAACTTGGGCGGTGCGTCCGAGGGGGTCGGCTTCGTCAACTTTACTCCCAGCGACAAGAATGTTCTCATGACCGGTGTGGCGCCCAGCGGAAGCTCCAAGACAAAGGCACGTCGGGAGAAGGAGGCGATGGAGAAGCGACGAAGACTGAGCGAAGCAGCTATCAAGGCCGTCAAGGCCGCCGGCGGCGATGTGGACAAACTGGTTGAGGAAGGGTTCGTCTTCTGAGCAAAGCATTCTTCTTCCTTCCAATGTACAGCAGGTATACGCTTGGGGAGCGCTTGGGAGTTCATTTTTGGGTCAGGACATGCTTGGGTCCTAAGGGATATCAGGCGTTTTCAAGGGATCATCAATTGTCGGCGATTGATCCGTGAGGTTTTTCCTTCTCTGGATGGGGTTTGCTTCTTTCTCGCCTCTTTCAACTTTTGCTTTTTTTCATTTACACAACGGCATGGGGAGCGCGAGCTCCGACTGACGCCTGACCGGCTTATCCACGATAGCCGCTTTACTTTCTTACCATCACCAACAAGTACTTACTAGCTAATCTCCTTTTCCTTATGTTGGATCAACCCAAAATCACAGGCTGGAACCCAGGGTATGAGATATGGAGGGATAGGTTATCTTAGCAAAACAGATGAAACATCAAAATATCACACTATTCAAACAAACTGTGAAGTCCCCTTTGAACGTGATACTATGCTTCAGACTTTCCCATGGCCCAACTTTCCCATCACGAATATCTACATCACTTACCCGAGACCAATGGCATCACACGAGTCATCCTTCTTTGGAAGAACAATAACAACAACATCAACATTATCTAATCAGTCAGCAAATAGCAGTCATTCTGCTACTACTCGGCGGTGCCTTGCGGTCGATCCATGAGTGACGCCTCGCGCAGCCTCTCGCTAGATCCCAGTCCGCAGGGTCGGGGCAGCCTCTCGTGGTGAACTACGGCGCCGCTACGTGAGGCCGTCTCTCGACCAGCCGTTAGCCGATCTACGCTGGGCAGAGCGCCGCCCAGGTCAGGCCGCCAGAGCAGGAGGGGGTATCCTCCGTCCCTTCTCTTCCTTCCCCTGGGCCGAATCTCGCTCGTCACGTTCGGTGTCTGTGCGATCCCGCATCATCCGTGCCATCCCCATGACAGGCGAGCGGGCGGGCGTTATGGAGAATAAGCAGGTACCCCCTTCCACCCCCCCTCCGGGAGCCAACACAGACCAACTTCCGACGACGATGATGGGGAGGATGAGGAGGAGGGGGCCCAGAAGTGCACCTGACCAGGATGTAGCGAAAGAGGTCCAGGCCCAGGGAGACTTACTGGGATAATGACTTCCTACAGACAACGAGGACTATCTCACCTAGGAAAGGATAAAGGCAATCACAACCCAAATGTGAGTGGAGCAAGGGGGTGTGGGCTGGCCTGTGTTAGTCCCTCCTCCCCGTTCCCTTTAAAGGTTCAAATCGCCGCAAACAGATAGCTCTTTTGCCCTCTTTCTCGTCCTCTTATCCCATCATGACTTGGCTTTCGCATCCACCTCAGCCAGACGCTCCCCGGATTCTCCGCTAAGCCTTACCTCTCGCACTCCTCGGTCTTCTCTATCACCCACCCACACTGACATTCGGAGACGCCTCCTCTGCTATCCTAGCAAGACCGTCGGGATTTGAAGTTGGGATCTCGGTGAAATCCACCCCCTCCTCTAACGGATGATCAAGAGGGAACGGCGTCTCCATACCGCCTCACTTCTCCTCGCCCAAGGAAGGAAAATCAAGAGACAGCCACAAGCTGACATGACAGTCTGACGGTATGCCTGCCCACGCGCCTACGAGCCCGACT
The DNA here is from genome assembly GCF_023278565.1 of Colletotrichum lupini. Taxonomy (NCBI): domain Eukaryota; kingdom Fungi; phylum Ascomycota; class Sordariomycetes; order Glomerellales; family Glomerellaceae; genus Colletotrichum; species Colletotrichum lupini. Next base: position 4,058,779 of record NC_064678.1, read on the forward strand.
CTCCAAGACTAGTGCAAGATCCCCGTTGCAGAATCTCGCAGCTCAACATGCAAACTACTGTCTACAGCTGTCTGTCTGCGGCGCCAAACCCGAAATCGAAAGGTGCCAGGAGCATGATGGCAACAGGGCGCAGTCTCGCGTATCAATGTCTCAGTGCATAGTCCACCCGCCTGGGCTTCGAGTCTCTCTATCCCGCTGCTCTCTCACAATCACGATCTCGCTTGCTCGATCACACATTCGCAGAAGTTGCTTGAATCGGGAAAGTCTCGTTCCGTTCAGATCCCCCACCGTCTACATCTTACACCCTTTCCGGAAACGTTATTGCATCTTTACAATCCACGGCCGTACGCCGCAGCCGCGCTACGTCTCGACCCTGCAGACTCTCCTGGACCCCTTTCGCAACGTCCGTTGCCCGACTGAAAGCAGGTACTCACTACATCGCAAGCGAAACAAGATCTCTCATCTTCGTACGATGTTAACGATAGTCAACGTACCTGCATGGGTCTGGCCTTGTGTAGCCGCGACGCGGGACCACCAACGCATCTGCCCAGGCGCAGCCGCCCAGCAATGGGCTCCGTCTTCGACCGGAAGCAGCACCGGGACGAGCTCCGTCCCCTTGATACCACTCCCAACCGCCACAACAAGCGCAAGATCTCGACTACTTTGCCATGGCGAGCCTTGTCTCACTCGCTTCATCCTAGAGATCGAGAACCTTGGCCGGAGAGGCGCGCATCTCTACCCGCGCAGTCTAGAGCATCACGACACTTGTCAAGAGAATGCGCCCCTGCCCAGACGACTGAGTAAGGGCGCGAGACACTGGGCTGACAGAATTTGATATTCTACCTCAAAGGAGCCGCGCAATACAGAAGCCTCTGACCCTGTATGGCGGGCCACGTTCTGTTGACAATGTCTTGGATCCTCGTTTCATTTCGGGCAAAGACCTGCGAATAAGTGACATCTTGTCGCCTCGTAGGCAATATGCGCCCATGATATCGTCATTCATGTCAAGAATGGCATTCTATGAGGTAAGGTAGGAACAAACGACCATCAGTCCCCGCTTCAAGACCCTCAATTCGGTCGGCAAGCATCAAGATCCGAAACGATCACCGTTATTTGCGCTGTTCGTGCCGATGCTCTTGACTTCTCGCAGATGGTCAAACATGATCAGCATTCAACAAACATCATGGTTTCCCAACCGTCCACCAGCCATTGTATCGTGTTCGAAGCAGATTTTCTATATACGGAAAGAGAAAAGGCGTCTTACCGATGCTCTTGATTTGGTCAAGCGGCATCTTTCTCTCGTTATTTGGCCAATAACAATTTCTCCGGAGACATCTCTGTCATTGTCTTTCTAACTAGCTCATGGAATTCTCCGTAGCCAACTCTAAAAAGCCGTACAGGAACTATGGGGACCTCTCTGCCACGTCCAAATCCGGACGAAAGCAGACTTTCTCGGTCGTCGTTTCTCGGTCAGTCCAGATGTATGTCTTACCCCGGGCCCCATCCGACCGCTGCTCACTTACACCTTTTGACTAGGTTCTGATATTCTGGGCAGGCAATATCTGGGGCCAGCCGCCAGCACGATACCTACTACTGTGGCTCATGGCAGCCTTGCTATGTTTGGCAGTTCTGCCGTGTCCGCCTCAGCCCCCGCCGTCATGACAGCTGGCGTCTCGTCGACCGACGACATGACGAAGAGGTTAGCCTATAGGTTACTCCGTGCACTATCCCCTTTCTTTACTTTCAGCCCGACTGTGGCGGCCGCCATCTCACACGAGCCACAGTTTATTCTTCTCTCCATCTCTCGGGCTAATTATTCAAGCCTCATGTTGCCCAAGCGAGTATGGGATCTCCAAGAGAATAGGCGCGGCGTAGCCGGAATCCCAGAAGACCGTTACCCTCCGACCAGATTGTCCGTGATATCCGCACATCTCGGTCAGCCATCAAGAGTGCCCGGGGCTTCGGGGTGTACAACGCGTCTGATGTAGCTAGCTCGCGCGTCTATCTGCCTTGTTCTATCTCAGTCCTGTGGTCGAACGACAATGCAATCAACCAATAACAACGACGAGAAGTCCGAGGGCCCCCACGTCGCGCCTGGTGAACCGACTCCAGACCTCGTGGACGTTGGTGAAGAGCCCAGCAGACTGGTGATCGTACCAACCAAGCGGCCGCCAGGGGAAAAGCCCTTCCAAATACCTGAAGCCACAGGAAAGCCGGCCAGATACCCCGAAGCCCTCGTGTTGACACCTTCAGTGGAATCCTCGCGATGCCTTCAGGCACTTCACTGCACGTCCAGAAGGGCCCGACTCTACATCGAGTTGAAGTCCTGCTCAGATGACCATCCTCCTCGTCTTCAAAACTCAGATGAAGCAGCTTGTAAACGACAACCTAATTTTGGCCTGACGACGCCTCGATACCGTGATATCAAGCAGTAGACTGCGCCGCCGACCAACCTTGCCGTCACTCTTGGAACTACCGAGACGCGCCACACGTTGCCAGGCACAACTGTCACCTCAACTGCAGCCCAGCGGAAGTGAAAAAGCCCATCCCCAGAAAACGCCAACGCAGGTGTACCGCACCTGCATGTGCCGCTCTCCGGCTCCTGGCCCACCTGCCTTGGCCATTACCGCCCTGCATCTGAAGCCTCACGACGACCTCCACAGTTCGAGGCCGTGGTAAACCACCGCGCCACAAGCCTGGCCTTGGTCAGCCGGGCCTGTTGTTTCCGAGGGGGTGCGGAGCTCGAGCAGCCACAGTATGTCACGATGTTGCTTCTCATAGTCGGCCGCTCTACCCTTCGCTCCCGACTGGAGATGCCTTACGCCCGCCCTCATCTCCAGTAAACAAGCTTGGAGGCTTCCGACTCCTCAACGCCCTTTGACGAGCAAAAAGGAGCTCTGTTCACCACCCTAGACCTACCTGGACATGGCTTCTTCCCATCTACGCACCCCTCCCAGCTAGACCACTCCCCTCCTCGCTTGCCGTTTCCACATTGGAAATAGCTCGACTGAATGCCGTCTACCCTTCTTGTCCTCTGTCGCGGCTCACGATGGCCAAGGGGTGTGATACGGGCCCAAGAGGACTGTTTCTCTCTCAACGTCGCGATGCCAAGACGCGTTGAAGGGGTCGGTTAGTCGGCCCATCTTGGCCTTGTACTACCGACCCTATCGACGGTCAAACCTGGACATCGTCAACTCGAAATCCTTCCGACGTTACACAAACTTTGCGAAAACCGGTCTTCCGCTCCATCCCAACGTCCCACCCATCATCCGTTGGATTGCGTGTTTGAGCTCCCATGATCCCATTCTCGTTTCCCCTCTTCCAGCTCGTCAAGGTCTTGCCTGGCGGGCTGACCGATCGACAACAGCTGCCTCGTCCATCACAAATCGATGACCGTTATACAGACAAAGAAAAGGCAGTCGTCTCTTGGTCTCCGGATTTGTGTTAGCCTGGGACGGAGGGGCCTGTCTCACTGCACTCACAATGAATGATAGGCAACCTCCGTGATTTTGCTCCACCTTTTGCTTTGCCTTTTTCTCTTCTTGAGCCTGCCATCCTCTCATCCCCTCTACAGCGTCTCCCGTCCTGAATCCTATTCCTCATACTTGTTGCCTTTCTCCGTGTCGGCCTCTCTATTTCTCCACCACACCTAATCCACACCACCTTCACCGAGCCCACTCTCACCTCCCTCACCTTCCACGCTTTTCCCCTCCGAGCCCGGGGTGTGGATGACTGGATCTTCTCCTTCTCCTCCGGCCTCCTCCGGTACGGACGTATCATTCAGGTCCCGCCTGTCCATCCCACCCATCCATCCTGCTCCCTACGCAAGAGGGTCCAGAACGGCCGTCGGTCAAACCTTACCTGCCGCGGGAAACGATATCCCTTTTCCAACTGATATCAAATCAAGACTGCCCCGGCTCGTCTTCCGGACCAGACGTTCTATCCCGTGTTGTCTCCCCCATCCCACCCACCCACGCATCATTCACTCCTTTGATGGGTTAGACAAGAACAGGTGAGCATCAACTGACTAACGTCCGAAACTTTTTGTGTTTAGCTGTCCATCTCGCGGTAGATCAGCCGGCCGAACCACCCACCCAAACGGCCGAATCTTTAACCCCCCTTTGCCCGTTTGCCCAACTCTAAATGGGGGGAAACAAGAGAAAAAGAGAGCATTTTGATCGTCGGAGTTCTGTCCGTCTCTTGATCTACCGTGACACAAGAGCCGAGGGGAAGAGAGGACAAGACAACTCAACAAAGATGTGGACGGCGGACACCTTGGGCTTCCTCGCCGTCGGCCAATCGTGGTTCTTCCCCTCCCACCCCCCTAGATATCAAGGCCTGCTCGTCCGTCAGTAAAGTTTTCATCAAGAAGAATTCGCTTGGAATCAGCCTAGACATTGCTTGTCTCCGAAAAGCTTATGTAACAAAGGGATTCATTAGCTATTTTGTGAGGGTTTTTATCTGTTTTCCTTATCATGGGGTTCATCATATCCCTAAGAGAATCAAAACCTTCCAAGCTGAGTGTGACCTCGGCACGGATGGATTTGCTTTCCTCTTGCCATTGGAGCTGGCTTTTTTTTTGTGAACCCCTATCCCAATTCCTAGCCTGCCCAATCCCACTGCTGCTGTACTCGCTGGCGAGGTATCCTTTCTCCTGCCATCAGCAACTTATTTACAAAGTCAAGAAAACCCAGTACGGCGCGGCAATCCTCCTGATTAGCGTGCCCGACGACCCCGTAAAACAATAATCAACGCCGTGATCTCGGGACGCCGTCTTCAATGCCAGGCACAAGTGTGTGGAACATAGAGATGAGAGAAGGAAAAAAAGGAAGATACCATTCCGTCTATCCTGTGATGCATTGCGTCATAACCCAAGGTGAGGGCTCAAGTCTCCCTTCCCACACCTGGCACATCATTACTGAGCTGGTGGGGTTTTGGGTTCCTGTCAAAATCCCTCATGTTTTCGTGTATCCGAGAAAATGTGCCCAAGATGATTGGGTGGACCAGAATGCCAACACATATACAGAAGAACCGGCAAGATTGCCTAGCGCTTTGTCCTTGAGACTGTGGTATCTCCCATCAAAACGGGCAAACATCATGTGAAGTCATATCTAGTGCTCATATCCGGCACCACGTTGCCAAGGGCTGTTCGATTGTTAGCTACTGTATTGCCAAGTGGCTCTTGTTCCTTTGATATCTTACCTGGCGTTGTTTTGGGAACGGTACTGCGCAGGGCTGGCATTGTTCTGGTTGCGGTACTGGTTGTGATTGTTGGCACCAAGCGTTGATGCAGAGCCGTTGTACGGGCTTGGGGTGCGAGTAGGCCCTTGTCCATAGGGGTTGCGGTTGTCTGCCGGGAAGAGAGGCATCGAAGGGTCCACTGGTGAGTGCGGCGCCTGGCCGTGCTGTTGACCTCCGGGACGCTGAGAGTGCTGAGAGGGCGCAGCTGACTGGGCAGTCGATGGCGGCAAAGCAACACCAGAGGGGTCCGCTCGGCGACGCATGGACTCAGAAGAGATGGAGTCATTGTCGTCATCGAGGTCGAGTCCCTTGTTGTAGTGGGCCTTGTCACCTCGGGCAGTCGCAGCCAACGCGTCCAACTCAGTAGTGGTGTTGAGCTGGGTCTGGGACTTCATGAAGGAGGCTCGGTCATCGGCCATGAACTGGTAGCGAGCATCAGGGTTCTTGCGGAAGTAGATCAATGTGCTGCTGACAATAACAAGCAGCAGCAGGATCAGAGCGAAAGCCGCGTTGGCGATGAAAAGAACCACACCGACGATACCGTTTACAAGAGCCGGGGCACCGAAAACGTCGGAGAAGATGAGCAGGAAAACGGCGTTGAGGAAGTTCATGACGCAGATGGCAATGTTGAACGAGTTGGTGCTCTTATCCATCCAAGGGCGCAAAACACTGGCAGCGATGAGCGCAGCAGCCTCAATGATGACGAAGGCAATGGCCTGAATGGTTCCGTTGCGCTGGGCAAAGGCGACGAACATTCCCTTGACAACAGTGTAGCCAAGCGTAGGGACGATGAAGTAGTATGCCGAAGCGCGGAACTGAACGTAGAGGAAACCCCACTTGTTAAGGGCCTGCGGGTCCGAGAAGAGGATGTAGGCCGGGTTGCGATGCATGGCCACGGAGCGACGCGCGATTCTGATAACCTTGAAGGAAGCCCATCCGAGGGTGAGAGCCATACCGAAGAGGAAGAAGACAGCGAGAACAACCTCAGCCGCGGAGTCAGCCTGGGTGAACTCCCAGAGGCAGAGAATCGTCATTTGGGGGAAACCAATCAACGTCATACGGAAGAGGATTCCCTTCAGGACAGTGAACCAGCCGTTGCGGAACTCGAGGAACTTCTCGCTCTTCATCCACTTCTGTCGGACAGCCAACTCGCAGAATCCCTTGAAGGCGGCGACGCCAAGAACGGTGAAGATGACGAAAACGCAGAAGAAGGACAAGCCAGTCATGAAGAGATTAGTCGATTCGATCTTGGCGCGGAAGGCAACTCTCTGGATTCCGAACACGATGTAGCTGCCGGAGGAAAGCTGAATGTTGGCTCTCTTGGCGATGATGGAGGGAACGGAAGAAATGCCACGCTTGGCCATTCTGGCGGCGGAAAGGGCCCAATCCATGGAACGCTTCTCAACCTGGACAGAAGTGGTCGTCAAGGAGTTGAGGAGAGTGGAAGGAGTTCCACCAGTTGCCCGCTGGTACCATGTGAATATATCCTGCATGAACTGGACGCGGATGATACCCATAGACCAAACGAAGTCCTGAGTCCATGACTGGACAATAGGCGGCAGGTGAACACCGGTGAGACCAACAATAGCCTGAGACTGGAAGTAGCCGAAAAGCGATAGCGTGTTGGCGGCAACGTGGGCAGCGGTGTTGGTGTGACCGAGACCAGAAATAACGGCGGAAGAGATCAGTCCCAAGCCGGCGATGATGGCGGTAGCCCACTTGACACCAATCAAGTCGACAGTCTTTCCGTTGGAAATATCAGCCTCAACGCAAGCCACACTAGTGGAGGTGTCGGTCAAGTTGACGAAGACACGGACGGTAGCGTCGAGATCGGGAATGTTGTAGGCAATGCCCGGAATCTGGCCAACGGCATCCTCACCAACAGGCAAGTTGAAGTTCATGGTGATCTTTCCGGCAGTCATGGGGCACAGACCAGCGAGGTTGATGCTGCAGGGGTCAACAGTGCGCCTCAGGAACTCGTAGCCGTAAGCCGAAATAGAGACATCAAAGACAATGCTGCCCTGAACAGAGGAGACGGCGACAATGTTGATTGCGGCACTTCCATTGCCGGGGGTGAAGACAACGTTGAACAGACTGGCTGTGAAGCTGGAATCATCCTGGCAGGTGTTGAGAGAGTTTGACTGGAGCAACTGCTCAGCAGCAAGGACTGGCGTAGTGAGGTAGGTGGCCAGGGTGCCGAGCAGAAGCAACGGCTTAGCGAGTGACAACCTCATGGTGGGTGGTAGGTCGTCGAGATGGTCTGGGTTAGAGTAAGAGGTGATCCGCTTGACTGTGGTCCAGTATCGTCGTTGGTAGACGATGGAGCGCGGAAGATGAAGCCGTCTAGGTCGAGAATATCATGGAGGTTGACGTCGTTCCAGACGGTATTGGCGACAGAAGACGATTCGGTAGAAGCAAAGGGATTGATGCGGTCGTCGATCGAGCTCGAGGCCTCTGGAGTTATTTCGCAAAGGTTGGCTTGTTTTCCGTGGCAGGGGAAAAGGTGCTAGCGAAGGTTATCTGCCGACGAATTGAGGGTTTGGCGCGGTGGTTGTTCCTGTCAATCCTCCTGTTCTGGCGAAGAAAACGAAGCGAGCGACGGAGGGAATGGAGGAGTGCGTCCCTCTCGAAGGCGGCGACGGAAGAAGCGAAGGGAATGTTCGTGTCGTCGTTGTCGTCGAATCAATCGGTAGTCGCAGGGCTAGGTGTCGACCTGAGGGAAAGGGTCGGGATTGGAGATGGGTGGGTTTGGTGGTTTTGTTGTTTGTTGCTAAAAGGAAATTGGGAAAGGAAGGGAGAGGGAAGGGAAGCAGATCGCCAAGCGGAGGGCTGGACGGGGAAGGAAGGAGTGATGAAAGGAGGCGCCGGTGGTGGTTGCTGGATGGCACTGTGGAGGGAGTGGCAGGTGCTTGCTGGCTGCAACCTTGGTTCCTTCCTTGGTGCGGCTTTCTCTGCTTGGGTTCGAGTGAGCGAAAGGCAAAAGCAGGACTGGACCCAAAACCAAGACGGGTGGAAGGTCGGATTCAGGGAAAACCGGGCAACAAGGGCCAGAATACGGGGGTGGAAGGATGATGGGTATAGGCAAAGGCCCAAGGGAGAGCGACGCTGTGCTGCGACAGGCGGACAGCAGGAATCCCGTGGATTGACTTGTGTCTGGTGTGTGGATGCGCCACTTTGTGGGTAGTAAAGGGGACAGGGGTGGGGGCCGTAGTACCGTACGGGGTTGCGAATGGGTGGTGTCGGCCCAGGCTGTCGTAATTTCAATCTTTGGAGCCGGGTGGTGCGTCGTCGAGGTGCGAATGTGGGATGTACCTTGGAGACACTTGGTTTTGAGCCCCCCTGTTTAAGTGGTGGAAGGGGAGAACGGGGGAACTTGGAAGGACTTTTACACTCCCAAGGAGACACGAGGGAAGGATGAAGGAGGGAAGAAGCGAACACGCGCCCAATGGGATGAAGAAGAGGTACTGCCTGCTGAGTCTTGCTTGACGAGGCTGGAAAAGGACGCAACCGGGGACATTGAGTATACCTTCTCTTACACACGTTTCACCAGCAAGTCAGAGGTTCTCTGGCTGTACCTCCGCATCCAAAACTGGATTCAGCTCGTATCGATCTAACAGAGCTACTTGTCTCTGGCGCGTAAAGCCGTCAGGAACGGTCCAGACGAACACGCAGCCAGCGGGACACATGTACACACGAAGTCAACTGAAATGCTGTCTGTCACTGTTGGAATCAGCCAAGCAACACCACCAGAATCACGACTCACCACCAACAAACCACAGGCTTGCTGTTGCTGCAGTGCCCAAGGATGTATTTTGGTCGCTCATTACGAGGCAGAGCAAATTCCACACATACCAGATGCCGGGGAAACAACACAATGCCTAATTCACGCAAACCAAACCAAACCAAACCATTCAAGCATCAACTTCAAGGTCCGAGAATTACAGATCAACATCATTTCTAGACTCTCAGCCATGATTGACGAAACAGCACATGTGGACCAGATACAACTCGGCCTACTCGATGACCCCGCTGCTACGCCAATCCATATTCTCTATAACCTTCCGCTACACCAACAGCATCAGCATCGACAACACAGACCCGATCGTCGTTCGCGTTGTCATTCACATCCTCGTCCAACTTGGCGGACTCCCGCAATCATAGCGTCATGCAAACCGACTGCCTTCCGCCATCCGAATATTCCACCTGCAGCTCTGCATGGCCAAGCCTCAAGCCTCAAGTCTACCAAGGTCATTCATCCAAATCCCCGTCCCATCTTTGCTCCCGTATCCCGTCTGCATTTCGATTCTTATTCTCTGTATCCATACGGATGCAGGTTCTTCAGCTTCTCAATCCAGCCCCCAGACACTGGCTGCAGACACGAATGCTGACAACTAATAAACTCCCATCGGCTTAGGTACGTCGCCCCCGCCCGCCGCCGCGCTACACCGCGTACGAACATACGCACAGTCATCACCACAACCCGTTCCAGTCCAGGTCATCGTCATCGGCCTCCAGCCTCTCCTTTCTCGTAATGAATGCTGTCAACGGACTAGCCTACACAGTAAGCCTCAGATCACGCAGTCCCGGGCCTCCGAAAATTCCCAAGACTCTCCAAGACCACTTTACAATGCTTCCAAGACCTAAGCCTCCACGACAAGAAACCCAAACGGGCCCAAGTAGCTACTGCTGGCATGTTCCCTCGCCCGCTCTCATCTCAAGCACCTCCGCGACACGGGGTGTTTGGGTGTCGCCTAGCCTCAGACATCAGACAAGACCACCTCGAGAAACAGGAACACGGCACCACGACCAGAGGAAGAAGCGGCACGCACTAGACCGAGCCAAAGAAGAAGGCTAACCCACAGCTCATTTCCATTCTTCTGTTTCTCTCGTCGAGTTCAGTCTCTGTAGTCTGCACTGCCACGATCAACTCTCTCCAAAGGGCACGCGTACGTACGCATTACTCCAGCAGACCATGCCACGCCGGGGTATCTTGCCTGCTCACACCTGAAATGCCGGCTCCCGGGAGAGCGAGTGCGACCGAAGGCTTCAGTGGTGACCAGTCACTGGTGTCTACCCAGCCCGATGCCCACTGAACAGGCTCGACGTCACAAATCCATGCCCCCCGGCTTGCGTGGTTTCGTCCCAACGGGACAGAACCTGGCCGGGGTCGTTCCTAAGGAAAAGGGAATCACGAGCCTGAGACGTCTAAAAATGGCCCAGCCGCCCCAACGGCGGTTGGCAGGCTACCGTTGCGAGGCTGAGCCGTCCAGCGGGCCGTGGACTCTTGGAAATCGCCTATACGAAAATTGATGAGAAAACAAAAGACAAAATGGAAGGCTTCTCAGAACGCTTTCTTGAGGCTGCTGTCTGCCAGCCTTCACCCTGTAACATGTTCTGCAGCACCATGACTTTCCTCACACTGACAGCTCACCGCGGCACACCGAGCCGAGCGACCTAGACCATTTTTCCGGCTCACGATGGAGACGGATGAGCGATGGACCAACAAGATTTCCAAGGCTAACGCTGATGATCGACGAGCATCCAATGTTTTGGGCTGATGAACCGCTGGTCCGTCGTTACAGACTTTCCAGTGAGTGAATATCCCAACTTTGCTCAGTAACAATTCCAGTTGCAGGTCCGGGCACGAGAGGCTGTGTTCGTTCACCTTGCCTTTTTACCTTACAGTGAGGACCCATTAGTTTCAATACACCTACCCAGTGCGTCAGCGTAAACCCACTAACTTCATTATACTAATATAAGTAATATCTCTACTATTTAAGTAACAATTATAGCTAAGAAAATTCTCAAAAATATTTTACTATAGAAATAATATAGAACTTATTTTAATAAAATTTTAGAATTTTTCTTTACTACTTAAATAAGAATTAAAAAACTAGTACCCGAGTTTTTTAAAAACGTACTAACAAATACAGTATTATTCGCACTTTTAACGCCCTATAATCCATTATAAGTAAAATCTATTTTATCTTATTTTAAAAAAATTTAATAACACAGCGAATTTAATATAAAACTTAATATAACTTTTTAATATTATGAATTAATACTTAATCTATTATATTACGTTTTTATTCTTATTTTATTGTTATGCTTAATGCTTATTTTTACTGTTGAAAATCCATGATTTTGGGGGATACTGTGCGCTGTATGGACACTAATGGGTCCCCACTGTATGTTGCTTATGCAGGGCTTCCCGCCGACAAGAAGCCAATTGCGACGCTGCCCGAACCTTGTTCTCATCCGTCTGGCTCCCTCCCTCGCACAGTCCTCGACTACTCTCTCAGAGTCTGCGAGTCTTCATCCTCGTTGGTCCCTCCCGAGACGCGGATCCTCCGTGCATCGCCACGATTGAGATTTCTGGCTTCGAGCGTGTTCCGGCTCGCTCTAGACGAGCGCACATCAAACGGCACTCAGAAACAATTCCATCTCCCTTTGCAGCTCCCTTCTCCGCAAAACCCACATTTTCAAATCTCGTCAGAGTGGTCAGCGTGCCAGCGGTGCCAGTGTGGCAGCAACCCGCCAGCAACGCGTGCTTCGGGGCCCGGTGTTACGCTGAAAATCACAATCCCTTCCCAGTCTGGCGGCAACTCATCTCCAATCGTTTAGCCAAAATAAACATTGCTGGTGGGAACCCGTCACAATCCACACCCACTGTTCACGGCATCGACAGCAATGGGGGTGACGAAGTTTTCCCATAATCGCTCATCAATGATCAATCTCCAGACCTGGGGCCCGCATGCCACCTGCAGACTTTCCTTGCGTCGTTTAACATCGACTGCCATGTGTCTCGGAACATTTGACTCGTACCATCATGCCTTAGCCTCCCTTGAGGAATTTTGCAATAATGGCTTGTTCCTTGCAGCATATTGCTTCTTCTATCCTTCCCTCTCTCATTATTCCAAGGCAACAAATTCTGTCATAAGAGGAAGGGAGGGAAAAAACACAATTCCGCCAATATTCCCACCTTGCAATTATATGCTCATTTATCGACAACCTTAATCTATGTCATGCTGCTCAAGGTCCAGGGTCTGAGATACTCCATACACGTTATAACACAAAATTTAGCACTCGCCCCGAAAACGAAGAGGCGACTTCTCTCCTCGTAAGGCCGGTTCTGTCCATCCGCAGATAAATGACCCGACGCCTTAAAATAAATCACGAACGCCTTACCATAACATGGAAGATCGTCCGCTTCCGTTGAGGGAATCCATAAATGCCATTCAATTCTCTACAGGCGGCGGAGTTCCTGAGAAAAGTGGCATGAGGTCGGAAAGGAATTCTAGCGCAACACATTGACGGTTTGACCCTGGGAGTCGCGCGTACATTCTCAGCTTAGACTGTCAGTTTACTGAAGACAAGGAATCGACGTTGTGTGCATAATTTCCCTGCAGCGTGATGTCAGCGTCGCCCGCGAAGACCAGTTTGTGAGGATGTTCAACTAGAAATCCTGAAAAGTCGCCGACCTACCAATGCTATTGAAATAGACAGATTGACCGAGTAGTCAATTGGTAGATACAGCCAGAGGGGATCGGTTCATTTGATCCGAACCCGGTTTCTTTTCCCTCGTATCGCGATAAAGTGTACCAGCCCGTCGACCTCGCGACAAAACAGAGGCCTGGTGATCAACCAACCAAACTGGCAATGGCGGCGAGCCACTCCCGCTCACTAACACGGGGGATCGACAGGGCAACCGGCGACATGGCTGTCTTTTACCAGACCAGACCGGCTTACGATATTCGTATGGCGTACGGCATGTCACGATTTCTACGAGTATCTGATTCGGCTCGATAACGCACTCTGTATGGGCACGCTCTTTCCATCGGTGAGATTCTTCATTATATGGCAGAAGTGTGAAGTGGCATTCATTACATTCCCTTCATCTATCAAAATCGATTCTGTATGCATGCGGTACGCTCAATCGCTGTACTCGTAAAGCCAAAAAAAAGCTCCTCAAACACCCACCACCGTGAACCCAAAAACCCGCATGCATCTTCATCAAATGCGTCTAATTCCCACCATATTTCATGTGAAAATGTAAAACCATAAAACTCCCGCCTCCTTTCCCACTCTGTACTGCTCCTTTCCGAGTGAAATGAACGCCTTCGTGCTCGTTTTCATGTGATTCATCTCCAGGCAGCAGCTTAAACCACCCCTTTCCATGAGCAATCCAATTCAACTGCCGCACCTTTCCCCCTTCGTAGTTCATCTCAACGCCTTTTTTTTTTTTTTTCCATCTCGCTCTCGCGGTTTGTATGTTCCACGGTAACGATATTCAATCATATTGATCCCACTGCTGGTTCCACGGCTTATTTGTCCCCTGGAAATCCATACCGTGCTTATAGTACCCCAACAGCTCCTCCTCGTCGACGCCGCAGTGCGTCTGCCCATCGCGGCCCTCGAACCAGCCCAACCCGTACGTCTTGCCGAGTCCCTCGAGGTACCGCGCCATCTCGGCATTGCTCATACGCGCCGTGTTGACAAAGTCGTAAATCATCTTGCTCTGGTGGATGAAGGCGAGGTGCGACGAAATGGTGTTGGGCTGCCGCGGCAGGAACGGGTGCCGCCGCCGGAGGAACACGATGGTCGCGACGGTGCCCATGTACACGAGGATGAAGGTCGCCAGGCCGTACGAGATCCAAAAAGACGATACGGTTTCCTGTCCGGCGTTGATGCCGCCGAGGTCCGGGCCGTCGTCCTCGACGCCGTGGTGACCGCCGGGTCGATCCTGCTGGTCCGGCGGCGGGGCGTAGGCGGCGTCGAGGAACTCTGTGCCCACGACCGTGGCCAGGCTGGTCAGCAGCACCGTCAGGACCTCGGCCATCATGCTGCCGAATCCGACGAGGAACATGAGCGTGTGGGCGTTGAGGAAGGCGTGGAACGGCATCAGGGCGAACGGCATGGCCGTGTAGTCGAGCGTGAGCGTCTTGGACGGCGAGTGCCTCTTTGACAGGATGTAATACGGCTCCATCATGCGCATGTCGGTCTCGAGGCCGCCCCAGCCGAGCTTTATGCAGACGGCCAGGGCGGTCACGACCCACGGCGCTTTGGACGTGATGATGCTGGCGCTGGAGAAGAGAAACACCGGGATGAAGCCCGTGAAGAGGGCGATGCCGATGACGAACGGGAGGAAGCCGCCGAGCCGCAGGGATCGCGGGTGCGGGTTCTGCGAGAGGTGGTCGTCGCGGTACTTGTCGGTATCCTGCGACGACACGGGGTTCTCGTCGTCGGGGGCCAGCGACGCGTTGCGCAAGACGTAGCGGCGGTGCTTCAGCTTGTCGTGGATGTCGCGGTGGCTCACGACGTCCAGGTCCGCAAAGTCCACGAGGATGTGACTGACGACCGCCATGGACGCGAGACCTGCAATGCCCTTGACGTCGGCCAACAGGCCAGACCTTCTCCTTTGGAGGATGTAGAAGAGGATGCAGCCGCAGAGGGCGCAGACGCAGAGGGTGGAGGATAGCAGCCTCGACCAGATGGCATTCAGTTTGATCTCTTTGTCGCCGTTGGGATGCGCAAGGCGTGTAGCCCTGTCGGGATATAGAAAGAAGGACGCAGCGCCAAAGGTTGGCACCAACGACACAGCCAGGGAGGTCGCGATGGAAGACACAGCGACCGCAAAGTGCCGCAGTTTGATCGCTCGGAAAGGCCGCAGCCAGCTCAGGCTGGTGACATAGTCAACGTTGATGGACTCGGCTGCAAGTGCACCTCCTTCTTTCGAAAGCTGATAGTACGCTTCGAGGCGCTTCACTTCAAAGTCGGTGACCTGCCACAACACGCCGTACGTAACGGAGAGGATAGTCGGCAGGAACTTGACGGCGAAGTACTCGAGCCCCGGAACATCGGCGGGACTTTTGAACTTGACCAGAGGATGAGTCTGCGATCTCTGGTAAAGAAACTCGACCATGACGGCGAGGGCAACCGACAGAACGATCAAAGCGGTGAGATATGGCCATCTCATCGAAAATGGCTTCCAGTTGGGCTGCGGGTAAAAGACCTGTGTCCTCTGGCTCCTGTTGACGGGGAACGTGGCGTGCCGTATACTAGCATCGTCGCCCATGATGCTCGGTCCCGCGACAACGCTGAGATCGACCTGGTCTACCTGCCGTCGAGCGGCCTCCTCGGGGGTGTCTCCGATGATGACCTCAATGACCTTCCCCTGCTTATTAGCCTCATCCTGGCCGCGGTCCTTGATGGTGGCTGCACGACCCAACTTCTGACGACGAGAAAAGGACCGCGTAAGGGAGGACCTCTTAGGCAGCGGGGACGACGAGAGCAGATCCTCGCCCTTGATCGTGGTGTCCGGCCTGAACCCGGCCCCGAGACCACCGGTGAGATGACCGCTCGCCTCCTGCTCCTGCAATCTTCCAAGGAACGCATCTTCTTGATAGCCCATCGGGCCAAGCGCAGCAGTTACATCGAAAATGGGTTCGGTATCGGGAACCGACTCGTACTGCGACGATTGGCCTATGGGTGCGGCGGAGCGCAGGAGGGAGAGGTCATGCTCTTCCTCGGGGATGGTCTCGTGACCGCGTCGCGATGGTGCGCGACCAACATTCCGCCTCAAGTGCGAGGGCGTTCTAGGGATATCAGGGCCGGAAGGCGGAGGCAGGGACGCATATCCGGCAGCACCAGTGTAGGAGAAGGATGCGGTCCAGGTGGAAGTCGTCGAGGGTCGCCGGTGAAGTTGATGGTCCGGGTTGTGCGGTGACGGCGAAGTGTGATTAGAGTAGGACTGGAGCGAGACCAGGGAATCCCTCCCACGAATTGCTGCCGAATGATGCCCGTCGTAAGGAGCGCTCTCAAAATCGCTGACGTCGGACACGTTGGAACTCTGGTGCGCCAGTCGTGGTCTCTGCTGCGGCGCGTCTGGAGGTTGGTAAGAAGCACCAAAGCCTCTATTGTGCGCCATTGTTTCCAGCGTAATTCATATCGGGACGGGTTGTCGTCTTCGCTATCGGAGGTATTTCTGTTGCCCTTGTCAAAGGTGGGCTTCCTCCGTGACTCGCGAGTTGGCGAGGGTTGGTGTAAGTGCGCAAGGTAAGTCAAGGTTACTGTAAGTACGGGCGAGCGAACGAGCGGTATCAAGACAGGTAGCGAGCGTAAAAAGACCGGAAAGATGAGAGAAAGCTGAGAAGCCCAAAATCAATCACGCAAAGACAGGCATCTTGGTCTTTTTGTTGCCCAGCCAGAAATTAGGGGGGGAGAGAAGGGGATTGAGATGCTGGGGCACAGCTGAGAAGGGGAGGAGAGCAGTTGTAGGGCTGCCGGGGGCGCGCTCTTTTCCTGGGGGATGTGCGATTGGACGAGGCGCAAGGAACAAAATGGAAATGAACGTCTTGGTCTGGAAGTCCGCAGACCGCAGGTCACAGTCCTTGAGTCCGTAGGAGTTCAAAGTTCACTCTCAGCATGGGGTCCACGCTAACCTGCCACCGGGCGAACTAAGGTAGTAGTGTGAAGATGACGGTTAGTTCAAGTCAGGGACTGCACAACGGGCAATGTCTCTCCAGGGGATAGATTGGCGTGGTAAGGCTGAGTTGAGGAGGAACTGGACGCATGGCGTGAGGTGTGACCGTGTGAGGCGCCCCAGGCGAGGAGGAATGACGGTGCCAGACAACCTGAGAGAGGGATCCTTCACCCGTCGTGAAAGCCGCAAGCAGGGTCCAAAGACATTTAACAGCATGGATCGATTATGGCTGCGGCTTCTGACGTTTCGTGCCTTGCCTGCTTACCTTGCTATGTATCAACCAAAGTCCCCCTTCTTGAAGTTGGAACACACAACAAAGCACTCTGATGGAACTCTCGTTTCCATCTGCGATCCCAGGAAATGCGAAATGCAGGAGGGGTTGCCTCCGAGCGAACGGCCTGCCGGTCCAAGGGTTACAGCGGCCATGTTCCCACAACTTCGGATGGCATGCCTCTGGTTGTGCCTGTGCTCCGTCCCTCGTCCAGATTAAGCGTCGCACTGACGGTGGGGGATAGACTTTCTCTCCTCCCAATCCCAATGCATGGAACTCCGAGCCGCAGAGCGCAAGCTTACAAACTCTTGTGCGTATGGAGTACGGGTAGGCTGTGTGACGGAGCAGGTATATTGCAATGTAGTGTACGGATACGGAGTGCGACATAGCTGTGAGCGGCGAGCCAACATTATTGCTGCCATCAACATGCAGGCCCTGCAGGACAAATCGATAGTCATTGACGCCCCCCTCCCACCCAGCACCCAGCACCCCGAGCCGCCGGACCTGATCTGACGCAGTCTTGCAGCAACGAGCTGCAGCTGACCTTCCAAGGTGACTGGCTGAGAGACAGAGGTCTTGGGGCTGCCTCTCTCTCGCTGCGGCTATTATTATTAGTATGCATGCCTGGGGCTATATTCAGCCCCCAGAGCTGGGATCGCTTCGCGGGGGGCGTCGCTTAAACTCCTGGCAGCGCGGAATGTTGCCGGGTCATCATCGATTACGAGCTTCTTCTGTTCACTCTGAACCCCTCTGAGGTTGTTGTCGATCTTCCGCTGCTTGCGATCAGTCCGGTCTCGCCCTTTCACCGCGACAGCAACTCAAACTGCCAAAGTATGTCTCACGGTCCTGTGCAATATACAGGCCTGACTGAGAGACATGACCGGAAGTCGGGCAGGGGAAACATCCCGACGCAGGTGCCCGTGTGAACACGGCGTCGCTGTCGAAAGCCGGTCGTTTGTTCTTGTCAGGTTCCTCCTCATCCTGACCCAAGCCTTGCCGGCCGAGCCTCCCTTAAGAGATGAGCTTCTGATATGGCTGCCGCATGGACAATTTTTGTCGCAGAATACAAACTTGAGATTCTCTCACTCTTTAGCTAACCATCGTTCGCTTCTTACTCTATCTCTTCATCTTATTCGTCCTTGATCTGATTGGGAGGGGTGGTGGTGTTCGGCGTTTGGTGGGCCGCTCGGCTAAACCGAAGCCTACTCAGATATGCAAAGCCGGAAGGTGTTCACAGACAACTGGTCGGTTAGCTCAGTTGGTTAGAGCGTGGTACTAATATTTCATCTGAAATGTTGTGTAATGCCAAGGCCGGGAGTTCAAGCCTCCCACTGATCAACTCTTTTGGTTCTTAAGCATTTGGTTTCACTTTTTGCTCTCTTTCGACGATATCTTTAATAGTTCCTCATTTTCTTTTGTCTCTTGTCGTCAGTTTGTTGTTGTAGCGGGTCGGTTTGACTTACAGGCAGAGAGGGTTCCAACCAAAGTCTACCTTCAAAGATCTTGCACCGATTTGATACAACCACAAACGCTCTACTTGATCGTGCCATAATCACTTTCTAGCTAGCGCTCGTCTTCTACTTTGATTATCTGTTTTGGAATTATTGAACGCGGAGAAATAAGTACTACTTCTGTGTCTGAGCCTCGTTCGCGAAAAGAAGATGACACTTTGGCGCAGCGTACAAGCTGGAACACATTGCCATGATTTCGTCTCTGTGTCGAGGAAACTCAGCGACCAAGAAAGTAAGTATAACTTCGTGTTTGGGCACTAGCATCCAAGGCCTAACGCTCGTCTGTTGTCAAAGAGACAACTGATCACTTGCCTGTAGCCACGGCAAACCAACCCGTGTGCGCTATGTCTCTTGTTCCAACCATAAAAACCCTTATGCTTCGCTTCCCTGACGATACTGAGGCCAGCCCGTTTCATACCTGAGATCTCATGAAAGGATCCTCCTATTGTGCGAAGATATGAAAGATGACGAGTCTTTGTTGGTTGCTTATAACATATCATTTTACCTGTACGTTGCTGGTCATAAACGCCATACCCCTATTGAGAAAATGAAACCGCGATGCGGAACAATATCGTGACTGGCTGTAGTGTCAGCCTCCATCCGTTGTCTACCGCGATAGCCTTTTATGGCAGGGACTGAAAGTTCAAGTAGAGGCATGATATTCGAGCTATCCTTTGGGTTGCTGATTGTATCCTCGTGTCCCAGACTTTTGGTAAATAACTTAGACCTTTGTACTAAGCCAATTAATGAAAACATCAGAGGGCATCCTCATACATCTTTAGCACGATTCGATGTTTTGTTATGCACCTGCTGCCCTCTTGGTATCAACAAGCCAGCCGCTGACATCCTCAACGTTTAGCAGTGGAAGGATGAAGTTCATTCTACTCCCGTCGCCTATACCATGGCATTGGTAACTTACTCTGATAGAAAACCGTCACACCATATCTGGAGGCCTTGGCCCCCATGTCACTGTTCAAAAGGGTACCCCGCCGCGTCTGCCTGCGAAGCCGTCAGCGCCCACGACATGCTGCGTCATTACCATCCCTCTTCCCTTGCCTGAAATAAGAAGCATCCGGTAAGCGCCTCAAGGCTTATGAGAGGCAATCAGTCAACTAAGAAGTCGACTTGGCCAAGCTGAGATGGTCGTTATCCTGGCATGTTCCTCAAAGGCGCCCGTGATTCAACCTAGGCCGTGTGGCCACATTTGATAAAAAACCCCTTCAATATCACTCACCGCGAGCCAGCTGGACGGCCTAGTCGGCATGAGAGGAAGGGGTTTACCTAACTTGAATGCTAAACAAACATTCGAGTCGAATTCTTTCTTGGAATACAGAACTAGTATGGGGACCAACTCACACACAAATCCTTAGGTACATCATCCAACGTCAAATTATTCAAGCCAAACAGATGTCGGCCGAGAAAGAGAGAGGCAATATCTTGTCCGATTCCGCGAAGACATTGGTCTAGAAATGACGCCTCATCCAGACACGTCTCGCATCATACGCGTAATATCGAAACATTAGATATCACCCAGTAGAGTAAGAAAACGTTGTAAGTTGAGAAGCGCAAATGCTGGCAAGCCGCCTCTAGGTAACCCTCTCTATGTTACCTCGGTGACCTGCCGTGCCATGCTGATGATGTATTATTCCGTCACTTGTAGGCGGATGTCTATTCCGATCGTCTTATACGGTAAAGGAGCCGGTAGCCTCCGGGCTCTTTCCCACTTCCGTTTTGCCCCTCTGTCTTGCTCTGAAGCTATACTTTACTTTGTGTTCATCATACCAAGACCCCCTCCTCGCTATCAGGAAAGCACCTCTCCAGCAACCTCTCGTGGTGCCTCACAAGAGCAGGAAACTCGCGCAGAATCTCCGACAGCGACTCGTCCACCCACCCAAACTCCTCGTCGAGCAGCAGCTGCGTGTACGAGAAGACAGACGCGTCAAACAGCGTCGGGCCCTCGCAGCCAAAGAACCACTCACCCCCACCACCCTCTCCCCCCTTTTCTGAGTGACTACTACTTCGACTGCTGCCGTTCTCCCCCAGCAACGCAGCAAGAGCCTCAAACGCGGCGCGCGCGTCAGCGTGTACCCTCTTCGCATCCACCACCGCGCTCCTCGTCACCTTCAACACCTCGGCCTCGGCCGCCGCGCGGACCTGGTGCGCGAGCGTCAGCCTGACGACGGGGTTCTTTGACGCCGGCTCGACGTAGAGTCGCGACAGGAGGTCCGCGTTGGCGGGGGCGAGGTAAAGGGCGTATAGCCAGGCGGCGCGGAGGCGGTGGTCCAGCAAGGACTGGTAGGCTTGTTCGCGGGCCTTGAGCTCCGCGTCGGGCGCGGAGGAGGTCGAGAAGGAGGAGGAGAGCACGGGCAGCCTCTTGAGGGTTGTGTTTTCTAGGGCGTAGGATTCGAGTTTCGAGGGGCCGGCGATGGGGCGGAGAGGGGAGGGCGGGAGGAGGTAGGGGAGGGCGCCGGAGGGGGAGGCGTGGTTTGTTGAGGGGGCGATGTGGAAGTCTACGCCGGCGATTCTGAGAAAGGTCTGTTTGGGAGGGGAGGGTTAGCCGGATGCTGCGTGCAAAGACGGAGGACGAGTATAGGCAACGGCGGGCATGTCGCCAGGGAAGAGGAGGAAGACATCGAAACGAACCTGCCACTTTAGACACGAGGGGTTGAAGCTCGGTCGGCCCCTCGGGGCATCGTCGTCCGCGATGAAGACGTATAGTGTCGGCGTGTCGCCGCGGGAGGGACTGCGGAGGGGTAGGTCGTTGGCAGGGTAGACGGCGAGGGGGAAGCGTCGGAAGAGGGCGGCGACGGGGGCCGGGACGGCGAACCAGCTTCTCGGGGTGTTGTCCGGCATGATGGCTGGCTTGCGGCAGCGGCGTTGGCGCCGGAGGTGGCTTGCTCTCGGTGAGGCCGATGCTGTCGATGATGAAGGCGGGCGGGCGGGCAGGAGTCCCGGGCGTGGGTGTGGTTGGGAGGGATTGGATGGAACGGAGAGCTCCCGTCGTATGACGCGGGGAGATTGAGCCGAGGGTTGTGGAGGTCGGGTGTCCGGTAGACGGGGCTCGGCGGCGGGGTGAGCTGCGGGATGGGATGCAGAGCGAGCTCGGGGGAAAAGATGCGGCGCCGGTGCGTGGCTGGTAGGTGTGATTTGCCCTGGGAGAAAGGGGGACGAGTGGGAGCGGTGCGGCGTGCGGCGTGCCTCGGTCTCGCGGAATGGCGGGGCGGTAGGCTGTAGCTACCTTTCTCAAACTTCAAAGTTGGGCCTGAGGTCAGGAAATCGGTATACTCCGTAGGTAGTACTCTACAGCTCGTGGTTTGGTTGGTCGGATTCATGAGATTTGATGGAGACGTCCGTTGTTCCGTAAGGTATTCGTGTGGTTGTACGATTATGCCCGTCGCGATGCGCAACTTTCTACACCGCCCATCCTGTGTCTTCGGAGTAATTTATCGCTTCTCCATGCGAGATAAGGGGTCTTTGTTCCCGAAGTCTACTTTCCCGCTCCTCCTCCTCCTCAATTTTCTCGGCGCATTCGGGGCGAGACAGGGGCATAAAGTGGGTGGTGCCAGAACTTGCTACCTTAGTGTTGCATGAGGGTTTTTATTTCTCCTTCTCGTTGCTTTATCCCACTCTTACTCTTGAATATGGCCATGGAGACGTTGACCCGTGGACCATGGGCCAGTGGACAGCAAGTGCATGAATGGACGCCCGTTTGCTGGTTTGAATAAAGCTACCAGGACAGCTGCAGGAGAGCTGCAGCCGTGTCCAGCGGCCGTCCAGTCAGTTACGGATACTCTGCTGCAGCTGGGAAGACGGAGCGGGTTTGCGGCGCCGTGGATGGACCCTGAATTTCTTGTGACATGCCTGCCTTTGGCTGTATTGCGGTATGCCTCTTCTTTCTGAATCTGCCCTCGTCCCCGATGCAGCTTTTGATTGACACGAAAATATCCGTAGCAATGCTTTTTTTTGCAAGTACTCTGTATATTGGCGGATCACTTGGGCCAAAGTCCCGGTCATCAGACTGGAAGAATTCCCATATGTCACTGGCTGGAAAGGTCATGGGAATCTCGCTCAAATTCCAGAGTTGCCTGCCTCGGCGGCGGGGCGATGTCGGCGTGCCCTCGGTCGGTCCAAGGTGAGTGGCTGCGGATCAACCGCGGTGAATTTCCCAGATCCGAGAGACCTTCTAGCGGGTGGGGCTTCAGGTTCTGCGTCTTCCTCTTCTTCTCCGGGGTCGCAAGGTGACCCTCGGTACTTTCGGTCAAATTCCTCGCCCAATTCCCAAATGGGTCTCTCCTACCGCCGTTACGGGGTTTCCGCTCGTCAACAATCCATCCTCGACGAGTCGACAGCTTGTCACTTTTGACGTGGTTGCAGGAAGAAAGCTGACCCGCCCGCAGGAACAATGTCCGTCACGGCGGGCACTCACACCGGACACTGCCCGGCCAGCATTGAGCCATTCCTTGAAAAGTTGACAGGAGCCATGACGGCCAGGCACAGAGCACTACGTATTGACATGCCAGATAGAAAGATCGCGCGACTCGTGCAGAACATGCAAGTGTATGCGCCTACGCCAGCGCCGACGCTATTACAGAGGGGAAGCGTGGCCCATCGATCGATTCCATCCCCTCCACACCTCTTTTGATGGCTCTGGACCTTGATGGGCACCTCGTTCAATTTTTGCTTCGACGCTTGCCGAGCAACTCCTCGGCGAATTGACTCGAACACTGGCGAGCTAATCGGGAGTTGAGGCCGTCTACCACGGCGACTTCCTTACACTGGACATCCGTTGCTACCCAAAGTCGAGGTTGACCTGCCACTGCCCGCCTACCTTACCTAGGTAGCTTCGACTAAAGCTGCATGGTCCTAGGCGATGGGCTAGGAGGAACCTTCCCAATCCAAACTGTCGTCAACTTGTTCGTCCGAGACTATGCTGTTGCGCATTTGGCTATTCGTACGCATGCTGTGGAGGGCCAGGTTCCGAATGCTGCGTTCCAAGAATCGACGTGAGGGAGGATCCTGATCAAATTTTTTGTCAATCAGAAAAGAAACGCACAAGGCATTCAGGCAAGAAAGAAATTTTGCCATTCTCCGGCATATGGATATTGCATGATTCTCGCCCTTGGATCAGAAGAGAGTGGTCCAACATGAGCATCATCCTGCCGCGGCCTGTGTTACCTCCCGAGATATTCTCATGCCGAAGGTATTCCGAAGCCTCGCATTTGGCTGGAGCGACTCAGCGAGGACGTTTTGGCGGGGCAGCCGTGGGGAAAGCATTTTTTTCCCTCTCTTCCAAAGTGGGACACGTTTGTCAAACGTGGGAGATCTCCGTCCCGAGATTTTCCGTTGCTCGAGACCAAAGCCCACTGCCCAGAGGGTCCCCAGACGGGAAGCATGCCGCTAGGATGAAGCGAGGTCGGAAAACCAAGCGACGGAGGGGCGGACATGCGCGTTCGACGGTCGCTCGAGACGAAGAAAAAAAAAGTTAAGGCGAGGCGCCGAAGAAGCTAGTTGTCTTGTGGGGTGGAAAGCCTGGAGAGTGCCACAGAGAAAACGGATGCGCCGTCAACATCGTTCGGTTCTTCTTCACATGTCTCCACCGAAGCCGGCATCTCCTAGGATGCTCTCGGTGATAGGTGTCGGCAGCATGGAGTCTGATGGACCAAGTTCAAGACCAACAACAACCGTCGCCACTTCTCCAGCCCCAGGTTTCTTACCTTAGGTACGTGAGTATCCACGACCACGCAACGTACACAGCAAGGAGCAGCGGGAAGCCCAGGCAGAAAAGTCTTTTACGGATACGTCAACCGTCAACGATCCTTTGCGCACAGCCATCCCGCGGAAAGTGAGGCAAGAGGTGCCTGCTCAACCAAAGAGGCAAGAGCTGACGAAGACGAAGGCTTCAGCCTTCATGAATTGGGGGGATCAATGTGGAAGGCAGAGGAGCAGAGACTGGGGGAAATCACAAGCAAAATGGAAAGAGGCGTCTTGAATCAGGAGCCACCAGATCTTCCATCGTTTTGAGTTTTGGCAATCGCTCGCAGCTTCCCCGGCTTTTCTCTTTGTGTTGATGGAGATGTTGGAACAAGTTCAAGGCTTGTGATTTCCCCCCTCCCCTCATGGACTTCTCCCCCGCAATCCCGTTCAAGATAGAGTTCAGCCCGCATCAACCCAGCACCGCGAAACCACCTCACCTTACCTTAAGGCTTGTGCTTGGTATTCGAACCGCAGCAGTAACAGGCACGGTCGTTGCTCTACTATATGACTGCCCTATCTACTCTAGCCCATCTCTGAGGACCATCCTCCGTGGCGGGATACTACATCATCCTAGTCGAGCCCGTGATCGAGTATCTCGCACTGCATCGCATTACATCGCATCGTCCGCTTCCGCCTGCGTCTCTCAGTCATTAATCCGTTCATTCGCCAGAAAGGAAAGACATTCCGCAACTGGGCAGGCCAATATCCGTACTGTGCCTATGATGGACGGGCCTTGATGGGCGTGGGCACACAATCACATAGGCTGGTACGGATAGCGCAATCTTGGTCCTCTCCCAAGTGGAGCAGAGCATGTCATCGTCGGGCTGTTGTCTCCCTCGTCCTAGGCCGAAATCGAACGAGGCAGGGCTTCCGTGCATTGGCTCTTGAGCTTCTTTCCCAGGATCACACAGCCAGGGGCGGTTTGATGCGATCCAGTACCATGCGGAGAAACGGCCCAGCGTCTCTCGCTGACGGCGCATCAAGGGAAAAGCAGACACGCAGGTACCGATACATGGGGAGCCGAGGCCACCCCCATGCTTCCAGCCCAGGCCCATTATGACAACCTGCCCCCCAGGAACCAGCACCAAGGCACGCCGCACCATGACATGCTGCCTTTTTTGTGAAGAGTTGGCTCGACGGATACCTACCCCACACTGCGAAACGCTCGACGGCGAGAAGGCCGACCTCTCTCCTCCGTTTCCGCCGCTCAGGATTCGCCCATTCCAGCCTGTCAAGCACTGTGAGCGTGTGCTTCCGAACCTGCCACAGCGGTCGCTCGAGCCGCTGATCCGCAAAGACCCTGAAGGCCTTTTGGCCTTTGCTGAGTCGCGAGACGAGGTGCAAATCCCCTTCCCCCCCGCCTCAGATGGGGGAAGATGTACCGGTACTTGGCACATGGAGGCCCTCAGTTACTGCTTTTGGCGACGTTTACCGCGAGGCTTTACGCCTGACGCTTGTGCCTCTGCAAGTACCTCCCCGCAATGACAAACACCAGGTCAAGCAGGCTGCTGGCTGTTGATCTGGGCTGGGCCATGCTGGGTCGTAGAGGGTGGCTATTGGGGTTGATGGACAAGTATGCGTCGTCGTCTCCTTGACGAGGCAAAGAGAGGAAGCCGAGGCGATACGATAGCCGAAGAGAGTGAGGAAGAGAAAGAAGGAAACCATGCAGACGGCGGTTCGGCGTCATACCAAGCTCTCGCGCATTCATTCAACCTATCCACCTCCATCTTCGGACCTATTATCGCGGCTCCAGGAGTTGGTCGGGTCCAGGGCATAGAGCGTCATGGATTAGACGGCGGGAAATAACGTGAAGACGTATGGAGTATCGTCCCTCTTTTTTCCCTTCCCTCTCAGTCTTGCTCTGCTCAGCGGGGAGAGGGAAGGGGAAAAAAAGAACTGGAGATAAGATGGATTCTTCAACCGCGGCTACTCTCCGTAACCGTGTACACTTACTTTGGCAAAGTAAATAACCCAACTCGGACAGCCATCTCGGTCTTGCGTCGGTAGATGGGAAAAAGCAGAAGGCACACACTCGCGCGCGCGCACACACACACACACCTGATATTATTCTCTTTATCCTCTCGACTCGCCCATCCCAAGCTTTCCTGGCCCAATTACCACATTTATCCTATCCCTCCCACACTCCTCCCACACTTTTAACTGTTTAACCACACCCACCCACTCTCCTCGTCTGGATCAAAAGCAAGTCAACTGGACAACCCGCGAACCAACCCCAATCAAAGACAAGCCCATCACATCATCACTCGCACACCCACACAAACCCGCACGAGCTGTCTGTCCTCTACTTCGTACTTCGTACACAATAGACTACTCGCTCCAGCCTTCTTTCGGCTCAGAATCCTACATACACTCAAGCAAGGAAACGCTGCTGCTGCTACCACCCACACTATCCCGCATACCTACGCAAGCCCGCGTCGACTACCGACTCACACTCGCCTTATTCTGTCCTCCAGGCCCGGCTCAGCTGCTACACACTCGAACGATATCCCACACATAAGAGTCGCAACATCCCTCCGCGCCTGACTGTGGTATCGCCGATCCCCCTTCTGCCTGTCTCACTTCTGCGAATCACTCTCTCCCTCTCCCTCTTTCTATTTTGCCAAAAAAAAAAGAGAAACCAAAACTTGGCCTGCCTCCCGCTTTGTTATCTGCCTCTCACGCGCTCACTCGCTCGCTCGCTCAATCTATCCACCGACTCGTTTGGCCTTGTTACCCGCTGCCGGAGCAAGGGTTGGTAATCCGCAATCGCGCCGAATTCCAATATTGCCCATCCAATATTGTTGCAAGCAAAGACAAGCGGTCCCGCAATTATAGCCTGTCACCGACAACCCAGGGTCGTCCCACGATCACTTTAAACCAGCCGCCGTCCTCACCCACACACACCCCACGCCTCACGGCATTCCCGCTGCTCGTTACTTGGTCTTGAGTAAAATCTCAGACACCACACGTACTTTTTCGTGTCTACTCCGCACTCACCGTCGACTATCCTTCCTTTTTCACAAAAGGGGTTCTTCCGCACCTTCACTCTTGTCGGACATTTCCCATTCCACCCTTCTTAGCTTCTTGATCCCGCCTTTCCCTCCTCCCCACCCCCCGCCTGACATCACCTACTTTTCAGGTACCTGTGCTACTTGGGGTCTCACATAAAGAGTCAAGATCTGCGCTCCGAAATCGAAGATCTGGGGAATAAGTATAATACCACCAACCATCCATCCATCGCCCCCTTCTCGGACCTTGGTTCCTGGCCCTACGCAGCAATCATCCCACACCCGAATACTCCAACCTTCTCTCGTCATTGAGAGAATCGTATCACAACCACAACAACATCTCGAAAATCGTCACCATCACCCACCACGCACCGCCCACCATGAACGCACCAATCCAGTCTCCCAAGCGCCAGGACTCCACGTCCTCCATCTCCTCCTCATCGTCGCACATGTCCACAAACCAAATGATGGCGCCACCCCAACCCAACGGCCAGCAGCCCCCTTCAACCGAGGCCTTCCTCCGCGACTTCACACTCGTCGCCGAGGCCGCAAAACGTGCCCAGATGGCCGTCATGATGCGCGACTTTGAGTCTTGCGGGCTCTCATAGATGGATGCCGCATTCTGTTCGGTTCACGCAAAGAAAGAGTCCGAAAGCGACCGAGCTTTCCCCATCGTCCCGGGAAGCTTTTTCTCCAACTGGCTCAGACCGTCATTTTGAGGAACGAATACTCCGAATTTCATCGGATGAGAGGACCCCGCTGAAACGCTGTTACGGGGCCGAGAGGGAAACCGAGGCACCGCGCCAACGCTTCGGCGGAGTCGGGGCAGAGGGGGACCAGGGCGAGAGAGAGAGTTTGTCGTGTCATTGAACCGACGACACTGGACTCCCCTTAGCTCTTCTTCCCCTCACCAGATTCAGTCACTGGCGTGGCCTTGCTCGGTCCATCTCTTCCCTTTCCTCTCACTCACTCTCTCACTCGCTTTCACTCTTCACCCGCTCGCTACACAACATTTAATCGACATTGAAGTCTCTGGGGAACTCTACACGGTTTCGCATTTCTTCTCGGTGATTAGAGGCGGGGATAGACAAAGACTCATCTCATCGGGTTCATCTCACTGGGGTTTTTCCTTCATGATAAACACACGCAACCGCACTACTACACATTCACACAACAACTGGCGTATACGGAACAAATGGGGGGGCATCATTGCATTGCGGGAAATTTCGTTTTGATATCACGAATATTTTGGAAAGGACACGACTTTTGGCGTTTTGGGAGGGAAGAAACTTGGGCGTCTATCACGACCCAGTTGAATTGGATTCCGCTCACCATTTTATTATTTACTGTTTTTCCTGTATGAATACCACTGAGGAGGACAAATGGTCTTACCTAGATCTTGCTTTACACATTCTTATCTATAAAGAAATATGGCCAGCCTATCTGGGTCTTTTTTCCAATACTCCTATGGGTTACAGATTGCAGTATCTCTAATGTGACATGGCCCCAATGTTTGACTGCCGTTCGCTCTCATCTTTCTTTACATATTCTCGCCGTAATCCTGAGCTTGAAAGAATGAACCAAACTCTGATGATATTTCCATCTACACACTTCTACTGTCCCAAACATGACTCCCCCCAAGGCCCATCTCACAACTTGGAAGCCAACACAATCCCGCCATCAACAGTAATCGTCGCCCCGGTCACAAACGCGCCCGCCCGCCCGCTCAGGAACAGACACGCGCCCGCGACGTCCTGCGGCGTCCCGATCCTCCGCATCGGGATCTCCCCCTCGATGGTGTCGCGCATCGTCTCGAGCGTGGCCGCCATCATCTTGCTCTCGAACGGCCCGCAGGCCAGGGTGTTGCTCGTGACGCCCCTGGGCCCCAGCTCCCTGGCGAGCGCGCGCGAGAGGTGGTGGAGGCCGGCCTTGCTCGCGCTGTAGGCGTACGAGGAGATCAGGGGCACGCGGAGGCCGTCCACGCTGCCGATGTTGATGATGCGCGAGGGGTCGCCCGCGCCCGCGCCGGAGGAAGCGGCGGCTTCGAGGAGGGGCGCGGCGAGCTGCGTGAGGGTGAAGACGCGCTGGAGGTTCAGGGTGAGGAGTTTGGTCCAGGCGGCGTCCGGGTACGTTTCGAAGGCGTCGCCCCACGCCGCGCCCGAGTTGTTCACGAGGACGTGGAGCCGCCCGCCCGTCTGCTCGGCGAGCTCGTCGACGAGGCGCCTGCAGTCGTCTAGCTTCTGGAGGTCGGCGGGGATGGCGTGGCATTTCCCGGGGCCTTTGGCGGTGAGGGCGGCGGCGGAGGCGGAGCAGGCTTTCGCGTCGCGGGAGGAGATGTAGACTGTTGCGCCGTTTGTGATGTAGCCTTCTGAGATCATGTAGCCTATTCCTTTCGCGCCGCCTGTTACGAGGATGTTTTTGTCCTGGAGAGGGGGGGGGGGGGGGGGGGGTTAGCTTGGTGTTTGAGAATTTGACTTTGGGAATTGTCGAGGATGTGGATGAGGACGAGGACGAGAGAGAGGGAGCCTGATCTTTACCTTGACGTTGAAGAGCGATGCGACATCCATTGCTGCTGATTTCCTACTATTTCGTTGGGGAAGATGGAGTTGTTGCTGTAGCTTGACTTCTGGTACAGGTTCAATTGTCAAGTTGGAAGATAGATCCGATTGAATTTGAAAGAGGACCGAGAGATGTAGATGTAGAACGACGAAAGACAAGGGTGCGGGAGCTATCTTCGGCTGATATGAGAAGGAGAGCAGCTTTCGGGGTGCGGTCGTCTGAGCTTCCCAGTTGCGAAAAATGAGCCGAGGCTCGCGGTCGTTTGGAGGGGTCTAGGCCGAGGGCGCGTCCCCCCGATCCCCCGATAAGGGGTACATTGCTTCTTACCCCGGACTGCGCTGCGGGGAAAGTATACTGCATCTTTTACCACGCGACACCGGCTCCAAGGTACAAAGATGCGACATTGGGAGCTTGAAGTTTTCCTGCATTACCTACATATTGTATACGTGAAGCTGCATGCAGTCTTGATCTGAATTACTCGACGTATCCTGATCCATGGTTCACGAACCTCGCATGTTTGTGCATTTCAGTAACATCGATTACTTGTTTGTTCAAATACCTCAAAGAAAGGCAAAACTATGCTAATCTGGCAGACATGCCTGTTCGTCTCTACTTGACTGTCCGTTTGCCCAAAAGTCTATTGTCATGGTCATCCGATTAAACCGCAACCACCAACGCCATTGCTCAATTTCAAATCCGTTGTTCCGCGCCGGCGACGGAGTGCTGATGCTGCCGGGCTCGAGGTCTCTTACGCAGTGGTCGGTATCGATACCCCATCTGCACGAGAGCCACGAGGAGCGCATGTACTATCCAAGTATAACCACTTGTACGAGGTTGTGCGATGGATGAGACCGCCAACGTCACCGACCTTTCTCCATGCTCGTCAACACGATATCTCACACGTAACATCTACGACGTCGACGACCTCGGGCTGCGCTTTCTCATAAAAGCCGGCAGCCTCGACGGCTTCTCGCCGCTCTCAGTCGTGTTGGTCGTCTTCTCCGGCGTAGTGCTCGCCCCGCCGGCAGCAGCAGCGGCGGCAGCCTCCCTCTCTTTCCTAGGCGAGCAGCAGCAGCCCATGGCCATGTGGAGGATGGCGGCGAGGTCGACGAGGGCGCTGGCGAGCCACATGAAGACGAACATGCGCACGCCGAGGACGGCGTTGATGTTGAGCTCGGACTGCTGGGTGAGGGCGATCTTGGCGCCGACGCTCATGACGGTGCCGATGATGGAGGCGACGGTGACGAGGAGGCCCGCGATGCCGGCGAAGATGGCGACGGGCAGGCTCCACCAGCGCGAGCGCATGACGAGCGGGGTGACGACGATGAGGGCGGCGGCGAGGGAGATGCCGGAGATGAAGAGGCCGAACATGACCTGCTGGCCGATGCGGAGGATGTTGAGGATGGTGCTGACCTCGGAGGGGAGGGCGATGGTGGCGCCGGCGAGGAGCTCGTTGGTGAGGATCTCGATGGGGTTGAACCACCACATGCGCTGGGGGGTTGAGCAGAAGGTGACGCCCCTGGTGATGGCGTGTTAGTAACGTTCGTTCCTGCGATTGAGACACCTGGGGGGGCACTTACTCATCGTTGTAGCCTTCGCAAAAGTTCCAGAGACCGACTTGGTAAAAGTCGTGGAGTCCCAGGCTGCGGGCTACGGAGTTGAGGAGGACGGCGTTGGCCGAGGAGAGCGGGATGATGTCGGAGACATCGAGTTTGAAGAAGTAAATGTCCGTCAGAACGGGCTTGATGGAGGTGTTGCCGATGATGACGAGGATGAGGAAGATGATGGCGATGAAGTAGCAGACGGCCGCGGTGATGGCGCTGTTCCGGCGGACTTTGGCCATCGCGAGGGTCGTTATTCGGAGCTTGAGCGTTGGAGAGGAGGATGACTGCGGTCGTCGTAGGAGGGCGGGCTTGGAACCGGAATCTGGGACCCGGTGATGATGGAGTACAGTATACGGAGAGTCTCTCCTCTCTCCCCAGATATCTCACGTAAATGCGTATGTGAGGGCAAGATGACGCGGTAAGGCCACCGGAGCTCTCTCTCTAACTTTGCCGATGGTCCGGAGAGGGAACGAGAAAAGGGAACTGAATAATACCAGGGGGACTCGTCCTATTCAGCGATCCAGGCGCGACCGTACTCGAGAAAGCCGTCCGTAATCCAAGAGAATTGGGCGTAGGCGTAGGCGTCTCGGGCCAAGGGGCTATGATGCGAAAAAAGGGAATCGGCCCTACGTGTGCAAAAAGGTTGGCGGAGCGGAGAGGAGTCGGGAAGCCAAAGAAGGACCAGAGACGGATAATGACGACGAGCGTCAGGAAGCTAGCTTGACTGATGGAATCCACTCGGCAATTTCGTGTCTGGAAGATGGAAAAGGAACAAAACAAAATGATTCCAGACCAGGCCAGGCCGTCACAATAGATTCGATGGAGTACTCCGTAAACACACCCCTGGACTCTGGAGCCCTGGTGGTTGGTAAATACGGACAAGGCGTCAAAGACTCGAGGCAGAAGCAGGGCCAAGACACCGGAGCCAAACCTGGATGGATAGATGGACAGATGGAGAGACGAGAGAGGATAAACAGAGCGGGACGGGTCTGATTGAGTTGGCATAAACCCAGGCGTATCGCTGTTCTCCGGGGGGTTGCTTTCTGTGTAGAGGCTGAGGATGGTCCAGGTGTTTGCATGGGTCACTGACAGCCGGACAGGGAGAATGACGTCGTAGCAACCAATATCTTTTTTATTTTTTCTCTCTCTACACTATTTTTCCCTCTCTTTCTGCTGCTACTGCTGCTGCTGCGTTTTCTGCATTGGATCATCCCAGCGTTTTTTCTTGCTAGCGGCGCGCCACGGCTAGCGGGTCCGTAGGTATCTAAGTGGGACTCCGCTGCCTCATTCCAGGTTGTGCGGTGGGTCCATCCACCTCATGTTTCCAAGCTGCCGTCCATCTCCATTTCGTCTCACTCACTCACTCACTCACAGTCGCTCATATTCACAAGTTCACGGTCTTATCACACACAAGAACTCAACTCAATGGATAGGACACACAGACTCTCCAGTGACGGCACAGACGAATGGAGTGCAGCAGTCGATAACTGCATACTGCAGCATCATGGCTCACCTCGGGGCTACTCCTCGGGGCGTCAAAAAGGGGGAGAGAGACATCAAGTCCCGTGGCACCGCCGCGAGATCAGGTATCCGTACGTCGGTACCATTCTCCATCCAGAACAGGATCCCAAATGCCTTTCCAGTTTCGGGTTCCGAGGGGCCGTCTAAACGAGCTTCGCGCGGCCCCCATACGGATACCCGCAACCACCACCGTGACCACCCCCATCCCATCTGCCCATACTTGGTACAGCACCGCCTCCAAGCCTCCGTCGACGAGTTCCAGCCAACCGGGCCGTTGTGTCAGTCTCTCCGCGGGCGGGCGATCTGTATCGTTCCGTGGGATCTGTAGCCACTCCTCAGCTGAAGTAGGATCATCACGGTTGACGGCGGTTACTAAGCGCAAAAGGAAGTTCGGCAAGCCACTCGAAATGCAAATGGAACAGCAACAACTCAACAACGACACCAGCCCAACCCACGACCCATCAGCAAGCCAGGTGCGTACCTAGAGCCGGACGGCGGCTGTGTGAAATGAGATTTTAATGGGTGGATTGATGGTTGGTTAGGGCCGCTTTCTCCTTGTTGCACCATCGATCCGACTCCCGGGCCCCCGTACGCATGTCCCCCGTCCCGCCTTGTGTCTCCTGCAGGTTGCATCTCTCTTCTTCCTATTTGCGCAGATAGATATACGTGTATTGTGCTCATGATGCTCATCGCTGAGGCATATCCAAGGAGAATGACCCACGGGGGAGGGGTGTCGAGGCGTTTCTCTTCCAGGGACCAAGTCAGAAATAGTTTGAAAATTCCCCGTCGTAGCATCCAAGGGTCACGATCCCAGCAGGGACCCAGATAGATGTCTTGACCTAAACAAACGAAATGAGGATGGGCGGCAAGTGTTGAGCCTAAAACTCTGTTTTGTTTTTTCTAATACCCTTTTTTTCGATCTTCCTGATCTACCTCTCAGCCTCAACGACAATGGTCATCGATAACCATTGTCCATGTTTTTCCAGCTTGCCGGATCTTTGTTTTGCAAACATGACGAACAATTCGGATTTCTCGGATTCCAAGGAGACAAAGGCGCGTCCAGCAGGGCCATCCTGCACGCGCGTCCGTCCCCGCCACGCCGGCACAGGAGCCGGTGATCGCCAGGGATATCCGTATAGGGCCCCCGGTCCATGGTTTTCTGCGCTGTCCTTTGCCGCAAGCCACAGCCGCAGATATGCAGTGGTACCGTAAGGTAGTCGGTCTGGTATGGATGGGTAGATGGAACGGCGCGTCCATGACTTGACCTGCTGGCCATCTGTTGTATCGGGATTGGTGGTGGGTTACTTCCAGTCAATGTCTCTCAGTCTCTTGACAGCCTCTCTCAAGATGCCAAATACAGTCACCTGCTGCCTGCTTGCAGTATACGGACGCACAAAACAAATGTGACAGATAGGTTCCAATGACATGACTGCGTGACCCTGTCGAGCTGGAGCTGCCGATGAGATGACCAGCAGGGACCCGGCACATCCCCAGCGATCCTCGCAGCAGCTTCCGGTGGTTGGTGGGTCCGTCTTGATGGGGCTCTGTGCTCCTGGTATCCACTACCAACCTGGCTAGGTGAGGTAGCTACTTGGGGCCCGGTACCCCCTGCCAGTTTGGCGGTAGCGCCGTACGGGGCCTGGGCCACCACCCCTCCAAGCCTCCAAGGCGTGCCGCAGGCCGCAGAGGCTGCAGAAAGAATGTCTGGGCCACCCCGGGAAAAACGAGGAAGGAAGTACACAAATATTATGTCATAGCTGGACGTATGCGAAGTCTCGACAATTGGCACCAAGGTCCAGGGAAAATAGTCGTTCCTCTAGACTCCAGAGTCTAGGCTTCTCGTTGCTGGCTGGCGCAACATTGGCAAACGGCCGCACCTTTCCTCTCTCATATGTGAAATTCTCGAACATTTCTTTCCGCCTCTGCCGTTGCGTGACGAAGAGAAAAACGCCTCGAAAAAGAGTATACTAGGCACCCTAGCGTGCTTCTGCTTTTCGGCGGTATTTTTTGCTTGGGGATCGTCATCGAAACTCTCCTCGTCCGATAACCGTTTTTGGCTTCTGTCTCCCGTCTCCCGTCCCTCGCCCAACTCAAATTTCTTTCCCCCGAGGGGCGCACCGTGGTCACTGCGTCTTGCAGCCATCCCAGACTCTCTCAAAGTCTACTCCCAGACCTCGAATAACATACAACCATATCGAGCCCGGGAAACCACCCCTACCTTACCTTACCTGACCATTCCCTCGAGAAGCAACAACAACTCCACGACTTCCCTTCCCTTTCCTCGCGGCCACTCCACCAACAAAGTCCTCGCCAGAGAGGCTGCCTCGCCCAGCATGACAGGACCACTCTTTGCCCTCTCCCTCGGGCTCTTATCCCTCTTCACAGCCCAAGCCGCAGCGCAGGACCAAGTCAGCACGAGCACATTCACCCTCTCCAACACCGACGACGTGACTTTCCTCTCGGGAACCAAGACCGTCGCAGTCACCCAGCCCAGGACCCCAACGGGTCCCTACGCAACCTACACCTCGAGAATCACCCTCACGAATGGCGACCTGTCCACCATGACCGGGACCATGACGGTCACCGGCAACGTCACCCAAACCACCACAAATTCCGTGGGCCAATCCGTCGTCATCATCTCGGGCCAGACCTCCGTCGTCACCTCCACCATCACCGGCACCGATGCCAATGCCACCCAGACCGAGACCGCACCCGCCGGCCCGACAAACACACAGCCCTGCAACAACTACGTCGAGTTCTGCGACCGCAAGTACAGCAACGTCACCGAGGTCGGGTGTCACAACTCCCCCTTTGTGCGCCCCGGGAACTCGGCCTCCAACCAGGCTCTCGATGTCACCACTCAGCTCAACGACGGTATCCGCTTCCTCCAGGCTCAGATCCAGTGGCCCACGAACGGCACGGTACCGCACTTTTGTCATTCTTCCTGCGATATCCTCGATGGTGAGTTTTCTCTCAAGACAAAAGCTTCATCTTCAAAGAGCCAGTAGCTAACCTTGTTCCGCAGTCGGCCCCATCACCGAATGGCTCACTACCGTCCGCGAATGGGTCGCCTCTCACCCGTACGACGTCGTCACCATCCTCCTCGGCAACGGCAACTACTCCACCCCGGACCTGTACGCCCCCTTCATCGAATCAACCGGAATCCTCCAATACGCCTACCAGCCTCCCTACCTCCCCATGAGACTCGAAGACTGGCCCACCCTATCCCAGATGATCTTGGGGGGCAAGCGCGTCGTCATGTTCATGGACTACATGGCCGACCAGCAGAAATTCCCCTGGCTCCTCGACGAGTTCTCCCAAATGTG
Source organism: Colletotrichum lupini (assembly GCF_023278565.1). Classification (NCBI taxonomy): domain Eukaryota; kingdom Fungi; phylum Ascomycota; class Sordariomycetes; order Glomerellales; family Glomerellaceae; genus Colletotrichum; species Colletotrichum lupini. The sequence goes on from NC_064678.1 coordinate 4,095,056, forward strand.
GGAGAGCCCCTTTGACCCCATGGACCGCACCTTCCCCTGCACCGTCCAGCGCCCACCCGACCTCTCGCAGGAAGCCGCCCGCGACCGCCTCTACCTCATGAACCACAACCTAAACGCAGAGTACAACATCTTCGGCGCCTCCATCCTCGTCCCCGCCGTGTCGTTGTTGAATTCGACAAACAACGCCACCGGCAACGGGTCCCTCGGCGGCGCGGCCCAGAACTGCACCCGCGACTGGGGGTTTCCGCCAAAGGTGCTCAATGTGGACTACTACAACTACGGCGACCCCGAGGGCTCCGTCTTCCAGGTCCAGGCCAAGATGAACAACGTCACGTACACGCGCGAGTGCTGCGGCAAGGTTACCGGCGCGTCGCCCGGCCGGCCGACTGCCTCGGCATTGGTGCTGGGTTTGGCTTTCGCCTGCGCCCTGTTGCTGGTCTAAATGGCTGACGTAAATTTTTAATGTCTTTTGATAAATTTCCGGTTTCACGCGATGGAAAGCATGTCTGGCGTTTTGGGGGGCTTGTTTAATGCATAGACGGGTTACATGGAGAGGGTATTTCACCCTGGTAAATTGTATGGTCATTTTTGGAGGCATGACTACTTTACAATAGGATGCTGTCATGCGAGGCTTGTCACTGCATATAAAATACAACTACTATATTGACTATGCTGATATTCCAGATTCTCCGTATGCTATTCAAGTTGACATTAGCTGCTGCCAGGGGATGGTGGCCATGACTGAATGACTCCTCTTTGGGAGAATACGATTGTGAACCTGACCAACTCATAACTACACAACTGCATGGCGACCCACAGAAGAAGTCTTATCAACATTCGACTCCGAGATGATCATGACGAGATACAGATACCTGCCTCCCGACAGCATCAATGAACTTGGAAGATTGGCTATTTGAAACCCAAATTCTCCCTTTTTTTCCCCCTCCATTACAGCAAAAAATATCTTTGGGCATTCGTTGAGCCCTCATTTCACATCACAGCCCAAAACCTATTTCCCAGGCGTGCAACGAGGTTTGAGGAAGAATCCAAGACCACCGTTGCCGGTCTGCTCTCCGTGCCCTCTCCCTGCTCGTCACGTAGACGTGACTTTCAACAGGGAAGAAAACCCGGATGCCGATTTTGATCAAAGCGACTTGTTATTGGATCTCCAGATCGCCCGCTGGATAGGGGGACAAAAGCCGACAGTCACGTTACCGGCGCAAAAAGTATACGTGGGATCTATTGTCTCTTTTTCCCCTATAAACACTCTCTACTCTGGATATATGCTGAACGAAGGGACGGAGAAGGTAAGCTGTACCAGGAGATGAGAACACAGAGCAGACAGTTGAGAATAACTATATTTCCTAGACCGCAAGATGGTAGATCTAAACATCTAAATCGCCGATAGATTATAGAAAAGGGGAGAGGGGGGGGGAAGAGACAAATAAAGTCCTCTCATCTTTAAAACGGTGCAGTGCCATCGCCAAAGACGGAAGCTGAGGCTTACCTCCCCCGAACACACGACGACAAGGGGAGAGAATACGCAGACGAATATACGCCCTTCCCTCGCCTCGCCCTGCCTCATATCCAAATCTCCCCCCCTCCCACCTCAACCAAGCCCAATCGATCCCCCGTGGTCGAGCGGTATAACGCCCTGGTCCGTTAGTACAGAACTTGGTATGAAATCTCGCGAAGCTCTACAATTCCGGATTTCGTAAGGTGGCCCCGGTTCGATTTCCGGACTGGGCACCTGAGCTTTTGCCCTTTTTCTACCTTTTTTCTTGTTTGTACACATGTATATATTTTATACATACCCTTTTCACACCTTGTTTTTTCAACCTCCAGGCGGGAAGGAAGGTACGCCCGCCCGCCTATATGATAACCCTCGGCAACCACCTCAGTCTTTCGATAAGGTACGTACATGCCCCGGCTCCCCTTGTTTTGCGAGATCCCCCCCCCCCCCCCCCCCGGTCGACGTGAAATGCTTATACAAAATACACTATCGAGAGGGTGCTCTCATACAATGATAGTAGCCGGGCTAACAAACATCTTCCTCACTGGGACAAAATGGTTCAAGGTTCCCCGTATCACACATATCTCGCACATACGTAATTATCATCATCCTACCGACAACATCCAAGGAGCCGCCGAGGCTTCTGCAGGAACATCAACACGGAACAGTCATTGAGGATGTATTTATTTGTGCAGCAGCGTCGTTTCCGCCCGAAAGGGGAACCGACCGACCGGCCTATGTAAGACTCAAACCCTTTCCTCTGCCGCATCAGCCAATGCAAGAATCCATCCCCCGCAAAATAAACCAGGACAAGTATAGTCTCTCCATTCCCACTCCAAGACGAAGCCTGACGCCAATGATATGATCGTAAGAAACAGAACCAAGAAAACCGCGCACAAGAGTGGAAGGGGGAGGCGCGTCTTCTAATAATTCACACATGGACAGCGAAGGAGGGAGGTGGTGGAGTACCATCTGTAGATTTGCCCCTGAAACAAGTCTAAGCAGCAAAGTAGCGTTGAGGCTGGCTTGTGATTACCGCCACCCTCTAAAAAGGCTGGGACTTTGGGATATCTTCGATGACGTCCTGTAAGGAAACAAAGGCGCCTGGTCCGCCATTTTCCCGCAGATCATCAAGCAGCACGCTTGTCTGGGCGTAGACCTTTTCGAGCGCAGCGCGAGAAGATTTGCCCAATGATACTGTATGACGTTAATAACTAATCAGCATACAACCGGTGCCACGGAAAAACTCACATAATATCGCAGAGTTGAGCTCCTCTGCCACCGCAAGTCGACCTTTCCTATCCAGCAGGTGTGCAACGTCCTTCTCCTTGAGCGGGTTGGCGTAGGCAAGGAGCGCGTAGATGTCCGCCAGGTGCTTCGTCACCTCTCGCCTAGGGTCGTTCTTGAACTCGGCGTGAAGCTCCTGACCGTAGAGCAGAGTTGCTATCTCGAGCTCGTTGATGTCGACAGTCGGTTCGTTGGAGTCCTCAGTGTCCATCTGATCCCAAGCGCCGTTCTCGTTGCCATTAGCATCGAGATCCATCGCGCCCAGATCACCGCCATGGCCGTTGCTCTTCTTGGACTCTGACGCAGCCCTCATCTCAGCCGCCGTTCGGACCATCTCGATGAACTTGCGACAGCGCAACCGGAAGTAAACCTGCTCGTTATCCTTGAGAACTTGGGGATAAAAGGCGTTGGTGTGCTTCAGCGCCCTATCGATGTCGCCTTCCAGCACAGCTCTCCTAATTCCTGTGTGTTGTCAGCATATAGACGACTTCCTCGCCAGAAACTTGACGTACTTTGCCGCTTGTTGGCATGCTCGTCGTCCTTAACATTGATTCCCTCAATGGGAGCATTCGGGTCGAGACTGAGTGCCTTCTTTTCCGCGTTAATTTCCTCCGCGAATGCCCTCGCAGTTTCCACATAACCGTCATGCTGCAAGAACTGAAGGACGAGCGCCTGTATCAGTTCTGTCTCGTTCATCGCTGGCGCTAAGCTTGCTGTACTTGTTTCCGAGATTTCCCTCCGGATACGTTCTTTTTCTTTCTGTGGTCCCAGAATCGTTAGTGATGTTTCCCTCAAGGCTAACGAGGATCCCGTGTATTGACATCGGAATCAGACACTGATGCTGTATATCCACAGTAAAGCACGGCTGACAAGTGCCAATAGCGCGTGTTACTGAAACTCGAGACAGAGAATAATCGGAGGCAGAACAGCATGGCAGTAATAAGACAACCAGAATGTAGAAACATGCGGGAGTAGAGGTGAGGGAAAGGACAAAACTGACCGTCATCATGCCCTCAATGTCGAAAACAAAGGGCGTTTGACCAAAGTTGACACGAATGTGCTCTCCTGACTTCTTGAGACCAACTGTTGGATAGAGGCTACTGCCCTTTCCAATTTCGCGGAAAGCGGTACCTAGAAAAATGAGTTTGTCATCAATAGGAGTGAGGGACTGGGCTGCAATCCAGACATACCCAACATGTGGCCGTTCTTTGTGAAGAAGGCACAGCCAGTGCGGAAGTTGACACCACAGCCGATCACATCAGGTGCAGTAAATGGAGGCCCATAGTTCTTGCCGCCATTCTGCCCAGCGTAACAGTGTCCATCGTCGCTGTGGTAGCCCCACGAGTCTGGCTCCCAGCCCGGGGGTCTTGAGAGGGCCACAGTCTTGGCCGAGAACCCGATGCCAATCGTCATGCTAACCAATCGTCAGAATACTCGTCACAGACCCCACACCAGAGGTCATAACCTACTCATCTCTTTTGCCTGACAAAACCTGGACTTCGAAATAATAGATACCGCACTGCGGAGGCATCGGGTTGTCCGCACGTATACTGAACGCCTCATGATCCCGCTCCGTCTGGCCCCGGGGCCCAATGTAGCGAACTTCGAGCCCATCTGAAAGAATATCGAGAGCACCGTACTTGTCGTCCCTGTTCCACCTCGTAGGTAGTGGGGTAAACGCCTCATCGTCCTCGAATGCTGCAGTCTTCTCGATGACGTCGTAATTCACTCCTCGGTGCGAAGCCGGCTTACTGTGAAGACTGACGCTGCTCGCGCTCGTCGTCAAGTTTCCACCGGGCTGTGCCTGGGCCGTCTGGGACTCCTTCTGCGCCTGTACCTTTGCAAAGTGCGCCTCCTCTAGCCGCTGTACGTATGTCGATCCAGTCAAATACGATGGCACGAAGAAACCGCCGTGTCCGCTTGCGCCGCCTGGCCCTCCGTTCTCGCCCGAAGGGTTCGCCATAAACATATCAAAGACCCTCGAAAAGGACGGCAGATTGTTGGCGCCCCGCGACAAGCGCGCAGACGTGCCATTCAGACTGGCGCCGTTCCTGTCTGCGTCCATATCGCCGCCCCTGCTCGAATCGTGGTAGGCCGAGGCCGGTTCGAAGGTGATGTCGTCGGAGTTGTTGAGGATCTGAGAGATGACCGAAGTTCGGCCGGGGTGGGAGAGGTAGGGCGGGTTATAGTTTGGTGGTGCTCCGGAAGCGACTGAAGCGTAGGAGAAGCGGCGCGGCAGAAGACCAGAGCTTCCCGTAGGTGTGTTTGATTCCGTGTAATGTGCAGAACCATGGAACGGGTTCGTCATGGTGAGGGGTCGAGGTTCGTGGAGGGGTCGACCAGCTCGCGCACCCGTGACGTCTCGTACGCAAAGAAGAGCTTCGCAATGCCCCCGAGAAGCCGCAGTCCGAGCTTCTTAGGATGAGGTGACCAGTGGCAGGCGTGTCTCTGTCTGAGTATCGAGTGATTGGGGTCTCGAATGGGTCTAGAAGGGTGGTCGGTCTGAGTGACGGGACTCGAGTCGGGGGTCCAAGGAGCAATCGAGTTCGGAATTGCGTGCTAAGACGGAGGTTCAGATCGGTCGAGAGGCACTACTATGATGTGGGTGTGGAGATGGTTTGCCGGGTAACGGTGAAGTGCCTTAGTCAAGGTTCATTCCGGTGTAGCAAAGGAAGTGAAAAACAGCCGCACGAGACGAGTCGTTCGGAGGAGGAGGGGCTAAAATGCTCCGCTGGACAGCTCGATTATCATGATAACGCAGTGATGAGAGATCGGAAGATGGGGGTTGAGTGAGGTCAGGTCGGGGTGCTATCGCTGTGTGGAGTACGTGAGCGGCACACAGGTGACAGCGTGAGGTGAGGTACCGGCAAGGAGCGGGATTGCTGGCGAGGTACCTTACGTGAGTCGGGGAAGAACAGGGCCAGGCAAGGTTGTTGTTGTTGGTGGTGGACGGAACGTGTGGAGTGTGCAGGTGCGGTACGATGCGGTGCAGTGACGGAGGTGAGGTCCAGCGCGCGGACAAATGATAGGCGCCCCCGGGTTCAGACTGGAGAGTGGCCTGGTGTGCTGGAGGGTTTGGTATGGCTGAGGTGAGGTGCAGTGCAGTGCAGTGCAGGTCTGGGCTGGGCTGGGCTGAGCTGCTTAGTTGGGTTGGCTTGGCCATGTTCCGCCCGAGCGTGTCCCACCCGTCGTCCCGGTGCAAAAGCCCACGCCGCTACTACCTATGAAGGCATAGACAATCACGAGAGCAGGTCACTGTGAGAGGCTAACCCGCCAGTTGAGGCGCCAAACGGGGTAGCCAGTCGCAGCTTGGAGCAGAGCAGCCGCAGGATCCCCCCCTACTGCAGGCGAGACTTGTCAGGGATCATTGGCACGGTGCTATCGGAGACTAGCCTGGCCAGTTACTGTGTAGGCCGTATGTAGACTCCAGACTCGAGATATCCGTAGAATGCAAGACTCAAGAGTGTGCCCGTGGACTGTCGAGAGCAACCTAAGAGTGTGTTGCGCTTGTCTTGGAAGCGAAACACGCGGCTCCCCAGAAGGAAGCATCTCCGGATTGTGGTTCGCATTATGACGGGGCTGTTTCTGCAGGAACTGGGTCTCTGTTACAGTACCTAGGTGAATAGGTAGGCGGAAACGACCTGGCCATCATATTTGATACATTGATGAACAAAGAAGTCCTTGGGTACGGTCGCCGAGGCGGCGTTCGTTGCAAGCCTTCAAAGAATGGGAATGCAAGTAGAAACGTTGTCGTCATGCAGTCAAGGAAACACTGTGCTCCGCTGCCGGGGAACAGCGGCCAACGTGCCAGCCACAGCCTGCCAGGTGCCCAGGTGCCTGCCTTTCCATCCAGGTTGTCTGGACTCCGGCGCGAGTGCTCCAGCTCTCCACCTTACCTAAGCCAGATCCTCCACGCCCGATCCGACGCTTACATAATGTCACGTGGCCGGCACCAACCACCAACGTCCCTTTTCCTGGCCTCCTCCATCACAAAGAGGCAAACGAATCTTGATGGGGGAATCATGAAGGGAGGGACCAGTGCTTTTTTTTTTCCCGCGCACTTTCTCCCGATGGTGGGTTCCCACATGTCTCGCTGAATCGCATCAGCAACCTAACGCCCATCCATCCGTGCCTACCTTCCCTCACCGACAGTCACACCCAGTATCTCCATCTCCATCATCACGGTTCTACGATGCACTTGGTCCAAAAGAGTAAAGAGTAGGTAAGACGCTGACCGCTGCGTCATGACCAAGGATTGCACCAATTATCATGGGCAGTGCATACATACTCTACCTCTTCGGTTTCCAGCCTCCACGGTGTCTTCATCTTTCCCAACCAAAGCTCCTCAGCTGAGAGAGCACTTTGCATCCATGCCTCATCTCCGGTCCAAGTGGGACTTTTCACATCCGAGGGTCTCGGCAGTGGGCACAACCTTACCAACTAATCCAGCCGGCTCCCTTTTACCGAGTCGAGCCACCTTCAATCACCGTGCATTGTGCACTCAAACTGAGTCGAACGCTTATGAACTGGTTGGAATGGCATCAATTCTATAGCCGATAGTCGTACCATGCATGCGCCAACTTGATAGTATACACTCTGTGCCTGCCCAGGCAAACGCCGTAATCCCCATGGCAGCTACCGCGCTGAACCATGATATTGTGTTTCCGTAACGCCGGCGAGCTAATGCTCCGTGATGACTCCCATCCAGAAACTGCATCGACCATTCAATCCTTGGTCAGATGTTGCAATCATTTTCCCTCTTGATCCTTAAAACTCCCAAGCTGTTTGGAACATGTGTCGAGGGCCCTCCTCGACGTTCCAACGAGCCCAAACACACAAGAAATATCGCAAGCAAGGACGCAGCTACTACGCGGCAGAGATGGCCATTGGGGCCGGAGAGCTAGCAGGAACGCTGCCGGGCGCGCTCCGCATCTCGACGTCGGCGCCGCTGTTGACGGCACTATTGGCGTCGCTTTTAATCTGATCATTCTCCTTGTTCTCCTTGGTGCTGCTGTCGGCTGAGGCGGCGGCAGAGTCCTCGGTGGTGGGCTCGGGCACGAACTTGGGCGGCGCGGTCCATCGAGGAACCTCCCAGACGATACCTGTGAAGCTCTTGAGGACGAAACCGCCCCTCGCCCATTTGCGGCAGGGTTTGCCGCTTCGGTCGAGAGCTCGAAGGCCGGCGTTGATGGCACCTTGGTTGGCCTTGGGACCCAGCTTATGTCCAGCAGCGCCACCACGGGCATTCGGGTCGATGGTTCCATCCTCACTACATGATTTCATTAGCAAGGAGTCAACGTAGGCAGCAGGCAAAATGGGTATACACACAGTCTCGCCTTCTTCTTGGGGCCAGGCTTGCCGCGGACCTTGGGCTGTCCATCAGGGCCGAGGCCATTGGCAGCACCAGCACCACGCTTGGTACCCTTCTTCTTGACTCCCTCAGTAGGAGGACCCATGGATGTAGGTGCTGGAGTTCCATCGCCAGCGGGCGTGCCGGGATTTGAGTCGGACGCCGTCTCGCCATTTGCGATGGCAGGAGCTGCCAAGGTGGCCGATGTGGCGGGAGAATCTTGCGCTTCTTGAGTCTCCTTGTTTCCATTCGTCTCCTCAACATCCATCTTGACGGGCGAGTCTTCCTTTACATAATCGGGATCAAGGGTCCGCTTCAATTTATCGGCGTCGACAGTCAGGGTGATAACGAGGCCGCCCTTGCCTCCATTGGACTTGCGTCGACTGACGGATGCGGTAGGTGCCATTTCGAGATGGATTTGGGCGTGTTGTGTGATGATGTATTGGGTGGTGAGGGCGAGGTTTGGTCCAGGGCGGAAAGGATGGATGAAGAGTTGGAAGATTGGCGGCGCGGCGTCAGGAAGCTTAGTAGGTAGTAATGGCTTTGTCGGAGATAGCTGCTTTGATGGATGGGGTGGCGGACGGGCCGGGGATCCAATGGGCCACGAGTTGTGATCTGGTGGGTAAAGGACTGGGCAAGGTTTTGGGCGGTGGTGCGTGTTGGGTTGGTTTTGGTGGTGAGCTGGAGCGGTGCGGGTTCAGGTTCTCCTGGGTGCGGTGCGGTGCGATCTGTCTCTCTCGTGGGTGGCAGATTATTTCGCGTCGGCGACTCGCACAGTCGACGGCGATGCGAGGCAAGGCGGTGATGGCGATGGGGGTTTGGCGATGGATGGAACGGGAGGGTGGAAGGGTTGATGAGAAGGGGGACAGAGAGAATTTTTATTTTATGGGGGAATCCATCTGGTAAGTTTGGCGTCTCATTTTCGAGAGAGCGCCAGAGCAGGCGGCGTGACAATAAACGGTTCTCATGCTGCCTGGGTTGGGTGCGCGGTGGTGCTGGGTGCGTGGTGCGTGGTGCTGGGCTCCCGTTTCTCTCTCACCCGCGCTCAAGAATTGACCTCCAGCTTTCGCTTCCTCTCGCGCACCTGCCACCAGCGCCGCAGTTGTGGGTAAGCGAAAGGAAGACCCGACCAGTAATCTGGGGGGGCCGTGACCGGAAAGGGATGCACGGGTGGATTTTTCTCCCCCTTCCAGAAGTACAAAGGTACATACCATACATCGGGGCACGCAGGATGTATACATCCATCCATCCAAGATCTCACCCAAGGTGAGGTCCCTCAGAATCCAAGGGAAGCCGCAAAGTAAAGTTTCGTTCGTCCTCGCCATCCAAGCATCTTGGGCCGTTGTGACCTAATCATGGTTCATGGTCCAAGTACCTAGTTACCATTTTACGTGTAGCTGTCTGGGACTGTGGGCATCCTACCTACGTTAAGGTACCTTGAGGAGTACGGAATACCTATCCAAGCACAAACTTGAAGTGAACACTCATGGAAGGGTAACAAGGCAAGATACGTACCCCGGCACCCTCCGTCCGTCGGCCGGGGGCCATCCACGCACCGCGCTCCCTCACGTCAATCAATCCCGACACCAGGGCCACCAAAAACGTGGACTTTCCGTGCTTGCTCTGGCTTACCTAGTAGGTGGTTTGACGATGCGTGTGGAAGGCATGCCGGGCTATCTGTCTTGCTGCATTTTGCACCAATTTCTTTGATTGTGCCCTTCCAAGTGCCCCTTTCCCCCATTTCGCCATCTGACCTCCCGTCACCTCAGGCTTCAGAAGGACGTTCGGGATGAGAATGGAAGCTCACCTCAGTAATATCCACTCCAGACACACACATGGCACACGCACACACCCACCACACCTTCCTTCCTTCCCCCTCTTCCCCCCTTATTGCCTTCATCTCTTCTCGTCACGACCGTCCGTAATGATTCCCGTCCTTTCCCCGGCCCAGTCCTTGACTTTTCCTCACGTTCTGCGCATCTCCGTGCCTCAGGCGGACGTCCATCATCTATCCACATCCTCCCAACCATTCATCCCGACTCCTTCAATTGCCAGGCCAAAGGCGAAACACTTGACTTTCACACCTCGCGACAAGGTCCAGCAGTCTATTACCCATTTAGGCAACGCTTGACTCGAAGATTGACGATAGAACGCTACCTTTGCATCTCTCCACACAATACGTTCCCAGTAATTCACCAGCTGATGATCCATGACCCTTTCAGACTTTATGTACTATCGCAGATTATTTCCCTCAGCCTTCAGCTCCATGACACAATCAGCCCGCCTTGGTCGCTGGGCATTCGGCACATTATCTCATCCCGCTCATGAGCGATAGATGCATCCTGCACCACGCTTCCAGCACATTTCATCTTCCGACCTTTCCCACGCGGTACTATTATTTCCAGACCAATTGAGAAGGCTGCCAAAGACTGCGATTGCGAATTTGTGCGAAAACACCATGCAAAAATAATCACTGCGGGATCTACGGGTTGTCCGTACTGGCGGTGGCACGAATGGGTCGGCGAGCGAGGATCAAGGCGATAGAAATTCAAGTCTCAAACTAACAAATCCTCATCAGATCCGATGGGCCCAGGTCTGCGCTTGGCTGGCGCACTACGTACGATACTTGTCCAGGTCGGCCCAGAACTCTGAATTGGTGATGGCGACCTGCAGGCTTCCGGCCGAGCCTGGAATCCCCTTGGATCCCTCGTTGGGGCTTGAACCTTAGTCACCCTGGCATCTCTCTTGTCATCATTTCGCCTTCCAGAAGCAATCCGTGTCCGCCGCATCAGAAGACCATGGACGCTGATGGACAGTTTTGAGCAAACGAGGTGGCGAGCTGCGTATTCTACTTTATCAACACCAGTAGTCATGATAGGATGTGCCTGATGCCATTGCACTGCATGCGCTGTGAGGAAAGGTCCAGCAGAACGACTGCCAGGCCGATCCGAGATGGGCACCTTGCGACCGCCGACTGCCTGCACCACAACCAAATTGGATCCTCTACGGGCTTTGATAAGAAGGGTTGATTGCTGGAGGCTCCTCCCAACCAGCCTTCCTCATTTCGACACTAGATAGGTCACGAACGAGGGCATTTCACGTCCCACGATGCACTTAGACGGACCGTTTAGTTTAAGGTTCTTCTGGCATCATGAATTTTCAGCGACAAAGATATACCTAAGTATGCGTATTAGTACATCAGCCTCTCGACCAACTGCGTCTGAGAGAACCTCGTGAGACTGGACCTCGGGAAGCCCTAATAATTGAAAAAAGAGGGCCAGCGAGAACTTCCGCGTCTGCCGTGGCCTCACTTCCCTGTCAAATGGGTTCGAAAAAATGCTTCCAACCCCAACTTCAATCCCACATGGCGAGAGCCAATCGTGCTTCGAGATCCCAAACAACCCATCCCGAGACCAGCAGAAGTGGAAGGCCGGGTGGTGCAAGCCTGAATGGAAATGAGGTCAGAGCTCAGCTCCGATCAACCTGTACAAAAACGTACAATGCCACACGAATGAAGGAAGAAAGGCTCCCCCGTTTCACAGCACGCCGAACCTGGTCATCGCCAGTCCAATGACGCTTCTCCAACGAAGTACCATTCAACCGGCGTGTTTCTAGCCTTCAACCACCTGGCAAGCTGTTGGTGGAAAGCATCTGGTGCCAGCAGATACCTGAGAAAGGCAAGAAAGTCAACCCGTACGATGAAGTAGATTGCGTCGTTTCGTCAGATCCGTGCAGCCGCTGTTGACTATCATCAACGGCACCCCCCAAGGCCAAGATTTATGCGGTCTCAACTGCCTTCTCAGGATGATTGAGCTGCTCCGGGTGCCGAGTGTCGCCCGATAGCGGATCATCGCCACTGACAGGAAGCGGAACCTGCATCGTCACCATTCCAAAGCCAAGTTTGTGCGTGCATCCTCGAATTCAACACCGCGCGTGCAGCGCTCCACAACCAGGAGAACATCTTCCGGCGGCGGCACATTCGTCACCACGGCCAGTCTAGCCGTGCGATTGTCTCCTCGTCCCGATCAACCATCGCCGCCGCAAGCCACGGAAAAGACCAAAGAAGGGGATAGTGACCCAAATTATGGATTGTCCGATTTGCAAATTGCCTACTTTAGTATTGGACGTCGATTCTTGGAAAGACATAAGCGTTGTTTCCCCTTACTCACGGCCGCCGTTGATCCGTCAATGACCGAGGGACGATTTACCTTTGGAATGCATATGCATCAGCGACCATCGAACGGTCTCTGGAATGCGTTGCCATGTTTACACTACGTGCGACGCCACCTTGCTATATCATGAGCTCGAGAAGTCTCGAGACCTTGTTTGAGAGAGAAACCATCTCTTACTCACCTTAAACATTCCAAGATGCATCTTATCAGCAAAATTCTTTATGTCTGCGTCGCTTTACACGTCGCCTTTCAGGGCGCGTCCGGCGCAATTCTCCGGGGACGAACCAGCGATGCCGATTCTAACCAGCTTTCAGCAAGTGATTTTCAAACTCTGAGCCAGGCCGCGGAGGATCTGAACAGTCAGCTGGACAACTTTTTGAGAAACTGGAGCGGTGGTCACCGTAAACCCGAAACCGAGGAAACCACAACCATTGTCAAGCGGCAAACCAGTGGCCTCTCGATATCTGCGCAAGACCTTCAAGATCTTTTGAAGCTCATCCAGTCCATCGAGCGGCAGTTGGCGGCGATCATCTCTGGCAGCACCACGGCAAGCGGGACGGTGGCACCGGCTCCGTCAAACACTGTCAACAACCCTGGGCCGGTTGCTTCTTCGTCACCTGCCAATCCAGGTGTAAGTTCTCCTACCCCCAACCCCGTTCTAACGAACACAGGAAATGGCGGGCCGCTCACCACGGCATACGGGACGTCCGTCTCGACCGGGACGAGATGCGTAACGACCATCACTCAGACCTTTACCGAGTATGTCAATGAGGACGGAACGACAGCCGTGCCTGGGGCTCGCCGATCAGTCGTGGACGACGTCGAGGTGGATGCCGAAGAGGACGATGAGCCTTGGGTCACTGCCACCGTGCCTCGGGACACTGAAGAAGACGATGAGTGGGAGCCCTGGGTCCAGTTCGACGGGACTACCACCGAGGATGACGAGTCCGATGTGGGCTTCACGACGCGCGATTCCTGGACGGAGCTGGGTGTTAAGCGTCGTGAACCGCTGGGCGAGACCAGTGACCCTGGGCTCCTCTTCGTTCGCGACGAGGAGGGAATTTGACGGCGTCGCATGGCGTCGAAAGGTAGGCTTGGTCACTCAAGTGCGAAGATCGACTTGGCTCACAGTTCACAGTACATGATGATTGAGAGACCGTCCACGGACGACGTTGAGAATGGGCAACGACACATTATGATGGACGAATTTCGGATAATGATTTCCACGACTTATTTACGACATTCATTTGGCATGAGAAGCACGAAAGCATGAGAAACATTTGGACGGAGAAGAATGCAAGTAGAGATAGACATGTACGCTGTTTTTCGGCATCTCAACTACCAGAACGGCAACGGCTGGGAAATTCTTGAATCGGGTTTTGTGTATCGTACCGTACCTTCAACAGGCGGCGGGCACACTGGATGAAATTACTATGGAATGATTAGACGGGCACACTCCTTTCAATGCAACGCTACGACTTAAAATCCCCTTATCTTAACAATTATCAGTCTCGTTTGTGTGTGAAACCTGTTAGCGTCTCAGCGCAGTTCAGTCGAAGGGGGGAAAAAAGAGTCCGGGTCCGTGTGCCAAGAGGCCGGAACGGTTCCGGCCACGCCGGCAATAATCGGTCAATAAGTGGGGCTAGAGAAAGTCAATACTCAACCACCGCTCCAGTCCCCAGCGCGCCTGCACCGGACCTAAACTCGGCATCTCCAACAACAACGACGCCGATAAAAAGTTTGACCTCACGAAAAAGGAAAGGAATGCATGTAAGGTCATCAGGGTGTGATACACGATGTGGGCAGGATCAAGGGTATGTGAACCAGTTAGGTGCAGCGGTATTGTGCTTATCGTGGAGTGCAAGGGCTTGGCCAGCATGAAAGAGACGAAGATGGTGGGAGCGAATCTCGGGTCTGGGCTATCTTGATGACCCCGTGTGACCAGAGATTAGGATGATATGACAAACAGAAATAAGGGAACGGACTGGACGGGACGGACGAGACGGACGGGGGGTGGAGAGAAAGAGGGATTCGTGTCATGGCCGGAGGTGCAACCCCCTCACTTGAGGCCGGAATCGATTCCGGCCACGAACTATATACACGGCGCCGAGTGGCGGCAGGTCAACGAAACAAACTTGCACTCCAACTCATTCAGCACTCTTGCATTGAGAAGTAACTGAGAAAGCTCGACTGGAAATTATCTGGCATTTTTTTGCGAATTTTCCGCACATTTTTACATACCCATCTCACTTACACGCATCTTGGTGAAGCTCATCTTGAGTTCGACTTACACCAACCCAAATCCCAATCATTTCCCACTTGCCCAGACATCCATCCCACACTTGCACACACATAACCACGCCATCATCACTTCGTAACCCACATCCACCAACCCGCACTTACACACATCTCCCCCAACCCATCCCATCCAAGCCCACACACACCTACATACCCCTATCTATCCCCGCGTTTTCAAGCAACCTTATCCATCACAATGGGCTCAATCGACTCCACCCCCTTCCCCGTCCTCGACGACCCCCGCGCCTCCGACACCTCCCTCCCGGCCTTCATGGTCTCCACCACCCGCGGCTTCCTCCCCCGCGCCGATCCCGTCGCCGTCCTGCCCGCCGAGTTTGCGCCCCTAGAGGACATTCTCGCGCGTATGCCGGTCAAGAAGCTCGACGGCACACCGGGTCTCCTGGCCTCCTCCAAGCTCGGCGAGACCGTCGACGCGGAGTTCCCGGACCTGACGGACGCTATCGACCAGTACAAGGAGAACTTGCCGCTCATGAACGCGCTGTACCGCGACTACTCGTTCCTCGCGTCCGCCTACCTGCTCGAGCCGTGCCACGAGCGGTTCGTCCGCGGCGAAGGGTACGGGCTCGCGAGGGATGTGTTGCCCAGGAACATTTCGATGCCCATTGCCCGCTGCGCTGAACTGTAAGTCTTCTCTCCCACGCCATTGTAGCATCCCGCATCTGACATCCGTCATAAAGCACCGGCTTCAAGCCATGGATGGAATACGCAGGCTCCTACGCCCTCTACAACTACCGCCTCGAGGACCCCGCAAAGGGCATGGAGTACTCCAACATCCGCCTCATCCGCGCCTTCGAGCACGGCCTGGACCCGACCTCCTCCGAGGCAGGCTTCGTTCTCGTCCACATCGACATGGTCAAGAACACGGGGCCCCTCGTAAAGGGCACAATGGCCGCCCTCCGCTCCTCCGTGCCCACCGCCTCCCCCGCCCCCTCTCTGGACCGCGCCGCCCTCAACCAGGGCCTGTCCGAGGTCCTCGCCGCCCTCCGCAAGATCAACAACACAATGGAGACCATGTGGGACAAGTCCCGCCCGCAGAGCTACACCAGCTTCCGCACCTTCATCTTCGGCATCACCAGCCAATCCATGTTCCCCAACGGCGTCGTCTACGAGGGCGTAAACGACGGCAAGCCCATGTCTTTCCGCGGCGAGTCGGGCGCCAACGACTCCATCGTACCCCTCATGGACAATTTGTTGCAGGTGCCCATGCCCGACACCCCGCTCACCGAGATCCTCAAGGACTTCAGGTCCTACCGCCCCAGCAACCACCGCCAGTTCCTCATGCACGTCAAAGACCGCTCCCTCGAGGTCGGCCTCAAGGACGCCGCGCTCTCCGCCAAGCTCTCCGCCGACGGCCTGGGCGCCGAGGAGAAGGAGGCCGTCAAGGAGTCCCGCCGCCTGTGGCTGCATATCCTGCACCAGGTGCGCGACTTCCGCTGGCGGCACTGGTGCTTCGCGCGCGAGTACATCCTGAAGCGCACGTCGCACCCGACGGCCACGGGCGGCAGTCCCATCGTCACGTGGTTGCCGAACCAGCTCGAGGCGATTTTGGTGGAGATGGAGGATCTGTACGGGGCTGTTGGCGGTGCCAAGGGGGAGTGGGATTTGGGCGAGGAGATGAGGGATGTGATGGACCTTGTTGCGCGGCAGAAGACGACGCTGAGGAAGGAGGTTGCCAAGTATTGTGCTGAGAGGGGGGTGAACACCGTTCTGCAGGCGGATTCTTGATGAGTGGTGGTGGTGGCGGTGTGGTGATTGGCGTGAGAGGGGAGAGAGGGGGATGGTAGACAAAGGGAGTGATGATAAGCTGCGGGCGCAAGGACATGGTAGAGAGAGGCGGTGTGATATTGGCTCGTCTCTCCTGAAGCATATACAATTTCAAGTAACAAAAATTCTATTATTTTAAACCTCTTTAACTGCCTGCCCGCTATCGTCATTCTGTCATTTAAATGCGACTCCAGGGGGCGCAAGACAAACAAATCGTAAAATCTCGTCATTTGTTCAACGCCGCGTCCATGCTCTTCCTCCACTCAGGGGCCTTCTTCCTAAGGGTCCAGACACAGATATAGCCCGACACCCAGGCAAAGATACCCAGTATCGTGAAGAGCCACCCGTTGCCGATGGCGTTAATCACGGGCTGCGCGGCAATCGCACCAATGCAACTGAAAATGTTTCTGACAAAATTGTTCACCGCCACGCCTCCCGAGCTGCGTTTGGGCATGAATTCGGTTAGCATGGTCGTGGCGGCGCCACTGGTGGTTGAATGTTAGCCTGAGCCGGATGAGATAAGATGGAGAAAAGTTAAAAGAACCAGATATCATTGGTGAGAGATAGAAGGAAGAACAAGAAAAGGACTTACAACACGAGCATCGAGCTGGCGCCGAATGTAAACAGACCGATACACGGCACAAACCAAAACAGGCCCTTTTCCACCACCCAGCCGTAGTAGATGAGCGAAGCCGGGTACACCGTCGCCGCGATCCAGATGTTCTCGCGCATCCTGTCCTCCGGCAGCAGGATCAATTTCCCGTCGGCGTCGTACCGCCCCGCCTTACGGGCCTCCCTCGCCATGATGACGTCGAGCCAGCGGCCTCCCAGAAGGGAAGCGAGGAAGTAGCCCAGGCCGGCGGGGAAGTAGAAGAGGCCGATGATGAGCTCGCTGAAGCCGTAGGGGGCTTGGGACAAGGTGGCCTGGACCGAGATGTTTACGACAAAGAGGGCGCCGAAGGTGACGGCGGCGAACCAGACTGTTATGGCGACGGGCGGGAAGCGGAGGTACAAGAGGACGGAGAGGGGGTCGATGAAGGACTTTTTGAAGAAGGCGGCTGCCTTTTTGGAGTGGACTTTTACGGATTCGGTTGTTTTTGTCCGGGCGAGGGCGTTCTTTTCGGTGCCTTCTGATACGAGTTGAGGCTGCTGCGGTACTGCCACAGGTCTGGGACGCGCGAGGGTCTCGGGCAGACAGAACAGGATCATGACGAGGACGAGCCCGCCGTAGATGGCGAGCGTCCACATGGTCGACTGCCACCCGAACCGCTGCGCCAGCGCGCCGCCGATGATGGGCGCGAGCAAGGGGCCCGTGAGGGGCCCGAGGTAGAAGATGCTCATGGCCCGGCCGCGCTCGCGCGGCTCCCAGATGTCGGCGATGGTTCCGGCGCCGACGGCCTGGACGCTGGCGCTGGCGCCGCCGGCGAGGAGGCGCATGACGATGAGCATCTCAATGTTCACGCTGACGGCGGAGAGGATGGAGAAGAGGACGAAGAGGGTGAAGGAGAGGAGGTAGATTGTGCGGCGGCCGAGGGTCTCGGAGAAGGAGGACCACCAGAGGGGGAAGATTGCCATGGCGAGCATGTAGAATGCTACCGAGAGGTTGGTGATTGTGGGGGTGACGCCGAATTCTTTGGACATTTCGGTGAGGGCGGCTTTCGTTTGTGAGTATACCTGAGATTGAAAGGTAAGATACATGAAAGGTAGTACTCACGATAGAAGATGGACGAGCCCATGGGTGAGACGGCCGCGGCGAGAGCGATGATCAAGGTGATTGTCCATTTCGTCTTGTTGGTGTAATGATACGGGTTATCCACTTCCGGGATGGTGGTGAGCTGTGCGAGAAACCCGCGCCGTTTAGACCGGGCGACGATGGAAAGGGCTCGGGAGCGGGTGGACGAGGCCCGGGACCGCGTTCTCGCCGGGGCGTTGCCGGCTGCTGATGGGTCCCCATCCTCTCCCTCCACCTCCCCGTCCCCCTCCGAGTCGGCATCGGCATCGGCCGCGGCAGACTTGCGGGACCGGTCTCCATTCCTCCGGCCAACCTCTGTGATCTCATCTTCGCTGTCGCTCGATTGGCTACTGCTGCTCTGTTCCTCACCACGGCCTGGGTTTTTGGTTTCTTCCGGCGGAAAAGAATCCTTTTCCGGATCGTGTGATGTGGTAGTCATCTTTCTTCCTTTCGTGACGAGCCTTTTTCGCCGAGTCGGTGCCGATGTGGATACGACAGGTGAAGGGCGCGAGAACTCAATGCCAGACGGAAAAGCTCACACGGCGATCCAACAAAACCGCCTTGGTATGACAGAGAGAGGGAGAGGAAAGTAAGGTCTCGTCACTTGACCTTCAAGACTCCGTAAAGCCAAGCAAGTAAAACAATAGAAAGAAAGATGGTAGAGGATCGACCGTCACAAGAAGAAAAAATGACGACAAGGAAAATTGCCGGGGACCTGGGCCGTATTATGAATCGGGTGTTGACCGGCTTTCCCACCCCACACCACACCCATCCAGGGCTGGTCGTGTGTCCATGATGGCGGCTAGCCGTCTTCAACCCAGAAACGTGCTTGTCGGCTACCGCTACCGCTACCGCTCCGCAGTGGAGTAGATCGACACCGCGCTCGGCTGTGGGTAGCCGATGTTTCGAGCGCGAGGTGAGAGTAAGATGCCTCGGCGGTGTTTGTCCTGTATGGTGGATTAGTAGCAGTTATGGCGAGCTTTGGTAGTATGATGCTTCTCCCTCGTTTAGCGGAGTGATCGAATGGAGCACTTGCGACTATGAGAACTTGAGAAGACAATCCCCCGATTCCCATCGAAAAGGTAGGAAGATCGGCACTGGCCGTTTAGTATTGCCGTCTTTGGCCCTGTTTCCGGCTTGTTACCGCTTAGTCAAAGGCGCGAAAGGCGTCCATCGGCAATGGGGGGATGTGGTTCATTGAGCTAAATGGGGCATGCCCCGAATCTTTTCGGCTCACTTCTTATCGAGGGTCTATTTCTTATCAGGCGGAACGGGTAGCTCCCGCCGCGGAATGGATCCCTGATGTCTCTGAGAGGGTCGGAGGAGACTGTCCAGGCCTGGTCTTCGCGGAGTGCATACCATGTACCCAAGTCGCGGTCGCCCGCATGCCTGGGCAGTATCCCGTCGTGGGTGAAGGAACACCTAAAAGTAGAAGGTTCTTCACACACAGGGAGGTGAGATGAAGGGCGGATGAACCGCGCAGTGAGCCAGGTTGTTGAGAACGGGGCAAACCTGAAAGATTCGACAATGGCTGACGTTGCCTCAATGTACCTCGGCTTGGAGGGGGACTGTCGCGGAATGTCCGACAGTGTAGGAGATGGTTGCCAGCCATCCATGACTCGAGCTTGTTGGTAGTTGCCAGTACGGAGTAAGGTGGCATTGTATTCAACTGTTTATAGAAACCGAGCCTGAACTTCAGACATTTCGAGAGAAGTGACTCAATGTTGCATCGAGACCAAGAGAGAACAAAAATCCAAGAATGTTCGGGGCACGGATAGTGATAGTGACATTTCCCAGGGCAACCAAGAGAGCGAGCGGGTCAGGAACAAGACTTTTGATCCCTGTTCCAATGGGTGAGCCAATTACAAGACCGAGAATTGAGCTGCCGAAAAGAGGTGAGTAGTCATTACCATATTGAACGAAGAGGTTCATACTAAGATAAGTGTGTAGTTGAAAGAGACTTGAATTTCTGCCTCTGGAACAATAAGGTTGCTGAATTAAGTTTATCCATGTGCTATTGGAGTCTGGTAGACTCGCTTCAACTCAATTAAACAAACCTTTACTATTAACCTCTGTGCCCAGTCCAGTCTCACTCACCACCTCTGTTCCCCTCCGAGTGCGGGGCTCTCCAAATTTTCATGGCCAAATATGCTGCCCGCCGAGTGGCGCACCGCACCATGAACCACCTCAGTCTAATTACAGGCCCAGCTGCATCGAGCCGCCAATTGACTCATACCGAACTCACCTGAGCTTGTAAGTGTAGACAAGTCAATAAGTCTTGCACTTTTACTTTTACTCTAGTTGAGAGTGTCAAACTACTACACACAACTTCATTGGACAGGAAACCCATCCCCTCACCATGTCCCTCACCAACGCCTCCCCCGTCGATGCCGCAAAGGGTGCGAAATCGGCCTCTCACATCCTCGCGACCCTCCCTGCCGAAGCCCGCAACGATGCCCTCACGGCCATCCACGCCGCTCTCGCCGAGGCAAAGGACGACATTCTGGCCGCCAACGCGCGCGACCTGGAGCTCGCTCGCAAAGCCGCCGCCGATGGTCAACTGAGTCAGAGTCTCGTGTCCCGCCTGGACCTAGGCAAGAAGGGCAAGTTTGAGGATATGCTCAAGGGTATCTTGGACGTGAGAGGTCTCGAGGACCCAGGTATGTACTCACTCACTTTACCTCAATTCACAAGCACAACAGTCATTCAGTATTCTGACTCTCAACATAGTTGGCAAAGTCACACTCAGAACCAAGCTGGACGACGGCCTCGTCCTGGAGAGAGTCACCTGCCCCATCGGCGTCCTCCTCATCATCTTCGAGGCCCGCCCCGAGGTCATCGCCAACATCGCCTCCCTGGCCATCAAGTCAGGCAACGCCGCCATCCTCAAGGGCGGCAAGGAATCCACAGAGTCCTTCATCGCAATCTCAAAAGTCATCTCCGCCGCCCTCGACAAGTCCCAGGTGCCCAACCCGGCCGTCCAGCTCGTCACCACCCGCGACGTCATCCCCCAGCTCCTCGCCCTCGACGACTCCATCGACCTCGTCGTCCCCCGCGGCTCCAACGAGCTCGTGCGCTACATCAAGGAGTCGACAAAGATCCCCGTCCTCGGCCATGCTGACGGCCTCTGCTCTATTTACCTGACAGACTCCGCCGACGCCGAGATGGCGGCCAAGGTCCTCGTCGACTCCAAGACGAGCTACCCGGCCGCCTGCAACAGCGTCGAGACCCTGCTCGTCCAGGAATCCGCCCTCGACTCCGTCTTCCCCGCCGCCGCGGAGGCGCTAGTCGCGGCCGGCGTCACGCTGCACTGCGACGCCAAGTCCAAGGCCGCTCTCCAGTCCAAGATCTCTGGCGACGCGGCCTCGAAGCTCGTCGATGCCAAGGACGTGGACTACGACACCGAGTTTCTCTCCCTCGACCTCGCCGTCAAGGTCGTCTCGTCGCTCGAGGAGGCGGTGCAGCACATCCATGCCCACGGGTCCAAGCACACCGAGTGCATCCTCACCTCGTCGTCCGACGAGGCCGAGCGCTTCATGGCGGCCGTCGACGCCGCGGGCGTGTACTGGAACGCGTCGACGCGCATGGCGGACGGCATGCGGTACGGCTTCGGCACCGAGGTCGGCATCAGCACCAACAAGATCCACTCGCGCGGACCCGTCGGGCTGGAGGGCCTCATGATTTACAAGTACAAGATCCGCGGCCAGGGTCAGGTTTCGTTGGCGTACGGTGAGGGAGAGGGCCAGAAGCCGTTCAAGCACGAGAAGATGGCTTTCTAAATGGAAAGGGGAGACTGGGTGTAGACAAAAGGGAAGAAAAAAAAAGCATGGGACCAACGGCGTTAGGTAGGCATTGTGGGAATCACGAAGGAAACGAATGAAGAGGAAAGAAAAGAGATCCAATGATCTATCTGCGTTATCTCTCTGAATGTTATTCCCTCTGCTCGTTCGCAGTCCGAAATGTCACTCGCAGTCCGCTGCTGGAATCGGCCCCACATTAGACGGCCGATATGGCCGGTCCGGTGTTGCTCCATTGGCCGGGCGCCATTCTACTTCGTGTTCCGCTCAGCTCTGTCACAAGCCAAACTTCGATTTGGTATTTCGTTGCTCTTCTGCAGGTCTCACAAGCGCTTCTGAAGGAATCTCTCGAGCATAACTTGGCAACGCCTCAACTCCATGTGCCTAAGTACTGGTAAGTACCTACCTTAGGTTTGTGGTCTTTAGTGTAGCCAAGCCCTACTACAATGTCTGCAAGAAACGACATCTATCAAAAGCTCAAAGGAAGTGGTTCATCCCCTTGGACACGCAAAATTTGACAAAGTTCTCAAGGCTCAGAGAGCGGCATGAGATTCCCGAGAAATGGAATAGGTATAGAGGCAAAGGACCCAATGGTAGGGCGAGTCGCCGTTGGACGTCTCTAAGCGCCGCCCCTCTTCACCTGACGCCGAAAAGAGTTAGAGACTCTCTCCATCGCGCTGGGCAAGCCCCAAACGATTGGACGACGGTCCAACATCGAAAGCTCACCAACACAACTGCCCTACCACTTTACCACAGCTACCACACTTATTCCCATGCAGGCCAACGGGAAGCTGGGGGTGCAGGTGGCGGCGATGCGGCCACATTTCATGGCCATGACAGGGGGTGGGGATTCTGGCGGAGCTTCTTCCTGCAGCTCAGCAAGCTTGCCGGGATTGCTCTGGCGCGTGGGAAGCTCCCTCTTTAATGACCCAGAACCCCGAGGCGCCCATTGTCTTTTTTGGCGCGACAATTGTTTTCTTTCTCTTGCTTCTTGGTGCTTTGAACATTCATCTCGGAAGCTTCGGTGACTCAAAGACAAAGCGATAAAGGACTTGCTGTTCGTGAGACTTGAAGCTGACTGTATCACGACGCTCTGCGATTGGGCTGTTGGGTGACAAACTGTAAGTGCGGGGCAGGCGATGGCGATGGCGATGCCCATGAGGTGGGATGCGACCAGCTTGGCGTCCGACTGACCTGCTGCCAGATCAACTCACCATTCTTTTCTCTCGATTCCACTCACCTCGTCTTGTCTTTCAATTCGAGTCGGCTTCTTCTCGCAATAATATTCACGAAACCTACGCCACCGAGGAGACGCGACGTCTAACGAGAGATCATGTCTTCCCAATATTACCCACGTAAGTTCTTCACTCTCACCCGGCCATACAGCAAGGCAACGAAACTCGTGCTGACCACCACTTCCAGCTCCTCCGTCGGGAGGTACGTTGTCCAATTGAGCGAAAGCAGTGTCCCCGGATGAAAGCGCTGACAAGACAATCAAAATCACAGCGCAGCAAAACTATCCCCCGCCGCCGCAATCCCCTCCTGCGAACCAGACAAAGTTCTCGTACCCTGCTCCTCCCTCACAACCTCAGCGCAGCCATAGCGGGAGCTATCCACCACCGCCTCAGCCTTCGCAAGGGCAGTCGCAAAACTACCCTCCTCCGCCCCAAGCTGCCGGACAACACAGCAGCAACAATAATAACTACCCACCTCCTCCTCAGTCGAGCACGCCCCAAAACTATCCGCCTCCTCCCCAGTCGCCCGGACATGGCGCGAGCTATCCTCCTCCTCCGCAGGCATCGCCGAGTCAGGGGAGGACGTACCCGCCTCCTCCCCAAGGCACCACGACGCCCTCGCAGAATCAGGCGCAATACCCGCCACCTCCCGGTCTTTCCCAGCAGCAGCAGCAGTATCAATCACCCCTTCAGCAGTCGCCGCAGCCCTCTCCTCAGCACCAGCAGCACCAACAGACGCAGCTTCCCCTACGGCAACCAGGCACCCCCGACTCCCAGCCTCAGTTCTCCCCTCCGCCTCCCGCCTTCGACGGACCGCCCGAGGCCTCCAGCCTGCCAGAGAAGCAGCACGTGGAGGAAGCACCAGTCGACACGAGCAACCCGTCCAACCTCGTGGGAGGCGCGCCCCCGCCCCAGCACTTCATCGGCGCCACCGCGACCGTCGACGACGTCGGCACCTTCAACGGAGGCAGCTACCGCATCAGCCACCGCGACAGCAACACCATCCTGACCGTCCAGCTCGCCATGGGGTGCCCGCTGCAAGCGAAGCCCGGTGTCATGGTCGCCATGTCGCATTCCATCACACTCAGGGGCCAGATCAAGTTTAGCATGAAGAAGCTCGTGGCCGGCGCTGAGCTGGCGAGCTCGACCTACGTGGGACCCGGCGAGCTTCTCCTGGCGCCGCCTATGCTTGGTGATATCACTAGTCTGCGTCTCACGGGCAAGGAGACGTGGTCGGTTGGCCAAGACGCCTGGCTTGCTTCTACGCAGGGCGTGATCAAGGACTACAAGCGTCAGGGCCTCAGCAAGGCTATTTTCAGTGGCGAGGGCTTGTATGTGTACAAGATTAGCGGTACCGGGCTGCTTTGGCTGACCAGTTTCGGTGCCATTATCCGCAAAGATGTAAGTGCCCTGGGTACGACCTTATAAGTGATGTGAGGGCTAAACTTTTATCCAGCTCATGGAAGGCGAAAAGTACGTTGTTGATAATGGTCACTTGGTGGCATGGAATGTGAAGTACATTATGGAACGAGTCGCATCCGGTGGTATCATCTCTGGTCTCTCCTCTGGCGAGGGCCTGGTGTGTAAATTTACCGGCCCAGGAACTGTCTTCATGCAGACGAGGAATGCGGTAGGTTTCTGTCAACTGAATGTGCTGTCGTCGAATTACGCTGACATTATGGACCACAGAAACATTTCAGTGCTTACTTGTCTGGACAAGCGAATCAAGGCATGTAATGCAATGGATGAGGCTAGGCATGACGAATGTACTGGCCGATGTTTTGTTTGCATACCTTACTCTATCTGGGTTCATCACAAGTTGGCAATGTTTCCGAATTTTCTACGACATCTAGCGTGTTAAAATTGATATCCTATCCCTCTTTATTGACGTGTGTTTTCTTCCAGCGTTCTTTCAACAATGGCCATGATGCAGTATGATATTAGACTTAACTAAGGCTTGCGAGAGTATTTCAACAACGACATCAAGGTGATGGTGGTTCTTGACTTGGTTCTTGCCCGACTCACGTCAGATACCTGCAAACTGTACATCTTCCACAATCACTATACGCTAGAGTGGTTGCTCTTGGTCAGGCCTTCCCGGCAGCGAGGACGAGAACATGCAGCCTGCTGTTTCCTCACGACGATCCCAATGTTCCCCTTTCTTTCCTCATCTGCCACCACACGGAGCAAATTCTCCGGGCAATGCGTCGACAAGCATATACGACCTCGGCGCGTTTGTTTCCCGCCAACATACCGCCAACATCTCCATCATTCGTCAACATCACACCCACCACCTCAGCTCTCCAATTTTGGACACATCATCGCAGACTTAAGAGCCTCAGCGCATGTTTTTTACATCAGCGAAGATCTCTCTTCACCTCACTTTGGGTTCATTACGCCTGTCGTCATAGCCTCCTCTGACAATTCCGGCTCTATTGTCCTTCTTCGGCCTGGAATTTCGTCGAGAACACCGCTATTCCAATCCACTATTTTCGACACTTCCAGCCAACCTAGAGCATCTACTCTTTCGTATGCCTCAGTATTTCTTCTTCCTTTCGGGTTAGAATGTGTCACTAACAAACATGGCAGAGACATGGAGAAGGCAGAGGTGGCATTGGCCTCTGCCAATTGGCGTAGGCCGTTGCTTCCTCACGATCATAATAAACCACAACTCAGCATGCGTCGAAGACGAAGAACAAATTCGAGTGCTGAAACCGACTCCAACGACATAGCTGAGTCGGCTACCCACTGGCGGAAGCCCGTGGCGGGCGTTTCCCCCTTTCAAACCGCGACCGATCCCATATCCAGAGACAACAGTAATGCCTCAACAAAGGGAATGATCATGATCGGTCGCGCGAAGAAGTGTGCCGTGGTCAATGCCGTACCTGTTCCGAGTAGTCAGAGCAAGCACTCCTCCTAGAAGCAGGGTCCTGACTCCTTGGTCTTGGACGTTTTTATCCACGAATGCACCGACCTCAATTGCAAGGAACACAACGGCATGTTCAACAACGCAGAGATACGCAGCATTAGAAATGCGAATCGTTTCAAGTCGCACATGCAGAGCGAAAGTCTTGTCGACTTCAATAAGCAGTTGGAGGATACCAGGATCACACCTCGGAAGTCTTCCATGACAGATCTTCTACGCCCTTGCAAGCACGAAGAGAGCGACGACTTGGGCGACAAGAACCATTCTAGAGACCTACGGAAAGATCAAATTTTGAGTGACTCGGCCGTCATTCACGACCCAGCCATTATTGACATTGGTTTCCGAGATACCAAGCCAACAGACAGCGGTTCCGAACACAACCAAGATGATCGCTTTCAGGGGCTTCTGCGAAAACTCCAGCGACCTTTGCAAGATGAACAGTCAAAATACCAGGTCACCAGAAATGGCGTTGCTCGCCCAAGACAAGTTTCCGAGGATTCTGGTATTGATACCAGAGGACCGGCCAAGGCTCGAACTCTTAACCCACTAGCAAGGGAATTTTCCACCTTCGCTCCTCAGACATCTTCAGTCACATCAGACAAGGCTGAAGAGAGGGACAGGAAAACCATCATCTCTCTTCTGGAGCAACTAGTAAGCCAAACCTCCAGCAAAGCTCCTGGACAAGATCCAAACGAGATTATTGCCAACACAATCGCAAAGTTTGGCATCCAAGGAACGCAGGCTTTTCCACCATTCAATTTCCCCCCCTCCGTGCCGAGACCAACATTGCATCCGTCACTTTTCCAACAAACTCCTCCAGTATCTCTTAGTCCAGCTTTTGGTCCACAGAACAATATTGTCAGACCTCCACTAGACTTTTCAACCCAATTGCCGGCCGCACCATTCGATCCATCTGCTCCAGGTTTTACACCATCATTTGCAAACAACTCAACCGCCCCCCCTCTGCTGCCCCTCAGGTCACCGTTCAAACCAACTCGGTCTATTCTACCCGAATCTTCTCATGGTTCCGATACAAGCCGCGTTGCTCCGGCCATTGGTTTTGTCCGACAGATGGCCAACAGTCCGGTAGTGCCTATTGTCGGGCCTTTGACAACTCCGTTTCCGACGACACAAGCACTGCTACCTCATCACGGGTCTTTATTGAACGCAAATGCTCCTGTGTTCGGTACTAGCATGGCGCCCAGATGCGCTGCCAAGCCCCGAGTCCCTGATACAGTCGGCCAGCAGAGTTACGAAGCATACATCGAGTGGCGCAAGGCAAACGAGCCCGGCTATGCTCTTGAATGCAAGGCGAGACAGGCCAAGAGGGCACTTCGGCCTATTCCTGGCTGATTCCAGGGGTGAGCTGTGGTCTAAGCCATCTCAAAGGGTTGGCCATGGGGATCGTTCGGGCAAATGGCATACATGGGCGGAAGGGGGAGATTCAAAATAGCTAGCGAAGGGCGGCTCTCTCAGATCAATTCTGGCCTGTATTTGTACGACGAGATATTTTCATATCAATCGTTGGAGGATGACAAGGGTGTAGGTTTATACAATGGTAGGGACTTGAAGAGTAGGATTACGTTTTTTTGGGGGCCCTTTAATCATTCTGGAAGGGCTGGAATCGAGGATAGGGGAGGTTGAGCGAGGCAGGAAAGCTTGGAACAACTAGCACCGAGCTCACAAGTCGATTCGGATTGTCTGCATTCAATAAAAGTGCGTTATCGCTTACAATCGTGCCCAGGAGTGACTTTCTTGTCTGCTTTACAAGGCCAGCAAAGTAAATGCCGGGAACCTCGACGGTTGCCAGGGTAGCCACCACCAACTCACGCACCTTCCTTCCTCTGGTTCACCCAGCCACATCGCGGACCTTTTCATCCGATACCTTTGCTGCCTACCACCCGAATACGCAACAAGCCTTCATATACCCCTCCAAGTCCAATTCTGTCACCAGCACAGCAGGCGCCCGTCTAGGTCGACGGGTCAGGTCAAACTGTGGCGTGGGTGGTGGAATGGTTAATGGTCAACAATCAAATCGCCAACCAGCCTACTCGACGACAGGCTCAGCGCATACGAGTACCCGAGTTCGAATCCCAGCATGAGCACCAGAGATGTAGCCCCCAGTTCAGCACCGGGGGGGTGAACTCTTTTACCATTTTGGGTCTTTTTTGACATGTTCGTTATAGGGAAAGGAAAAAGCACGTATTTGTTTTTGTGGTATCTGTGTGCAAAGTCGTAATATATCGATCGCCATCATCATATCCCATACCTGCGCGCCCCAATGTTGAATCATCGGGTACAAACTGGCGATGTAATCTCTAGACGCTGCAAATCCAGCAATTTCATTCTCTCTCACCATGTCCCGATCTGCAAGCTTACCCACCATACTCAAATCACAATCATAGACCGCGTCAAACAACAAAAGAGAAAACATC
This sequence comes from Colletotrichum lupini, assembly GCF_023278565.1. Lineage (NCBI taxonomy): Eukaryota > Fungi > Ascomycota > Sordariomycetes > Glomerellales > Glomerellaceae > Colletotrichum > Colletotrichum lupini. The sequence goes on from NC_064678.1 coordinate 4,123,586, forward strand.
AAAGCCCTTCAATACCATACGCCTTGATCGCGGTACCGCCAAACAGGGCCGCCTGGTCCTCTGGCTCGAGGGTAGCCATGTAGCAGGTGCGCTCGACAAGCAGCTTCCACTTGCGCCAGGCCTCGTCGACGCCGACGGTGCAGACGGGCCAGTCGGAGCCGAACATTGTGCGGCGGGTGCCAAAGGTGGCGAGGACGACGCCGAGCCAGGGGAAGATTGCCTCGAAGATTGCGTTGGGGTCCTGCTTCTTGAGGGAGTCGGGCATCTCGGAGAAGCCACCCGAGAGCTTCATGTAGGTGTTTGAGCATTTGGAGAGGGCGTAGATTGCGGTGCGCCAGTGGACGAAGGAGGGGTCTGTTGTGTTTATGATGCCGAGGTCGGGTTTGCAGAGGTGGTCTGGTCGGGGTGTGTTTGTTAGCTCCTGGTTTTGAATGAAGGGCATGGGAGATACTAGAGGCAGGGAAGGGGGAGGACCGACTGATGACAAAGGTGACCTTCTCCTCCTCCGGAACACCCTCGTGAGCGCGCGAGATAATCTCCAACGCCTCGTCGAGCTGCTTGTTGCCGCGGCGGTGCTGGTCGACGCCCATGTCGAAGACGAAGCCCCTCTTGCCCAGGAGCTTCAAGCTGTCGATGAAATCGTCCGTCAACCCCGCGCCGTGCGGCTTATCCTGCAACAGATACCGGAACCCGCGAATCTTGAGCCAGACGGCGTCGCCCGCAACAGTCTTGACGTGGTCGAGGTACTTCTCCATGGCGGCGGCGCCGGAGGGTAGGGGGGCCCAGGGGACGATGCCCAGGCAGAGGCTGGCGTGGTCGGGGCCGTGGCCCTCGCCGTCGCGCGGTTTGCCCTCGGCGATGCGGCGGAGCCAGGAGACCTCCATCAGGGGGAACTCCCAGCCGGACGCATCGCGGGCGCCGGCTTCGAGGTCGTGTTTGCGGTCTGTCTCGAGGAAGATGAAGCCCTTGAGGTTTGCGGGGGAGCCGGTGGCGGCGACGTAGTCTTCGACCGAGTGCTGCTTCGCGAGGGGGTTTTCGGGGGTCGCCCAGGCGAGGGTCTCGATCTCTTGCTCTGGGTAGAGGTGGATGTGGGAGTCGATGATGGGGTAGTCGGCGGCCATGGTGGGCTTTTGGGAATGCTTTGGAGGGGGGGGGCTGCGTGCCGGTTCGGTTTTATGGGAGGTTGGCTGCTTTCTGGTGATTCAATTGATATTTTGCGTCTGAGACGAATGGGCCAAGAGTGAGGCTGAAGACGAAAAGTCCAGCGTCGTTTGTTGTAGGAGAACGCTCGAGCTAGGCCAGGAGAAGATGAGAGAGGAGAGACAGAAAGAGACGTGGAGTCCCCGCACCTATTCTTTGACATCGCGGGGTTGCAACAGCGACACACACACACCCTTGTCCTGACGCCCTACTGCCCCACTGCCGCCCCCCCCCCCCCTTTTCTGACGTTGTTGGATAGTGCTCCCCCCACCGCCTTTCTTCAGGGGATCTTTCCCCCGAGCAACGACCTCTCGGGGCATGTATGCGGAGAAGGGTGACGGACCACCTCCGGCGCGGACACCGAAGGCTTCTTGGACTCCGTCCCGGTCTGCCGGCGTAGACATCGCCCACTTGCCAATTTCGGCAATTCAAAGTTTACTACAACATTTCCGTGAAGACTTTGACCTCGAATACAGATCAATTCATTTACAAAAAAAATTTCACCGGCATCATTCATATTTGTTCAAACTCATTTTCAAGGACAGGTACTGATCACGTTTGTCACGCAGCGGGTGCATAGTTGAGGTTGCGTTCAAATGATGGATAGATTCATATCGGCATCTGTCCATAGCCGCCTGTGGCGGTAATCTTAACTATCTACATGAATTCGCCTTCATGAAAAAAAAGCAGCCATGCCCGGGGGCTTTCCAAAAGCCCAGCCCCCGGCAGCCGCTTGGAAACGGTCTCTTCCCCAGGAGCGGCGGATGCGCTGGCTCCTTTTCCAACCCCTGGAGTCTTGGTCTCTCGCATTCCTCCCCTATTATGAAAGGGAATACGAGGATGGCTCCGCTGTCGTCAAGTGAGGACATGACAAACGAAACGGTTGAGTTTGGTTCACGCGCGCGGCGGCCAAGCACCTCCGTCTACGGGACAGACGGCGGCGGCCACCGCGGCGCGGGGTCGCAGCATCGACCCACTTGGAACGAGGAGGCGGGCGGGCCCGAGACCGGCTCGGGCTCGCAACTGCCTTTCCTCGGTGGATGCAATGATTAGCACGTCGGCGAGCGCGGGGCAATCGCGCGACGAAATGAACGTACGGGCCACATGGGGGCCTTCTATCTTCGTGTATTTGGTGGCTTTCCTTTTGGTGGTGGTTGTGGTCATTCCCATCCCAGGGCAGGATTGGAAGCTCTTCACCTGACGACGATGCCGTGGCGGCGGGTGGTGGAGGGAGCGTACTCCTCCTCCTCCTCGGACTCGGAGTCGGAGCAGTCGGAGCTGTCGTCGTAGCCGCAGCGTGCGCCGCCGCAGTCGATCTTGACGCGGTCGCCCTTGCGGGTGATGCCGTAGCGCTCGCAGGTGCAGGTGCTGACGTCGGAGCCGGGGGTGCTGTAGCCGGAGAGCGAGGAGCTGGGGCTGGAGCTGTCGGAGCGATAGGAGAGGCTGGAGCCAGTGGAGGAGACGGGGGAGCCGGAGGCGGAGAAGTCGGTGACGATGTCCTCCTCGTCGAAGCCGGCGGCGCCGAAGCGGGCAGTGAGCTCCTCAATGGTCTCGTCGTCGCAGTAGTCGCTGTTGAGGATGTGCTGAGTGGCGTGGGGCGACATGGGCTTGGGGGCCTTGATCTGGGAGACGGAGAGGGGGCGTCCCTTGGGGATGTCGCGCGACGAGGAGCGGTGGCGGCTTGACTTGGAGTCCTTGTCCTTGGAGGAGTGGCGGGAGCTGCGGGACGAGGAGTGGGAAGAGGACTTTGAGGAAGACTTGGAGGAGCTGGTGCTGCTGGACTTGGAGCTGGACTTGCTGGAGGACTTGGAGCCGGCGGGGACGTCGAGGATGTTCAACTCGCGGCCGGTGGTGGGCTCAACGGTGGAGGCGACGCTGGGGTTGTGGGCAACGTGGTAGCCGTCGATGATGTAGTAGTACCAGTAGCGGGAGCCGGCGGAGAGAGTGGAGCCGCCAAACTTGAAGGTGCCCTTCCATGAGCCGGACTTGGAGGAAGTCTTGTCCTTGGAGAGAGGGAGCTGGCCGACGTAGCCGTCCCAGGAGCCGAGCAAGTGGACGGTCTTGACACCGGAGGAAACACGAAGGGAGAAGGAGAGTTGAGTGGACGACATTATTGCGGTATTTGACGTTTAAACGGGTGCTGCGATTAAGTGGTTTTGCTGAATAATGTGCGTTGAGCAAGAAATTCCAGATTTCCGTTACTAGGGGATAAGTTGACCGGCAACTTTGGTGGTGATGATTTGCAAAAAATTGGGTATTAGTTTGGAGTGTGAATTAAGATAGAGACCGGCTCTATGGAAAGAAGAAAGAACAAAAAAGGAGGAGGGGAAAAACGAAGAACTGGAATTAGTTGTTTGATTGCTTGCTGAAGAGAGAAAGAGGAAAGGGAATCGAAGAGGATGGGATGCTTCCATTATATGGTTTGACGGGCCGTCCTAGGAGGCCCAGGAGAGGCCATGATTGAGGCCAACACCACCACCACATGTCTCCTCCACCTGTCTAGTGTACGCTACCTCTGTGCTCCCGTTACCTTGTTGGTGGTGGTGGGCTGGGATACCTAGACAGCCACTCGAGATGCGGTGCTACTGGCGCCGGTTCATGGCTGGAGCAACGCAACGGGGAACTTGTTGCTCGTCAGCAAAAAGTGTGGACTGTGGAGCGTGCCGTACACAGTAGCGTGCAAAAAATCAAGCGTCAGTCGACTGGACGACCCAATGAGAGAAGAGCTAGGGAGGACGAGGCTTGTGGATGGTCGATGCAAGCAACCAATATCACATTGGTGATGAGCTTCGCGGGCAACGTCGAAAGGATCAGCCGGCCGGGGTTCCCCCTCGTCCAAGAATGGACACCCACACACGGCTGTGTACTGTGGTTGGCTGTGTGCCCTCTCTCCGAGGTGTACTGGCAAATAGGAACGAAAGCAGCTTTTCTGTCGATGGGGGGACCATCGTAGCCGTCACCTCTCTCTCGTTGCTCGTTACCTTAGTGGTGCTACCATAAGATGGCCGCCGGGATGGGCCATGTCTGCACGCTGGGCGGTTAAGCTGCATGGTGAGGGGAGCCTGGGAGAGGTGAGAGTTGAGAGAGAGGGAGGGGTTCTCTGGGCAGCCGTCAGCCAAAATAGAAGAGAAAAGTGGGACTAACCGAGACTAAAGCGCGGTACGTCCCCACATTTCCACGTTCTCTCCGATCTTTGCGTGAGATGTGGGGCCGGTCGTGCATTTCCGCTCGAATTGGGCGTCTAAATCCCTGCCATCATTGGCCAATAGCCCACGCACATCGCTCTTCTGTGCCCGGTCGCTTATCACCCCATCACCAACTTTGTTGAAGTGATGTGCTGCAGGTCGAGCCAATCATGACTATGCGCGGGACGATGCAGGTTTGCGAAAGCATCACCACTCACAAGAAGGCTCCCAGCCCTCCTCAGTAAAATAGTCAAGAGCTGCCGTCTAGCTGCGATTGGCTCATCTTCGTGCCTGTGAGAGATGAGTAGAAAAGCCACATCTCTCAGTTCTCGCATGGTATTCGCCCGTATGCCTATAGCCGCATCAAGCGGACAGTCAACTGGCATACTGCATCATGCAACGAGTCAATATGCATGCCGTCTGCATGTAAATGCGCGAGCTTTTGCTGAGATTGATGTCCTTCCTCATTGGAGTATCCGAATTGTCACTTGACGTCCCGTCCTCTTCCCAGCCGCTCGACCAGGGAAGAACCGAAGATCGCGCGAGTCGGAAGAAAGGGAAGAGCAAATATGATGCCAGAAGCCATGTTCCTGGTTCCCTGAGTGCCTGCCTGGGTGATGTGCAGACTGGTCTGCGTCCTCCGGTTTGCCAGCTGCTTCTCGTACCTGCCTAGACGTCGAACCACGGCAGGCTCTCTCTAGATCTAGCGATGCAGAAAATTCGAGGTCAGTCTCCGGCAATGTCAAGAGGGTTAAATGCCTTCGTAAGTGTAAGCCGGGACGATGGTAACGCCCAAAGACAATCCCCACAGACTTGGCCCAAAGGGCTGGAGGAGGTCAAACACTACCGAGATCCGGAGCTGGAAAGGGCGCAGAAAACGGGGCAGCGTACTCTAAAGTGCGTGCTTCCCTCTGCCTTGTCTGCCGTGACACAGACTGGCAGCGTGGGCATTGCCCTGCGCGGTCTGGCCCTGTCAGTCGACATGGCCGATCGTGGTGCGGCCCGCCAAGTACAAACTGCCGTTCTCCGCCTTCGGTCGACATCCGCTGCGACTGCGTGACCCTTGAGCCACCCACACCTCGAGAAGATGATGGAGGTGAATTGTAGATACGGCATCAGTTTTTCCCCTTCTCAGTTCTCACCGTCCCTCTTCGGCATAGTATCCAAGGTGCGTCATACGGCTCCATGCGTCTCTAGTCTCGGCGGGTATGTGAGGTCCATCACACTGATGGACTATAGTCCCCGTTGAACGGAACGGCAAGCCCGCTCGTGGTATTTCCCTCATCGGATCTAGGATCTGGGATCTGGGCTGTAGAGATGCCTGCCGTGGTTCTGGAGCGCAACTATGCGAAAGGTCCATCGAGATTGTCACTCCATCAGATTAATCAGAAAGCGAAGAAAGGGCTGTGACAGGTCGCAAGACGGCGCCTCGTAAGCCGGCTGCGACTCTGGCATATCGGCCTTTTCCTTGATGCCGACAGATGTCTCACAAAGCGACTGCGAGCGTGAAGCGGTCTGACCTCAGAATGGTGAGATCGATGTCGGCTGACAAGCTGGGCGCTCAAGAGTGTTACGTGTGTTGCAGCATTACAACAGATTTGGTCTTTGGACGTTGTTTCTCAGGCGCTTGGCCACTGCCCAAGATCTGCAATGGTGTGCTCAAGTCGAGGGTGTGCCGTTTGCCCATGGTCTTTGTTGGTAGCGGGAAGACCTGGCGGGAAACAGCGGGATCGCCCGTGAGAGGAACAAGCCATGTGGAGACTGGAAGCGGTGGTATCCACCTACAGTTGGCCTTCATCACGTGAACGGTCACATGATAGCGCGTTCCTCGTCAACGATCTTGCGACTATCTACTTTGGCGCGTCGTAACAAAGTCGCGTACGAAAGTTGCTACGTCGCCGGCCTGAGTCAACGATCCAAGGCAGCAGCCCCTCTTTCATCAACTCGGTCACTAAATCTAGCTAGACGTCCTCAAGGTAAAGCCCTGTTGAAAAGGTCGGATTACCAATCCATCAGCGAGAAGTCTTGCCGTTGTCATTGATAAACGCCATCGACGATCCAGTCTCCTTCAGTTCTTCAAACACAATCTTTCCCATCTACAGACGTTCAAGATTCATCGGATACTCAAGTCAGAGTACCCCGGATTTCACTATGGCTCAAACCGCATCACCAACCAAAGAGGAGCTCGTCTCCGAGGTGACAAAATACGTCGAGGCCTACATGGCAAAATACGACGCCTCCCACGACTTCAACCACATCAAGCGCGTCGTCTCCCTCGCCCACCGCATCCACGCGCAATCTCCAGCTACAACCCCGGCCCTAGACAAACACACAATCACCCTCTCCGCCCTCCTCCACGACGTCGGCGACCGCAAGTACCTCCAGCCGGGCGAGGACGCATCCACCCTTGTCTCCACCCTCCTCTGCTCCCTCGGCGCCAGCCCCGACCTCGCCGCCCGCGTACAGACAATCTGCCTCGGCGTCAGCTACTCCAGCGAGATCAAGGATCCGGCGCGCGTACGGGCGCTGATTGCAGAGTACCCAGAGCTCGCCGTCGTGCAGGACGCCGACCGCCTCGACGCCATTGGCGCCGTGGGCATCGGGCGCTGCTTCACGTTTGGCGGCGCAAAGGGCGCGCGCAGCATGGACGACTCCATCGAGCACTTTGAGGAGAAGCTCGTCAGGTTGGAGGGGATGATGAAGACGGATGCTGGGAGGGAGATGGCGCGGGAGCGGACCCAGAGGCTTCTTACTTTTATGGAGTGGTGGCAGGACGAGGCTGGTCCTGTCAGTGCCTGAAAGGTTCATCTCGAGGAATTTGCACGTATATGACTTTCCCTTCGATTCAACTCGATACCCAGCTTCGTCTTTTTGAATATTACGGTCCATGTTTCAACGCGGACTATTACGATTACTCGAATAAGAATACTACATCCTTCAAATAAGCTCAACGGACCCGTCCCTCCTTGTCACTCAACTTAATTCCCTTCCTGCAACCCCATACCTCCCCTCCTCCTCTCCTCCTCGACAAGTCTCATCCGCTTCCGAGCCTGCCTGTACCGCCAAGCCCAGTCCACCGCCCCGATCAGCGGCAACACCAGCACGTCCATAACCCTGATGGAAGTCCGCAGCGTGAAGTCGTCGTGCACCCGCCGCCGCCCAAACGACGAGCAGAGCGTATTGACCCAAAACAGCGCCACCTCCCTCAGCAACTCGCGCCCTTCAAAGTTATAAAGAAACGCGAACCCGCTCCCGTCTTGCCACGGCAGCGTCTGGCCCCTCACCCTCTTCTCCACCACGGCGCTCCAGTCGTCGTCCCGCGCCAACATGAAGACGGCAACCGCCCCGCGGCGCATGAGCTGCCTGTTGGACCCGTCGCCGCCGTCAAACCAGAGGAGCGTCGCCACGAGGCAAGCCCAGGGTAGCCGATCCCGTAAACGGAAATAGTAGAGAAAAGAGGCGTAGATATAGGCGACGCAGCAGGTGCTGACGAGGACAACGGTGACGTCGAGAGGTCCGCCGCCGCCTGTGGTGGACAACAAGAAGAAGAGGACCATGAGCGGGTAGGTCGCCACGAGGAGACGGAGCTGGTTCGTGACGGAGACCCACCCTTCCCAGGCGACGGCGGCCAGGACCTCCCAGATGATTGCGGGGAGATCGCCGACGGCGCGGAGGAGCATGACCGATACGTGGGTCCCTCCTTTCGGAGGCCGTTGAAGCCCCATCGGTGGTCCGCCCCGTTGTTTCTTTTTTGCTTGTGGAGCGGGGGGAGAGTTGATATCCTTTTTCGTGTGAGGTTTGTTGGGTAGACCGGGGGTTGCGATGCGGACTTTTTAGGACCGCGGGCCTTGTGAGTTGATTCGAGATGAAGGTGGTAGTATGAACTTGAGCCTCTCCAACTCCTCTCTTTCTTTTTTTTTTCTGCTCGAGGGGAGGGGGAGGAAGGGGGGTTACCTTTGGGAAGCTGGCGCGGACTGGAAGGGGAACAGCTCAGCATGAGCGACCCAAGGATTGTGTGTCTTACCTTAGTTCCCTCCCTTAGCTTCAAATACGGACGGACCCCCCACGCAAACGCACCATAGGGGCGCCACAAAATATGATCCTAATCTCCAGAAATAAGGACCAAAGCGGATGATAAGGCTGGCTCTGGTACCCGTTTTTTTAATAGTAGAGTGACGTAGACAAAGAGTCAGGATTCTTGAATTTCTCGGTGTGCCAGTGCGGAAGTACGCAGGCGTTGCCGAGTTATCCATGGACTTGGAAAGGAGCTTTCACATCTCGTGGTGGAACTTTTTATGACAGCTTTAACGTCATCGTTCTGTAAGACGATACAGAATGCTTGAACTCAGCTCCACGATTTGAAACGCGAATGTAAGCAAGAAAGCGGCGGGGAGCGGATCGGCCGGATGAGGAGGTTTGACATGTACAGTAGATCCTTGGGACGAGCTAGTCGGTGAGGATTCCAGAGGGCAGAGGCATCCCGCGTTGCTAGGGTTCTCGCCCCCTTTTTTTCATATGTGAGACAACAATCTTGGCAACCTTCCAGAAAGATCGTATCACGACTGCATCAGAGCACTAGGTGAGATATGATTGACGCTGACGACGGCAGAGCAACGGCTTACGAAAGCGTCACCTGGGTTACTAGACAATTGATATCTGAAGAGTCGTCAAGTTGTAGATCAATCGCATTTGGGTGCAAGCTTCCTTGGGATGACTTCCCGTTGACACACGACCGAACGAGAAAACAATGTACTGCCAAAAGGTAGCGGCATCTCGGGCGCATTCCCGAGCAAAGTTGCTGGAGCTGATCAAACCATCTCTTGACGCTGAAAAACCACCGACCTACCTACCCAACAGTACCTGATATGATGATCTCGGATATCAAATACTTGGTGAATAATTTTCTCTTCTGTAGTGCAGTCATCGCCGAAATCATTTCAGCCTCATGTTCATCTTACAATGTCGCCAAAAGAGAGTAGACATGCTTTACCCCCATAGGACCACGTATGAAAATACCAAAACACTCAAAAAAGAGTTGAACTGAAGCTGGCAAAAGAGTTCACCCCCTCGGTGCTGAACTGGGGGCTACATCTCTTGGTGCTCATGCTGGGAAATCTAAATTCTGGTGCTCATGCTGGGATTCGAACTCGGGTACTCTCGTATGCGCTGAGCCTGTCGTCGAGTAGGCTGGTTGGCGATTTTAATTGTTGACCTCAAACCACTCCACCATCCAGCCAGTTTGACCTGACCCGTCGACCTAGACGGGCGCCTGCTGGCTGGTGACGAGAATGGAATTGACGGGACTTATATGGGTTTGTTCTCGTGGTGTATTCATCTGAATGTTTGTTTATTCACAGGGTGCCAGTGCCACCTTCCTTGACCTGCCAAACTAACTTGCTCAAAATTGCATAAACAGGGTCACCCGTACTTCCTACCCTCCTTCCCTTCTAAGTTTCCCCTGCCGGAGAAGGAAACAAGCCCCTTGGTATCCCTGAACATATCATCTTACACAAGTAGCACACCAGCCGCAAGAGCAATGACTGCGGCGGCACGAATGTTTTCTGACATGAGGTTCCCGGCATTCGGGGGCGTGGCGGGTGAAGTAGGGGTAGCCGAGCCCGTTCCCGTTGGTGAGAAAGTCGAGGAGTCCGGCAGGGCATTGGCGGACATAACGCGGTCCAAGATGTGGATGAGTCCGTTGTTGGTCCTGTCAAAAACCATCAGCTTCATTGTCTAGGTATTGTTGCTGGTCAGGTAGTGATTATGCATTGTAGTACTCACAGGACGTTGGGGCTGATGACCTTGGCATCGTTGAACCAAATCTCGTTGTCCTTGATCGTGACACGGACAGTCACGTTGGCCATCGAGGTGAATTCCTGGCCATCCACGAGGAAGTCGCTGTAAGCTGTCTGAGGTAGAGTGTGAAAACTGTTATTTGGGTCAGTCGAACGAGAGCTAGAGTCTGCATTCGTGGCTTGTGACTCACAGCAACGCGTTCTTGAGGTCTTTGTTTCCGAGAGAACTCTGGGGGCTGCCTGCCTCCTTGAAAGCAGCGGTGTTGGGTCCCAGGCATGTGATGTTGGCGGTATTGTCGAGTTGTCTCCATAGCTTGATCTTGTCCAATGCATCTCCGAGAGCCGATAGTGAGCTTGAGAGCTTCTTGATGGTTGTGGAGCATACTGCCGGGGCTTCTAGAACACTGTGAGGTCATCAGCTTGAGTCCCTTGATGTAGGCGGAGGATATCGACTCACGCATCGACAGCTTGGAAGTATCCGCCATCCCACACCCCATCGATCGATGTGAGCTCGGCAGTCTGACCAAGACCGCCGCGTAGGCTTGCGGTATGATCATCGGAAGGGGTCCCTTGCCTAACTCTAAATTTGGTGGGATTAATGGTGCTCGGCGACACAAAAAGCACCTGACCCTGTGCGCCTTCGCCGTATTGGTCGATCATGGCAGGGCCAGGTGTCCGAAGGTTGAAGAGCTCATCTCGAAGTTTGGTGGGAACTGTGATACCCCTGGGCGCGCTGAAGTTTGCGGCCGTCAACGAAGCATCCAGAGTGTGGTATCGAAAGACGGTCAAAAGCTGGCTCACGGGAAGCTGCGTGATTTCGCTGACGTTGGACTGTTGAAGAAATTTGGCGAGGGCAACATTGGTCGGCACTAGGAGAGTGACTTTATTCTTCGTCCCAGCGGTTACATTGCTTATGATGCTCGGATAGCTGTTCAGAATTTCGTTGAACATGGAGAGGTCAGCATGGCTTGTCAGCGCATTGCTGAGACTTTGCTGAGCCTGTCGTGAATGTAGAGACGGATCAACAGCGCAAGCTAGCGGCGCGAGACTCATGACAGCGACAGCGAGCTCTTGGACGAAGCGCATACTTGTAGTAGGAACCCGGGGTGAGTGTCTGCTTCAGGACAACATGTAGCTTGTGAGCTTGGGATATCAGATGGCGAAGAGTGCCATATAAGAAGTCGTCTACTTGTCCTTCAGCCGCACAAGCCAGACGGATGGCTGAGCCTAGCTGAAGATAGTGTCCCTCCAGCTTCAGCGGCAGTGCAAGTGCGTTGCCTGCATTGTTTCTGCCACAATCCAAGCCCATACCAAACCAGGAAGCTGACTGAGAAGCTACGGTAGGGCGGCGTCTTACTACATACACCACGATACAGATATTGAGGTGAGATGGTGCTGTAAACAAAGACACTCTGGCTTGGGGTGCGAGTCGCAAAGACACAGGTCTCAGGACCAGGCCATACTGTATTGACGGGGCCGTTCCCAGCGGCCACTGGCAGGCTCATGCAGCAATTAGCTATCGGGCTCGCATATTGCACTCTGCTCAGCGATCGAGTCCTGGAATGAAATCAAGTTCGCATTCAAAGTGCTGGATTGTGGCGGAATACCTATGCACGAAGCGGCACTAGAAAACGTAGGGCTGACGGTTGGCGCGGAGAAGCCGATTCATGCAAGGTGAGAGGCGCGCCACGAACCGTAGAGGTCCTCCGTTGTATGTGTTCTCGTACTGCAAAACAAGTTGCCAATTCGAATTCGAATTCAAAAAGAGGTTCAAAAACCGCCTGACTAGTTCAGTTGTCTGCCGTTGAAGGATTTGTCAAAGATGAGGGAGGTGCGTCGTTGAATAGATCAGCGTCTTTCCTACCACATCTGGGGGCCTTGGCACTGAGATACAGGCAAGACCATGCTTACTACAAGCAAGCTTATTTCACCCCTGCGGCGTTGCCTGCAGGAACAGAGTTGAACGGTGGTTGCCCCGAGCTTTTTGTGGCAGGCACGTGGTTGAAGGCGCCTTGCGACTGATGACAGCAGTGCCTCAATCATTCGATATAATGCCAGGGATTGATCCCTTACTCCTTCTTGATCAAGATCCCTCTGCTGCTGCTTCTGCTGTCGTTGGGCCATGAATGTTGGTCATGGAACAGGTCAAAGTGCCACTTTCCTTTGAGGCCAACTTGCCATGTCATTTGCGACGGGAGGAACTGGACCGAATAATAGTAGATCAAGTCGTCTAGTCAATTCCGGCCTACCTAGTTGTGGAGGTAGCAATTACCTTAGGTATGATCAGGTACCTATGTCACGAGTGACTCGACAACAAGAAGGGCAGGAAGGTCCCTAGACTGGCCAGTGGCAGGAACTCATCCAAAGCATTGAGGTAGTACCTCGCATGGTGGTTCCTAAGCACTTACTACAAGAGTCCCCGCAAAAGAAAGGACGGGAAGGTGAAGGTCCAACACCAAAGTACGGATACGGATACCTTGTACCTTGCAATGGACCTACCTAGTCAACGATGATTATGGATGCTGCTTCGCTTGGCAATAAGGTCCATGTTGATGAGGAGCACCCCAGGCGCCCTCGATAAGGTGTTGCTCCCCTGCCAAAAGGACAGCTTCTGACTCCACACTTACGCCCGAGCTTTCCCATCAGTTAAAGGTGTGGACAGTGCCATCCTTGCTTCACTAGGCCAATTTCGGCCAGCTGCTCGAGTTGGTCCAACTCGGCGCGAAATCTTCCTCGACCGTGACTGGACAATTTGCAACATGTGTGTGTGTGTGTACAAGAGCGAACGAGGTGTTTAGCTGTGCCGCAATATCCAATTTCCGCCGGCGTGAGAAACCGTCTGTTCTGGCAACATTCCCCTCCGGCAGACCTTGCCGTTAATGGCGCGTTAGTTGCGGTAATGATGGCAAAACGTCAATCTGCATGCCCCAAGGAATACAAGGAATACAGAAAGGGTAAGGTCAAACACCAAAGATCCAAACTTTGTATATCCTGTCCATGATACCCTCCCCGTTTGCCCCGGTTCGACACATGCGCTCTCACGCCTGTTCCTCCCCCCTTGGTGCTTAGGTAGTGTAGCCAAGGTCAGGAACAAATATCCGGTTTGGTAAATGTGGTAGTCACCGCAAGAGGGCACTTGCCGTTGGTTGTGACACAGGCAGCAGCCTACTCATTGGACAATGCCTTTGTGTTCTTCTTCCTTTTCTTCTTAATCCCCTTCTCTCAATTCTCTCCCCGATCCATCTCTTCTTCTCACATCCAACTACAGTGTACACATCATCAAAGCCTTCCATAACTGCCTCCACCACTTACACCAATACACCAGCCTCTTTTGTTTGCAATTACCACATCCATTGCCGTTACATCTATCCTCTTGAAGAATTCCTTCATCATCCAACTCCTTACTACCACGCCAACTTTGACCGGCTTGTCAAAACACACAAACTACACCAAAATGAGACAGACAACCATCGTCGCTGGCCTCGCAGCCATGCTTCCCTCTACCGCCCAAGCTTGGTCTATCCCGGCCCTTCTCGACATCCGCCAGACCACCCGTCCCTACCAAGACGTTGTCTGCAAGCCTCAGACAGGTTCTGGTGCCCAGCTTCCCCCTTGCGTCCAGATTGAGAACATTGAGCTCGCCTGTCAACCCAATGGCACCAACCCTATCGACTACGAGGCACACGCTCAATGCATCTGCGGGGGTAGCTTCTTCGCCGAGAAGTTGGCTTGCGAGCGATGCCTCACCATTCACGGTCTTCGCAGCGAGCGAAACCTGGCTTTCTACAGTGGCGTCCTCTCATCTGCCTCCAATGCTCTCTGCACAGGTACTCCCACTGCTGTTTTCGCCAGCATCTACTCCGGCATAGAGGCTGCTGCTACTCCCGTGACTACTGGAGCCACTGCCACAAGCGATCAAGCTCCCAGCAACACGGCCATTTCTCTCTACTATACGGCTAGCGGCCCCCAGGGACCTGGCACCATCACTGGTGCAGCCGCGAGTGCCACTGCTGCTGTAAACCGCACGACGACGAGCCCTTCTACTGCTGCGACTGGCTCCGCTTCGGGAGCAACTGGTACTTCATCTACCCGTGCTTCAACTGCCACCACCGGTACAGCTTCGGGTGCCGCGGCCACAAGCACAACCGCTGGTAGTGGTGCGATGCCAACTTACGCTGCAGGTGGCCTCTTGATGGGTGCTGCTGGTATCGCAGTTCTCGCAGGACTGTAAGAGATTCTTGGAGACGCAGTTTGGCCGTCGTCGCGTGAGAGAAAGCCGGGGTTGAAGAGATGTCTGGTGGTGGAAGTAATGATAACGTCGGGCACTGTTCACGATTCAAGTATTAATGAGCATTGAATGGATGCATTTTTCCCTTTCTCTTTGGCTGAGCCGTGACTGTGATAAGTGACATAATGCAAGACTTTTATCAGAGTTTATCAAATGCAGCTGGCTTCTGACCCTTGACAATGGGGTTGTGACAGTGATGACGCCTTGGACGAGGATGTCACCTGGACGGCGAGGCACGATCGATTGTGTCTTTTAGAGCAATTGCCTTGCATTCAATTTCTAATGAATCCTTCCAAAATCTTTCGTCCGAGCTAACCTAGTAGCTGCGTATACTTGGTTAACGACGGACGTGGGTCAAAAAGAGGTCGAGTCGAGCCCGATGCCATCATAACCCTCCAGGTTCTCACGCCAACCCACCACACCCACAAACTCCCCACATCCCACTCGTCCATGCTAGTCTTGTTCCCTCCACCGCGCAGCATATAAGTTGGGTCCCAGACCCTTCATCCAAAGACCTAGGGGTATATCCCATCTTACATACATCTCAACTCTGTTCGATACACCGTACGTCCGAATTTACTCGGGCATGTGCTTGAAGGGCTTTGCCAAGTTCTCCTGGCAGAAGGGCAGCTTGCCGACAGTCCAAATCTCGGTGTCCTAGAGATAACGCATTAGTCGCGACATTCGCCTATGCCATCATCACGATTCAAAGCCACAGCAATGGAGAAAATGTCTTCGATCGGTGTTGCGTTCATGGCTCGACTTACCGGCTTCAGGTTCTTCTTGATCTCGGTATCGAGGGTACCAGCCTTGAGAGCGATGATCTCTGGGGCCGCATCGGGGTCGTGAGCAATTGGCGAGCCACACTCGGAGCAGAAGATGCGGTGAACATCCTTGCCTGATGAGCCCTTGCCCGCCCAGCTCTTTGTAGGGCCGTTGATGGTAAGCTTATCCTTGGGAACAACAGCGACAAGGGCTAATCCAGGGTCAGCAACCAAGACACGCCCAGGTCACAAGTCGAAAGATCGAGCAATCCGATTCTATGCTACGGCAAATCTATGTGGGAAAGCAGCAGAAAACACGTACAGTATGTCGAGCCACTCTGGCGCTGGCAATCGTCGCAGTGATCGTAGCCGGTAATGAGAGGGGCGTCGACGTCCACCTTGTAGGTGACGGCCTTGCAGAGGCAGTGTCCGGTAAGAGGCATGTTGAATATGCGAAGCAAAGTCGGAGAGGTACGTTGAAAATGGGTTGGAATCCTTCGAGAACAACAACTGATTTGGAGTCGTTGAAAGACAGTGCAGTGCAGCAAAACTTCCAAGCGGACAAACACCAGACGGGAGCAAGCCCTTTTTGTTTCTGTCGATGGAGGGGGCGGGGTATCTGGTGGCGCATCAAGTTTTAGCTGGCGACCTCCGAACACCACTTGAGGCGCTTACATATTTCCGACGACGTCACTTACCCTATTGAGGTACCGATCCTGGATCCAGACCGGATGAGCGGGGAGAAGTGTCCGAACCGTGGGATGGGAGTTTCCGATGGTGAATTGGCTGCGACCACGACTCAAGCTACGGTTTTGTGACGTTGAGGGGAGACTTTCCGAAGATTGGCGTTTGTGCGTTGATCTTTGGCAGGAAGACTCGATCACATTATTCGCGAGGGAAAATAACTTCTTTTTATACATCCGACGAGTCCTCCATAACGAAAAGCTTCGAGAGACCACACCCTTTCGTGGCGGTAGGCTTAGGCTCCTTCGGAGCCGGGACATCGAGCACAACCCAACCCTGGAAACGAGACGTTGGGTGCTTGGACAGCTTTGGGAAGCAGTGAGGAGAAGGGATCCACCAATTCGAGAAACGTTTCTGTCAGCGCTGCAGGCCACGGCGATCCTGAGTTCCTTGGCGTTTCTGTTCGACCTGTGGCCAGCTCATCCTTGTTGCACTGTATATCAGCAAGAGTCTGGATGACATCCATGCTCTCGAACTCGCTACATACACGACCAAGTACAGCACAGCACGGTACAACGCGAGACAGTACCGAGTCTGGTCAGAATATGTTCACGGCGAGCGGTTTTCGACCAATCTGTGGCATGACATGACAATGCTAGTCAGGCGAGCATTGGATGTTGATGTCTCGAACTCGAACAGCTCGACCCCGCGGAGGGGCCCGGAAGGGGGGGCTCATAGCAGGTGAGGATCAAACCGATGCTCGGTTTTGCGCCAGCCACGGACGGGCGTTCGGGTCCCTTGGAGAAAAGATCCTTTCATCATCGCAATTTGTCATTAGAGCCCCTTCTCCATGGCAAAAGGTACGTCTTTGAGATATCCTCGTTTGATCGAAGCTGCGGTTTGCTGACAAGATGGGATCAGAGCTTCGAGAAACACTGTACGGTCTTCTCGAACGCAGCCCCCCCAGCCGCCCACCCTGGATCGGACGATTTGGAATTTTCGATGCGGGACCCGCGTTAGTGCTGCTGCAGCTCGCCGGCACCTTAGCACGACACACCAGATACCTAATCCTCTGCGGCACCTCGAAGACTCAAGGAGTCGAAAGTTCTGTCAGTATGAAGTGTCAAGCGTTTGCGCATCGACCCCACTGCCGGGTTGGCATAGGTGCATACTGTATACCTAGGATGCCCACCTATCGGCCCCGTGCCCGAGCGGTTCAACAAGCATTCTTTTGCAAATCATTGCGAATCGAGTAATGGCAACCACCAAATCCAGCGCGAGGCGCCTGTGGGCAACCTATGTTTGGAGAGGTGTGACGTGACCCCGGCCCTCCACTGAGTCCACTCTCAAAGACTTTCCCCTCCACACCAGCTTCCCCCCGGCCCCTCGGAAATCGGGGATCCAAACATGGGCGGGGAAATGTGCGCCACCTCACACACAGCGTTCTGAATTACAGCTAGGTAAGTATTCCAGATGCCATTGACAAAACGTTGAATCAACGATTGAAACATGAGATGATCTTCTGACAGATTCTTGTTTTCTTCTCTTCCACAAACGCTGCACAATCTACACATTAGATGACATGCTGAGTAAGGGTACGAACGTATGCCGCGTGCTCAGTTCGAGTATACCGTTCCCTTGCTTGGACCATGCAAGCTAACAGACATGAGGTAAGGGAACCCCTCTTCCAGGTAAGGTACCGCATGCAAAGAAATGCAATTCGGCGTCCACTGCCCGCCCGCCCCAACATGGACTAATCAGACTACCTGCCAAATATGCTTTTTTGGTTGGGGAGAACCACGGGAAAGAGAGACGAGTATTTCAAATACCCAGCTGTAACCATTGGAAAGATCCACAGCTTGGGGGATCTGCTTACCAGCATCCATGACAGCGCAGCTCGGTGTGTGGATGTGTGATGTCCTTGTGCGTTTGCTGCTCATGATACGCCGGACTGCGGCAAGTAAATGATGAAATGTAGGTGAGCTATCAACTTATCTCCTCGGGCTTATCTGAGACGAACAAAAGAGATCTCCCCCAATGACAGTGAGCCACGGAAGACAGCTCGTCGCATATGCGGAACGGGGGGAAACCCAGCCGGGCGATGCAGGTTAGGAGCAGCTAGCTACCTAGGTAGCTGCCTTGTTTGATCATCGAAGACATATATTGAAGGCTGAGATGGACTGGTCCAGCCAGAGGGGCATCGTCATCTACCTGGAGCAAGGTTAGAGAGTTGTCTCTCCTGCTTGTTACATCTTAGCTCTTCTCTCCTTCTCTATGATTTTCTAATAGGCGCGGCTGATTGCGCGTTGTCTCTAGTAGGTAGCAACACAAAACGTGAGCCACATGCATGGCGCTTACTGAGTACTACGGTACTCGTATCAAAGTATCTCTCATAACCTCATGAGCGGAGCGACGGTAGACGACAAGACCCAAGCGACGCTCGCGCGCAGGATCAAGTGCTGCAAATCTAGGAGCTCCACGCTCCCCAGCGCAAGTCGGTCGGCGAGAAATGATCGTAGCACGAGCGACCTGTACACACTCCGCGTCTGCCTGTCCGTCTGTCCGAGGACGAAGCCGTCCATGGAGGAAATGCGGAAGTCGCGAATATCGACTTTTTGTACGCCGGCGCCGGCGCCGCCGTCCTTGGCTTCCGGAGACTTCGTGGCCGAGGTCAGTGGCCGCTCGATGCGGTCCGGCCTCTGCCGCAGGGCGCGTATGGCTCTGAAACAGACGTAGTCTAGAATGTTTGTCGTCTTTAGTGGCGGCGCGGGTTTTTTAAGAATGAGCTTCGGTAGGACCTCTGGCTGCGAGATCCAGAGCGTACCGTTGTCCTGGAACTCGCAGCAGATGGCCTCGAGGTCGTGTGCGTAGCGCACGAAGCGGGTGTAGAAGACGGGGGTGAGGACTTTGAGGTCGAGGTGCTCTGCACGTTTCGGGTTCTTTTGGGCGGCGGGCGAGAGCGTCGTCTCTGTGAGGCCTCTTCCTCCTCCTGCTCCTCCGGTGGTAGTGATTCCCGCGGGAATGTACGTGAGGGCGATGGCGGCCGTGGACTGCGCGACCAGGTGACGGAGGTAAGACCGGAAAACGGGCTCAAGCCGGCTCTCCGTCGCGTCGGCTTTCCGTCCGATGCTCTCTTTCAGGGGTTCCGGGCGGAACCAGACGTGCAGCCCCTTGCGGAGAGAGAGGACGGCGGCTTCTTTGACGATGCGGGGGAAGGTAACGAAGCCTACCCACCACCAGCGGGCGAGGAAGACGATTTTCTGGAAAGGGGTCATGGTGGCTGGGTCGATGGCCGGGGCGGAGTTGAAGAGACGGGCGACGATTTTGGGGTGGTGTTTTGAGGAGGAGAGGGTTATTGTACTGTCGAGGGTGTATTTGTAGTCGGCTCCTGCCGTACCGGCGCCGGACGGTGGTGGTGGTGGGAAGAAGTCTGTCGCGGAGAGGGCGTAGGATCCCTTGCGGGAGTTGAAGGGGGAGACGTGGAAGTCCTTTGGCCAGGTTTTTGTCATCCTGATCTGCTGCGTCTTTTGGGCAGCGGATTCCGCATCTGCGTCTTGTGAGGCCGACTCTGCTGCGATGCCGTCTTGTAGTCCATTACTACCGTCGTCGAGACGCTGTTCTGACGGGAAGGCGTCCGTGGTGAGAAAGTACATCCTCCGCTCATCAAAGGTGTTGTTCACTTCGAGCACCATGGCCGTCAGCTCCTTGTCCCTGGAGTAGAGGTACCAAAAGGACACCGGGTTGAAGTGGTATCCCAGGAACCGGGCTGCGGTGACGAGGTATGCGTTGGGATACTGCGCTGGATCCGCGCCCTGTCGTGACTTATGTGAGTCTTGTGTTCATTCTCATGTAGCACGTTTTGCTCAAGTGAGATTCTGGATAAAACCTGGCTGAGCGGAAGGACGCCTTACCTGAGAAGTGAGATACGCATCAAGCTTCCCCCTCAACCCAAGGTGCCCGTTCCCGCGCTCGAGATAGTCCGCCGGATCCACGTGAAACCACGCCCGTCCCGCCGTCCGCGGCGCCAGCGAGAACCACGATAACCAGCCTGCCTCGTCGACGTCGCACGAGACCATGCCGCCGTAGTTGCCCTTCCACCCGACGGGGATGCCGACGACAAGGTACGAGTACACAAAGGCGTGTTTCTCGGGAAACGTCCGCCTGTGTGTCGTTGTACAAGGGATCAAGAGCGGTTTCGCCGGCGTCGTCTTCCACTTTCTCGTTTCCGTTTCTGACGCGGTGGGAGCATCGAGGCCTAGGAGGAAGCGGCATATCTGTAAGAGAACGAAACCTAGGAGGAAGCCCGGGAGGAGGAGGAGCTGGTTGCGTAGGAGGTGCGGGTCTACGTAGGGTGTGATTAGGTCTGCGAGGAGGCGCTTGTTGCGATAGGATGTGAAGACGAGGAGGAGGGCTGTGTCGAGGTAGGTTCCGAGGAGGGAGTAGTAGGTGAAGCCTGCCAGGAGGGTTAAGGGCTGGAGGCCCGGTGCGGCGGCGGCAGTCATGGTGTATGGTAAGGTATGCTTCGTGATTTTTCCGGGCCGGGCCGTGGAGGTGTTTGGGGGGTCCCCGGGGCCGAGGCCGGTTGCTCACCACGTGTAGAGATCGGCGTCGTTGCAAGGATGCCGGCGGCCGTGTTCGGGGGAATCAGTGCCCGGCAGTGTTATGAAGATGAAGTGCTGTATATTATTTTCATCATGAAGAGATGGTGTTGTTTGCGATGTTTGTGTTTTCTAAAAATCGTCTTTCTTCCAGTCAAGGATCACGAAAGCTTGGCTATGGCGGTTGCCAGATCGGGTCTTTCGGTGGAGGACGGGGCGGGTTGTGGGCCGATGAGCATGTTCGATGAGATCAAGACTCTTGGTGAACCCACCTCAACGTGAGGACCTCGTTCCATGAGTGAGCTTAGTCATCAGCATCGAACCAGCTGCAACCAGGTGAAACAGTCATGGCCGACACTTCGTCGGCCAGGTAAGTCGACCAGGACGGCTCTCCAAGATACAGACATGTCGTATGCATGGCCACCATTGATCCGTAGAAGCCATTGCCCGGAATACAGTTCGCTTGATCATGATCAAGGCAAGCAGGTTGCCATATTCAGAACACAACAAAGGCAGCTGCTGCCATATGGCCAGGGTCAGGTTGCACAGCCGACAAGGGAACCTGGGCGGAATCAACGACTTACTTCCGTCAAATGCGATGAGTGACAATGGAATGAATAATATCCCGTACCTAAGGTATTCCCTGGAGGCCGCTCTTCCGAATTCCAACGGGCTGACCTGATTATGGAAGACGATGAAAAAAATACCTCGAGGGCCTCGAATCCGATGTGTGGCGCAGTCAGGCAAAAATAGAGACCGGCCGGGGCAGCCACCGGGAGAAGATGCGGTAAGGCTCCCATACCTGAACGCAGAGCGCTCTCGTCAGCTGGGGGACAGCTTTCAGCGATAGGAGGGGGAGGCTCTTCAGGTCGGTCACCCCGCCATTTGCAGCTCAGTCTGACAGTCGGATCTCTGCTCTGCTGCGGCGGCGGCGTTAGGCACATGCAGGGATATCCGCCCTTCTTACCTCCGCCGGTTGACTCAGTTCGCTCAGTCCCTCCCCGTCGACTCCCCTCCCCCCACCGGTTTTTTGCCATCTATGCCAGTCCATCGACTTCCATACCTGTCATTTGCCGACCAGCCCACGCACCAGCCACAAAGACATTCAGGGCCCCCCCTCTGTCTCTTTGAACAGCCGCCTCCCAAAAACTGACGCAACGAAACCCTCTTTTATCTAACCTTCCTTCCCCCCTCCACCGACAAACCAACAACACAAACCTCACGAGACCACCACATCACCAACCCCCGACGAACAGCGAAAAGAAGAGAAACATCTCCTTTCGCACCAATCGAATCACCCCTTTCTTGAACACACAACTCTTCACACACCGAACCGAACCGCCCACAATGGATGACTGGGACACCGCCACCAAGATCGGCTCCAAGGCCCGCGGCGGAGGCGTTCAGAGAGAGACCGTCATCAAGGGAAAGAGCGCCCTCAACGCCGCTCAGCGCAGCGGTTCCGTCATTGGAACGGAGAAGAAGTATGCCGCTGGCAATGCTGTATGTTTTTTTTCCTCCTGGACAATCCCTCTCCTGCGCGATAGACGGCATCCTTCGAAATTCACGCTTGACATCATGAGCCCTTGCCCAACCTCACCCCTCCATTCTCCACAATTCTCAATTGATGACGGGAGATGGAGAGGAAAGAGTGCAAACCACCCTTGAAGCCCAATCTCCCAGCGAAACCCTTAAAGTCTGCAAAATTCCCATAGCAAAGGTTGCTAATTCTCATTTCCAACAGGCCACCAAGCCCGGCGTCGAAGGCCAGCGCCTCACAAAGGTCGACCGCTCCGACGACATCATCAAGCCCAACACGGTCGGCAAGGAGGTCGGCGACGCAATCTCCCAGACGCGCCAAAAGATGGAGCCCAAGATGACCCAAAAGGACCTCGCCACAAAGTGCAACACCACCCAGTCCATCGTCGCCGACTTTGAGCGCGGCAGCGCCACCCCCGACCAGAAGATCCTGTCGGCCATGGAGCGCGTCCTCAACGTCAAGCTGCGCGGCGCCAACATTGGCGAGCCGCGCTTCGCCAAGAAGAAATGAGCAACTTTTTTTTCCAGTAGTTTCTTCTTATTTGATTGATACCACTCAACTCGATCGGTGGAATCGTCACAGTCTCGGGGAGGGCACGGCACAGCACGAGAGAGAGAGAGAGCGCTCGTGGCTTTAACCTTGTTTGCGCTGGGAGTCTGGATCCTTGGAAAGGCGAAAAATGGTCGTGTTGAACAACAAAATGACCTCGGCTTTGGGTTGCATAGCACGAAACAAGACTGAAGACTCAGAACAGTCTCGAGAGGCTGGCTCTTTATGAAGGTTACGGTTCCTAGACGTTTTACAGCACAATAGATGAGTTGGCGACTCCAAAGCTGACGATTACACTGAATCCATTATCTGCATCTCCTGCAGTCTCTAAATGTGTGACTGTTCACACCTTTATCGTGTCAAGTCTACATGTTTGCCCCCCTTCAAGTGAACCCAAGCGCCTGCAACTCCATGTGAGTCTCATCCCTCTGTCTGTGGTATCTTCCAAACTCCGTATGCAGAAAACACGCTA
The DNA here is from genome assembly GCF_023278565.1 of Colletotrichum lupini. Taxonomy (NCBI): domain Eukaryota; kingdom Fungi; phylum Ascomycota; class Sordariomycetes; order Glomerellales; family Glomerellaceae; genus Colletotrichum; species Colletotrichum lupini. The sequence goes on from NC_064678.1 coordinate 4,146,661, forward strand.
TGCTATGCATCAACCCAATCCCCTGAACACACTTCCACCGATAACCTCCCCCTCAGATGAATTCAACTATGCGAGAAGTCGGTTCACTCGCGCAGCGAGCTCCGCCTCGTACGGCTTGCGTCTCGTCTGGATGACGACATGCTCCTTACCACCGACCGTGGCAACCTTCAACCATTCCGGTGCGACTTCCTTGGCAATCAGACGTACCGCATCGACACCTTCCTCCATGGACATGGGTACACGCAGGGAGTCCTTGAGCTTCTGCTGCAGAACAGCCATGGTGAAGGACACAACCATCTGTCCGGCCGCATTCGACGACGACACGAGCATGGAGAGGACGGCGGAGATGTCTCCCACCCGCTGCAGGGCGCGCTTTCTCGCCATCTCGGGGCCGGTAGGGAGCTGGATGTTGGCGTTGGCTTCCTCCTTGGCTCGGAGTCTGTCGAGGAGGGTCATCTTGGTGCCGTTGGGGTTGAGTGCCGGGAATTTCGATGCTTGGGTTTGCGTCTCTCTCTCCTGCTTCTTGAGGATGTCGTTCTTGATTCCAGTCAAGGCGCGTTGTCCCTTGGCGAACAGGGGGTTCTCCGACATGGTTGTGTGACGAACAGTAATATCGGACTTGGGCAGGTCGTTGAAGCTCAGGTTCTCGAAGCAGATATCGAGATCCGACATCTCATCCATGGCGCGCTGGGAGCACATGATGTGCAGGTTCTTCTCGAACTGTTGGCAGAGCTCATTCTCGTCGATGCGGCCAATGTTCTTGGTGAGATCCATCTCGAGGCAGAGCTTGCCACGGCCGTAGTCGGTGACGATAAAGGGCGAGCAGAGGGACTCATCCTCCTGGCCTGGTGTCTTTGTGTCTTGGATGGCAATGCATCTCCGAATGTCGTCCACTGTGACTCTCCTCTTTCCCCATGTGCGGGCTACGTGAGGTGCGATCGAGCTGATATCAAGCGGTGCGTTGTTGTTTTGGTGCACGAGCTGAAGAGAAACAGTCTTGAGGATGGCGCGTTGCAGGCCCAAGAGCTCCAGAAGCTCGGCAGGCAGCTGCTTCTTGACAACCTCCTCCTTGATCTCTGACTTTGTAGCATTGTGCGTCTTTGTTCGCTTGACCTTTTGGTTGGCTTTGCGCACTTCGGTCTTTGCTTGGGAGATGACGTCCGACTTGCGAGTCTTTCGGCGGCTGTCGGCGACTGGCGATGTGGTGCTCTTTCGTGTAGAAGCAGCAGTGGCGGTGGTTGCGGTTGTGGGGACAACCTCAAGCTTAATGGGGACAGGCTCGTCCTTCCCACTCTTGAAGACTCGCTGACGCTTCAGAGACTCGCATCCTGGGACGTCGCTTCTCGCATCTCTCAGTGAGACGTCCTCGTCGTTCGATCTTGCCTTGCGCTTCTTTGAGGGTGTTGCTGTAGGCTGAGGGGGGAGAGCTCTTTCCGGGCTGGACTCGAGCTTAATCTCTGGCTTAACTTCCGTCTTGGCGACGGGAAGAGAGGAGGGCAGTCCGATGAAGAAGACCTTCTTTGAAGCGTCGTCTACGGGAGCAGGGTGTGTCTTGGAGACTCGGCCGTACTTGCTGATGAGGTTGGTCGCTGGCGTGGTTGCAACAGGCTTGACCTGCCGACGGGAAGCTGCGCGAGCCATTGCGTCGAGATGTGCAAGTGCTGGTCGTCTAGGTGATGAGGGGAGGAAAACGTAGGCGGTCGAGAGCGATGCAGATTACAAGCGGAAGCTGTGAAGTTGAGAAGTAGAAGTCGAGAGGACTGGCAAGCGCAATTAAAAAGTCTCGGTTCGTGTAGAAGGTACAAGTTGAAAGTATCAAGAAGTCATGAAGAGTATGAAGAGGTTTTGTACATTGGAAGGAGAGTGGGGAGCGGAAATGATGGAGCAACGGATGGCAGCAACGCGCCGGGCTAAGGGGGTCGCGGACCACCGACCGCGACAGACGCGTTTTTCGAAAGGAGCACACGATGCAGGCGAGAAGTCGCGTTAAGTGGTGGGGCGCGCTGGCGCTGATGTTAGTGGCCCGTGCTTTCTCAGCAGGCGAAACCTCGGCACCATCCTCCACCTTCTATTTTTCCGTGGGACCCAACCGTCCGGGCAACGGAAGCTCTTCCCGTCGAGGTTCCCCCGGAGAAAATGGAAGGGACGGAAAAAAAAGAGTTGAACAAGTGCAGAAGGGAGTCAGTATGGACGAATATTCTGCCCGACTTCCAAACTCGCAATCCAAATTTGGGAAAAGCATTGTCACTGCTGTTTTGAGATTCCTTGCTTGTCCCTGCTTGCCTCACATCTGTCAACAACCCGGGTGGATTAGGCTGTTCGAGCTGTTCCAATGCAAACATGGGACGGCCCTTTTGCCCCCCTGTCAACCGGCAAACCATTCGCAGAACGAGTCACAATCCCCGGGTGTTTTAAACGCAGCAGCTATAGGCAAAGGCGGTTACGAAAAGAAAATGTGTTATCAATGTTAATTCATAGCTAGAAAGGCCAATTTCCTAGTTGCACACCGAAAACGAGTGTGCATTCCGAATAATGTGTAAGGTGGTACGCCCATCGTCGTCTCCAACCATCAACGTTTTTTGGGTGGCTGCTTGCTGCCAATAACCCCGTATGCAGACCGAGAAGAAGAAGAAGAAGAAGAAACCCATGATATGTGCCAGTCCTGCTTTTTGTTTAAACCTCATTTCGCGAGCCGTTCGAGAAAAAAATAGTTTGCTCCGCGCATTTCGCCCCGTACTCCCATGATTTGTCCGTATGCTGATTGTACAAGCAAAGAGTAGCCCTTGTGTCGAACAGTGGGCAAAAAGAATTCGTTCGTAGCTCTGAACAAGAACATCTCATCGGCGGATCGATGACTGCCAGTGGTCTGTAGCGAATGATACCGGGCTTGGTGGAGGAGGCGCCGGCACGCTGTAGTCGTTCTCTTGAATCATATGTACAGGTGTCACCGGGCGGTGGGTGGTCGAGGCGAGAGTCGCGTTCAAACTTGTGTAGAGATCCTGGTCCGTCATCAGGCGCAGATTCCTCCGTTGAGGAGAAATAGGTAGAGGCGAGGCGATCTGGATCTGGCTGGCAGGCATTTTAATTGTGTGTGCCGGAGGGGATGAACAGGTGAAGTCCTATCACGCAGGTGTTAGACAAAGAGTCTGGATGTTGCTGCGTTGTCGACAGGCTCCACGTACCGATGGTGATGGATCTGTATCTGTACGGAAGAATCTGGGGAAGAATCGGGGATTATAAAGACAGCTGTGGATATGGTTGCTCGTTGAGAGGCGTTGTCGAGGCTGGAACTGGTGCCGAGACACAGTAGAGTGGAGTGATATTCCTTGAGATGGGGGGAGGCGTATGTAAGGTAGGTGGACGAGATGGAGGGCAAGAGGCGTAAGGAAAGTGCAGATGCCAGAATATTTAAAGCCGAGAGCCCCAAATGAGAATCGGCTGACAGACACGCACACACAGAGAGAGAAGAAAAAAGGCAGAGAGCAGAGAGACAACGAGAGAGGGTGCGACCGGGCGTTTGTGCGCGATCCGTAACAGAGATTTCACAATTCCTTTCCTCGTGTCGTAAGTAGACCGACCACCCCCGGGCTGGTCAAGTCGGTGCGCAAACAAGACCAGGGTGGGTGGAATGCCTGGGAGCAAAAAGGACCCAACCGAACGGTCGAAAGGGTGGGCTATGGGCAGAGCAAATCGACAAGAGGCGCGGGTAAGGTTGCAGTTGCCGGGAGAGTTCAACGGAAGCGTGGGGAAGAAAGTCAGGGGTTCCAGTGATGAAGGGGAGATGAGCAAGACGAAGAAGGGAGGGGGGTGTGGTGAGAGTGAGAGTGAGAGGGAGAGGAGTGAGAGGTGGAAAGAGGACGATGAGGGTTCAGAAAAATGGCGAGGAAGTTGGGATGGACCAGAGTTTGCTCTTTGACAGCTCACGGGCTCCAAAGACTGGCGGAAACAGAAGGCAGACTGTCAGGGTAGAGTAGAGAGTCCTTACCCGATGTTAGACGGACGTGGAATTGAGACAGAATGATAAAGGCAGAGGGGCATGAGAGGTACGGATAGGTACACAACGAAGATCGCGGAGAGCTGGCATGCGAGGCTTGCGATTTGCAATGTCGCAATCTAATGAGGCAAAGTATAAGACGATGAAGCACCTGGGCTTGGGCTGAGGCGGGCTTGTCGTGCTTGTGTCATGACGAATGGGCAGTATCATGTCTCAGTGGACTGGCTGTAGTTTATTTATGATTACCATGGGCATTCATTTGTGGGAGCTCGCGCAGACTCTTGACGTACTCGCGCTTTATGAAAAGGCACGTAAGGTAGTTGATACTTTGCATCCCTATTGAAACAGCAAGGTACGCATACTGACAGTGTTCTGCCTCTGGCTGCCTCTGGACATCAGGCTCGTCGGTCAAAAAGCAACATGTCGTACGGTCCAATCTTCTGTCGTGCTGTCCTCTGTTTGTTGTGCTGGCTAGCCCCAAACCGGCTCTCATCATCCATGGAGGTCCTCCAAAAGACAATCCCCGGCTTTCACGGGGGAGTGCTGGAAGCTTGGAAGTCTGGAAGGGGAGGAATGTTCCATGTGGATGTTCCTCTACCAGGATCAGGGCTGCTTGCCCCTTTGCGTGAGCTCGGCGATGGGGCCGGATGGGCTGACCCTGACCGTTCGGGTGTTGGGTGTAAGAGTACGCAATAAGTGAGTACCACTAAAATGGGGGCAACTACAGATAAGGTACCTGGCGACACGAGGTGGACAATAGAAATCAAAGGGGTTTGAGCATGTATTCTGCCGAGGCAGGGCTTTCTTTCGCAGTCTTCCTCCCTGCCCATCCTTCCCGTCGTCTTCGTTTTCTAGGCATAGAGCATGCCGCAACGGGGGATACAAAAACTGCGAATAGGTACCGCCTGTGTGATAATGGAGTCGGTGCAATTCCTCAGATAAAGAGGTGATCAGTTCGGGGAAACAGAGAAAGAATGCCGCCGGAAGCCAGGGCAAGCTGGGATCGAGCAGAACAGGGCTGTTCCTTTCTTGTTTTGTATGTACTGTTCAAGAGCTCCCACGGGTTTTACCGCCATTCGCGTCTGGGTCATCCCAGCTGTCGCATGCCGTCGGCGACTTTTCTTTCTCTCTATCCGCTGGTAACTATTCATCGTCTTTTCTGGCCCCGGATTTTCTTGCTTATGCGGCAGGCGGGTACGCAGTACGAGAATAATCCCACAGCAGCCTAGGACCTTGCGCTTTGGGGGAACTTGCGGGCCAAACGGATCGAATGGATGAGAATAAGGCGCAAGGAGGGATGGGGCTCCGTCCAGTCTCCAATTCTGTTCAAGGTCGTCCCATCCGCCGGAAGTCGGAAGTTGTACCTTCTTTTTTCCCCAACGTATTGGACGGAAATCGTACGGCAAGTTCAACCTAGCAATCAATGAGGACGAGGTGCTGATAGTGAGTGCTGTATTAATGTGGACTTGTGGAGTGAGGTATCCTAGTACCTCCGTGGCTCCGCTTGCCTTTCGCACGATCTAGACGGTTACGGAGCTGTAGCTTGCATCTTGCGTTGCTGAATTCCAGTCAAATTGGTAAGGCGGCATCCTTCTAACCCATTTTCACTTGAGATCGTCAAAAGATGGGACCGAGGGATAGACCTTATCTCGGTGACGAGCCTTGGGAACTCACCTCCAAACCGAATTTGGAAGTGATAGAACAACTTGGACTAGTTTCAAAAGCCTCTATTTGATTGCAGAGGGAATGGGGACAATTGACAAAAATCCTCCAAATGTCACAGAGTCGGCCATTATTCCCAGAGGCAAGGTAATGCTTGCCGACGGGGAGACGGGGATAGCAAGGCCATGTGTCTTTTTGAGCTCATGGGGGAGTACCTACGTACAACATAGGTAGCTGCTCTCTATCTGACATTCGGCTCACGCGCCGGATCGCCATACCTTCTTACGCGGGCTTTTCTCGTCCGTTCTCTTAGACGTGAGAATGTTCCATGGGGATGGGATAGAGAGGCACAGAGCATTTTCTCATTTTTATTGAATTTTTCTCTTCAATCGAATCTGGAACTTCCCTCCCACAACCTCCTTGCCTGAAGTGGACCAAGGCAGGTAACTAGACTCCACTAATCAGGTACGTAAGGGGAATGTGGGGTCTCTCTTGCATTTTGCGGAGAAGACCGCCAAAGTAAGGGAACCCCCAACTTCCTGCATTCCCCAAACTCTGGGGACGGAGCCACGGGCAGGGAACTTCCAGGTTCCCCCTACTATTGTACACACCACATAGCAGACAACACATAACACACAGCAGCTTCACACCACCTCGTTCCCCCAAACACATCTCGGCCACGAGGTAGACGGTGGACTAGGCCTGGAAACGACATGCTAAAACCTACACACCTTGACACTTCACCTTCCCGTCCTGCGACGGCACTCTTGGGTGACCCCCAATCCGACACTCGTTTTGGACTCTCGGTCTTGCGAGACAGGGGCTTGGAGGCCAACGGAGCGTAGCTACTCCTAAGAATGGAGTACGAATACATCGTGGCACGCAGACACCGAGACTAGAGAAGGCATCTTGGCAATCAGGATAGGGTAGGGTGTGGCGTCCTACCACTTACACGTCTCCTGCAGCCTCATCAACAATGCTGCGGATTGTCAGCAAGCCCATGTCGTGCAATCAACCAGGCCGCTCGTATCAAGCTTCCCAAGTTTCCGCAAACGACGTAAATACCTACCCTCCTTCGCCTCTACATACGGCTTGCGTCCTAACTCCTGACTCACGGCCCCAAAAGGTTCTGGTCCAACCTCACCTCTTTCTGCCACGTTGCCTCTAGGCTCCAGCTGTCAACAGGATTTCTCACGCCTTGACGGCGTTTCTATTGTGCCCCAAAACATGCACACCCATCGTCGTTCCCCTGATCTGGACGGGAAAATTCAAGGCCATTAGCGTCATGGCGCCGCTTACCCTTGAACACAGGCCGCCATCCATCAATACCTCATTTCACTTCCCATGCCAGTTGTCATGGCTGGCCTATCGTCCTGCCGCCCCCATCCTCGGGGAACACAAGCCGGCGCAGCAAGGGTGTTGACCACGACCGTCTCTACTCGTCCAGCGTGTTTGTGTTACCGGGTGTCTACGCGCTTCGAGGCGAATGGTCTGTTTTAGCCTGTCGGCCTCGGCCCAAGCTTCCGCTACTATACGCTCGGATGGGGGATTGACGTCCAGAGTACGAAATGCTCACCACACTCCTGTTGCATCTTGCCGTCCCCAAATGCAGCTTACCTGTCCACTAGGAATTCCTTGTTGTCATACCGAGTTGCGGTGTGCAGCTACGCTTCGGTCTCGAGTAGCTGACTGGCGCACAGTTGCCTGCTGTGGTCGCGGCTCAGTGCCCATCCGACGCTGCCAGGCTACCTTGACCTCGGACACGAGACCTGCTTCCAAAAGCGGCGTACACAGATACATCACCATATGATTGGCGCCTCCGTTACTTTTGGTTTGTGTTTGCTCGTCACCAAATATCAATACTTCAGCTGTCCGCTACGGGTACCTAACGCCCGCACTTTAGACTCCCGTTCCCCGCGTTTCCACAAAGCATACGGCGCCGCGCCCCGAATCCTCATTCGACCCCACCTTGCAGCAATGTCTCACCTGGGCCATATAATCTCAGCTCTTCATCTTACCGCCAATTTTGCGTCAGAAAGCCTTCGCCAAGGCCAGACCACCTCTAGCATGTAAAAAGTCCGTGAGCTGAGTTCTACCTCACTTGTTGTTGTCAGAGCTAGTAATCTCTTGTGTGTTCGTATTCATCTCAGATTGACGCGAAGCTATAGCCCAGTGGTGGTCTCACTGTAAGGTCTTAAGAATTATGTACGGCAGCATTCCGCCGTTACAGAATTCCATGTCGCAAACGAGATATCTCCTCGGCATGTCTCGCCGTTCTGCGGCGTTACAAGACAAAAGTATCGCCATACTGCTCCCAGTTTGACGTTTCTTCAGCGCTGTGACCACCACCGATGGAATCTGGGTTACAAGCCATTGGATTGTAGTAAGCTTGCGCTGTTTTCATGTCTAGATGAGCAAGCTGGACATTTTTTGAGGTTGTAGTAAGAGGTCGGTTTGTTGAGAACCGCCCTTGCATTTGTTGTGGACTGAAAACACCACTCTGCCGCTCGTGGTGTTCCTTGCCCAGAAACAATCTTTACCCAGCCCCTCAAGACCGAGACCCGACCGCGTATGCATGGTGAGAAGGGCTCAAATGTTGTCGCCAACAAAAACAACCCGTGCTACCCGTAGACGGACGCAGTTCATGGGGCTTGAACGCCGTCAAAGTAACACACCATGTATGCTCGCGGTTGAAGCACGATCTACCGAAATGACTTTGGACGATTTTTTTCCTGAAAAGTGACGGGGAACCCCAGTGCGATATTCCGATTCGCTGTTTTATTGCCAGTATGCCCGCGCAAGGTTTCGGGGAAAGGGGGAAGAATGAGACGCAACACCCGGCTGCGGTCAGAGTTGGGATGGAAGTGAGATGGGCTGGCATCGCGGCTGCTACCCCGGAGTTACTGGGATGCTCCCGGCCGGGCCACTCTTGGACGGGAGGCTAGCATGCAGACAGACCGCGTTGCTTTGGATCTGAGCCCTCTCCCTCTCTGTGGGATAATGCTTGGATTGTCGTTAGATGGTTCTGAGACTTGACCACTGCAAAGTCCGAAAATTGCCGTCTTGAAGTACACGCCGCTCGTTTAGCTCGGGGCGCCGTGTGGGGCCGCTCCGTCTGCAAGCTATTCTTCTAGCGGCCGGGCAGGAACCTCTTCTAAGGCTGCACATCCATCAAGAAGTCGTGATCTATGTCTGATACCTACACAAGGTCGGGTTGAGTAGGAAGTTTACCACTGTGAAATGGACTGAAATTTGACTCGTGGATCTCAAGTGGAAGAATGCGTGATGTATATGGCCAGGTCTGGTTTCTGCCTCCCTTCTTGACAAACGTCTTCGACCAAGTGGTATGGGATTGAGATTAGCGTTTGCAATTCAAAGAGCTCCCGGTGACTGATAGGACGAGTTTCAGTGAACGAATATAGGTCAGTCTTTAAAGACAAACCCGTTCAGACAAAGCTTCAAAATGTTGAACTTATCGCGGCCGCCAGTCCTGATCGACTGCCGTAGCAGATACACTCCCCAACGTATGTATACATGTATATCCCAAAATTCTCTCAAATCCCTATGGTCAATTCAAACCGATAAATAGATCGGTTTCCGAGAACCCTTCTATTCAGGCGTAAATGCCAGATATGGTAAGATGAGGTACCACCAACTGCCGAGCCTGTCAGACCTGAGGATGAGGTGCATACAAGATCCGATTTGTAGGCCAATTAATTCTCGCAGATGACCGTATGGCATCATCTGCACATACTCTGGAAATGCAGGCTGAACCTCGATGCCATTTTCAGGTCGGCTCTCCGCCCCGCATCAAGACGACAGCACACATTGCTTTTCTCAAGCCATTTTCCAATAATTACAAGTTTTCTCGAGCATGGGTGCAAGCAAACTTTCCAACAGACTGGTCCAGTCATAGGGCGAGGGATATCATATCCCGCCGCCCCAGTGGAGAGAGGGAGATTTGCCAAGTGGTTTAATGTGAGAACCAACAGGACCAACGAACGCTGCCATCCGTTGCTCCATCATTTCCGCTCCCCGCTCTCCTTTCCCCTTTGACAAGTGATTCTTGTCTTGTAGCCTTTGGAGAAACATGATTTTTCCCGTCTTCTTCATACTTTACATTCTACAATTCTTATGTGCGTCATCATCAGCAAAACATACTTTGACGTATAATCATCCCATTCACCCTTCAGAATGGGTCCAGATATAGCCAGGAGCCCTCTGTTCATTGGTTCGTTCTACAATCAATGGGATCGGCATCCTACCTGGACTCTTCTGGCTACCTTGTTTGTTATCTTTGTGCTGTTCCGAGTCTACGAGACGGCGAGACAGTACCGGCGACTGCGGCACTTTAAAGGTCCTCCTCTGGCAGCTGTATCCAAGTCGTGGCTCCTCAAGACCGTGACGGGATCTCGGGGTCATCTCGAGTTCTACAACGTGACAAAGAAATATGGTGAGTGACTTTGTCTCTGTTTTACCAATATGGTGCTCGAGTGCTCGCCGAGTCGTACAATGTGGGGGGGGATTCGCTTTCGAGACAGATAATGGTCTACTTGAAGGTTTTCCAGACCGCAGGCGCACATGAACTTGAGGCCGATAGAAGCTCAACTTTTAAAGGATCCCTTGCGCGCATCGGCCCCAATGACCTCCTCAACGACGACCCTGGCCTCATGAGGCGCATGCTCGGCGTGCGGAGCGGGTACCGGCGCTCAGACTGGTACGACGGCATGCGCTTCAAACCGTCGAGGGACAACGTCCTCTCGTGCAGAGACGAGGATGAACACACCAAGCTTCGATCAAAGATGGCCGCGGGCGTGAGTTATGTCAGGGGAAACCCCCCCCCCCCCCCCATCGAATCAGTAATTGACGAAGATGGCTCTCCTTAGTACTCTGGCCGCGAGGTCCAGGCCTTTGAGCAAAAGATTGACGACAACCTCGTCCGGCTGATCAGACTCATTGAACGCTACGTCGACGGGAGGGAACCATTCGATTTTGGGAGAAAGGCGCAGTTCTTCACGCTGGACGTCATTTCGGATCTCGCGTTTGGGGAGCCGTTTGGGTTCGTGGCGTCTGATTCGGATATGTACGAGTACATCAAGACGACGGAGGAGAATTTGCCCGTGTTTATGGGCATGACTGTTGTACCCTGGGTTATTAGATTGTTCCGGTATCCTTTTCTTAGGTCGATGTTGCCTACGGAGAAGGATCCGCTGGGTTTTGGTAAGGTGATGGGGTGAGACAGATCTGATGTTTCTTATCCTGATTTGATATTGAGCATTGCATAATTCCCGCTGACATTCCCGCATATAGAATAGCCAAAAGGTTCTCCGCCGAGCGATTTGGTCCTGATGCGAAAGTCGAGAGGGATATGCTGGGTTCCTTCGTCGCCCATGGCCTCACGCAAGAGGAAGCTGAATCCGAGATCCTGCTCCAGATGTAAGTTGTCTACCCACCTTTTCTCTTTCCAGTCAGGGTATATGATTAGGGGAGAAGGATGGGCAAAAAAAAAAAAAAGGCTGACGCATCTCTTACAAAAGTATCGCCGGTTCCGACACAACAGCAACAGCAATCCGCGCCACGCTCCTCTATATCATCACGAACCCCCGCGTCCACAATAAACTCCTCGCAGAGATCCTCTCTAAACACAACACCACTGCTCGCCGCCCCATCATATCCGACGCCGAAGCCCGCAACTTACCCTACCTCCAAGCCGTCATCAAAGAAGGGCTGCGCATCTTCCCGCCCGTGGCGGGTCTGATGGCAAAGCAGGCGCCGCCAGAGGGCGACACGTGGAACGGCGTCTTCATCCCCGGCGGCACGCGCGTCGGGTGGTCTTCGTGGGCCATGTTCCGCCGGCCAGACGTCTTTGGCGAGGACGCGGACGAGTTTAGGCCGGAGAGGTGGCTTGTCGGCCAGGGTGAAGATGCAAAGGAAGAAGACGGGACGGCAGGCGCAGCAGAGGAAAAACTGCGCGAGATGGAGGCTACGATTGAGTTGATTTTCAGTCATGGGCGGTATCAGTGTCTTGGGAGACCGGTCGCGTTGATGGAGTTGAATAAAGTGTTCTTCGAGGTACGTGTTGCTTGTGGCGAATTCTCTTTCTCCTGCTCTACTCTCCTGCGCCATCCCAGCACGTTGGAAGGGGAGCGGAAGGCCTGATTTTCGAGACAAATGCTGACAAGGGTGTTCTCTCAGCTGCTTCGACGACTTGAGCTCACCATCTGCGATCCGTTGGATCCTTGGAAGACTTTCAACTGCGGTATCCACGCACAGTCTGAGTATTGGATCCGGGCCCAGCGGAGAAGGTAGATTATGGAATCTCACTGTTAATTTTCAGCTCTGGACTTAGCTGTGCAGGACAGTAGGCCTGATACTTTCTGGAGTACGTTGTAGATTGTCTAGGATACCTAAGGTCGTTCTTGGAGGTTAGCCTATTTGCTTGCGGGCTGGAACCAACAGTAATATATGCTGTAGATTGTCCTGCTATATGACAGCTGAACTCCTAGCAAGCCATATGACAGTTTGCGCCTCTATATATACGTTATGTTGCGCGAACCTCAAAGCATTATAAAATGAGAGTAAAACAATCACGAAACCAGGGAGGAAGACGTATGTTGCAATCTACAATGCCTCGCGAAGCACCTCGCTCATGGCACCTTCCCTCAGCCCTCAAAATGCCACCTCAACTTCATAACAAAGATTCTTCTACAACATGGAACCGAAATAAATATCATTGTCTTGAAATTTCCACTCGAGATTCTCAATAAGAAAACACCGCGAATTATCAAGTCCTGAAGAAAAGAGAGGTTAAAAGTATAACACCCAATTGGCTGACTCACCTCGGTGAGCAACCCCACAAAGCACTCCCATTGGCTTCTCTTATCCCCCTTTAACCCCGCATACTCCACGTTAGCTTGGGAACCGCTAGGTGCCCCCGTCACGTTTGTGCCTCGGCATCTCGAACATATCTCCCGGTCGTTTCGCAGATTTCCCGCCATTCTCTTTCATCGTCATCGACCGTTTGAGTCCTCAACACTTCATCCACTGCCCAATTTCATCTCGTCTCATCTCATCTCAGTTTAGTGCTTTTCACCAATAATCAACAGAAGCTCGCTCATCTCTCATCGCATTCGCACCTCATCTCACTTCGTCTCATTCTCGATCGCTTTAGGCGTAACACCCCAAACCGAACAAAATGGCTCCATCCGACGAGGACAAGAAGATTGTGCTGTACCACTACTCCGCCTCGCCCTACGCGAAGCGGATCGTGTGGTACCTAGCTCTCAGAGGCATCCCCTATGTCCAGTGTGTAAGTCGACAATTCTCACACCTTCACCTTCACCACGATTCGTTTTCCGTGGTCCTATTCACCTACAAAAAAACTAACAAACCGCTCCAGATGCAACCACCAGTCCTCCCCCGCCCAGACGTATCAAAACTAGGCCTCAACTACCGCCGCATCCCCATCCTCGCCATCGGCCGCGACGTCTACCTCGACACGCGCCTCATGCTCCGCAAGCTCGAGCAACTCTACCCTTCGCGGCCCCGCCTCGGCGCCACCACCCCCGAACACGCAGCCGTGGAGCGCCTCTTCGAAGCCCTCATCATCGACTCCGTCTTCTCCAACGCAATCAACGTCCTGCCCACGAACCTACCCATGCTCAAGGACCCCAAACGCACCTGGTTCAAGGACCGCGAGGACTTTGTCGGCGGCAAGCTCTCCGCCGAGACGATAGAGCGCGGACGGCCCAACGCCGTCAACGAGATCCGCCGCACCGTGGCGCTCCTCGAGACGACGCTGCTCGCCGACGGGCGGGACTGGGTTTCCGGCACGGAGAGCCCTTCGCTGGCGGATATCGAGGCCGTGTGGCTGCCGCATTGGTTAGCTTCTCTCCCTGGCGCGCTGCCCGCGGAGCACGTTTCCAAAGAGCAGTTTCCCAAAGTATTTGCCTGGATCGAGCGCTTCCAGAAGACGACCTCGGACGCTAGAAAGGCAGCTGGGAAGGTGGCGACGGTGTCGGGCGACGAGGCGGCGGAGATCGTCGTCTCGTCGTCGTATAACGAATCAACTACGGGAGGAGTCGACGCCAAAGACTTGCTGGTGATCGCGCAGGATCTCGAGGCGGGCGACGAGGTGATCGTCTGGCCCGCCGACACGGGCGCCTCGCACAAGGACACGGGGAAGCTCGTCGGCCTCGACGGGGATGAGGTCGTCTTCGAGGTCACCGGGCCCAAGGGTACCTCCGTGAGGGTTCACGCGCCGAGGCATGGGTTCCGGGTGGAGAAGCTGGAGAGGTATAACGCGCGCACCGGGGCGGCCGCGAAGCTGTGATTTCTTTTCTCTCTTTTTCCCCGCGAGCGACCACGGCCCGAAGTCGTTTTTGCAACCTCGGTCATTCGCCGGGTGCCGTTGCCGGAAGAGGGACTGGGTATATTGCTCCGGCCAAAGACCTACTCATTCCAGAGTGTTTTTACAAACCGGAGCGAGCCTTCGGGGGGGGGGGGGGAGACTCAGAAAAACGTTCTATCAGAGCTCGGCGTAACACCATGCGGCGCAGTTGGGGAAAACGTGAAACAAAAGCCCGCGCTACATCACTGATAGACTACCCATCGAGAATCTGGAGCTTCATCAGACTTTGTTAAAGAGGGGAGGAATGTGATCAACATGCAGCTCCGAAACATATCAGGGCGCCGCGGCTAGCGACTAGCTGAGATGTTCTGCAATGTAAACATGCTGAAATAAGCCACGAATGATGACCGTCCACACGACTTTCCCATCGTCCCGGCGTACCGAGAAGCTGTTTTCGGCTTCGAGATGTCAGACCGCGTGTTACGTGAACACATGGGCCGGAAAGGGCAAGCTGAGTTTCATCCCAGCATGCACTGGCTTCCACAACTGAGGTTGCCGAATGTTTTGTTGTCACTGCTCAAGCAATGGAAATGGGATAATTTGCAACGGCTGAAGATCGAGTGGCAATCTCGATAAGCTAAAGATGAGTTCCAAAGTAGGCTTGGCGGAAGGATGAAGACTGCTACCAACAAGCCGCGGGACGAAGGCTTCCACGTCCGGCTGCTACGCATGCCGATATAGATTTTGATGCAATACCCGGGATTCTTTGGACGTACCAGCCTATCATAGTGGATCGTGTATGTGCCGGTACGGCTCTCTGTTTGACATCCCATCCATCCCATGGTCTTGCTCGATCTATTCGGAAGAAGGGATATTCGGACTTGTATTTGCGTGATGTGAAGTGAAGAAGATATGGGCACATAGTGGAACAAACATAATTCAAATGTTGATAATCAGCATTCGGAAAGTTACCTTGTCGATCCGGCAAAGAGGCGCACAACCCGTCAGCTGAGTCTATGTCGAAGATTCCATCATAGACAAGCGCGCTGGCGCGTCGAAAATTCGAAGCCCCAGATCATCGGACGAGATCCTCCGCCAGGGACCCGGAGGGGAGTTGAGGATTACACAAGGCACTTGTGGCGCCGACCCGGTGGAATGGGGCAGCGGACGCCGCCGGACGGAGAACATTGGGCCTAGACAGCACGATAGGTCTAAGCTGACCCTACTACGGCCAAGCGTGATGTCTCTCGTCCGAGGCACGACGTGGGTTTGTGGTTCTGGACCCGAATTCCCCATGCGACGTTGTGGTCGTTCGCACTTCGCGAGAGGGAAATCGAGCATGCAGCAGTCAGATCGATATCGAGATTGATGCCGAGCCTGGGTTTAGACTGGGCGCCCATCAAACGTGCCGTCTCATCCATCCTCTAGACGGATTTCTGCCGTCATCGCTCCGTCAATGTATTCTGGGGAAAGCTTTAGATCTGGTTATTCCAGCATGAGCTCCGTCGAGATACCAGGGCCAAGCTGGGTACCACAATGCGTCCAAGGCTCAAAGGGGTCGGTCGAGTGGACAGGCCCCGTGTACAGTGTGACGCGACGCGCTCGCGAATGTGCAAAGTTTGAGCACAGTGCGATGTAAAGATGGTGCGAAAGGAGGAGCAAAGGCATGCAGGATGCAAGGATGTTCTCCGGGTCTAGTGCGTCATACGACGGTAGCCGACGGGACAAGTCAATCTGCTCCGGGAATACGTACCGTTTGCTGACCTGAGACTCCCCGTTCGCTGGTCGGATGCTTCCATTCTCATTCACCTCGGCGTCCAGCGCGAGAACGTAGCAACATCCCCCATCCAAGCAAACCACGCGTGAAGAAGACGGGAGCAAGCGGTCCTCGCGGAGCAATCCAGTGGGTCGCCGGAAATCAGAGAAAATTTTTGGAAATTCCGTCATTGTCGCAAATTACGGACCCTTCCTTATCAGAATCGCAACCTTCACCGTCGATGAGGACAGTTCTTGACACAAACTCGTCGTGCGGATGACTCTGAACAAGTCAAGAGACCGTTTCAATTTGGTCTTGATCACTGTTCGGACCTCGAGCGACCACGGCAAGGTACCACACCTTTGAGGATCGCATCGCCGACCGTGCCGGGGCGACCATGAGTGGGCAAGCAACGTTGGGCTCGTTTGCTTGGCTTTGTTGGCTCAGATTTTCTATTCGTCAGCATCTTACTAGACATAGTTACGTCATGACCAGTGACGCCACCAATGCAATACAAGAACTGAAAAGTATCGAGACAGTGCGGACCCAATTGCAGAGCCGATATTGGCCAAAGCTGTGACCATCGAGCGCACTTGGTGCCGTTTTCAAGAACTTTGCCAATCTTCCGTCTCAAGCTAAAAACAGGTCAACCCTATGAATAAGGCCGTGACGTAATGTTTGGAAGCAGACAGACAGACTCGCTTGCCAAAACGGAGAGGTATCAGCTAGTTTGTTAGCAACAAGAAGCATGAGTCTTTGCCGTCGACGGGTTATGGAAACTGGGAGGATGCGGAGTATTCCAACAGTTCAAGTGGTCTTTCCATGTCTGGCTACCCGAAGCCTAAAGGGTATCGCTACGGAGCAAGATAGATGTGCCCCGTCTAGCGCGATTGTTGTGACGCAATTTGTTGTACGGTTACTCTGCAGTTGAGTGTGAGAGAGCGGGGACTGGCTACAAGGGCCTCCCTGACCAAGCTGCAGCTCCTTGGGACACCCTATTGGATATTGAAGACAGTAATTTGCCACTTCGGGTTTCCCAGTCGCGTCAAGAACCGACCGTCGATGTTGCTAGTCCTGCGGCTCCTGGCTCATTCTCACCGGCAGACTTGGTCCAGGAACTTCAGGTAGCTGCAGCTTAGAAATTCATGGCTGACAGCCGCTGTGCAAGGGCAAGCAAGTGCGACGACTTGCGTTGATGGTTTGATACAATCGTGGTAGGTACGTAGACAAGTGTAGGTACTAGGTAGGTGCCTGTGACTGTACAGTGGCTATACGGTTCAGGTAGCGTAGACCGGCGGGATCGTGATGGGGATGAAAACTCTTGCTCGAAAAGGAAATGAGCATGTCGATCTCTTCACCGTAACGATTTACCTGTGGCCA
This sequence comes from Colletotrichum lupini, assembly GCF_023278565.1. Lineage (NCBI taxonomy): Eukaryota > Fungi > Ascomycota > Sordariomycetes > Glomerellales > Glomerellaceae > Colletotrichum > Colletotrichum lupini. The sequence goes on from NC_064678.1 coordinate 4,163,803, forward strand.
GATTCCTCCGGGAGGCCAGCAGCCGCACGCTTTAGACATCTAGCAGGGAACAGGTGGCAGGTGGTCCGATGGCGTTGACTGTTCTAGACTCTCGCGAAAGGTGAGATGCAGGGCAGGGCGATGCGAAAGGCCGGGTCGAGGCCATCGTTGACCTGTTTTCTTGCTGTTCGGTGGACGAGGATAAATAGCAGTATCCGTAGAGAAGAGGGTGGCTCGGTGGGCGATTATGAAGGAATGGGAGGTGGATGTTCTGCCGACTCGTGAAGTCAGCACGTCAGTTGCGCAAGCTCCACCCCAACCAAAGGGAAGAAAAAGAACAAAAAGAAGAGGGACAGGATGCCATGGCCCTCGAATGCGACAGGAAGGAAAAGTGATGCAATCAATGCAGGGGTCGGAAGACTTGGGGGAGGGGACCACCAAATGGAGACGTGCAGCCACATTAGAAAACGTTGGCTGCAGATACTGGCTGGGTGGTGCCAGGTGCGTTACGATAATGAGGGGGGATTACTTGGGCCACCCCCCGGACTTGCATTTTCAACCAACCGGCAACCCCCACTGTATGGTAGCTGGAGCCTGATTGGTCAGCTCACGTACAGTGTGTGTAAATACGCCGCCCGTGTTGGCGACGACCGCCTGATTTTCCACATATACCGTATAGTGCGGATAACCTATCAGGCTGACGGAGGACGGGACGGTGATAGCAGCGTGGAAGAGAAACATTTACGTGCCGAGCGTGGGAGGGAAAACTCAGCATACTCTATCTAGGTACTAAGGTAGGCTCTACCTCACGGCAGTCTGAAGACCTCAACAGCGAGCCAAGACATGATGGTGGTGTTGGCTGTGGTCCGAGGCATTGCAACAGCCGTCTCTACATCTTCCTTTAGCTGATAAATCAAGATAAGGCGAAGACGAAAGAGACAGAGTGGCCACTCAAAGGCAAAGATGTGTCCATAGATGGAGAATGCGAACGACATGGTGCGCGGCTTCGGCAGACTCGTCTGCCGTCATTCGCCTGAGGCGATAAGATGGGATGGAGTCTGATGTACGGAATAAAGGAACACATGTTGAGTCGCTCTACACTCCCGTCACAGTGCCCTACCGAGACTACCTAAGGTACCTTAGGATCTGTGGTCGAACCCCCAGCATGTACAGATAGTTGGGCAACTAAGCCATTCAGACGCTCGAGATAGCTTGCGAAATGCGAGAAGGGGGACTCGATCGAGGACGAAGTGTTGACCAGGTCCTCATGTCGGTTGCAATCGAGGCAGCATTCGTTCCTACCGTTCCTACCTTCCTTCTCTCGCGCCATTGTTGAAAGCGCGCTACGTACTTATCTTCCAGCAGAGGTACCTGGAAAAGGTAAGGTACTTAGTTAGGTTGCTGAACTGAGGTGGAATGCCAGACAGGTGTGGTGGGACCATTCCCCATTGGTAAGCCGTTCTTGGACGTCGGGGCATTCGGCGCACAGTGCGATAAATCATTCCCCACAAAAGTCCCAGCGTTTCTCGCAGAACGGGGAAGGGGGAAGAGAGAGAGGGAAAAAAGGTCAGGAGCAACGGATAGCGAAAGGAGAGGAAGGAAGCGCGCAAGAGGAAAAGAGACAGGAAGCCTGAGAGATTGAACGGGGGACCGGGGGGTCGTTGTTGGAAGGGGTGGGCACTGGACGTGGATGGGGACATGGACATGGACGTGGGCGTTTTGGTGTCAGAGTGTGCGCCGCCGCCCACCCATTTTCTTTTCTTTCGTGCGCCCTCGCTCTTTTTTTTTTTTTTTAAAATCGACCACCGCGCAACGTCATACTTGACCTGTGACGTCTGCCGTTTTTCTCCCCCGACATCTCACTCTCACAACGATACTCGTTCTGCACCCCCATCTTAGCACGTCCCCGGGTACGCATCCAGACAGAGGCCACAACTACGCAATACCTCTCATCTTTCCTGCTGGCGGCCGTAGAGAAGGAGAGAGACAACTTTTTTTCTCACCACCGTCGTCGATCGTCGAAAGCCATTCCATTCTTGTGCCGCTTCCATTACAGAGGAGCGCTGCAATAGCGTAGCTGCTGCCTCTGACGGCTAACCTTTTGCTGCCGTCGCCATCACTGCTTTGCCTGTCCCTCCTGTACTGCGCAGCGGATTGGTTTCCCCCCGATCTCTCATCGCTTCCAACCCAGATCTATCTTTCTAAGCTTATTCTTCTGCGTGTCCAACTCCTCCTCTGACCTCATCTGGCTTTTTCAACACTACCATACCTACATCATCATCCCTACCCTGCTACCGTCACCTTTTGCCTTTGGCGTCCACCCCACAAACGTCAACAGCTTCTTTCCCCAAATATAATACATCATCGTCGTCATCATGGGGACCTCACCGAACCACGCCTCGACCGGGGGTGATACGAAGTCACCCAAACAGTCCAACAATGCCACTCCCCCACGTCAAAGTAAGTCGGACACCCTCTCCATCCCCTTACTCGCTGATTCTTCACCGAAAGACATCGTCGTTGCTGCCATTATCGTCGTTGTCGTCGTCGTCTTCGTCGTCGTTCACTCGCTTACCACAACTTAGACACCATTCCGGAAGTGAAGCAACCCGACCCGAGTTTGAAGCCCGATGCTGACGGCGCGAAACCTCTTGGCCCTCCCCCTCGACCTGGACAGACGACTGGAAATACTCCCGACTACTTCGGCGCCGGAGCCGCCTCTCTCAGTCTGGAGCCCAATCCTTTTGAGCAGTCTTTCGGCGGAGGCGCGCCAGAGACACCAGGTGGTACGAAATTGCCATCCGTTGCTGCTCTGACCTCGCCATCTTCGTTGCTCCCTGGTAGCGGCGCAACTCCATTCAACTGGGGAGGAGGTTCTCTGCGAACCGGTCCTTTGAGCCCGGCCATGTTGTCAGGTCCTACCAGTGACTACTTCAGCGATACGCATCACCTTCGTGGCGGATTCCCGACCCCGAACGAATCTTCGTTGAGAACTGGCTTGACTCCCGGTGGCAGTGGTTCCATGTTCCCTGCCCCCAGCCCTAACTCTCAGCAACTATTTGCTCAGCTGGCCAGTGGTGGTGCCACGCCTAGCACCATCGATTTCCACCGCACTGCGTTGAGTGCCGCTGCAAAGCGTGATACGCAGGCCCAGAATCAAAACCAGAATCAAAATCAAAGTCAACCCCAAAATCAGACACAGAACCATAACCAGCAACAGGCAGCTGTGACATCGCAGCCGCAGGAGATGCCAAACGGTGCAACCGCTGTCAAGACTGAGGCAAAGCAGTTCGACCCGCACGATAACGACGCAGCGAACGGTCTGTTTATGCTTGCTCAAGGCGCACAGGGAAGAAACGGTGCTCCAAACGGCGGATTCGCGGCAGCACAAGCACAATCTCAAGCTCACCCACCTCCGCCACCTGCTCAAGGCGTCAACACGTCACCTCAAATGAGTGCTAACGGTGCTGGATCTGTTGGCGCGGGGTCGTCAGTCCGCGGTGTGAGCGAAGGCGGAAGTGCCATGTCGGATGAAAGCGAGCAAGCCCGTCCCGCAGCTAGGGGCAAGGGCAAGCGCAACTCGACTGGCGGCGCATCGACAAATGGCCGAAGAAAGGCTGAAGAGCCACCGGCAAAGGCCCCTGCCGCTAAGAAATCAAAGCCGAATAACAATATCCCCCCTCCTGATATGATGGGGGATGATAGTCAATCGGATGACGACGATATGAAACACGAGAATGGTGAAGGTGGAAAGTCAAAGATGACTGACGAGGAGAAGCGTAAGAACTTTTTGGAACGTAACAGGTAAGTTCCAACATTCCAAAAGTCGCTCCCGTTGGTACCCCGCTAATCTCTTCATGCAGAGTTGCCGCCCTCAAGTGTCGCCAGCGCAAGAAGCAGTGGCTGGCTAACCTCCAGTCAAAAGTTGAACTGTTCAGCAGTGAGAACGATGCTCTCACAGCTCAGATCACGCAGTTGCGTGAGGAGGTTGTCAACTTGAAGACATTACTTCTGGCTCACAAAGACTGCCCTGTCACGCAACAGCAAGGCCTTCACGGCGCCTTCATGCAACAGGCCATGGAGCCATTCAATCCCCAGATGAATCCGTACGGCATGGCCGCTCCTATTCCTAACCAGCAAGTCTTGGCGGCGGGCCAGGGTGTGCAACGCCGCTTTTCATAGGAGGACGAAGCCTTGTACAACAATCATTTCGAACATGAGGAGTTGGAGGATTCGATCCATCAATAACAACCCGTTGAGGTTGTCCGTCTCGGATAGTATATGGCGACATCGAGATTACGACTTTCATGCTGTTCCATTCTCTGGCCTAGTCATATCTTACGGCTCAACTGTATCATCATTATATACGACATTTTGGCGCCAATATCTTCACTTCGTTTCTACGACGGGGTTGCAAGCAACCAGGGAGAAGCTGCCTAGTAACAGAGGCAGTTTACCTTGAGCAGGTTGAGGTGGGGAGTTTGGCAGGCGTCATTGGCTTGCTGCAATCGTATCAGTCCATCATTGGAAGGGCTAGATACTGGGCATACACATCAAAAGGAGTTCAAGGGTTGGCAAGTCATTTGAAAGGGTGTAGGCGTCGAGGGGTGGTTGATGGGACTAAGCCATCTTCTACTAGCTGATTGCTTTGATTGGATTTATAGTAGCAATGGTAACAAGAGCTGCATGAACGGCAACGCCTCGTGGTCATTTAATTTATGAGACTTCGCCCCATAATGGGTCTTGAGATGATGTGTGCGTAGATGAATGTGTATGAATTTTTAACTTATGGTTCTGTACATGTAAACGGCCACCACCATGCCCAGGATACCTAGACACGATGAGCCGCAAACCAGGTTATGACTGAATAAGGTATAGATAGCTAGGCATCGGGACAATCCGTCGACAGTGGTGAGTGGAACCATTACCTACCTAAGGTAACGTATGGAAGTGATGTAAGTGAGGCAGTCGTGTTCCAGGGTTGTGAGTGGTCGAGAGGGGTTTCCCAAAACGGACTAGCGCAACCTTCCGGGTAAACCATCCCTCACTCTTGTAAACAACATCGCAGAGAAGGACCACCCCAACTTCGTCTCGCGCCGCCGACTACCACACCCGCCGAAACGCGAAAATCACGACAGCACCCCGGAGACCATACTTTTCACAAAATTGGAAATACGCAAGACCGCACCAAAGTTTTGTTCGCTTGGGATTTTTCACGCGCCAATTGACGCGCTTTTCGATTGCCTCGAGGCGCGACTTTCCGATTCCTACACCGAGCGCCACCTTTTGTCTCTCGACCGCATGCTTCATTTAACGCGCCATCCATGACGACCGTCATTCGCACCCGTCACCCGTTGCAAGTCATTAGCATGAGCAACGAGCAGCCAGAGAGAAGGAAAAGCAAGCGTCTTGCGGGTGAGTTGGAGGAGCGCGGGGAGGCGGCAAGGATGATGCTAAAACGACGCGCAGCTTCATCGGTTTACGACGAGCAGGATGGCGACTTCCACTTCACGCGCGGATCCAAATCGAAGCGAGTTAAGAACGCAGAACCCGAGCCAGAGCCCGAACCGGAAATTGAAACTGAACCCGCGCCACTACCCCCGAAAAAGTCTGGAAGAGGAAGGCCAGCAAAAGGACGCGCTTCGGCGACAGCGAAGGCGCCCGAGCCCTCATCACCAGTAGCTGCGCCAAAGGCAGCGACATCATCAAAGCCGCGAACGCGACGGACAGCGAGCACGCAGCCGGCGGAGGACGACGAGCTACAACTGCTTCCGCCTAAGCGCACGACGAGCCGAAGCACGCGCAGCTCGACTGGGAAAACAGAAAAGGCAAAGCCTGTCAGGAAACCAGCACCGGAACCAGTCCCGGAGGAGGAGGCAGAGCACGATGAAGTTGACAGCGCGACACCGAGGGAGCCGGAGCCGGATAGGCGGCGGACGCCACGCGCCATTGAGGAACCAGTCGAGTCTGCAAAAATCACGCTTCCCGTCAGTGACACGCCAGTTATCAATCGCAACAAGGAAATGAGGAAAAAGGGCGGAGGGAATCGTCGGAGCAGCACGGGTATGCGCGGCCGGAGAGCAAGTTCGCTGATTGAGAGTGGGCATAACGCGATACCCCACCGAGAGGTTGAAACTGCAGAATTTTACAAGCACATTGAGTCGGAGGGTCTCATGGAACCAAGACGGATGAAGCAGCTTTTGACGTGGTGTGGCGAACGAGCATTACTGCAAAAACCGCCCCATGGCCAGACAGATTCCAATACTGTTTTGGGTGGTGAGTAAAATTTGAAACCTGGAAAACCCGTGCCCAAGCTAACTTTTCCAGCTCGCTATATTCAGGAACAGCTCTTGAAGGACTTTTCTACCAAGTCAGAATTTTCAGACTGGTTCAGCCGAGAAGAACAGGGGCCAAAGAAGCCTGTAGTCTACCTCCCAAACCCGCGTAATCTTGAACATCAAGAGAAAATTGAGCAACTGGAACAAAAAGTCAAAAGGTACATTTTCCGAATACCCGATTCATGAGGATGCAGGGACTAACCAATCATAGATTAAAACTAGAAAAGAAGAAATGGCTGGCGCTCAACAAACCGCGCCCGGATATCCCGCCACTCTTCTCAGAAACAGACACAGCACAAACAGCAACAGCGGCCGACGCATCCATCCTCGAGCCGAATGAGGCAGAAATGTTGAGCTGGCTCACCGACCCGGCATCCTCCTTTGAAAATGTCCGCGCCAAGACGCTCGCCCGCCTACAAAACACGCAGTCGACGCTGGAGTTTAAGGTGGACCAGCTCGCGGACGGCATACACAAGCTCTCCCAACGCGTCGACACGGCGGGCCGAGAGGCGGATAAGGTCCTCTCTCTCAGCGCCGCGCGGCTCAAGGAGCGGGAGGTGAGGGAAAAGGCCAACGCGGGCACCAAGGAGATGCCCGTCATGGAGGTGCTCCGCAGCCTGGGGAGGATATTACCAGAGGGCGGGGAATAAAGGAAACGATTGCTATTACACACACAACGCCGCCGTTTCTCTCCTTTTTCTTTAATGACGACCGACCTTTGAGAAGGGGGGGTATAATGACTGATATGAAATTGTGGTGGTTGGGTGGGCGGCGAGGTTTATTCCTCTCTTTTTTGAATTGGCTGCCCTCGAAGGGGGTTGTTTATCGAGATGGGGGCCATCTCTGGGGGTGACTGGCAGACACACACAACGTTTTCGTTCCTTCTCTTTCGATGCTTGTCTTGGCATGGAATCGGCGCTGGAGGCGGGCTTTTTGGGGATGGAATTTGAGAGGTACAGACTGCATCTCGAACGGAGTTTTCATTTAGCCAAATACCCACATGTTCTTTCGCTACCCGCGTTTCTGTAGTATGGTCCTGTGATGATGTCGTTCTTGAATGTTTTGGCTCGTCCGTGTTGGGCCGGATGGGATCAACGTTGATATTTGAGGAACTTTTGATAGAGTCGCAATGTGAGGCGCGTTTCTCTTCTATTCGAGTATCCTTTCAAACTGTCAGCCATGCAACACAACCAAGCTTTTTCGGTATCACTATCGGAATGCTATCTCAAGACCCTGAAATAGTCCCCGCACCTCCGTATTCTATCCCGGTGCCAATGAGGAAACTTGACTCATTCCGATCTGGATAGTGAGGAACTACGCAAGGACCCTGTTATCAATGCCTTTATTATCTGCAGTGCCAATGTAGTGTACTGTGCACGATCCAAGCCACTTCCGCGTGCCCGTCAAGATCGAACCGTCATACAGTGTTGATATCCTTGATATACGGTGATTATTTTCCCACGGTCCGAGCTCTTATTGCTGCATCGAAATCAAGGGTCTTGTACAGTTTTCGAGGCGAATTACGGACGGGAAGTAGTTGCTTTGTTCGCCCTCCCCCCCTACCTCGGTAACGTCAAAACCAACTTCGCACCTATCACAGCGTCCAATTTGTAAGACAAATCCCCAAGACGCCCTTCTCACCACCGACAACCTCGACTTTGCACAAGCGCAACGTCGGAACCGACTATCCTCTTCCAACCAACACCCCGAATCAAATCGCAAAAAAAAAAAAAAATGTCGACAGTAGCCCGCGCTCTCCGCCCGGCAGCTCGCCGCCTCCGCGTCATGGCGCCGGCACCCACGACGACGGCGGCGGCGCCCCTGACCCTCCGCAGATGCTTCGCCGACAAGCCGCCGGTCTACACCGAGTCCGCCGTCAACAGCGAGCTGGGCGTCGGCGAGTTCGAGGGCATCAAGTTCCGCGTCGAGCCGCTGCGGCGTCAGGGCGAGGACGAGCGGACCATGCGCGCCCGTCTTCTTTGTGAGTGCCTTCCCTCGGCGTTTTTTCTTACTCGACTCTTGTTGAGGGAACGATGGGGAGAGAAAACAAATTTATGCGGAAAGTAAGATCCCGAGAACTAATCATTGCCCTACGAAAACAAAATAGACCAGTCCCGCAAGCGCGGAACCCTCGAATCAGACCTCCTCATGTCGACCTTCGCCAACGAACACCTCCCGCACATGACAAAGTCCCAAATGGCGCAGTACGACCTCTTCCTCGACGAGAACGACTGGGACATTTACTACTGGGCCACCCAGGAGGAAGCCCCCTCCGCCTCGGCCTCGACCACAAAGACGTCGTCCTCCTCTCCCTCCAACGACACGCTCGCCTCCTCCACCGTCAACGCGGCAGAATCCTACCGCCCCGTCGGCTCCGGCGCCGCCTCGACGATCGACTCCGGCAAGACCTCCAATCCGAAAGAGGATGTCCGCACGCAGGACGTCCCGGGCGAGTGGGCCAACACCGTCGGCTCTTTCAAGGCGCAGTACCGCCCCGTGCCCGTGCGATGGCAGGGTAGCGAGATTTTGGAGATGCTGAGGGCCCACGTGCGGAGCCGGCGTGCGGACGGGACTGTTGGTGTGCACCGGGACGTGCAGGAGCGCAAGGAGGGTGGGCTTGGGTTTATGCCGCCTCTGTTTGACGTCGATAGCGCGGGCAAGAACTAGAGAGATTGTAGATCTCGCTGTGAGATGTGCGCCGACGAGTTTGGGGGAAAGAGGTTTGAGACATTGTACCAATATCTATCAGGAAATATCATTTTGGGCGGAGAGGGTAAAATTTGTGGGAGCATGGTACATTATAAACGGCTTCATTGGAAGCTTCATTGCATGGTTTGGGGTGGAGAGAGATAACGTTCACTCGGGAGGTGGATGGGCTCACAGCAAGGCTTCGTTGGAAGCACTTGGCACGTGGAGTGATATCGTACACATCTGTAATTTGACAGCGATTAGAGGCTGCTAGCAGAGTCTCCGGGATAGACGTGTTACTGAAACAGTGTACAAGATCCAAGGAACAAAGACTGAGCGCTTGGGACCGGACGAAATTGCAGATATACACCTTAACTCAGGTACACCTTACTTGCCAGCCTCATCCAAATAATCATGAACATGCCACAAGCACAATGCTGTAATGTAATCTGCGTTATATCATTCATGACTTTTATGGTGACCGTCGTATGTATGCATACACTAATACACACTCGAAAACCCCGAGGTGGTTTTTGATGCTTCCGATGGCATCACAGAGACTCTCATCAACACCGCTGTGCGGCGGCGCAACATCTCTCATCTTCCGTAACTCCTTTACGCTATTGGCAAGCCATTGGCCGACTTCCTTTTCACTTCACCGATATATGGCGTTTAAATCAGGTGCTTGGATCTGTCATAGTATCACACGGTTAGCATGTCCAAAGCTTCTCCGAGAGCACAGCAAAATATAGCAGACAACAAACCTGAAGTATGCCCGCAGGTACATAATCTGCCAACCCCACAGTCCGACGAGGATGAGCGTCGTGCCGATGCCGAACCACTTGACGCGGGTGTTTGTGCTCTCGTTGGTGTCGCGCAGCTTGTGCTCGCGGGCGCGCAGGTAGTCCATCTCGGTGTTGATCTCGCTGACGAGCTCGTCGATGCGCCTGAGCTCCGCCTCGACGGGCTTGAGCTTCTCCGTCGCCTGGATGGCGTTCCAGTCCTTTGCGTCGGCGCCAATGTCGATGTCGAGCTCAATGTGGCGACTCGTTGCGCCGCTGCGGCCGGCTGTTGGTTTGGGACACTCTCGTCAGTTTTCTTGGTTCTTGTCCCTTTCGTGCAAAAGGGTGGTAAAAAGCAACTGGGTATGTGGAGGGTTCAAGCCATTGACATGGCGATGTGGCTGGTTGTAGGGGTGAGTGGGTGCGACGTACAGCCAGAGAGGATGTTCTCGAAGCAAACGTCGAAGGCAGCGTCTGCGTGGGAGGTGAAGACGACACGCTTCTCGCCGCCTGCAATGTCCTTGGGCTTTCCGTAGTCGTTGCCAACAGCATCCTTGATCTAGAGAGTCACCCATTGTTAGCCAAACTGTCATTGCGACCAGTTTCCTCTTTCCCCCAATCCTCTCCCTTGTTGCTATCCCGCTTCGATCCCCGGGAAGCTTCCATCTCTTCTCAGATCAAGTCCCAATATTGGGGAAGATGGCGTAGGGGGGATAGCAGTTGATGCCACATACGTGCATGTTGACAGTCATGCCGTCACCCTTTGAACCATCCACAATAGCCGTGACGACGACCAAGGTGTCCCTAGCGACGAAATTGCGAATGCATCGCTCCTTCTTGCCCTCGTGGGTGCTCGTAGCATGCAGGTCGAACCTGAGCGCCTGGGCGCAGCAAGCGAGTAGCACAAGACCGCACACGTAGCGCAGCAATGATGTCGTCGGCGCCATAGCTAATTCGCAGATTTCCGTATCAATCGAAGACAAGTTGAGAAAGGGTTCGGTCGATTCGGATGTCGGGACCGTCGTGGTTGAGGAGGAGAAGGGCGGGCGGGGAGAACAGCCGGCGTGGGTTGTTGGGAATTGCGTCGTAAAGGAGCTCCCTGGGCTAACGAGGACACAACTGCGATAGGAGAGCTATGGGCCTCTAGGAACCACCTTTGGGGATTTTTGGAAATCTGTCGCGTTCGAAAAGGCCTGGACCCACATCAAGGACCCCTGTCGGACGGGTAGAGGTCAAGCACTCTGGCCAATTGGGCTCGGTGGGCGGGGCAGCCTTGTGCCTTGGCACTCACGTGAGAGCGACAGCCTCGCAGCTTTTTGGGTGTGGCGTTTGGCGCGTCGGCCGCTCTTCGATATCGCGATGCGACAAAAGCGGCATTACAGCTTCAGGAACACGATTTTTGCCGACTGAACTGCCGTCTGATCGGAACCTCGCCAATATAATACAGCTTCTTCTCGTCAAAGAGAGACTACCGCCAAGATGCCCAAGTGTAAGTCCCGACCCTCCTCCAAGTATCTTTGCAAACACCCAGCTAACATGAGATCACAGTCTTCTGTACGTCTCAATCAAACCACGATCGAACGCGAAGCTATTCAGCCGAACTGACCTGAAATCCCCGATTCTAGGCGATTACTGCGATGTGTACCTCACGCACGACTCCATGAGCGTGCGCAAGGCGCATAACAGCGGTCGAAACCACCTGCGCAACGTAGTCGACTACTACCAACGTACGGCTCCTCCTCCTCCTCCTCCTCCTCCTCCTCCTCCTCCTCCTCCTCCTCCTCTTCCCATTACTTGCGCGACCACCACGACACATGAAAGCTAACATGCCCCCTTTCTTCTCCAGAAATCGGTCACGAAAAGGCCCAGTCCGTCATCGACTCCATCACCTCCTCCTACGCCGCAGAAGGCCAAGCGCACAACAACCCAATGCTGCCACAAAACCAGCCCGGATCCGCCTTCCCGCCGCCCTTCCCCTTCCCAGGAGGTTCGTACATACCTCTTCACCCCTTCCAGCGCTGCTATAGCCACGGGTCCATTGCACCAAGTACTAACCTGATTCCCTCTCTCCAGGTGTCCCCCCTCCCTTCCCCGGCATGCCCGCCGGCGCACCCCCCTTCCCTCAAGGCATGATTCCACGTAGGTTCCACCATGAGCCTCTTCTTGATAGCTCCCTCACAAACTAACAAAACATCCAATAGCCCCAGGACAAGCAGGCCGCGGAATGCCGCCCATGCCCCCCTTCCCCCCGGGCCCCAACGGCTCACCAATGCCCCCAGGAGGCCTACCGTTCCCCCCGCCCGGCGGTCTCCCAGCCGGTCTCCCCTTCCCGCCCCCGGGCGCGCCGGGCGGTCTGCCCCCCAACTTCCAGTTTCCCGGTATGCCAGGCGGCGGCGCGTTCCCACCTGGACCTCCTGGTGCCTTTCCGCCCGGTGGTGGACCTCCAGGTCAGGATAGGCGGTAGAATGCTTTGCGGCTGTCTTCGTCCACGGCAAACTGCATTATCTGGGCGTGTGTCTTCTTGGTACAAGTGGGATTGGTGTTTAGGCGTCATATTCAGGGCAAAAGGGTGTATCCAAAACTTAGGTTTTTCATGACACGGGCATGGTTATATCACATTCAATCAAACACATGGAAGCAAAAGCTCATCCTGCAAAACCGAGAAACGCGGTCAAGCAAGTTTCGTTCCGAAACGCTGAGTTAAATGGTATCTTGACGTACAGTTTTTTTTTTCTATATGATACAATAATAAGACGTCCTTCTTTATCTGTAGCAGGCAGCGCGCGCGTTCAATCGTTCATCAAAACCCCGATTCCCCGTCCCAAAATCATTGTCATCAATATCGTCGTCAAAGTCTCAAATAGTGGGGAAACCTTGTCATCAAACCCTCCGTCATCAGCTCCGAAATCCGCGAAGAAAGCAATTCTTTGTGTCGTTGACAGGCTTCTGTAGTCGTAAAAATGGAGAAAAAAAGCGTTCGTTCGTAGCAGTCGTGATGATCCCAATTCATTTCCTCCAGCACCCTCCATTTGTGCTTCATACCCAGATATATTACGCGTTGAAAAAAGTGCTCCAGACAGGATCATCATCTGAAGTACTCGGGAAATTTTGTACGTTGCAGTCGCATCAAAAATGTGCGACCGGTAAGCTGTTTTGTTCGTTTGGGGGGCCACGGTACGAGTTCCGTCGAAGGACGTCACCCATACCGTCTCTTACTTCGCGCGGCCCGCTGATCTTCTGCCTCAACTCCTGGGTTCTCTTCTCTCGCTTACGCTCATTCAGCTGTCGGGGCAGGTTTTGCAACCCTTCCAAAGTGCCCGAAATCGAAAAACGACGTCTTCGTTTCGGGGGCCCGTCTGCGTCGCGATCGTCGTTCTGCCTCGTGGGAGGCCCCGAGGTAGGTGGGGATTGGTCGCGGAGCGAGTCGAGGCTGCCGCGGCGTCTCATCACCCGCAGATTCCCGCTGTCTGTCCGGCGAATGGTTCGGCGGTCAGGCTCGTTTTGAGATCCAGAGTAGACGTCATCCTCGCCGCGAGCAGGAAGGATTGCAAACGTCTTCTTCACCCGCTCGCTAATACGTCTTCGCGGGCTTGGCCTATTGTCAATGGGAGGGTATCGATAGACTTGGCTAATGGGCTCATCCTCCATCTCCCTCTCCCACACATCGTCATCCTGATCCGAGTACGCAGGGCGCCAGTGCGGATGCAATCGGTCGTCCTCGGGGGGCGGGGCCATACATTCCGGGCACGAGCATGGCTCTTCAACAGCAGAGTGGTCGTCACCACGAGCCCCAGAGCTTGATCCTCTTCTCGTGAGAGAAAAGGTTCTGGTAAGGAGCCCAGGTCTGCCACTCTTGGGCGGGTACGTCTCCGAGTTGCGTCGTCGGACCAATGCCCTTTTGATGGCAGATCTACTCCGCTGAGGTTGCTCCTCTTCCATCGCCTCGAAATAATTGCCCATGTTGCGTTGTCTCTCATGATTGGGGGTTAATCCCGAAGGCGTCGCGGGGATAAACTGAATCGCAGGTGGATTAATCGGAGGGACTGGGGGAGCCGCGCGAGGATTGCGAAGCGGTGAATCTACGTCGTCCATGGAATGCTGAGGTTGCGAGGGTGTGATTGGGCACTCGCCGTCTGGACCTGTGGTGATAATCGTCGGCCCCTGGAGCGTTTGCGGCAACTCTCTTTCGGTCTGCGAATCCTCAGAGTCCTCCGACGGCTTGTTGGAATGGTTGACGACAAGCACAGATGAGTTTTGATGAGGGTACAAGCTCACAGCCTTGGCCTCAGACACTTCGGGCGCAGTACCGCTTGTTTCCACCGAAGCTGCTGAGAAAGGCGTATTTTGCGTGGATAGTCGTTTACCAAAGAAGGGGTCACCGTGACGGTCCACATTGAGTTTATGGTCTCGGTGATGGTGGCCGTTATCAGTCTCGGAGGATGTCGCTCTTTGGAGGGTCAAGGCGGGTATCCTTGTTTCATGTCCAGGCTGTTGATTCAACAAAGCGTTCTGAGATTTCAAACTTTCCGCGGTGAGCGAGCCAGCGCGGGAAGTATTACGGCTGGTCGGAGCGGATAAAGAAGAAGAACGCTTCGGGATGATGGGCGGATAGTCAATCGTGCGTTGGTCGGATCCATCTGACTCGGACATTGAGCGCAATTTTCGCCCTGGACGTTCGAATACTGGTGTAGGCAAGTCGTGAGTTCTCGGACCATTTGTGCGAGTCGCTGAACCGACACTGGTACTTCTTTTGGATCGTCTACTGCTGGTTGATCTGAGAGACGGCTCCCGACTAGATCTGGATGATCGACGATCGGGGACAACAATGACTGGAATGCCACCGCTCTTCCAGACTTCTCTGCGTGCTTTGCTACTTGAAATCGAGTTGAAGGTGGTGTTCGAGGCATAGCTGTCATGACGGCTTTCGCTAGGACGAGTGAGCGCTCTAGGTCGCCTCGGGCTTCCCTCCAACTGAATAGCCGAGTTTGTGGCAGAGCTGAGGGGAGAAAGATCAGAGCCTGAGTCCCTTAATCCAAATTGCTTCCGGACATGCCTGAGCGTCTGCCTCCTTTGGGGGATTGAGGGAGCTTCGACTAAGATTGCCTCGACAATAGTGGACGCAACCGACTTATTTGATTTTGCAGATTTCGCAGACATTCCCGACAGCCTGCGAGAGTCCGCGTCAGCTGTTTTCCCTGAGGTTGAGGTATTAGGCCAAGCGATTTCGCTAGGTGCATAGAAGGCTGCCCTGTCTCGTTGGGACATAGCGCGCACCGCCTTGGCAGCGTTTGTCGGTGTGACAACGCGGTCTTCGATGATTTCAACCCTCCGTCTTCCAGTCCGCGGCGGGGTTTCGGGCTTAGTACGCCTCTTTCTTACCGTGACATTTCTGCCCAGGTTGTCGTCCCACTCTTGTTCAACTTCGTTGTTCGAGGCCCATTCTCCGTCAAAGGTACCAAAGTCTGCCTTAGCCTTGGGGGTCGGAAGGTCCTCAGTAGGTGACTCCAGCCCCAGGCCTAAACCAACTGGAGGCGACGTCCTCACCTGAGGCTCGGAAACGCGACGAACCGTGTTCTGGGATGTTCGTGCTGAGAGGATATTTGGCCTCACAGTCGATTGCAAGTCCTCTTCAGAGGAAAAAGGCTCTTCTCTGGCAGTTCGGAAAGACTCAGTTCGCGATTCAACGGTAGTAGCTTTCGATACTGTGCGGTCGATAGGTATCGGTCGAACAACCTTGGGGCGAGTAGCAGGTTGAGGAGGCGTCACATCTGGCGTTGGTGGACTTTTTTGGTTCGGAGGAGTGGCTGGGGCGCGCGCTGGAGTTGTTGGTGTCTGCGATTCCGGCGCATGAGGTTCGGCGGGCGCCGGGCTTGGATGCTGGATCGAGTGAGTGCTCGATGAGGTTCGCGAGTGGGAAGGCGGTGTCGGAGGCAAATCCGGGCCACTGCCTATCCGCTTAGGTTGGTGTCTCAGCGTCTGGGGGCTTTGCTGTTGCGGTCCTCGCATTTGCGATGCTACGGCATCCACGTCGAGGTCATATTTCCTAGGCGTCGACCGCACTTCATAGGAATGCGCAGAGTCGCTTGCATGTCTCCTAGGGTGTGGCAGTACTTTGTGCTTTTTGAACATTCTTTGCGCCTGCAAGCCGTCTGCAGGCAAGGTCGATACTTGTTTCTTGGATCGAACCGACATGGCGGTGGAGTTGAGGCTCGTAGCAGCAGCCATTTCAGAGGGCGGTTGTTGAAATGCGTTCCAAAGGCATGCGACGCGCTTCAAATGCACACACGATGACCCTTCGCAGGTTAGCGAGGATGGGAGAGGGCCAGAGTTCTTTGCATGCTGAGCAGAGTGAAGTTCATGGGCGTGTTCGTGATTGAGATGAGGAAGCAAGTGGCCGACGGTGCGACTTTGTACAATTCGGAGTGCCGAGTGAAGTAAGGTGAAGATGCAAAACCCGGTGGTGGTTGAGACGTCAAGGTCTTAAGGGTAGGCGTGAGACATTGAATCGAAAAGACTTGGTTGGTGAATCGCGTCAGAGTCCAGTGGCGTGCAGTGACCGATGGCCGTCTTGAGAGAGAGAGACAACAGAAGCGATGAGACGGAGCACAATCCTCAAGTAAATTCAACCCAGCGATATGAGACGGAATCTCTCTGGTTGAGGTAAAGAGTACGTGGTCGCAGTGGTCACGATGTACGGCCCGTGTTTTGTGCTGTAAAGAGAAACAGGAGGAGGGGGATGAGGCGAGGACGAATACTCGGGCGTGGGATGCGGTCCGATCGGGTGCAAGTCGCACAGACCGACGTAGGGAGAGGAGTAGGGGGCCTAGACTGAGAGAGGACGGGACGATATGTGAGATTGACGCAGCGCTTCAGCCGGGCTTGGTGGAAGCGTGAAAAGGAGGGAAAAGAGGACGATCCAAGGCTTCCTGCAACCTGCGGACGGACGCTGGCGCTATTTTGGTGCAGGACACGGCTTCAGGAGGTTGAGACGACGGAGACAAGTCGACGGTTGTGAAAAAGACAGACGGGAAGGATGATTGGCAGGGCGGGAAAGGGTCTGACGCAAAGGAAGAGAATGCGCCCTCTGGCCTCTGGGGTGGGAGAAGAGAGACAAGGGCAGATCAGAGCAGCGCAGAGCAGAGCAGAGCAGAGATGGAGCGGCAAGTATCCGGATGTGAGAAGATTGGTGGTGGCCGAGGGTTGCAGAGGCGGGCGAGGAGGAAAGCGTGCGAGAAAGAAGAATGGCGGGGCGTTGCGCGCCGGTAAATGGGTACATGATACTTACATCATTGAGGTGCTAGGAACCCTACCTAGGTAAGGTACCTTACCTACCTTACCTTAGGCATGTATCTAGGTACCCAAGGTGAGGTAAGGTAAGGAAGAGAGGTCGAGGTGAAGTGAGGTCAATGTACTGTTTCTACTACAACTGCTTGCAAAAGTACATCAGGGCCGCATCTCAGTCCGATGGTACGTGGGTCCAACCTGTTCGTTTCTTGACGGCTGCGCGCGAAAAAAGACTGGGCAGCCCCGTCGCAAACTGTGCGTGTTCCGCGTGGACGGTGGATTCGGGGCCTTTCCAAACCTGCCGAGTCAAGGAGATTCCTAGTAGGTTCCTCCTGTCAGGTAGCAGTCGCGCTCCAAGTCTCAAGTCCAAAAGAAGGCAGAGAAAGTTGGCGAGAGAAAATTCGGGTGGCGGGGAAAGGAACGAACAGCCAGGCAAACTGCCCTATCTCAGCACTTACGTATTCCTAGCTAAACCCAAGAGACCTCAAGTTAAGGTAAGGTAAGTATCCAGTAAATTGCAAACAGCTTCTTGCACAGAGTTGTTTCACTCCCCAGCCATGGTCCAAGATACTTGCACTTGCAGTTCTCTACTGTGTACTCTCTCCTCCGTACGAGCACTACTGATATCGTCGTCCCCCTCCCCCCTTTTGTCGTCCAGTCGCATCGAGTTCGTCTCGTGATGCACAATTCTGCCAGGATACCAAGAGGTAAGGCGCGTGTGGCCCAGCAGCAGTAGCTCCGCCAGGGGGGCCGAATGAGGAACTCTTCCACCATCCCAAGTTCCCAGCTGTCGCCGTAGCGCACTACGCGGGCTCAAGTCGGCCGGGAAAAACGGGGCCGGCTCAGTCCGCCCGCCAATAAGTCAACCTGCACCAAGGTCGCAACGGCCGTTCATAGGTTAGAACCTGCTCGATTGGTTGCATCGTGCTGCACGCGTGGTTTCCTTCTTCTGCAAAGCCATGCCAACTTTTCTTCTCTGGCGTAGGTAGGTAAAGGTACTCACCTGCTTTTCTCCCCTTGCCGACCTGTTTCTGTCTCTGTCTCCCACGTAACCACCCCCCCCCCCCCTCTTCTCTCCTCAGTAGGTACTCAGTTGTATGTGCGGAAGGTATTCTTGTACGTGTGCGACTGTCTTCGCCTTGGGTCTTCCCTCTCACCAACTCCAACATGCCCTAAGTAGGTATTCCGACCGATTCGGCCACATGTTCTGCAAGCCACATCGCCCAATAGGGAGTCGCTCGCACTTTCCAGCCCATAGGTATGGATTCTGAGAGCTTGTGCGTGTCAAAACTTTTTGATGAGGCATCCTTCCTAGTTGGCTGAGAGAAGGCCGGCGTGGCATCCCACGTATCTCTTAGGCTGCATATCTTGCGGTAAGCTATTTCCGTGCCCGGTTGAACGACGCCATCCGGGCTCCCGTATGAATCAAAAACAACGCAGATGCAGCAACAAAGAAGTCGTAACCACTTTTCCCAGTGCTTGCCCCAGACAAATCAGAACTGTGCAACTTGGCGTCCTTCTCTCAGACCTGCATGACCTCCAACAAACCCCGAGGCGAATCAGCGACCTGCCACGGCTTGCTGCATGAGACAAGGTGCAGATTTGGAAACAGAGCCACTGCAAAGGATGCACAGGGAGCCGGGGACGGCAAATTGACTTGGGAGAAAAAGATACGATAGGCAGCGCTGCCATGATTACAGAGCAGCAGCCATAGTTCAGCTCGCCCCGCCGAGGTGCGAGAAGAAAGAAAGAAAGGAAGGAAGAAAGAGAGAAGAAAATTGCGACCGTGCCGTAGGTACTGCGCAGTCATCATCCTGGCTTCGGCAAATGCTGTTCTGACAAGCTGTCGCGCGGGGTATTTCGTCTTCCGTGGTTGAAGTTTCCAGAGTCCAGCCGATGTTCCGCTGCAACAGTAAAACATATGACCGTACCGCGCATTTTTGTCAGTCGAAGAGGTGCCGGATTCGGGTTGTTTCAGCCGGGGCAAGCTCAACGGGCGCAGGATGGCGCCGGGGCGGAGCACTCCCGGGCTCCGCCGTGAACGCCAGGCCTCGTCAGGCGAGAGTCGGCCCGGTGTGGGTCGATAATCTCACCAAGTTCCATGAGCGGCGATGCCATGACGGATCCGGCACCTCAGCACGTGCTGATGAGCCGGAGCAAGGGACAATCCTCCGTTGACGGTTGAGCAGGTAAGCTGTGCAGCTCACCGCAGCTTGGAGAAGAAACCCTCAGGTTTTAAGTACCTACAGCTGAGATCCTGGGCGGTGGTCGATGCCCATGCTTGGAATAACATATCGTCCTTATCGATCTCAAGAAGTCATGACAGGCCGCCGATGAAGCCGACTTCCGGGCAAGTGTCGTACCTTGCTTATCAGCTCTCCGGACCCGGCCTTGCAACATGTCGCATATCATCGCCGTTGTCGATTTCTCTCCAGGCGAGAGTGTGCATGACGGGTTGCAAGTGCACCGAGGTGGCCGTTACTGCTTGTTTTCCTATTCGGGTAAGCGCCTAGCACAGGTTGCATGTGTTAGCGTGCCGTAGCTTTATCTTATCAGCCCCGCGTGGGAGTTGCTGCTTTGCCCCACGTCATCGACGAGGACTCCCATCTGGAGGAACTTTCTTCACCAGTGCATTTCTGAAGAACCAGGACTCTTTTGGAGATCGGTGAAGTCTTCGTCGCTCCCAACGACTCATGAACTAATGTTGTTCAGGGCCATCCCATTGGCTGAGGTGACTCTGCTCGTTCCAGCTCAACAGGCGCTTCCCCGCGGAACCGGGTTGGTGCTATCGACGCTACAGACTTGTTCTTCAAGACCTGGCCGAAGGCCCTGCAGAAGGTGCATCTGGGGAACCGATTCTGGCTTATCTCGTTCAGAGTTTGCATCATAATACCGACAACACTCCAACTTGACCCCGCCCTGCTCACAGCATCCAGACCGTCCATCCTTGGACCTAGCATCCTAGGAACAGACACTTGGACCGTTCTCCCCACGGCAATGGCTTCGCCGACGGCGTCTTGTTGCCTGGGTAGTAGGCAGAACCCTGTCACTACATGCAGCACCGCTTGATCTGAGGGTTCTTCGTCTGGAGTGCGGTGGCCGGGTACTCCAAAACTCGAAGCCAATCGAAGCTCGAACCAAGCATCTTCGCTGATCTTGCAAGCATCATGACATTGGAGAAGGGCGGAGGGAGCTTTATCTCTTGCCCCGCACTGCCAGCAACGGTCTGCCGCGGCCCCTGGTCTTTACCTAACGCCAACACGTTAATCGTTTTGACCGACACTGCGTCTGATGGTTGTCCATTGACCAGTAAGCGTCTCAGGGAGCTCCTGTAGTGTGGCTAATACGTCGACGATAAGCTTGCGAGCCGGTCCTGGGGCCATACCTGATGCCCACCATAAAACCTCATGCGTGGAGAAGAGCTGTCGAACTTTGGCCAATCTGCTTCTGACATAGAACGGGACCTAGCAGCTCACCGAGATTCATAAAGTCAAGGCCATTCCCCTTCATGACCTTCTAAATCTGTCCCGAGCAATAGCTGCAACTTGAAATCACCATACCGTCAACTGTCAGCACCATGGTCTCTCGAAGCATCCTCGCACTCTGCCTTGTGGCGGCCGTTTATGGTCACGGAGACCACGATGACCACCAAAAGTCCATGTCCGGGCCTCATCAGTCCCTTTGGTACAACACGATCCCAGGTGACGGCGGTACTCAGGTATTTAGAAACGCCATTGACCCGGCCCTCGAGCGTTGTCTTACACGTTATAGGCCGACTCTGTATTCTCGGGCCTTTCCACGTTTGGTCGCCTGCCGTACCAGCCATGCCTCGGCGCAAAGAACGTCAAGTATGACATTGCATTCATTGGTGAGTAAGGGCGGAGAGCAGTCAACTGTGAATGGCACTTACACCACGCAGGAGCCCCCTTTGATACTGGTACTTCATACCGCCCCGGTGCTCGTTTTGGCCCGTCAGGAATTCGTCAGGGCTCGCGGCGTCTGAACCTCTAGTAAGTCTATGTCCACTCCGGGATGCTGGTTCCGCGCGAGGAAGAATACTTACACCGGACAGCGGAGGTTACAATGTGCCATTGGCCACAAACCCGTTCAGCAGTTGGGCTACTGTCCTGGACTGCGGAGACATTCCCGTCACATCGTGAGAAGCCACCACGTACCTTGCTCATCCGCTTGCTAACTTAAGGCAAGATACGACAATACGTGGGCTCTGCACCAGATCGAAGAGGGGCACTTTGAAATCCTCTCGCGCCAGCCTGCCACAGATGCGGCGAAGAAGGGACCTGCGAAGAACGAGCGCACCCTGCCTCGTGTCATCACCCTGGGTGGTGACCACACCATCACCCTACCCCTGCTGCGCTCTATCAACCGTGCCTACGGTCCCGTGTCTGTCATTCACTTTGATAGTCATCTTGATACCTGTAAGTCAACTGATCCCCAAAGGCGCAAGTAGGGAGACTTACATCTTGCAGGGCGCCCCAAGGTCTTTGGCGGTTCTCCTTCGGAAGTTGCCAGCATCAACCACGGCACCTACTTCTACCATGCCGCTCAGGAAGGTCTGCTGCGCAACGACTCCAACATCCACGCTGGTATCCGCACGACGCTCAGCGGCCCTAGTGACTACGAGAACGATGGATACTGCGGCTTCGAGATCGTGGAGGCTCGCGAAATTGACAAGATCGGCACGGATGGCATCATTAAGAAGATTATTGACCGCGTCGGCACAAAGAACCCCATCTACCTTTCTCTGGATATCGACACTCTTGACCCTGCCTGTAAGTGATCAAATGTGTGAAACATTTAAAGAATATTAGCTAACCGTGGCGCGTAGTCGCTCCCGCTACCGGCACCCCTGAGACGGGTGGCTGGTCCACTCGCGAGCTTCGCACCATCCTTCGTGGATTGGAGGACCTCAACCTGATTGCTGCTGATATCGTGGAGGTTGCTGTAAGTTTCCTTCGTGAATGCTATTGCTACTGGGGACAATGTAACAGAAGACTAAATCATGGGCAATAGCCTGCTTACGATACGAATGCCGAGCATACCACCATGGCCGCCGCTGATGCGCTCTACGAGATCATGAGTATCATGGTCAAGCGCGGCCCCCTCAGCGCCATGGTTAACCAGACCGAGGTCTACGAGGAGCTTTGAGGGAGAATCATTGCAGCATGATGACGAGGAAGAAAAAGGACAGCTCTCTCCCAAAGGAAAGGCGGGGATTGAGGAAAAATCATGGTGGGATGTGGTCCTCTGGAAGGTACAGGCGTCGTCGGAGGTTGGAGTTATGACTGCAAAAGTTGGTGGATGTTGCGGTTCATAGGTGTGCGTTGGATGTAGTCAGTGAATGAATGATTTCTCAGCCTGAAGAGTATCTGAACCCATCTGCATGGCTCCAGGCCATCCTAATAGATAGCCAAGTCCACATCGAAGGTATGGATAGTAAATTGCAGCAATACGTGCTCAAGAAAGAGTCACGAGCATCCAAGTGAACTTGGCCTACCTAACTCTCGACGGCAGAAACGGCACATGCTTTCATCGATTGACACAGCTTGGCCGCATCAGCTGATGGAACCCAATATTTCCACGGTCCTTGCTTTACCCCTCGCCTCGACAGCAAGCCCGCAGCTGGAATTCCAGGCCACCGCGTTCCGAACGCGACGCGTCGTGCTGCTGTACTGGAATGTTCACAGTCTGCCTTATGCAGAGCTTCCGCACAAGTTTCCTGCGTAGAGACTTGGGAGAAGAAGCACAGACCCGCACCTTTCGGGAGCAGCGGGGCGGCCTCCATAATCGCGACAGGGACTTTAAGTGTTTCTATTTTGGTCGTAGGGCTAACCTGGGCTGTACGGATAGTGCGTAGGGCGGGCACGCGCGAGCTGCTAGCGATGAAGATGGCCGGGGGCGCATTCCAGTGGGCTGGTACGCCAACTGCTGCTAGACTGCGTTGCTTCACGGATACTTTGAAGTTTGCGCAACCAATAATTCCACGGGTAGAGGATGCATTTCCTAATGGGCACTTTGTTAGTCAGGTTTCCCGTTCTTGCGAAACGAGTTTGGAAAGAATCGATGACGAGGTTTTGTCATGGACGAGCGCTGGCTATTCTCGATATTCAGGGCGTGTATAAGCCATCCCGCCCGTCAGCTCTTCCGGATACGGCCGCCACGGATTTCGTTGAGCTGAAGCCACGAGGCGGTGTTCTCTTCTTCTTTTTTTCTTGCTGGATTGGTTGGGCCTTGGTTGGATTGTCGTACGAAGAAGCTCTCAGCTTTACCGAATCAGGTTGCTCAGATGGTTTAGATCGGAAATGGATTTCGGCGCACCGAGCAAGTGTAGCACGAAGCAAACTATGGCTGGGCAAGCGGCCGTTCGTCCGCAAAAGGTTCAAACTGAATGACAGGTGAGAATCGCTCATGCACGCAATCTCCTGTCCCCCTTTTTCTTTTTCTTTTTTCTTTTTCGGCCTTTCCGCGCGATCAGAGTACGAAGAAGAGCTGGCGGCGATAATGGCGTGGCTTGACGGTTGCACGTGTATGTCTTTCGATCCACCAACACCCCCCCTTCGCAACCGTTCTCGGGTGTTGGAATGTGCGCGAGCGGCACCCCCTCCCTCCCCGGCCACTTTCAGGTTTGCATTCGTGTCAGTTGTCTCAGTCTTCGTTGAAGAAGTGGTCATACTTTGGAAGAATCTCGTGCCAAGCTTGCACCTCTGCACGCGATTGCCGGTGGCTTGATATGAGCTGTGTCCATATGGTCAGCTTCGCGAGAAGAAAATACGGTGATTGTTTGACGTTCAAATTTCACCTTGCAGAACCAAATCCCAGGTCTTGTTGGTCTAAAATCTGTTAAAATCTGTATCATATCCAAGATGGGAAGTATGGTGAGCAAGATGCAGATCGCAGGTTCATCCCATGAAGGAATATGCTGCAGGGAGGGGTTGGAAGCTTCGCTCGTGATGTCAGTGATGCAACTCTGCTCTATCGAAAATGCCTCTGCTTCCTTCTCCAAGCAACACGCGGCCGATAGTAGGGACTCCAGGGAGCTGGCACGAGGGGGTTATTTCCCTTTGACCTGCCATCCCATGCCTATCCCATTCCTCTCCATTTGCTCCCTCTCTGCATGCTGCAAGAAACTTACTCACCCCGGTCGTTCCGGGATTCTGGTTGCAGAGGTAGACGCAGTATCGCGGGAAACCGCCCAGACTGCGAGGGCAGATTCAGATTCGGATTCAGAGGCAACCAAGTCTCATTGCCTTTTGGAGACGAACTAGAACGAACTCAACCTTCCAAGAAAAGACGCCGACGGCAACCCGATTCGCCAATCGGCAGACCCGCCAGAAACGCACCACCAACGCGCCGCTACCAGTCAGTCAGTCAGTCAGCCAGCCAGCCCCCCAGCTCAGCTTCGCCATCACACACACACACACACACACACACACCTCAGTTGACGTTTGTCTCAGCGCCGCCGCCGGCTTTTCTCTCGTCTTCGCTTTTCTCTTTCGAACCCAGCGGATCCGCCGCCGTCGGTTTCTACAATGGAGAGATAGCTTGACGTTACTTGGCTTTTCGCATGCGCTAACTTTTTAGGCTCCGGAAGCCGATCCCAGCCATCTTGACTCTCTTCCTTTTCCGTGCCTGAAGATGGCTTCTCACATATGTTTCCCCCCCTTCACTTAGTGGCGTTGCTTCCACGTAGCCCATCTATATATGGATCGCGGATAATTCCACCTCTCATCCCTTCCGTTTCTCTCATTATCAGCATCTCATATCTCACACACCTCAGCATAAAGAAATCACATCCCCTCGTTTTGTGTGAGCTTCAAACCTGCACGTACACAAAGGCTTCGTCTATCCTCCGTCGCCTCCACCCTTCACCCCTCGGCCATCTTCACGTCTATGATAAGATTCAGCTAGAAGCGCATCAACATGAAGACATCAGCTACCCTCGTCCTCGCCGCTTCGGCGCTGGCCTCAGCCCAAGTCACATAGTAAGCCAAACCCCCTCCCTCTCCCTTGCCCTCCCTCTCACTAACACCACCGCCACAGCAATGCAACAACAGGCCAATACATCTGCTCCCGCCCAAACTCCGCCTTCTGCGCGGGCGACTCCTTCGCCACAGACATCATCATCCGCTGCGACGCAAACGGCCGCGGCCAACCGGGCCGCTGCACGAACAACCTCGCCGGCCAGTTTCCCTTGGGCGTCAACCCTTCCCTGTGCTGGATGTCCCAGCCCTACTCGGGCGACGCCGCCTGCGAGAAGAACTGCGTCGTCTACGCCTCCCCCAGCCCCTTTCAGCTCCCGCCCAGCGTCTGCACCCCATACGCCTCCGGCACGGGGACCGGAACGGGATATGTCCCGAGACCTACGTACCCAATCGGCCCGCCGCCTCGGTCGTCTGGTAACGCTACGATGACGAGTACTGCTGGCCCGTCTAGACCTACTGGGACCGGAGGCGGCGGCGGTACTGGCGGTGGACCTGCTCCTTCTGGCAACGGTACCGCTCCGACGAGCCGCGGTGGTGGTGGCGGCGGCGGCGGCAACGGTGGTGGCGGTAGCTCCGGTCGTCCTACTACCGCCACGTCCGGCAGCAGCCCGTCAGGCACGCGGACCCCGATCCCGCCATCGGGTACAATCACCAACCCGACCTCCGTTCCCACCGCCGCGGCAGTCCATAACTCTGTCGGCTCTCTCGTCGTTGCAGGCATCGTCGCCGCCTACTTCATCTAGACAATGTTTTGGTTTTTGCCCCTTGCTCGACGCGGTCTACCTACACCACCCCCCTCTCCAGGCGAGAGGTACCGAAGGTGTCCAACAACACGATCATTCCTTGGCAAATTCATTCATACCCCCACACATCACTAGGCCCGCGAAAGAAGAATAGGGCCCGAGTCTCTGCATCATACATTTTACTTTAATACCAAGTCGGTCACCAATCGCATCATCATGGGCGGGGAACAGTCTCTATAGAGCCTCGTCTTGGGGCGGAACACAACTTTTACACGGCGCAAAGGAGTTTTAGTTTGAGTCCCCCGTCACTCTTATGAGTACCGCATGGGGACATCATTTGGATTTGGAAATTTCTTTTTTCGGATTTTTCTGAGAAGAAAAGCGAGTAACATACAGTAGCTAGTCTGGAGGCCCTGGAGGTACAGATAGATCCAATCATTGACATCCCAATTTTCATATATTCTCTCGTCACTCACTGCATGTCCTTGTCTCGGACGACAGGGAAGCTCCTTTTTTTTCCCTTTCCTACCAAGGTTCCCTGTCATCTATATCTTTCATCTTGAACCTTGGGAGTAATGTTTAGCGGAAGTAGCTGATCAGCAACATTACTCGTTGATTTGTGCAACATGGAGATCACACGCCAAGGTCAAGATTGTGTTGCAAATTCAAGAGTCTGTTGAACAAGTTACAACGGGATCACGTTCTTCACTATGTGCTCTCTTGAGTGTGTGTGCTGGAATATGTTCCCTAGGCTCAAACCTCGAGGAATCCTCTCATATTCATTGTGACCAATGCCATTAAACGTCCCTCGTATACGTTCCCCTAGCCATCTTGTTCTCATTTCCTCGCTTCTCCCGAATTTCAAATGGAATCCATATTCAGTGCCTCTGAAAATCCCCGTCTATAAACGCCGCCCAATGCAATGATGCTGTGAAATCAAAGTAACGCAACCATAAGAGAGATGGCCATGGCAGCCAACGACACCCCAGCTTTTGCACCCCCCGAGTTGGGGAAATGCTTCTGGATCTCGCCAGTGCGTGTCGGCGAGATACTCGAGCAGCTCGCGGTGCCACACTCATACCCGCTCGGGCAGCAGCCAGGAACAGGACCGCCCTCGGAGCCGCATAAGAACCAGCCGCTCGCGCAGGTCTCCGTCGCCTGGGGCTCCGGCACTTCGGTGAGGGGAACGACGACGGTGACGCCGTTGCTGATGATGGTAGTCGATTCTGTTGGCGGACACGAAGTAGTGGCACAGTCGCGGCCAGTCTGGCAACAGCCTCCACCGGCGCGAGCGAGACAGGCGTAGAATCCAGTCGGGCAGTACGCGGATGTGGCTGGCGGCTCGTCCGAGTCGGTGGATGTTGGTCGGAAAGGAGGCACCGCGGTACCTGTTGTCGTTGTCGTAAGCTCTGGAGCCGTGGTTGGGGACTCCTCAGCGGTTGTGCTCGTCGTGGTTCTTCTCGTGGTCGCTCCACCAACTGTCACAATCACTGTCACAAGCACTGTCGTGGTTCTCCCGTCAACGAGTGTCGTTGTCGAGACGGACGTCGTGGTGATCGTTTGGACGACTGTCGTGCCTGCTCCTCCACCACCACCCCCGCCACCGGTACTGCCGCCGCCGCCTCCTCCTCCACCTCCGCCTGTGCCTGTGACCGTCTGAGTTGGCGAAGCACTCGTTTCCGGGGGAGGACTTGGCACACCTTGGTCTTGTCAGCTTATACCAAGCGTAAAGGTGTGGGTGAGTACTTACAGCCAACGCCTTGACAGACATATCCCGGGATGCAACATCCACCACTCAGCTCCGCATCACAGCTTGTGGTACCGCTGGGACATGCCGCAACGGCTCCACTGCAAGCAGCGCCCTTGGGGCAACAGGCGACGTTCCCAACGTGCTCATCGACTACCTTGACACACACTTCGTTGCTCAGGCAGCACTTGTTCGCCGCCCCAATGTAATCGCAGCTGTTCATAGTTGTCGGGCAAGACTGCCTCTTCTCGAGAATGTGAAGCGCCTCAATGGCGCGCCTGAGACTCTCCCAGCCCGTGCTAGTAATGCTGTCATGATGTTCCGCAAAAGGTGGTCGGTATGAAAACGAGGAGTTGGACAGAAAGCTGTCGTCGGCCATGCGAGCGGCGAGTAGCTCTTCACGGGGCGAGAGCGGAGTTGTGTTTATTGTCCCAAAGACGTCGTTCTCGGTGAAGGCGAGGTCATTGGGCAGGAGCTTCTCCCCAGCGTTTGGTGACATTTTGCGGATGACCGCAGGGTGCTCTGCGTTGATGCATGCTGCAGTGAGCAGCAAGAGCGAGGAAGGGAGGCCCAGAAGTGAATTAGAACGCATTGTGCCGAGTTCGAGGCAATGGCTTTGGTATCGATCGCAATGCGTTCTGCAGCTGACGATGATGGTGTTGAGGTTGAGTTAAAGTCGTCGACCGGGCCCCAGGCTCTGTGTGTAAGTGGCGCTGGGTCGCGCCTGTCAGTTTAAAGTAGTTCACTGACGCCGACGATCTTTTGACAACGACGATCACAGATTTGCTGTGGAATGTCAATTTGCACAGGTTCGCTCGGATTGATGTGGAAGATTGAAAAGGGTAAAGAGGGAAAATGAGAAGAGGTCTGGTCGGGCATTTAGTGAGGCGTGGATGGCGCCGCGGAAATCGGTGGCTGGGCAAAGATGCACAATTCACCTTGGGCTGGCAGTCAGTCTCACGCTCCACGGCGGGAGTCCAGATCCCAGCTGCAAGACGATGGAGCTTGCTCGGGCTTCGACACAGGCTGCGACACCTCACCGCCCTCGTATCTGACCGCTGTCAACTTTTTGTCTGTGGCCCGCAGCAAGTACACGTCAAACTCGAGATCTGATCACCCCAGCAAAGATATTTTTTTCTCTTTTAGCATTGTTCTCCCCTTTCTTTGCTGTCTTGTTATCGGTTTGTTTAGCAGTGCTTATTTTCTCGGTCTCTAACGGCTGCGGGCTGGCTTTAGCTCTGTGTACGTACCTTACCTGAGCTAGGGATTCTTGAGGAGGCTGGGCTTGGGTAGCTGACAGATGCCAAAAAGACGTCATTCAAGGCCGTTTTACCGACAAGCTTTGGTGGCAGGGGCGGAAGAGACACGGACCTGGACGTTGAGTACGGCTATTCCGCACCCACACGAAGGCTATCCCGCACCCATACTAGGCCTACTTAAGTAAATAATAGGCTACACGTAATAGCACCGCCGCGGCAGCTACAGTTAACCCAGAATCTATATTATTCCGGCAGTTTCTTAGGAAAGCGCAGCCTCTACTGCTGCACCTTCTACTACTATACCTTCTACTTTACCCTCTTCTATAGCGCGCTTTTCAAAATCAAAACTACGACTTCAGAAGGTAGTCTTTGCTCAGGGGAAATACCTCTCTTAAGCCTATATTTTAATACTTAAAGAAGTACTTTTCCTACTTCGAAAGTGACTAAAAAAGGGGGTGTTAGATAGAAAAAACGCGTTAAGATAGAGATAATAGGAAGGCGCGCGCCTAATGTAGCTACTGCGGCGGTGCTGTTACGTGCAGCCCACTATTTACTTAAGTAGGCCTAGTATGGGTGCGGGATAGCCTTCATGTGGGTGCGGAATAACCGTACTCTGGACGTTGTCAGGGGTTTGGCTGCTAAGGTTTGCAGGGGTCCGCGGGACGGGAAGTTTGGTGCCACCAGGACACCCCAATACCTGGAGGTGCTTGCGATCGTGAAGACAGCACGACACAAGGTATGCAAGCTCGCATCGAGGTCTCTTTCTACTCTCTATCTTCGCAATGAATGTCTATTATACAGAGAAGAGAAGGCTTGGATTTGGTTCACCGAAATCGCCTGTCCATGTCTTGTTAGGTATTCTAAATGTACTTTAACAGATATTTGTACAATATGTTACATGATCGTGTATGGTGTTACATCTTCCCACAAGAGAGACCACGCTAAAACATGCTTTCGCCTGCATCTGCCTTGTGAGATTCTTTCTGCAGCCTCTCTGTGAGACTGCTAGGCTCTGCAGTGCCTCTCAGGAATGAGTTGCAGAGCAAGGCCGTGGCTACGCTGACGTTCAAGCTGTCCACCGAGCTTGACATCGCCACTCGCGGGATCGTAATCTCGTGGGTGGCTTTCTTCCTGATATCGTACGGGAGGCCTGTGCCTTCGTTGCCAAGAACGAGAATGGATGGCTGCGTTAGAAGAGGCTTCTTCTCCTCAATGCTTTCCGGTGTCCACTGGCGGTTGTCTCTACGCAACCCAGCTGTCGGTGCGACTGCGGCATACGAGGTCCATCCTGCGGCTGCGCTCGCGTGAAGGAAAGCTCCCGGATCCTCCACGGAGAACAACTGCATCTCCTCAGAAGCACCTGCCGAAGCCTTCAGTACAGTAGACGTGATCGACGATGATGTTCTCTTCGTAATGGCAACCGCGGAAACGCCGAGGAACCGGGCTGTCCGGAGAATGGCACCGAGGTTGCCGGGGTCCAGAATCTCGGTCAGAAGGAGCACAAGCGGCCGAGCCGTACCGGGCCTGGAAGGAATGAAACCCTCAGTTCCGTTGATCGCGACGTCTTCCTTAGACTGCCGTCCCACGAAGACGGGGTAGCCTTGGGGCTCGCTATGTTCTGCGCCCAGACCTGTGATCGGCAACTGAGGCAGTGGTGATGTCTCCATCACGATGCCGTTGTGTGGTCGACCCTTGCTCATTTTATCGAGCAGTTGTTGGTCATTCTCGTAAAGCTTGGTGATCTTGACCTTCTTCTTTTCCGCCATGGACAAGATCCATTTATCGTCCATGCTTTCCTTCTTGTTGCTCCCTTGGTAAAGGTAGAGATGATAGAGTTTGCGTTGCGAATTCTTCAGTGCTGCCTTGACGACCGAGCGACCGAAGAGGAACTGCGATGCAGCTGTTGTGTACTGAACCAAGCCACGGAATTCTGACGGTTCAGAAGATGCTTCATGGTCCGGCTGTCTTGATCCAAACCGTCGAGGAGGGGCGGCCTCGAGTTCTCTGCGGGCACCCTCCCGCATGGAGTCCATACGCTCTCGCGCAAAACCTGTTCTCGCTCCTGATTGATGGTCACGGCGGTCCGGGCGGCGGTCTGAAAACTTTTCATGCTGGCGATCGGGGCGGCGATCCTGGAAACGTTCGCGTTGACGATCTGGACGGCGATCCTGGTATTGGTCGCGCTCGCGGCCGTCTTGACGATCCTGTCGACCAACTTGAAACCAGTCGTTTCCACTATCACGCTGTGCAGTTGGCTTCGAGGACTCCTCCTCTTTTGCGCCATTCCTCTCCAGCAGCTTGCCGACCTTGTCCTTCAACTCACCACGGTTGAGTTGGTAGACCAAGCTCTTCTTGCCGAAGGAGAACTCGGGGTTGTTGAATCGCTTGCTTCGGGATTTCCTTCCTCCTTCTTCTTCCTGCTCTTTTATCCTCTCTTGCATCTTCTGGAAGGCCTTCTTGGGCTTGAAATGGCGCGGTTCGCGGTCTCGCGGGCCATCGCGACGGCTACCAATGGCGCTGGAGAATCGTTCGCTGAAAGCATCGGGCTTAGATTTGGCAGCATCTCTTGATCTGCTGCGGCCTTTAGATTCTGTCAATCGCGGCCTGGATGCAGGCCTGGAGTTGCGGTCGGTGCGATCGTTGCGTGGTTTGTCGGAACGCCAAATGCCACGATGTATCGCAGAGAGCGATCCATTGCGCGCTTGGCCGTAGAGAAATGGGTTACTGGAGAGTTGCACGGCTCTTTGGGTTGCTTCAAATGGGCGTGAAGCGCTCCATCTTGTAAGGAGACTCATTGCATTGTGTACAAGGGATGGGCCCGGATGATGATGATGATGATGTCGATGTTGTTGTTATTTAGCTGCACCTTGTCAAGCAATGTGCGGGTGGATTTGCGCTTCACTGAGACTCGACTCGAGGAACTTTTTTTCTGCCATTCCAGAGCTGTCCAGGGTCCGGGCGGTGAGAAGCACTCAAAGAATAGACCGGGGCTTCTATTGGCCATAGAGGGTAATTGCCGGGGGCAAAGGTAGGGTCAATATGATGTGTCAAGTAGTGGTTGATTCTTCTAGGTAATGTGGGCAGAAGCCCCTAATGTGGGCAGAAGCCCCTATATATAGTTATGGCTAGTTACTACTAGTTATAGTACATAGCCTATAGCTATATAATATAGTAGCCTGCCCCTTAATTAAAATTTTATAACGTCCTCGTCGCTTATATTCCCTAATTATTTCTTTTAAATATAACGCTATTATAATATAATACTATTATAATTATTATAAATATATTACCTAAAATATTCTATAATAATTATAATTATTATATTTAATAATATAATACTTTAGTAATAAGTTACTGTTACGAAGGTAACTTTGTTTACCTTATTATTCGCCTTATTATCAATATTACGTAAGCAAACTATATACCATATTAATCTACGATTTCTATAGATTATTATAGGTATT
Organism: Colletotrichum lupini; assembly: GCF_023278565.1. NCBI lineage: Eukaryota > Fungi > Ascomycota > Sordariomycetes > Glomerellales > Glomerellaceae > Colletotrichum > Colletotrichum lupini. The sequence goes on from NC_064678.1 coordinate 4,196,087, forward strand.
GATTATGTAAGCAATACTGCTTATATAAGCTTACGTGAGCAATGGAAAGTACTGGAAGGTAACTGAATAATCTGGAATTTACTCGAGGCGGAATTACGTACTACGATTACGCATTCACTTACGTATACGCTTATTAATTATATCATAATTAATAAGCAATGGAATATTCTAGTAGGAGGTTTTTATGCCTATATATAGGCGTGTATTTGCCTACCTAGACCTTTCGTTAAGTAAGCAACTTTTTATATAGTAATTTAACTATATTACTCTCTTTATTATAAAAACCTCTTTTATATACGCTTATTACGAAAGGGAACTCGAGGCAGGTCGGAACGCTACTATATTAACCTAATTAACTAAAGACTTAACGTAAAGAGGGAAAAAATAGAATAGTAAGTAGAAGCTAGTAGGCTAGCCCTTTAGGCCTAGCGGTCTAGCTCGTTACGTAATTACTAAGAGCTTAGCCTCGTAGCCTAAGGCTGAGCTATAGGGCCCACAGGGCCCTAGTACTTATTACTATAATATTACCCCCCCCTCTATACTAAAGGGCGCTATCCGTAGTACTAAAAAAATAAACCTCTAAATTACCCCTTATTCTAGCGAATCTATAGCCGTAATTACTATTATTATATTATCGTCCTCCCTTAGTAATAATAAATCGCTAGCCGTAGTAGTTTTTATTTATATATCTAGGTTCCGTAGCGGGCCCTTAGTAATTAAGTATTAGTAATAGAACGTTTAAAGCGCCGCTAGCGTATATTTAAAGCTCTTTATATCGTACTAAGTCGGATCCGTATCGTACCCCTTCTAGTCCGCTTAGTACTATAGTTTTCCCCTATATAAACGTAATTTAATAACCTCCGAGACCTCGTACTCCGGTTTATTATTATTATTAATAATCGGTAGTAGTAGGTCTTAGTTTTACCTAGGTAATAAGTCGTTAATAACCTTTCTTAGCTTATTTAAGTAAAAGACCGGGTATACCTAGCTACTTACTAATAGTTTTATAATCTATATACCCCCCTATTTAGTACTAACGATAGTTTATAGCCCGGCCTACGGCTATTATAGTTTATTTACGTTAGCGGACTTTTAGTACGAAGTATTAACGAAGACCCGGTCTCCTAGCTTTAAGTCATCCGGGCGCCGGTAGCGGTCAGTATACCTCTTATATCGTACCTAAGCGACTTTTATATTACTCTTAGTAATCTCTTAGGCCTCGTATATCCCCTAGGCTATACGCTACGTATTAGTACGGTTTAGCTTTTCTTTTATAAAACCGAATTAGTAGGTTCGTTTAGACTAGTTAAAAGAGAGCTATAGCTAATGACCGAATTCTATTTTATATAATAATAGCCCTATAGTCTCGCTAGGCTAAGTAGTATAAGTAAAGTCGACTATAGGTAGTATATCGCTCTAGTTATCTTAGTATTAGTTAACTAGTAATCTTAACTACTATAGGATATACTAGTTTAGTACTTCTATTTAGCTATCTATTTAGGGGTAGTTAGCTATTAATAGCTATAGCTTAACTCCGCAAATCTTATAAAGTTCCCCTTAGAAGTTAGAAATAAATTAGGGGCCTCGGTCTAATATAATAGTCTTTAGTAGGCTAAAGATAAGTAGTACCCGTTCGTAAAACATTCGGCTTATATTTTTTATTATAATAGTTTTATAATAAGGAACGGATATTACCCTCTTACCTAGGTAGTTTATTACTACCTAAATATTATTAAATCCTTTTTAATTAGTAAGGATAGTTATAAAGTCGATAGAAATATGCTATTACGGGTAGTCGGGCACTAGAAGTAGCCTTAGCTCCCCTAGGGGCTTATTACGCGGCTTTTATAATTAGTAATAAGTATAGTAGTTCTATATATATTAATAGGTATCTACTATTAAGCCCGGCTAGTAGTATCGCTACTTAATTATCTTTACGACCTTATTATGCCCTAAATAAGCAAGGAGCTTTTATTTATAAACCTCGCGGATAATTATAATACGAAAGTTCTCTTCCTCAGGTACTACGAGCTTCCCGTTTATTATTAATAATCCGTTATTTTAAATAAACTAGCGCTCGCGCCCTTTAGCCACTAGCGCTCGTATTAGTATAAAGGACGCTATAATAAGGTCTCTATTAAGCTTTAAAATCTTCTTTATTAATAAATACCCCTAGAGCTCGTTTTTTAATAAGAGCGAGCTAATTATAAGCTATAGTTAACTAACTACGGCGCTTAATAGCGTCTATAGCTCCGCTATAATATTAGGAGATAGTAGTCCTAATAATAAGAGGACTTAGGTCTTATTAGCCTCCTTTAGTACTTACTAAGTATAAATATCCTCTATCTTTTATAATAGGGCGTTAGTTAGTACGTTCTCCTTCCCTAAGTAATAATAAATCTAAAAGTTAAAGTCTATTAGCGTGCCGGCCTAGCGGGCTTATTATAAGTTAAGTAGGCGCTTAGTTATAAAGAATAATAATAGCTAATAATCTATAATAACGTCGAACTTATACTCATAGCTCATAAGCTCTGCGCGCTATTCCTTTAGGTATAATACTATTATTAGTATTTCTTTATTATAAATAGCGTAGTTAAGCTCTACGCCGCTTATCGTTTTTAAGTAAAAGGCTACTAGGTACTATAACTTATTATCCTCTTATTATTATAGTAGCGCTCCGGCATATACTAAGTTAGAGGCGTCGGTTTCTAATTACGTTAGTAGCTCTAGCTTAAAATAGTAAAAGATTAGCGCTAATATTAACGCTAGCTTTATAACTTTAAAAGCCGTCTCGTAGTCGGTACTAAAGTTAAAAAGAACTCCCTTACTTATTAGTTTTATAAGGGGCCTAGCTAGGCGGCCGTAATCCCTTATAAATCTCCTATAGAAGTTATAAAACCCGAAAAAAGACTAAATACCCTTAAGTAATATAAGTAGCTTCTAGTCTCTAATTATAAAGACTTTCTCCTTATTAAGCTATATACTTTTTATAGAAACTACGAAGCCTAGGTACTTTATAAAAGTAATACTAAATTCATACTTCTTAATATCCGCTTATAAGCCTGCTTTTTATAAGCGGTCTAGTACTTTAGTAACGTACTCCTAATACTAGAGGGGGTCGTTTAAGAAGATTAGGATATTATTTATATACGCCGTATAGAAGTCGTTTAGGTACTCTATTAATATCTCGTTTATATATTATTAATATATAGTAAGCCCGTTATAGAGCTTAAAGGGTACTACTTTATACTTATATACCCCATAGCAGGTTCTAAACGTCGTTAAGTCCTTAGAGGCTAGGTCGAGGCGAATACGGTAGAAGGCCTACTTAATATTTAGTTTAGTAAATACCTTCGCCCTACCTAGCCGCGCGAGGGTCTCGTTAATAAGTAGTAATAAGTAGCGGTCTTTTTTTATAACCTTATTTAGCTTATAAAAGTTAATATAAAAGCGCAAACTACTATCGTACTTTTTTATAAATAGCGTTAGTAATATAAAAGGAGTATTATTTAGCTCGATAAATCCTTTTTATAAGTACTTTAATAAATAGGCTCTTATAGCCTCTAGCTCCGGTACCGACTACTTATATAGAAAGTAGTAGGTTAGCTTCTTTCTACTACTATCTAGGAGCTCGATTTTATAATTATACGGCTTATAAAGTATAAGTATATTGCTAGCCGCTTTACTAAAAACGTCGGTTTAGGGCCGTAAGTACTTTAGTAAGTTAGTTATTATAAGGTCGTAAGTAACTTAGTTATTATCGTATAAAGGGTCCGCCTCCTCTTTCTTATCCTTTATAATACGGTCTAGCTTATAAAATAATATAGAGCCTATCTCGATATTATTCTATTTTAAGTTCTTTTTAAATACGGGAGCGCTAATAAAGGTAATATCTATTTATAACGCTATTAAGTATAGTTTTTACTATTTAACCCTCTTTACGGGGGTAATAGTAGTGCCGTTAAGGGCGCGTTCTATTTTTTTTATATCCTTAGCCTTATCTAATTACTATATCTAACGGGCTATTATCTTTAATAGGCGTAATAATATCCTAATTAGCGTGCCCTTCGCCCGCTACTACTAGAGCTTTTAGTTATAGTAGGTCATATCTATTTTAAATAAGTCCTATTAGTAATTAGCGTCGATTTAGTATTATACGTCGATAACTTCCGGGGCATATAGGTCCTCGATATTCTTAATAATAATAAAGGGCGTCTTTTATAGTAATAGGTCCTTAGGCTATATTAGCTATTAGTAGCGAATATTAGGGTTTACCTCGTAATATTTAAACTACTTCTGCCCTAAGATTAGGTCGTAGCGGCCCGTGTTAAGTTAAAAGAGGGGTGCTTTTAGAAGGACTCGTTAATTAATATATAAGTTAGCGGTTTATACTACGCTAGTATTATTTAATCGCTCTTTATTAAACCTAGTAGTAAGGATTAGGCATAGTAATTTATAAGATAGGGCTACGCAGAACTATTATAATAAAAGGGTTACGTAGTTATTTATAAATCCGTACTTATTAGCTCCCGTATTAAATAAGGCTCTTAGGCAAATTCTATATTTATTAAATACTAATATAAGCTCTATTTTAAGGGGCTAACCCCCTACGAGATCCTATAGGTTTACTAAATTAATTACTAATCTTCTGTCCTTTTTATATATATCCCCTAGCTAGGAGTTTACTTTTATTAAGGGGTCTAGTTTTCTAAACCTAACTCTATCTTAGCAGGGCCCGCGGTAGCGTTAATAGTAGTTATAGTAGTTTTCGGCTTTTTAGAGTAGTCCTTAGAGATATGTTTAGTATTATTATAAATAAAGTAAGCGCTACTATCCTTAAGCTTTTAATATAGGGCTTTAGGGATCGTCTCGTAGGTAGAGGTGCGACCTCGGTCCTATTTAGTATTTTTAGTATTTTTATTATTTCCGTTACTTCTATTACTTCTATTACTTCTACCCGAGGTTTAATAAATCTAGCTAAAAGCTTTAACTGCGCAGTCCTTTATAAAAGGGGGCTATATTACGTTAGCTAACTAGGCGACGTACTTAGTATATTTTTAAAAAGTAGCCGTATTATCTAAGTACTTCGATATAGCCTAGTTACGAAGATATATAAGTAGCTTATTATAAAAACGGCGCTTTTATTAGGACTTTAGAAGCTTATTAATATGCATAAGCTTAGCGAATATAGAGCGCTTTTAATAGACATTTTTAAGCGTAATTATAAGTACGTTTAGCTTATAGCTAGCGTTATCTATAGTAATTAGGCTAGTATAAGCCGACTTAAGCTCGTAAAGTAGTTACTTAGCTATAGTAATCTCGTTAGAAGTTAGTAATAGGTATATAAACTCCGTAGCGCTACTTCTAATTTTATTAATAATATACTCTAAGTAGTACTTATCCGTACTATAGTTAGCGTTCTTTAAGCGCTTTATAATACACTAAAGCTAATAGTCGAACTTAAGGCTAGTATTATTACTTATAAAAGTAAGTACGTTAAGTATTTTTTAAGAGCCGTGGGTAATAAGATAGGACGAGGCTAGAGTAGTCTCGTAGCTACTCTACGTTTTTAAATATACTAGCCGTTACTTTAGCGCGCTAAAAGTAGTAGTATTTTAAATAGAGCTAGCCTAGGAGCCGTTCTCTAATTACTCTAGCCTTTCGGCTATAGCCGTATTACTAATATAGGCTTAGGTAAGGGCTTCTTTTATAATACAGAGCTTTATAATAATAATACGCATAAGGTCGAGGTTTTTATAAGTTATTGTATATAGGCACTTAGTACTATTACTTAGCTAGCTAATAGCGGACGCTAGGACCTGCTCTAATTAGTACTAAGTAATACGCATCTTTAATTACTATTCGATCTACTTAAATAGGGTCTTTTCGTCGTTTTTAAAGTATAGCTCTTAAATAAGGTCGAGGTCGATATACTACTTAGTATTCTTTTTAAAAAGGATATCGTTACGGATATAAATAGGTAAAGTAAGCTAGTTAGCTACGTTGTTAAAGTACGCTAAGTAATCGGCCTAGGTAATAAAAAGTAAAAAGCGCTCTACTAGCTAGTCGGATAGCGCGACCTCTAGGTTAATAACTAGGAGCTTAGCGCTTTTATTAAGGCCTATAACGCTTTATTAAGACTTATAGAGGCAGTAGCTCTACTAAAAGCCGTTAGTACAAAGGGAGACCTAGCCTCCTTAGCTATATCCTCTAACTATTACGTTTAGTAAAGGGGGTATATATTTAGGGAGTATTAATTATACTACTTATGCGCAATTAATTCGACCGGCTATCGCTCGGCTCTCTTATGCACTTTTTTAGTAAGGGTAGCTAATTATTAATTAATTAAGATATTATCGTTCTATTTCTAAAGAATAGTTAATTAAGTAACGTTAAGTAGTATTATAAAAGGGAACTTGAGGTAGGTCGGAACGCTATTATATTAACCTAATTAACTAAAGACTTAACGTAAAGAGGGAAAAAACAGAATAGTAAGTAGAAGCTAGTAGGCTGGCCCTTTAGGCCTAGCGGTCTAGCTCGTTACGTAACTACTAAGAGCTTAGCCTCGTAGCCTAAGGCTGAGCTACAGGGCCCACAGGGCCCTGGTGCCCACTGCCGTAACACGCTTATATCCCCTATATTTATATATTCTTATTTCTATATAAATATTCACTTTTTATATTCTTCATAAGAATATCCCGCATTACCTCGTTAAAGCTATACGTGCTAGAGTTACTAAGTTATCCCTATAGTTTAGTATCGAGATCGCAGAGTACTTTTTTACGAATTATTTTCCGCTCGTTATTAAGAATCGTTATATTAGTTATTTTTATTATATAATTTACTTTTTCTTACTATTCTCTTTTTTATATCTCTTATTAAAAAAGAATTATCCTCGCTTTATTATTTATTATTGTTTTAATAATAATCTTTTATATAAACTTATAGAATTCTTTATCGTTATTTTAAACTAGGGTTATATTATATTATAAAATTATATCCCTAGGCTTTTCCTTTTTAATTAGTAATTACTCTAATTATTTTAAAAATAAGTATTAAGGCCCGGGAGTCGTACTAATAGTTCGAGGTACTAGCCTCTATTATTTATAAATAATAAAAAGCGTATTTAGTATATTATTATATCTAGGCTCTATAGAATTATAAATAGTAAGGTATTTTAATAGCTTAATTTAATTAAAATAGTTATACTAATTCTTTAATAAGCTAAGGCTATATAAATATATTACTATTACAATTTCTTTAATTATTACCTCTTTTTTAGTAATCTTATATAAAGCTTTATATATAAAATATAATAATAAGTTACTTTTCTTTTAGCTATTTATAAGCGTTTAGTAAAGAGTTATTATAACCGAAATTTTATTAAACTCTAAGAAAATAATATTATCTAAGTCGTTATTAAAAAATACTATAGTATAGTATAAGCTATTATAATTCTTTTTATATAGCTAACTTTATTATACTAGTTTAAGAGTTAAATAGTACTACTTAGGTATTATCTTATTTAAAATAAATATACTTAGATTAATTTTAATTAGTTATACTAAGGGATCGTTAAGAGTCGGCTTTAAGGGTATAGGTATCTTTTTTAATAAATCGTCCTAAAGAGGATTTTTTTATAAAGTTACTACTTTTAGCTTCTTATTACTTATATTTTTTATTTTTTTAGTCTTACGTTTTTTTTTATTAGTAACTTCTCGTTAAATAGAATATTATTATTAAAGTCTTTTTTATTAAACTCCTCGTTATTAGTCCCCTTTTTAATTTTTAAAAAATCGTCGTCGTTATTTAATAATAACTTCGTACTATTAGCTTTTTTATTTTTAATTTTTAACTCTATAAATAATAAGTCGTTATTAATTATAATTAGGGTTTAAGCTATTATCTTCTCTAGCTAGGATAATAACTTTTTATTTATTTAATTTTAGATTTTCTAAGTAGTATTATTTAGTATTATAAATAGTTCAGTATTAAATATTCTAAGTCTCTTAAGAAGTAAGTTTATAATAAATAAGTTATATATACTAAATAAACTAGCGAATCCCCTACGTTTAGTCTCGAGTCTAGGGCCCTCTTTACTTACCGAGTCGTTATCCTTATTTCCTACTTTAAATAATTTATTATTTTTACCCTTAATAACTAATAAATATTATAATAATTTAAAAGCGTTTATATAATTAATATTAGGGGTTATCGGATTATTAAGATTATTAATAAATATTTAGTTAGTACCTTTTTTATTATATACTTAACTAGCTAAGTTAATAAGGCTATTATTAGTCTTACTTAGTTACGCTATTTTAATATAAGTATATAGAGGAAAAGAAAAAGGTATAGCTAAAGTAAGTAAAAATAAGGTTTAAATAGCTAGTTATAGGTAATATAGAATCGAGATTAAATAGTAAGTTCGATCTTTAGCTTTAAGTAAGTACTTAAAATTAAGAATACTTAATACTATCCTCTATTATAAAAAGGAATTATTATTTAGCTAAATTAAATATTTTTCTTCTTATAGTAGTAAATACTTCGTTACGATAATTTTATAGAGAAGTTCTAGCTACTATTTATATTATTTACCTAGTCCCTCTAGTTATAATAAAAACTATAATCTATTCCTATTTTATTAAACGTTAATAATTTTCTTTAATAAATTAGTAAGTAAAATTACTATTAATATTAGTAGTGCTCGTTTATAAATATTAAGTAGTAGTACTAGTTCTAAGTAGTTAACTAAGATTACGTTATATATCTTTACGTATTAAAATAAGTTAAGCTTATATATAAGTTATTTAACCCGTTCGAAGATTATAAAAGGCTTAGTATATTATTATAAGTATTTCTTTCTTAGTATAGTTAATTATAATATATTATAATTATAATATAGTCTTAGTATAATACGTTATCTAATTTCGAAAAATTTAGTAAGGCGCTTTTAGTCGTAGTATCATTTTATCTAAACGGCTACGATAGTAATAGCGTCGTATACTTTAAATCGTATTTCTAGTCTAGTTAGCAGTTTATCTATTACGTTTATAATTATATTAATAATATTATTAAGAGTAAATCCTAAAATAATTTCGTTAAGTAACTTAGTTATTACTACTAATCTACTATTATTAATCTCGAATTATAGTTAGGGAATACTATCGGGCTATTAATCTAGGGATTTTAATAATATAAAGTATATTCGTAGCGCTAACTCGATTATAAAGTTTATCCGTTTACTCTAGCTATTAGTCTAGGAATAGTAAGCTACTAAGTATAATAGTTTATTACCGCACTTATCTTATATATATTTTTATATTATAAAAAGGAATTTAGGGTCTTTATTACTTAGGATTACCTTTAGTAGTCCCTAGTTATAGTATTATAAAAAGTCTATTAATAACGTTACCTATTCTTTTATTATTATCGTTTTATATCTAGGTATTAGACTAATCTATTTAAATATCTTATCGGTTATTAATAAAATATAATTATATCTTTCTCTTAAGGTCGGTAGTCCTAAAATAAAATTAATAGTAATTATATAATAAAGATATAATAACGGTATAATAGGTTATATATTATTATATAGTCGGTATGTTTTGAGTTTTATTATTAAGCACGTTAAGTAACCCTAAATATAGCGCTTTAGATTTTATATAAATCGTAGTATATAATATCTGGATAATATTATAGCTATCTTATTATAGCCTATATAGTTTCCTTCGTAAGCCGTTTTGAAAATATTAGCATAGTATATTTAAAAAATATATAATTAATTATATATATTATATATTACTTTTTATAATAGTCCCCTGCGCAAAAAAAATAGTAATTTAGCACAGTTCTCTTTAAATAATATTATATTATTACAGACTATTTTAATAATAAATTTAAAAACTAAGTTTATATCGTAGCCCTACTAAATTTTCTTTTTAAAACTCGGTACTATTTTAAAAAGAATTATACTAGTACTATCCTATGTTACTAATAGTATAATATCGTTTTTTAATTACTAGTCGTTAGTTATATATATCGGTAATAAATTAATTTATATAGTATAGGTATTATTAGTTAGGAAAACTAATTATACCTATATCTATATTACCTAATTATTTAGTACGTCGTTTAGTAAAACGTTTAAGCCGCTATTTATTAGATTTAGCTCGTTATATCCCGGGTTAGCTAGTAATCTAGATAGCGCGTTTAGTATAATATATTCCTTACTTAGCTTATATATAACCTAAATATTAAATTAGCTAGCGTACTCTATCGCCCTAATTAGTTTCTTATTATTAATACTATTCGCCGTAGTATTAGTAATATCTAATTATCGTTATAGGCCTACGATAATAGAATAATTAGTAATAATTATTATAATAAGTTTTAATATAGAGATCTAGTGGTTATATTTCTTTAGGACCTAGATAAAACCTAGTGTTTTTATTTCTATTAGCTAATATCTTTTTTTAAGCTCGGATAGGGTTCGTAATAAATATAATACTAATTAAATAGTACCCTTTAATAATAGTTTAATTAGCTTCCCTTTATCGTTTATAATTATTTATAATACTTCTAACTTAACGTAGTAGGCTATAATACTAATGCCCGTTGCCGCTATATTAAAATTAATAAATAGCGGTCGTATTAAGTTATAGTAATATAACTTAATATTATTTAATAAGTCGCTACGTACTTTTTTAAACGCGTACCGTTCTTTATTAATAGTTATAATTAGGACTAATTTTATTTATTATTTACGCCCGGGATCCTTATTAGTAATTTATTTACTATTTTTAGTCCTTTATTATAATAAATCCGTTTTTAGTTACTCTAATAGTTCTATAATAAATATATATCCCGGGACGTTATTATAAAAGTACCCTACGAAGCCGATAAATATTTCGAGGTTACGGAGGGTCGTTAAATATTTAAATTATTTAAGAGTATTTAACTTTTCTATTATAGTAAATAGGCTAAAGGTATTAACGTATTATCTAAGAACGATAGTACTTAAAAATCCCACAAAGGTCTTTAATAGGTTAATACTAATATTTTTTTATTATAATAAACAAAAAATAGCGTTAAAGTTAGTAATATACTCCTTTAACGTATTAGATTTAATAATAATATTATTATAATATAATCGGGCTAAGACGTTTATAAAGAGGGCGTTTATTTATCGTTAGACGTAAGCGTTTAAGTTTTTATAACTTATTATAATATAATTAAAAATATATTATCCGTTAGGTATAATAATCGTAAAAGCGTCGCGAGATTCGGGGTATACTTACTATTAATAATAAAACGAACTTACGTTTATAACTATAATATAGCGCTTATTTTTAATAATATTAAAAATATCGTCCTACGATCGTATTAAGTAGCTATCTAGGAGTATAATCTTATTTAGTTTATAAATATTAATAACTATATAGCCTTTTTGTTTTTTATTAACTTTATACTATATTATAAAAACTAAGAATAAAAACGGTACTAAGTTTATAATATAATATAATCGTCCCTAGTTAATAAGTATATCTAGTTATTTCTAAACGACTTTTTTTTCGTTAACTTTTAAATAGTAAATCTTCTTTATCTTAGGGACCTCCTTTTCCTAGCTTAGTTTAAGGGTAATTCGTATCTATTAGTCTTTAAGAATATTAATAAAGCCGGTATCCTTAAAGACGTTTTAAAAATAGTTTAATAGGGGCATAAAATAGTTTACTTTATTAGCTCCGTTATATATCGTAATTTTAGTTATATATTCTTTTATTTAGTTCGTTAACTAAACCTCTATTAGCTTAAAAATTATAGCCTCGTTTAGCTTACTATTTATATTACTAAAATTAGCCGCTATACTCGCTTAGTCATTGTTAACTTATTAATAATAAGTATTTTTAATAATTAAATTAAGGGAGCTAACCTTAGCTTTCGCAGGGATTATAATAGGTTTATTAATATTATTAATAGTTATAATATAGTATATATTCTTATTAGCTAATAATATATAAAATACGAACTTATTATATAATACTAGCTTAAATAGTAGGTCTTCGTTAGTTATTACGGAATATAAAACTAGGAATAGGGAAGATATATATAGTAGTATAGTTATTATTATAGCTAATTAGATCGTAGCCTTAATAAGTAATCTACGTTTAGTATTATAAAACGCCGGGACGTTAATATTATATAATTAAATAATAATAATAGAGGTAGCAAAGTCGATTTTAAATTTTTTTAGTTTTATAATATCGGTACTAATTAATATATTTATTTATAGGCTATTAACTAGTAATATTTCTTATATAAAGTATATTAAGGATAGTATACTATTGTTTATAGTAGTGCCCTTAATATAAAATAAGAAAACTATATAATCTTATATTTAGTATATATTTATTTTAATACCTCTAATAGTTAGAGGAACGGCGCGTTATCTGATTTTTAAAAATAAAAAAATAATTATAATCTATTGTTAGTTAGTAATCGATTAACTATAGCTTATATTAATATAAACCTCCTCCTTAGTATCGTCGTTAAGAAAAGTTATAAGTCGTAGTTATATAATAATAAATATTCTTATTTTAAATCTTATTTTAATATCTAACTTAAAATCCGTAATAGAGGTAATAATAAGTAGTCTAGCTTTATTAGTAACTAGAGTATTTATTATTAGCGAGATAGTTACTATATCGTCCTCCGTTATTAATATAATATTATTAAATACGCTTTTCCTTAATCCTCGTCGTTTAGTAACTAGGGAATCCTAAGAAAAGCGTTAGTTATTAGTATTTATAGTTTATATTAAAGGCCTACGTCGTGTGTATTGTAGAGATATTAAAATAGTCTATTACTTAAAGCAAATTACTTATTATATTTCTTATAGTTATATATATTTAAAGAGCTAATAATAAAAAATACTACGTCCCTAATTACGGGTACTAGATCGTAATTTAGAGGTCCGTAGTCTATATTATTAAAATTATTATTTATATTTAGTTTTTCTAATTAGTTATTATTATAATATACCTACTCTAGATTCTAATCCTCGTCTTATCCTAATAGCTCTTCGTCCTATTTTTTTAATACGTAGGCTTATATATATATACGACGTAGTTAGTTATAATTAGAACGGTTTAAATAGTAGTTATTATACTATTAGTATAGTTTATTAGGGTTATTATTAGGGTTATAAGTATACCCGCTAGATTATAATAGCGCTATAGAACTTCTTATTTAGGGGGGTTAGTATAACTAAGACTAAGTACTCTATTACGTTTATTATATAGTATTAGTTATTTAGCTATTAGCCTGCGTTATAAGTTAATTATTTAACTAATTACCTCTTTAAAAATTACTGCCTTTATATAAGTTATTATACTAAGTAAGTAGCTTACGGTTATTTAAATAATTAAAGTCGTTATATTAATTATAATTAGACTACTTATTAAATTATTAGTAATTATAGTTCGGCTAGTAATTATCAAACTCCGGTTTTTATAATAAATAAGGAGTATTTTAATATCCTTTTTTTTTATAAGGCTAACTTTAGTTCGGGGACTAAGTCGTTATTATATAAAGAGCTCGTTATTACTTATTATACTTAGTAATTATTTCGTACGAGATATTTATCCTTAGCTATATAAATTAAAATACTCTCTCTATTATTAAGGCGGTTTAAGAACTAAGTTAGGGTTATTATTACTATTAGCTTTTCGATTTATACTTAGATCTTGCCGTTAAGAGCTTTAAAAATAACTTTAAGTTATACCTAAACGTTATTAATTTTTATATTTTATACGTTATAAATTATTTTTTATATAAATAATCTAATTATATATCTATTAACAAGGTCCCTAATTATAAGTTTTTATATATATAATACGTTAAGGGCTTTAAAAGAATTTTATTTAAACCGCTTTTATAAAGTCTTAGTAATAACTTATATTTCGTAATTAAATAGAGCTAGTCGTTCTAGTTATATAAGCTTAGTAATATACTATATTAACGCTATACTTAGTAAATAAAACGACTATACCTCCTTAATAACTACGTCGCTTTTAGTTATTACGAGATACTAAAGCCTATTATAAAAAATATAAACGTTAATATAAGTAGTAAACTTAATACCGGAGGTAATACTATACTTCGAATTATCGTAACTAGTTAGATCGAAATATCTAATCTCCTCTAGCTTTAGGGGTATAAACTAATTATTATTATATTTAAAAGTTAATTATTAGCTACTATCGTTACTATTATTTATATTATTTATAATTAAGGCTACTATTATAGTAATTTAGGTAATTATATTAGTAAAGAGATTACTAATTAGGTTATTATTACCTATAGGCTAGTTATTACCGTTTATATTACCGTCCGCTATTCTAAAAAGCTTTATTAACTTATTATAGTTACTAAATGAAAAAGGGTATAGGTAGTAGTTATTTAGGTTAGTAATAAGACTTTTTAAATCGAGGTAGTTACTTAGGTTAGTAATACGTATTATTACTAATACTAAAGGTGCGGTAAGTAACGATTATGGTTAAGTAGAAGTCGTTAAATAAGTATTATTAAATAATATCGGTTAGTAATTAAACTTTATAATATAAATTTATTAAATTACCGTATTAACTCCTCGTACTAATTTTAAAAATTTAATAAAGTAATCTAGCTTAACTTTATTAATACGAGTATTAATAGTTTAATTAGTTTATTATAATACCCGCGTTATATAACGTCAATTAGCGTTTATAACTCTCGCTACGTAGGGGTAGTTCGTATTATTAATATAGAAACGTAGTAATTATTTAGCTTTTAGCTTAGCTATTATTAGTCGTATTTTTTATAAGAGTAGAGTAAGGATTATTTAGTAAATTAAATCTTAGTTATAATAAGCTAATAAAAAAGAAATTCCTAGTGCCGGGTCGTATTATAGGTTATGCTACTAGATTACTAGGGGTAAAGGTAGGGTTAATATAATATATTAAGTAGTGGTTGATTCTTCTAGGTAATGTGGGTAGAAGCCCCTAATGTGGGCAGAAGCCCCTATGTATAGTTGTGGCTGGTTGCCACTAGTTGTGGCACACAGCCTGTGGCTGTGTAGTGTGGCAGTGATCTGGTGGGCTTATTCCCGGAATCTCCACACTGAGAACAGGTACGTATCCCCTCTCAGCACGCCAATTCCCACTTTGGAACTAAGTTTAAGACCCCACCCCACACGACGGATCACCCCCTACGACAGATCACCCAATTCGGCCAGATTCAGCCAAAACCGCTATTCTATATATATATGAGTAATTAAGAAATAAATATTTTAAAAAATACACAAGCTAAAAAAAATATAATTAGTATAGAAAAATATTTAAAAAAAATTATTTTATATTATATTATATAATAATATTAGATTTAAAATATGCTTTTAAATGTTAGTGTTTATTAGTAATTTCCCTATAAATACTAACATTATACTATGTTATATAACTCTTTTATTTATTAGAAAAAATAAAATCTTAAAGTTGATTATTTTTAATAAATTTAAATTAAACTTATATAAATAGTTTTCTACTAGTAATATAAGTATTATTATATAGAAATATTAAGTTATATTATAATAAGTAGTATCTATAAAAACTTGAATTTCCTAAGCTTATGTAATTAGTATAATGCTAAAAATAGTATATTTAAGCTTAGAAAAATATTTGAAAAACTATAGTATTTTAAAATACTTAGGTTTATCTATTTTTCATAAAGTTAAAAATCGTATTTTTATATAGTAAAAAACGTTATATTTAATTTGATAATATCTTGATTATTATAATAGATTATAATTTATAAAAATTATTTTAGTCGCAAAACTGTATATTCTATATCTAAAAGTATTTTTTATATATTTTTTATATTATAAAATGAAGTAGGTAGAATTAGTGGTTTTTGACTGAATTGTACCGAATTGGGTGATCTGTCGTAGGGGGTGATCCGTCGTGTGGGGTGGAGTCTTAATGGATGCAGTGGTAGCAACGCGGTTTCGAGGTTCGTCGCGTCAACCGTCGAATAATCCCACCTTCAGGCCTTGACAAGCAGCTTCCACAACTTGCGCCACTCCCACCCCCGGCTGTCTGCTTTGAGCAGCAAAAGATGGAAATCGATTGAACTGGCAGCATTAATTTCTTTTTCTTGGTGTTTTCTTTTGTCTTCAGATTCATCAACGCTCCAGAACCAACCCTCGCCGACCTACCAACTCCCGACAGACCCTCATAAATGCGATCAAGTCGCAACTTGTCGCACCATGGACGACCTTCCAACCGGTGCTGACGACGATGTCATAATGTCACTAGCGGGATCCCCGAGTGATGCCCTATTTGGACTGGACAATGCCGACTTTGATCCCTCCCACGAGACCGATCTTCGTGCCGATGAGAACGAGGCTGAGAGAAAGGTTGCGGACGAGGACGAGGTTATGCTTGACGACAGCTTGGCAGACGAAGATACGGAATTTGTGCCGGCAGATGGCGTCTCGATTCAATTAGAGAGTTACAACGCCGCTGCCGAGCCCGCAACTGAGGAGATCGCAAAAACACCGCCCAGAACCGACCTCGGCGTGGATGAACACATTCCTTCCATTGAGGCTGATGATACACACGAAAACGAGACGGCAATCACGAGCGAACGAGTAGATGGCTTTGAAAGTATCAAGCCAGAAGATGGCATAGAGGAGGCGGTATCGAAATTGCGCCCGTGGAACTTCGAGATAATCCTACCGCGCATATCACCGGAGGAACGCGCCCAGTACCTCTCAATAAAGAGCGACGTTGTGGATGAAGTTATTGAAGAGGTACCTGGTGTCGAAGGCGAATTGTGGTACAGAGTGGAGTTCACAGACGGACGACAAGACACCGTAAGTTCCTCTATTTGCAAATATGGCAGCGCTTCCCCATCTTAGACTCCCACCTTCGAATGCTCCTTGCCCTTGCCTCCTTCTCTCCTTCTTTCCTTGTTCCCTTCTCCTTCCTATCCCGGCTCATTTGAGGTTGCTCTTGCCTGCGAAGCAATCGTCAAATTCTCATATCTACCTTATAAATATCTCAACCCCTACCCAAGTCTTCTTTCCAAACCTCCTGCATACCTCACTCTTCACATACGACAACTCTCGCCCCGAGAGTCTCGTATCGCGGTCGGCATTAGCAAACGAGTAACCCCTTCCCGCCTCACAACTCCCGTCAGGTTCATATTGCTCTTTCCAATCTTCCCAAAAAATAGTACCTTCTCGACCGCCACTTATCCTCGAAGAGACAATCTACAGCTAACTCAGCCTCTGCGTGTGCATTTCTGAGAACCTAGCTGACTCGCTGAAGATACCTTTCGACGAATTACTCGCGTATGAAAGAGGCCAATTAGCTCTTAAAACATATCAGGGCATCATGGCTCCAGACACCAGCCACTGGCAAGACGAGTGGGAGGATTCAATTGCAGAATCTGATGCCAATCTCGATACTATTGAGCTTGACGAAGATGAAGTTCCCCGTCAATCTAAACGTCTACGAATCTCGACACATCGCCGCACGCGCGAAGACTCCGATTCCGACGAGGACGTTCGTTCCCGCCGTTCCAAACGCCAGCGTACGTCTACAAGACCGAGCACGAGACACAACTCGAAAGTGATCTCAGACGATGGGGTCACGGACGAGGTTCCCGCGCGAGGTCGACAACTCAGAGAGCGGACTCAGAAACAGCTCAAATTGACAAGCATGGCCTTTGCCAGCATGCCCTTAAGTCGGGACAATGATTTGGACGAGTTGTCTCAGGACCACCCTCGCCAACAATCCGACGACGACGATGACTTTCAGATCATCACATCCGATCTCTTGCCAAAGTCCTCCTCGGCCAGGCGCAAGAAGTCACGCCGCCTTAGGGTCAAGGCCAAAGCCATCGAGCAACCCAGATCTCGTGGTTCCTCAATTGAGTTTGAGGATCGTCGCCGGTCTGGCAGATCCACGAGGAACAAGGGCAGCATGCTTGATCTTGCATTGATGGATGAGGAATCATTCTACGTTGAAGATACAGCACCCGCCAGCGTTCCCAAGGTCATGAACATCAAGGAAGTCTTCAAGCCAATTGACCATGACGCACCCTTCAATCAATATCACTCCGATATCTGCATCACGTGCAACACTGGTCCTGCCGCCAACAAAGGTCCCCTGATTGGCTGTCAAGGCTGCTCCGTATCTTTTCACAAAAGTTGTATCGGCTACAGATCTGCCAGAGAACATATTGTCACCAAGGTCGGCGTGGACGATTTTGTTCTACAGTGTAAGTTCTGTATTGGCATCTATGCCAAGAAGGACAGGAACAGCCCAAGACATAGCCGGTGTCAAGAATGCAAACGTTCCGGGCGGTCATGTGCGGCGTTTTCGCCCAAGAAAACCCCTAGACAAGAGGAGAAAATTCGTCTTGACAATGGTGGTGAAGACCCTGTCACGGCAGTGGCTCCATCATTGGTCAACAACGCCGAAAACCTCTTATTCCGCTGTATCATGTGCAAGCGTGGATGGCATTTTGAGCATTTGCCATCGTCACAAACGGATTCAGACGTGTCTGACATTCGCCAGCAGCGACTTGCTGAATACTCTGTCGACTGGAAGTGTGTCGACTGCGGCACGGTATCCGACAAGATACAGACCTTAGTTGCCTGGCGGCCCCTGGGTAAAGCCTCACTCGAAGAGGGGAAGACCTATAGCGATTTGAATGAGGATGAGAAAGAGTATCTCATCAAGTGGCAGGACAAGTCGTACTTCCATTGCAGCTGGATGCCTGGTGCATGGCTCTTTCACATTGCCGCGGGTGTGATGCGCAACTCCTTTGCGAAGAAGGATGCGGATCAGAACTTGGCCCTGAAATTTACCGAAGCCGAGGCAATCCCCCAAGATGCCCTCATGGCCGATGTCATCTTCGAGGCCAAGGTGAAAGGAGAAAAAGCAAGGACGCTGGAAGATGAGATGGAGCGTATTGAGAGCGTCGATAAGATCTTCGTGAAATTCCAAGGTCTTGGCTACGACGAAACGGTATGGGATTCGCCGCCAAAGTCAGATGCCGGCGAGGTTTACACAGCATTCAAAGCCGCATACTACGAATACCTCACTGGCAAGTACTTCACCAGCTCCACGAATGCCAAAATGAAAGAGCGCGTCAACAAGTGGAAGGACAAGGAATTTGTCAAGTTGGCCCAGCAGCCCCCTGGTCTGCGCCGCGGCAAGCTTATGGAATACCAAATTGAGGGCGTCAACTGGATGCTATGGAACTATCACAGCGAAAAGAACGCCATTCTTGCCGATGAGATGGGACTGGGCAAAACGGTACAGGTCGTCGGCTTGATATCGACCCTGGTCCACGGCGACCCAAAGGTATGTTTGTGCTGCTCATGAGGAGGCTGCTGTATATTGTGCTGACACGGGCGTTCGTAGTGTTGGCCTTTCCTTGTTGTCGTTCCGAACTCAACCTGCCCAAATTGGCGTCGCGAAATCAAACAATGGGCTCCAGACCTCCGAGTAGTCACTTACCATGGTGGCAAGCAAGCGCAAGAGTTGGCGTACAAATACGAGCTCTTTCCGCGCGGCTCCCAAGAGATCAAGGCCCACGTTGTTGTCATGTCATATGACTCTGCGCAAGACGATCGCACGAAACATCTCTTCCGTTCAGTTCAATGGGCTGGCCTGGTAGTTGACGAGGGACAGCGATTAAAGAATGACAAGAGTCTCTTGTACACGGCTCTGCGTTCCATGCGGTTCCCCTTCCGACTCCTTCTCACGGGCACGCCGCTGCAGAATAACAAGCGGGAGCTTTTCAACTTGCTTCAATTCATCGACCCAACCCAGAATGCTGCGAAACTCGACGAAGAATTCCAGGAGCTCAATGCGCAGAACCTCCCTGAACTGCACGGTCGGATCAAACAATACTTTCTGCGGAGGACCAAAGCTCAGGTTCTCAAGTTCTTGCCTCCCATGGCTCAAATCATCGTTCCCGTCTCTATGTCGATCCTACAAGAGAAGCTCTGCAAGTCAATCATCGCCAAGAGTCCCGATCTGATCAAGGCAATCTTCGCAGACGACAAGGTCAACAAGAAAGACCGTGGCAGTCTGAACAATATTCTCATGCAGCTACGGAAATGTCTCTGTCATCCGTTCATGTACAGCGAAGCAGTCGAAGAGCGAACAGTTGACCAAGTCCAGCTACACGAGAATCTAGTGTCGGCGTCAGGGAAGCTGATGCTTCTCAACATCATGTTGCCGAAGCTGAAAGAAAGAGGACACAGGGTTCTCATCTTCAGCCAGTTCTTGAACCAATTGGACATCATTGAAGATTTCCTGAACGGTCTCGGCTTCCAATACCGACGACTTGACGGCAGTCTCAGCAGTCGGGAAAAGCAGAAATATATCGATGACTACAACGAACCTAACTCTCCAGTCTTTGCATTCCTTCTCTCCACAAGAGCTGGAGGCGTGGGTATCAATCTCGCAACTGCTGACACTGTCATCATCTTGGATCCTGATTTCAACCCCCATCAAGACATCCAGGCTATTTCGCGTGCTCATCGCATTGGTCAGAAGCATAAGGTGTTGTGCTTTCAACTCATGACCAAGAATTCAGCAGAGGAAAAGATCATGCAAATTGGCCGCAAGAAGATGGCTCTCGACCATGTTCTGATCGAAGCAATGGACGATGTGGGAGAGTCTGAAGACCTAGAGTCGATCTTGAAATTCGGTGCCTCAGCATTGTTCAGCGATGATCAGAGCGAAAAGGACATCGTCCGGTACGATGATGCTAGCGTTGACAAGCTCCTTGACCGGTCGACTATTGAGCAGACAAAGACTGGCGACGACGATTCCGCTGAGTCGCAATTCTCCTTCGCCCGTGTATGGGCCAATGACAAGGACGGATTCGAAGACCATCTTGCTGAAGAAAACGAGCCCACAGTCAATCCTAACGTATGGGAGGAGATCTTGGCAGAGCGAGAAGCAGAAGCCAAACGCGTGGCCGAGCTAAACAAGGAAGTTCTTGGTCGAGGTGGTCGACGCCGCCAGGTAAATAATCACTGTTCGATTCATCTACTTTTCCCAAGTGTGCTAACAGATTCATCTTAGGCAATCAGCTACAAGAATAACGGCGGTACCGGCGTGGTCACTGACCTCCCCATCAACAGCGACAGCTCCGATAATGACGGAGATTTTGTCGGTGGAGATGAGGAGGAGGATCCTGATACTGACATGGAAAATAGGGATGACAGTTCCAAAGGTAAAGCCAGACCTTCAGCTTCTCGTTCAACTAAGAAAATTACGCGTGACGTGAAAAGAAAGCAAATTGACACATCCACGCCACAGAAGAAGCGACAGCGCAAGATATCCAAAACCGACATCGTGCAATACAAAAGGTTCAAAACGGTAACTCCACGCAAACCAAGACAGACACCTCAAAAACGAACCCCCAACGCATCGCGACAGGCCAAGGCGCCCTCCACAAGTGGAAAATCAATCCGGACTGGCCTGGATCAGGTCCAAACCCCATCCACGGAGCAATCCAACGAAACGGACGACCCAATCACGTCTACCCCGTCTACCCACCTCCTCAGCCCAACCTTAACCCCATCTATCACCAGCCCGGAGCCGAGCTCTACCCACAACCCCCTCCCGCACCAGGAAGCCGTCCCGGTCGACCGATGAAGCCTGACATGGCCTGGCTTGACCACTTGACAGCAGCCCGAACGGTTACTGGCGGTGAGTTGCCTCCAACTCAGCAGGCTGCTCATGGGTTCTACCAGCAACAACAGTCTGCTCCTGTCATACGTCAAGCAGCGTCTGGCAACCCTATTGTGCCATCTGCGTCAGGCAAGGCACGTAGACCGTCGTTCGGTTTGTCCCAGATGCACCCTAATGCATCTTCTTGTGCGGATTGCGGCTTTCGGCATTATTCGACCAATTGCCCAGCCCCGACTTCAGAAGTCCAATTACGTCTGGCTCTCGATCACTTGAAGCGTTGGCCATCGACTTCCAGGAACCCTGCCGCAGAACGAAAACTAATAGAGAAGCTACACTTGGTAGCTACGACGAATGATCGTCGAAAGGAATGAACCTTCGATATTTGCTTCAGAAAGCTTATAGCATTACGGGTCCTCAGATAAGGTCACTCAAACGAAGACAGAAATACCCTTTTACTGGATTGGGTCGTCAGTATCGACTGACGTATCAACACTTACAATATTTGGCATGGATGGGACTTCAGATAGAAAAGTATACTAATCTGACGTTTCTCCAAGGCTGTGCCTCCGTAACGAACCTCATGGGATTTGCTCTGTTAGACTTGTTCAACCGTAGAAGGCAGCTGTTTGTCACGTGTTGAGGTACAAACCAGGACTGCAGCTAACCGGGCGATTGCAGCGGATCTTATTTCGGTCGAGCAAACGACGATAGCAACGGACATTTCCCGACTTTCTTAGGCTTTTGTGGTGACTTCTAAACCACTCGCGTCCAAGGCATCAGAATCCCATGTCTGAGCCTTTGGCGCCTTGGTCCGCAACTTTTGGCCGTCCTGCAAGCGGTAGACGACATCAAAGTCGTCTTTGATGGAGTTGAACGGAGCATCGCGACGCGTTGGAACTGAGCTTCTCGGTCGACGGCATCATAAGGTAAACAAGGTAGGAAGTGCTGGCCTCCTTCCCCGTTTGCAGGGTGGTCCGAATCCTCCATAATATCTCCCGTGCCCCAGTCTGGCCCGTTTTCGACTTTTTTCAAGCAACTCAACATAGACTCTGCTTCGGATTCTTCTTCTTATTCTTCTTCTCGTCCCCCATTCTTTCCTTCCTTCTCTACTTCTTTTCGCTCCTGCAGTATGGAATCGAGCCTTGCCTATTCTGCTTCCGAAAAATCATACTCGCCACAGGGCTCCCGAGGCTTTACTCGCAATACGACGCCTGAATCCGAGGCTTCATCGGAACTGAACGGTATTCTTAACGCGCAAATTAGCGACAGAAAGATGAAAAGCTCCCGAGTCGTCTTCTTCGATTCCCAAAACCAGCCTCAACCGTTTTATCCTCCCGAATACCCTCAGTCTGGGTCTGTGCAGACACCGATGAGACACGGCCTCGCAAACGCTCCCCGCAGTGTCGATGCCCCGAACTGGCGCATGGGTATGGGCATAGGTATGGGAGGCGGTCCAGGCCACAGGCACTACAGCTCGTTCAGCTCGTCGGCCAGCGGCACCGAGTACATGATCATGGGATCACAAGTGCAAGATTGTCAGGCTTCAAGCATGGGAAGAAACACGAACATCGACACTTCGGGCTTCCACGGCTACTGTCTGGATCGTGGAAACGGCAACTATACCAGGTTGATTCCTGCCGACTCGCTTCCACCTTTAATCGGTATACCAGCCGTTCAGAATGGCGCTGAAGGTCTGCTTGTTCTCCCACAGCCTCGAGGCGTGGACCCTCAGAATTTGGCTAGCAGCCCTGTCCAGCCTGTTGCTTTCAGAGTATGTTTGCTTCCTTCTTTTCTTCTCCACCCCTTGTCAGGCACCAAAGTGTTGGCGCTGAACCTTTCAGTCACCTCCGTCTTCACCGGCACCGGTATCTGATGCCCTTCAGGTATGCTCACCTGTTCTTTGAAGTCATTGTTCTTCATATTATTCTGCATACATGTTTATGGGTTACTTCGTTTACTGACACAAATTTGTGAATTTGTAGCGTAGAATCGACCAGATCATTGCCACCTCCCCCAACTCGCCAAAGAAGCCCAAGATCTACTGTGACAAGTGGGTTCACGAGGGCGTCTGCGCATTCACCCAGCAAGGTTGCAAGTACAAGCATGAGATGCCCCTCGATAAGGCGACACAGCACTCACTCGGTCTTTTCCATGGGTTTCCGGCATGGTGGAAGAAGCAACAGACTGAAATTAGGCAACAGCAGCAGCAGCCTCAGCAGCCTCAGCAGCCTCAGGGCAGCGGAACCGAGGTCTACTTTGACCTTCGTCAGCAATCTCAGAGTGGCTTGAGTTCGCCCATGATTGGTGATAGGGCTCTTGCTAGCTCGACGAGAGCGACGCCGTCGTGGCGGAGAGGCGAGGGTGGCATGAACCAGGGACGGATGAGCGCAGGATCACTGGCGAGACCCGTTGCAGGACACAGAAACTCGCCTGGTAAGTCTTCCATTGCCATTCCTTCTACGGAGTTAAAGCTCATATCAACAACAGACTCGAGACCTACGTACCAGCAGAATATGGATTCGCCTACCTCATCTTGTGTCTGGGGCCCGATCGGTCCGCCTTCGAAGCAGACGCCCGACCCAAATCCGCATTCCCACCAGAATATGAGTGCCTTCGCCACTTCCAACAACTTCGCTCTGCTGAGCTCTCTTGACGCGAACATGGGTGAGATGGACGATGGCCGCAGATATGAGTCCTACTAAAGCTAAAAGCTTGGTATCAACTTGTTGGATGGGATATGGCAAGGTTGGAATGATGAGACACGAGGCATGACAGAGTTGTGGGTATTGTCACGTTATCACTTTTATTTTGTTTCCTGGCTTGAAAAAAATGTATGTATTATAGAAGACGCTGACCAACAATCGGGGAGTTGCGAGCGAATAACTGATCCGAAAACCGCCTCCTTTTGCGAAGTGTGACCCAAATTCATCATCCACAATGCTTTCATCTGACCATAGCGAACGTTTACAGCCAGGTAAGACTCCAAGTCTCCTTACCAGCGCGGAACGGCACAACCTGGATCCCCTTACCCTCAAACGTCTGCTGAACGACGGCGCCGCCATCGCGGGTGAGGCGGATCCGCTCCTTCCTGGTGTCCTCGGTGCCGTAGAATTTGCGGCCGTAGCCGCTGACGAAGCCCTCGAGGGCCTCCTGGGTGATGTCGGCGTCGGCGAGCTCGCCGCGGGCGACGGCCTCGTCGAGGGCGGCGAGGAGGTACTGGACGGCGTAGGGCTGGGTGAAGACGCCGGCGGCGGCCTTGGAGGGGCCCGTCTTTGCGGTGATGGGGTGCGGGGCGGAGTCGGTGCCGAGGAAGAACTTGCCGTTGCCGTTGACTACGGCGTTGAGGAGGGCTTTGCGGTCGGCGGGGAGCTGGTGGGCGTTTGTTAGCTTTTGCTTCTGTTCTTTGGAAGAAAGATGATGAGCGCTTTTGCTGGAAAACTTGCCTTGGCAACGGGCTTGCAGAAGTTGAGCTACAATCACAGATGTCAGTCTTTGGAAGGTCAGGGGTTGAAAGATTTCTCATCTCGTACAGCATCACCGACGACGTCGTCGATGGTAATGAAAAGGTGGTGGCTATTGACTTGGTCAGGACTATGTTTTTCTTGAGGTAGGTTTGGGGTACATACCAAGTGATGGTGCCGGCGACGTTGGGGCCACTTGTAACTAGTCAACCAAAAAAGAATTGCGACTGTTTGACGGCATCGTCACTTACCATGACTTGACGGCTGCAACAGCCTCAGCGGTTGTGCAGTGCTCGAGGACTGTAAAGTGAGTTGGCCAAGTTCTGCTTCGTTAGACAGAGATAGTTGTACTTACTGATTCTGAGCTTGGGGTACTTGGCGTGAAGCGCCTTCAGCGTGGGGAGGAACTGGGACATGAATGTCAGCAGATGGATGCGCATTTTGGCCATTATCTGTGGGGTTATTTACCTTAGACTCGGCGTTGAGCGTAGTGATGTCGCTCCCAGCGTGGGAAGGGCACTCTCCATGGAGGCAGAGAAGCAGGTCAACCTCCTCCATGGCCTTGAAGACCTCGTGGAAGGCATCGTAGTCGACGACGCCATCGGCGCTGTTCGTGGTGACGCCGGCAGGGTAACTGGCAGCAGCACCTCGAGTCAATCACCAAGCACGTAGCTAATTTACTTTTCAAGGCGCCTCAAAACACACCTCTTGACTGCGGCGACACCGGCCTTCTTGGCCTCTCTGATGGTATCGGGCGTGACGTCCTGGTGAAGGTAGAGAGTCATGAGCAGGTCGACCTCGTCCTTGCCCAGGGCCGCCTTGATGCGCGATGAGTAGTCCAGAGCCCGCTTGACGCTCGTCACCAGGTTGCTTTGCAGGTTAGGCATGATCAGTGCCTTTGCAACTATGTTAGTAGATGGTTCCAGCTGACGACGGGAACTTACGGAGGGCGTACCTGGTTGACACCTCCGGGGCGAACAGTCGGAGCGACGATCTGAAATCGTTTTAGCATTCATAATATACCCTTCAGTGGTGGCGTGAGTTCCATGACCGCTGACCGCGTACCTGGAGCATGTCATCGTCACGCAAGTGGACATGGGCGTCAAAGGCCGCGGGCAACTCGACGGTATCAGGGAGAGGCATCTTGAATGGTGAGTGGACTGATGTATTGGGTGTCACGGCTTCTATAAACTATCAGACAGAGTCACTCGATAATTTAAGGACTTTGATTCATACCTGATGATCTCTGTTCGCAGAAATGGTCCAAGATTGGTTTTCCGCCGATGTCGCTGAGTAGTTGATTTCGGTCCTCAATCTCGTCTCGAAATGTTTTTTTTTCGTTGGAGTTCATGGTGGGGGCGGGGTAAATGACTAGGTTCCCCAAAGGCTCGAAACCATCTATTAATTGACCTCCTCATTTACCTTTACCTACCTTACTTACCTTGAATGAAACGCATATCACCGGGCGCTGATTGCCAATGACACTCAGCCTGAGACGTTGGAACCCTTGAAGAGACTTCACGATAATATTCAATCCTACCATCTTACTGCCATTTGCTCCAACGCAACGCAACCATGAGAATAAAGCACGGCCTCGGAACCGTTGAGTTCAATTTAACCATTTGAAAGGAGTATTTCGATCTAACGTTGAGGCTACATAGGATCATCTGCCTGATCTCTCTCTAATTTGTATCCTTACCCTTACTTCTTGCTGTCTCTATACCCTATGTTATCTTTTTTGTCGCCCTTGTTGCATTTGGCTGTATGCCATCTCTACGAGGAGGTAATTTGATCCTGTCGCTTCGGCCCTACTCGAGTCTCAGTCGTTTTACTTTCACCAGGCTTGAGTGACCTCCCTGTATGATGATGAATTTTAGTAAAGGGAAGAGTGGTAAGATCCAGAGTTGTATGAAGTCAGGTCATTTGAGGTCTCTTTCATTCTACGGTGATCTACTACCCAGGACCTTGTCGGTATGGAGGGGTATTCCTGCCCCACTAGCCAGCCAACCCAAGGTACGAGGTACCTTACGGAGTGCATTGCTACAGGCATGATTGGGACTTCACCTTGATTCACCGATGACCAGGCAGGCGCGAGATGTAATCGGTATCAAATCAGCCGAAGATTAAGCGAGGTGCACTTGCCTTGTGGTGCCGTGCACGGACCAGTATCCCCCACAATGGATCAATGGTATCCGTACAGCCTATGCTGGTACCTACTAGGTAGTCTTGAGCTTCATCATCACCAAGAAGCTTCTCAGGATCACGCTGGGTTGCGACTTGGCTTTGTGAACCTCTAACGACCTCTCCATACAAACCACCGTTTCCCATAATAACCCCTCGTCCGACTTGAGAAACTTCATTCCAACACAAGCTTCGCACCCGGGTTTCTGCAACTGTCGCCGCTGCTGTCACAACCAGTTGTTGGAGCTCGAGCTTTCTAGTTTGGCAAAGGTGCCCGAATCGTCGGCAAGATGGAAGACACGCTTTTCTACTTCGAGCGCGAGAAGTACAAGACCGACGAAGTCTACGACAAGACCATTAGAAATCACATTCAGAAGATCACTCGTCTATTCAAGGACGATGCGCCGGCCATCATAGCCAAAGCGCCGCAATTGCTCGAGGTCTCTTGGTCCCCCCACCTTTGGCTGTATGTTGCTGCTAACCACCATGCCACAGATCGTCCACCCCACCGACCACTCTATTTCCCACCTCGCGATCCTGAACACTCTGAAGCATCTGGATGAAAGCTCTCTACCCCTTCCGATCGATACCTTCCGAGAACACATCGCCCGGTTCCTGTTGTCGTTCGACGCCCGGCAGATGCGCTATGTTGGTGATGTCTTCTACGACCTGTTGAAGGATGTCGTGGAATGCAAGTTCTTTCAGGTAAGAAACATTCCAAGTTTGATTCACTATCCTGACTAATCGCATGTTCTCTTGGCAGGCGCGTCAATCTGTAGAGATCGTTGTTGCCGCATTGAGGCTACTCGATCCCGAATCAGCCGTACTCACGAGCCTCCACCTCGCTGTGGTGAGGCTAGCTTACGAGACGACGAACTACGACGAAGTGCTGCCGATACTCGAGAAACCATGGGTGTTCCTTCCTGGAATGAAGGACCAGCCTCGTCCAACATACCCTTGCGATTTGACAGCTTCACCTTCCGCCTATATCAGCCCCGCCACACAACTTACCGAATACTTGACTCGCGAGGGTGTCATGGAGCACGAGTACCTCAGTGCCCAAATCTTCACGAAGGAGCTCAAATGGGCGCAGGCTCACAAAGACTACCAACGAATCATCACTTGGCCGTCAAGGGAAACCTCTGTGAGCAAGTTGATGACTGACTCCCACAAGCGGTGGCTTCTCACAGGTCTCTTGGCTCTCGGCCACACGCCGGTTTTACCCGGACAAATCAGCTCAAGCGCTCAGAAGGCGTTTGCATCTCTGTCAAAACAATATGCAGATCTCGCGAGCCTATTTTCCACCACCAATGTTGAACAGTTCAAGGGCGCAGCCGAGAAAGGCATTGATACGTGGGCAGCTGATGGAACCACCGAGCTGATCAAGGCGGTTGTGACGGCGTACCAGAAATGGCAGATTCTTGGTCTCGCCGACGTGTATCACAAGATCAGCGTATCGGAGATCCGCCAACAGACACTCAGTGCCGAGACAGCTCGAAACCTCGAGACTGACGAGGAGGTGGAGCAACTCCTGCAGGATATGGTCACCATCGGAATGCTTCAGGGCTCATTGGAGGTCAGCCCTGATGGCGTCAAGTGCCTCATCTTCCTCCCGCGTGACACGGAAATCGAATACAGCGAGTACCAGAAGAAGATCACAGACGACGCGCGCATCAAGGCGTTGAACAAGTTTGCCGAGGTTAGCGATGTTCGTCTTGCCGCGTCAAAGGACTACGCCAAGCACATCATTCGTGAGCAGAAGCGCCAAGACAAGGACAGCTCTCAGTCGCACAACACCGAGTTCGGCTTCGACGCATCCATCGAGGACGAAGATCTCATGACGGGTATTCAACATCCTTAGTACCTTTACCGGGTGGGCCATCCTTCGAAGATGATCTTTCGATGTCACTGCAGTTCGCGCCTTTTTTGACGAAGTAACGAAGGCACGAAGTGAGGGAAGGAGGGTAGTGAGATGATTTCTTGCATGAGAAGAAGAGCGAAACGTAGTGCTGCATGAGATTTGACCTCGGCATACTGGGGGCATCAGGCTGGCGTTACGAGATCAGGTTCACAAGGGATATTGCTTTGATTGCCAAAAGAGGCATTTGCGACACCATTAGCAGAAATGCAAGAGCCCGAGTTCTTGGGACTGACTGTGGTAGATTAGGTAGAGAAAGAAGAAACCGCAAAATAGTATTCTCTTCCGGCATTAGCACGTTTGCCCGAGCATATTGTTCCGTTGACTCTCATGTTTTCGCGGTCCTTTGCCTCATAGCTCATCAAATTTTGGATCGCCCCTTCTAACTACCTTAGGGTTCTTCACGCAGATGCGTGAGCTACCTTTCCATCATTAAAGTACACATACAACGGTCTCCCTTCCAAGCATTTTTACGAGCTGATACCAAATTGCTTAATGAGATCCGCAAGCTTAGCTCCCTCGGCCTTGTAGTCGATCTGCCCTGCGCTCAAGACCTGGTAGCGTACCCTGAAAAAGGTTAGTGTTTGAAAAACCAGCTGCGGTCAAGGAATCATCATACCTCTGAGCTTCGCCGAAGGTGTCCATCTTCGCACGACATCGGAAGTTTAACTTGGTGCAATTCGCTTGCTCGAATGCCTGTGCCATCTTCGTTTCATCCTCCTCGCGTAAAGCCATAAGATCGTCTGCCGACATGCCCATGATGACACGACCGACATCATCGAAGCAGCTGAGCCACAGCTGGTTGGTGTGATCGCACACGTTGATAGACATGATGTACCGATATTCGGGCTTCGGGTGGGCAACATCGCACTTTTCGCAACGCCAGGTACCATCTCCCATGTCAGTCACCTTCTTGTTGCAGCCCTCGTTGCTACATGCGGGATAAGCAAAGTTCTCCTGCTTGATGTAGACAATGGTAGCCTTGAGGTTGAAGTAGTCTTGGTTCTCCATGCCCAAGTTCTCCTCCTTCACCTGGAGAATGGACTTGTCCTGGTCCTTGCGACCAGTGGCATTGCCCATGCTGGCCATGTTGTTGTGGCTGCTGAAGGTATCATTGCGACCAGATGAGTCATACCAGCCCTTCAGACGGTGAGCATCAGGAATATCCGGGTCAATGGACATCGTGCCGGAAGAAAGCAGGCTGAGACTGCGACCACCAAAGTCAGACACCTTAGTACCCTTGAAAGCCACGACAGACTCAGGCTTGGCGTCAAAGTTAGTAGCGCTCTTGCCCCAGATGGTGACGCGAACTGAGTAATTCGTGTCGTCGACCAACGTGAGCTCACGCTTCTCGTAAGGCTTGCCAGTCGACTTGGAGACGATTTGGGACACCTCAGCGACCTCCTTCAAAACGCCAATAACGTCAACGGTCGCATCCTTCTCGACTTCCTGAAGCTCTTGAATGTTGCAGAAGTTGAACCGCACCTGCGGCACACTACTCTGATCCTCTGCCTTCTCGATCTGGGTATCGCGCTCGAAAGTGAGCTCGTAGTCGTTCGGCAGGTTTGTGAATTGCTTCTTGGCAAGTTGGACTTTGCAAGGGTTGGAGATGTAGTAGACACCTCCCTCCTGAAGCAGATCGTAGTATTGGTCACATTGGTCGTTGAAGCCGGTTGCCTTGATCTCGCCACTCTCGTCAAGCAAGTTGACACTGAACAGCTTGCCCTCGCCACTAGGCTTGTGCCATGTCCGGATGTCTGACTTTTGCGTGACGCGAGCCTTGATGGTCCACTTATGAGCGTAGGGAGAGAGGGCTTCGATAGGGTAGATGTTATTGCTTCCATGCTGGCCGGTGGCACCTCCAGCAGAGCGCGTGGGTATCGATTGAGGCTTTGGTGTGGGCTTGGTCTCCTCTTGCTTGACACCGTAGAAGTTCTGTCCGCCGATGGTCGTGTTTGCTGCTGCAGGAGGCTTCGCTTCAAAGGCTTGAGGCTCGCCGAGCTTGTCTGGTGTGCCGAACTGCTCGACAACCTCGAGGCCGAGGATAATCAGAATGCTTTCAGAGGTTAGGTCACTTTTCTCGAGAAATTCAACAAAGAGAGGCAAAGAAACACGTACTTCTTCCCCTTCACCGAGTTCGCTTGGTACTGAGTAATCCGCACGATGCAGTTTCTGACCAGCTTGTTGTCGTGGACAACATGGTTGACCTGCGTAGCCAACATGCACTGAACATAGTTGCTCACATCGCTGAGAACAATCCGGTATCTCTCCGCGTTGCCTCCTGCTTGTGCGGCCAAAGGCTTGATCTGCAGGCACTGAAGAACCGGGACTGGAAATTTCGTGTTGGCACCTTCGGGGTCGTTGAAGATGGCGCTGCACCCGCTCAGTCAGTACGGAAAGGGTGAGAAGGGCAGTAAATCATAGAATTACTCACTCCAAGGCTCCCTTCGTGATCTTCGATTCGACATCCATCTTGAGGGTTGGCGAAGATGAAGTATCGTGTGCAAGTTTGTTGGTTGAGAATGGTGAGGATTTGGAGGTTGAGGCAAGTTCTTCGCGAAATGGAGGAGGAAAGCGCGTCGACGCGTTTAATGGCTTTTGGCGGGGTTCTTGCCTTCCGTTAGGTAAGCTGGTAATTAACGAGTCCTGCTATTTCTCACATGCCCCGTGGTGGCCAGTTGCCTGTCATGCCTGCCCGTGTCGTCTGGATTCAGCGTGGGGAAAGATGGTAGCCCGGTACGTACCTAACTTTAGGTGGCAGCGACTTCACGCGGGGCAGCTACAAGCATCAAGCTGAGACGTCATCCCTGGTGGTGTTACGAGCTATGTACACGTACCTCTCAGTCCAGACTTGATCCAAACGTTGCGCCAAGGGATACAGACTTCTACTTTGACAGTGCATCCTGCATTTCTGTGAGCCTACATTAACATCGCAACATCTTGTACTACTTTCGACCTCAGAGCCGTTTGCCTCGTACTGCAGTGCTCCGCACCGATACTCATAACCCCGCTCAACAAGATGACCCAGATCGAGCCTGATATTGCGACGAAAGCTCCCGAGAGCGACGCCGCTGAGACTATCACTGTCACCGAGCCCGTCACCGAAAGCACCTCTGCTGCCGACACTCCGGCTCAATCCACCAGCCCTACGACGACTACGGGAGGCGCTGGAGAGCACAGCGAACACTGCGTGTCCGACAGACCAACTCGTGAGCTCCCTCGCTGAGCCTCTGCTGTCATTTGCGCAAGACTGACTCGAAACAGCGTCCGGCCAATCCTCGACGGGAGAGATAATCAAGATCAACGGTGTCGAAGTGAGTAGATTACCTGTCATACAACTACGGGCACATCGTGACCACGGCCAGCGACTAACCCATGCAAGGTCTACATCTCGAAACCCGCCGACTACCCTCATGCGCCAGCCAGGCTTCTTCTCCTCCTGACGGGAGGCACCGGTCTCAAGTCCACAAATAACCAGCTTCAAGCCGATAAGTTTGCTAGTGAGGGCTACGTAGTGGTCATGCCCGATCTCTTCAACGGTGATGCCGCGCCCAATTCGTCGACCATCGACAGCAGCGAGGACACCGGATCGTTCCTGGACACTTTCAAGATGAAGATCGTCGAGACGGCCAAGAGTTTCCAAATTGATATGTGGCTGGCGCGACACACAGAGGAGAAGGTTC
The DNA here is from genome assembly GCF_023278565.1 of Colletotrichum lupini. Classification (NCBI taxonomy): domain Eukaryota; kingdom Fungi; phylum Ascomycota; class Sordariomycetes; order Glomerellales; family Glomerellaceae; genus Colletotrichum; species Colletotrichum lupini. Next base: position 4,229,091 of record NC_064678.1, read on the forward strand.
TGCCGATTCTCTACAAGGTCATTGAAGGCTCGAAGGAGAAGTTCGCCGATGCGGTGAAGAACGGCGACGGCATCTACGCTGTCGGCTACTGCATTGGAGGACGCTATATCCTTCACTTGGGCTCAGACAAGAAGGTCGCGACAGGAGGTCAAGGACTTGCCGATGCCGAGGCCGGCGAAGTGAAGACTGGTCCTTTCATCAAGGTCGGCGCGATAGCACACGGTGCTTCTGTCACCCCTGATGACTTCACGGGCGTCAAAGTCCCCATATCTCTCGTCTGCGTTGAGAATGATCCTCTGTTCCCTGAGGAGGTCAGAACACATGGCGAGGACGTCATGTCAAAGGCAAACCTCGAACACGAAGTTCAGGTGTACCCCGGCGTGCCGCATGGTAAGGCCCAAAAGTCTGCCCTTACCTAATAAGGCGTTAATCGAATGCTAACCTTCACGACTAGGTTTCGCTGTTGTTGGCGAATATCAGGACGCAGCTATCAAGGATGCTCAGACTACCGCTTACGACCAAATGCTGAAGTGGATCAAGGAACATTGAGAATAGGGAAAACGGTCCTCGTATGCTTTTTATGGCCTTTGCTTCTGTTATGGTCGCTCATCTCGCGGCTTTTGATGATATCAGTGCTTTATAGGAACTTTTCTACGGCCCAAGGGGATATTATTATGTCAATGCTACAAGTTCCCCGACAAATTCCTCTCCGGGTGCCAATGACTTTACATCAAGTCTTTTCTTGCTGTCTCCGCATCGCTTGTAAAACTCGAATTCCTCCTCCCGGAATTGATGGCAGTGGTAGAACTGTAACTGCACTTATCTGTTGGCGCTGATTTGGCGCCCGAAGAGTTCACTGCCACCCGCATCTCGAGCGAATGGTCTTGGAAGACTCGCTGCGACCCCGAATTCGTTCCATGCGTCCTGTTCGTAAGATTTGCCGATGCATCCTTGATTTGCCGGCCAGTCTCACGCACAATCTGTCTTGCATTGGGCATGCAGGCAACCACTACGCCAGTGCAGATCTCAATGGCAGACCAGATCGTGGTCCCACGCGCATCAGCTGTCGCATTTGCGGATGTCGCGAATGAAATCAGGCTGCGAAGGCGGACAACACTAACTACCGTGAGGCTGATTTCTGGTCAGCGTCTTCAAGCTCAGTGACTGAAGAAATCCGGGAGCCCACTCACAAGATACCAACACTGAACATGGCAATGATTCCAAGCTTCTTCTTCATCTTGAGGTTCAACTTATAGAGCTGTGTCAACGGCAGAATGAGCATCCAGACATCGAGCGCGATGTTCATGCCGCCATGTGACAAGCCCATTTTGTTGAGGTCTAGGATGACTCCACGGGGTTCCTTGTCACGCCAGCCCTCCCAGATGAGCCATGTAGGCTGTCTCTGGACGAAGCTGAATACGATGAATATGAATCCGACGAAGAGGTCGTAGGCTAGCGTCCACCAGACTGCGATCCTGAATTTCTTGTCCGGAAAAATGCGGAGGAAGAACAGGAGGATAGATGCCTTTACGATGGAGAGGATGAAGACGTAGAGTGTTTGGACCATTAAGAGGTACTGCAAATGGTTAGCTCGTGTTTGAAGAAACCCTCTGTAGTGGACTCGGTCGATCTTGATAGTGCTCACCCTGAGAAAGGTAGTAATCTGATAGTCGTGGAGAACCCAGATATCAAGCCCTAGACCTTGTGGTATCACTGCAGAGCTGTATTAGCCATATTTTTCTCAGTGGCTTCTTTGGAGAGTTGACTTACTGTACTGAATCAAAACTATGAACGGGATCAAGGCGGCCTACCCCGACGCATTAGCCAACGTCAAAAAGAAGCTGTAGAACATTTGTGAAAAGGGTACACTCACAAATGCAACTACCATCAAAGTATCGTCAGCTCCCCAAGGAGAGTACCTCATGACTTTTACTGTAATTCGGCATGCGAAGAAGGCGGACGCAAGTATGAACATGCCAAGACTGGTCGCTCTCGACTCGTGGCGATAGTCTGATAGAGGGAATCCACATGCAGTTCTTGTGATATTGACAAAGGCTGTAAATGCAAGGCTCCGTTAAAAAAATTCGGTCTTCTTGTAATGAGGTGAGTAGAGAATAGCAATGCACTCACTCAGGGACTCGACCACGCTACATCCTTGTTGCACGCAATCCCCGACAAAGGTGTTGAAGCCTTGGTCGACACATAATTCCGCCTGCGACTGGTTCGCAAATGCAGGCTGGCTCATTGCCTGAAAAAGACACTTCGTCTAAACTCAGTCGTTAGTACGGCAGACTGCAAGAGGCACTCCGCTAAAACCGTTCTTTCCAATAGACCTACGGCTACCGTAAATTTTAGGCATTAATAGCGCGACTTTTTCGTACGTATAAATAAATATTATAATAAATCCCGTATATTATTATAAGGAATTGCTTATGACCGTAGGTAGTAGTAGTTATATAAGGGCGGTTATGCCGCTTAGCGAAAGTAGGGTAGCTAGGGGGCATATCCTCCCTACTAATTTCTATTACTAATTAATTTCCCTTTCCTCTTAACTAACCTAATATTCCTTAAGTAAGGTAAGTAATCCGCCTACGCCCCTATAGTTACTTATTAGCGATTATATTTTATTTTATTATACTTTATACCCTTTTCTACTTTATTTTTATTACTATTACCTAATTATATACGTAATTATAAATGTAATATTCGCGATTTGCTAATTAGAAATATTAATTAGGTATAATTAGGTAATTTTATACGTAATTGCTAGTGTAATTTTTACTAATTAGTAATTATACTTTTTTTTGGGCTAATATACGCGCAATTATAAGTATAATTATATAATAGATTCGGGATACGGCCGGTAATAGGACGCCGATAACTTAGTAACCGGTATACGGATCTTATTATAAAAGAACTTTTTAAAAAGTAGAGCCCTTACGAAGGACTCTATAAGCTTTAGTTTTATAATATACTTATATTTATATTATAACCTCGCTAGTTAAGTACTTATAGCCTAATCTCTTATAATTCTAAAGCTTTTACTTTTATAAAATAATTAGTATAAGTAATAATAAATTACGGAAACGAACGGAACGTTAACAAAACGACGCTTAGCCGTTAGTAAAGAGCCGTTAGTACCGACGAGCTATAGCTATTTAAAGTCGACTACTCGACCTTATTCTATTTAGGAAAACGAGCCTATTATAAAGCGAGTCCTATTTAAATACTAGCGTCTATAAAAGAGCTAAATAAAGAAGATAATCGGGGCAGATTACTCTTACGGGCTAGTTACCTTATTAATACCCCGAAGACCTTATTTATTATAAACGGGGCGTTTATTAATAACCGATCGCTAGACGTACGAAGTTAAAGCGTATATAAAGGCGCGGATAGTACTAAGATAGCTAGTTTAATAGACCCTATAGGCCTAATAATAACCTATTTTTATAAAACGATAGAAATAATAATTAAAAATCGAAACTAAGAACGGCGTCGATACGAGGAGCTCGTTTAATAGCTTACTAAGCGGCTAGTAACGCGTCTAGGTCGATAAGAATACAAAAAGCCTCTTTTTTATAACTATAAACCGATTAAAAAAAAGTCTACGAGTACTTAGGTAGTAGACTAGATTATTACTATAGAAGTAAGTAATAAGCTTTATATAAAAAGTATTATAAAATAGTATATCGAATAGGCCCTATCTAAAATATCCTTATTATTATAAACGTAATAACGTAATTACGAAAAGAGCCTCTAGGATCCCCTCTCTTAGGGCGACTTTTTAGTATTTATTTACTAATAGTACGTAGACCCCGAGACTTAGGAACGGGAATACCGTAAAGAGCTAAGGACGAAAAGGCTAAAAGAGGGCTAGACCCCTACCTAGTTCCTTACTAAGTAGTTAGCAATCTATTATAACCTAAGTATAGAAAATATAGAAAATTCGAAAGTAGAGGTATACTAGTTCTTTTTTAGATTACTATCTTAGCTATAGGACGATCTAATTTATTATAAGGTCTTAATTAAGAGAATACGCGATATAGCTTACGAGGCTAATAAACTATAGTTATTAAATTAATAAAAGGGCGGCGACTAGTTATAAAAGGACGGTAAAAAGAGGCTATATCCGTTATTAAAGTAACTACGTTAAATATCCCCCTTTTATAAAAAAAAGAGTAAGGAGAGCTCTAAGGGGCTAGGCTCTAGGGACTCGCTAGGAGTAATATTATAAAAGCTATATAATAAAAGTACTCGCGCCGAGCTATTATAAAAGCGTTATAGTAGTAATATTAAGTACTTTATATATAATAAAATAGGCTATATATTTAGTAAGTATTAAAAGAATAAGTCGGGCGGTAGGGGTAATAATAAGCCGACGTACCCCCGATCGAAGCTAACGTTAGTAACTATCTAACGGGTTACTACTAAGCCGAGAGTTATAAAAGTTGACTTATTAAAAAACGAGTAAGCGTAGGTAATATACCTAATACGCTTACGCTAAGTATTAAGAGGGTACTAATAAGAATAATTACGAAGGGTAGGGTAATAGTTCTGCGAGGTATTACTAAAAGGCTAGTAAAAGTTAATATAGATATATACTCCGAGATAGATATTATTAGTACTAGGCTCGTAACTTACTTAGGGTTAACCCTAGCTACTACTATAGCTCCCTTATTAAGGGACTTCTAAAATAAAGCCGTAAGCTAGGGGAAAGCTTACTAATTAACGCTCTTTTTTATTAATTATTATAAGTAGCTAAGGAAGATTTAGTAACTATTCGCCGTAGTTAATAGGGATAAAAGAATAGTAAACCTCTTATTATTATAACTATTAATAGGCTAGGAGGGCATTCGTATTAACATAGCGACGAATATATAATCGTACGAGCCTATCTCGGTCGCTAAACTAGAGGTAATAGCTCGTAATATTATTAAGAATCGTAAGAGGGCGTATATATTATATATCGCTATTATAAGAAGTATCGCGGGGGTAACGGAGACTAAACTACGAAAGGGTTTATTATTAAAACTTTAATTAGAAATAGAGACGTTCGATAAGTAGTTAGTAAAGGGACCGTAGTTATATAGCGGGGTAAAATACTCTATCGACCTAGTTCTGGGTACTAAACTACCGTATAGTCCTATCTATCCGTTAAGTAAGAAATAACTTAATAAGCTTTGCGTATATATTATTAAAAACCTAGCGAACGGTCGTATTATACCTTTAGTTAGTAAAGCTAGGGTACCGATCCTCTTTATATTAAAAAAGGACGGTACGCTATGCCTCTATATAGACTACTACGGGCTAAATAGGGTAACCGTAAAGAATTAATATTTACTACCGCTTATTAACGAGCTCTTAAATAGGCTTTATAGAGCGAAATAGATCTTAAAAATAGATATTAAGAATACTTATTACCGTATCCGAATTAAAAAAGAAGACTAATAAAAAATAGCGTTCTAGAGCCGATACGGTTACTTTAAGTATACTATTATACCTTTCGGGCTAACGAACGCACCCGCGACGTTCTAAGTATATATTTACTAAGCGCTCGCCGACTTACTAAATACTTATTATATAATATATATAAACGATTTAATAATCTACTTAATAATAAAGGAGTAGTATATAGAGGATATTAAAAAGGTCCTCTAATATCTACGTTTATACGGGCTTTTTACTAAACTATTAAAGTGCTCGTTCTATTAAAAGAGGGTCGAGTTCTTAGGTTATGTTATTATACTAAAAGGAATCGAGATTAACTCGTTACGAGTGCGAACGATCGCTAATTAGAAGGCGCTAAAGTTTATTAGGGATATCTAAGTATTCCTAGGGTTTTATAACTTCTATTAGAAGTTTATTACTAAATACTCGGGCATCGTTATATTAATAATAGTATTACTAAAAATAGAAAAAGGGTAGATAAGGGACTTTTAGTAGACTAAGGAAGTAGACGAGGCGTTTAATTAGCTAAAGGTCGCTTTTACCTCAGTAACCGTACTTACGTACTAGAACTTATAACGTATTATATAAATAGAAACCGACGCTTTAGTTAAAGCTATTACGGTAATCTTATCGTAATAGGCTAATAGAGAATAGCGACCCGTTACTTATTAGTTATAGAAGCTTATAGATATAGAGTAGTAATAGGCTACGGGCTAATAAGAACTGCTTATTATAATAAAAGGGCTAGAGTACTAGGCTTACTACCTCTAGGGCCTTTTATAAAAGTTTATAGTCCTAACGGCCTACTAAGTACTTAAGGAAGTAATTAATATACTAGTGCGGGACCTTTAGAAAAGGCTCGCAAGGTAGGTATATAAACTATTAGTATTTAACTTTAACTTAGAACACTGGCTAAGGAAAACGAACCCGGCGGACGGTCTATTTAAAAAGCTAGACTATATAGAGAGGGAAGTACTTTATAAGGACGTCCTCCCTACGCTAGCTTAAAAGCTACGTCTTATTAGCGAACTACTGCCTAACGTTTAGTAAAAGATAATTAGCCTAAAAAAACAAAATAATATTACTAAAGTATACGTTTAAGTAATTAAGGCCTCTTTTTACGATCTTAGCTAAATATTAGCTAGCTCTAAGGACGGGGAATCCTCTCCCTTATATTAGTAACGTATTATAGGGCGTACTAATAAAATAGTAATAATTATTATTATAATAACTCGAGGTAAAAAAGTAAGAGAGTTATTAATAAACGCTCGTTAACGGTTTAGTAAGGATAAAAAGGAGTCGGATAGAGCTAGGGTTACTATATTAAAATAGTATATCTTACGCCCCGTTATAAAGGAGCTTATAAGGGGCGAAACGGTATTCGCTTCTTATCTCTCGTTAGAAACTAAGGAGCTCGTTAGAGGACTATAGGCTAAAAACGAGTTTTATATATTATAATTAATAAGAGTTCGCGCTACGGCTAGCGAGCTAAGAGCATATTCGCTCGACGAATAAGGTATACTATTTTTTAAAAAAAGACTTATTATTCTTTAAATAAAGTCTTTTTAAATAGAGATCCTTTATTAATATTACGACGATTATAAGGTAAGTTATATAAGAGCTACGAAAACTCTCGAGCTAATCTAAAAGAAGTTTTACTAAAAAGATATTTAATAAGATATTTAAAAATACGTTAAGAACTATAAGTATTATTTAAGAATTATAACCCTAAGATATAAGCCGTACGGGTAGCTATAGTTACTACTACTACCCTTATACCTATTTTAAGAAATATTTATAAACTTTATTACGGGGCTATCGCCGAGCGCTCGTAGTAACGGTATAGAGTACGATAGTATTATAATTATTATTTATTATATAATAAAGTTCGCGAAGTTCCTACCTACTATTAAAATACTTAACGTAGTATAAATAATAAGTATCTTATACTAAGAGGTCGAATATAAGTTTAGTACGCCTAAAGGTATTATTATAAATAGAGATAAGCTTTTTATAAGCGCATTTTAAAAAAAGTTCGCTAAAAAACGGGTAATATATCGCTAACTATCTACCGCGTACTACTTATAAATAGATAGCTAAATAGAGCGAACTTATTAAATATTAAAAAAGTATCTAAGGATCTATACCGAGGGCTTACTAAATAAATAAGTAGCGTAGTTAGAAAAGGCCGAGTTTATATATAATAATAGTTAATACTCTACTATAAAAGTATCCCCGTATATAGTATTATACGGCTACTACCCTAGGTACGTTAAATATATACTTAATTATAAGGCTATAGTCTAAGGGGTTCGGGAAAGGGTTTAGAAAATTAGGGAGATTAGGGCCTAGGCTACGCGAGCGTAGGCATAAGCCTCTAAGAGCTAAGTAGCTTATTATAATAGAAAATATACCCTAAAGGAGTTTAATTATAGAGAGGTCGTTAGCTTATTAATAAAGAATATACGATTTAAGAATAATAAACTAGCGCCGAGATATATTAAAGTAGTAATAGCTAAAAGGGTAGGGAAATAGGCTTACTAAGTATATTTACTAAAATAGTATCGGAGAATATATAATATTTTCCTAGTTTCTTAACTTAAGCTATAGGGAAATTGCTAAACGGTTAGTAACTAGACGGCGAACCTCTTAGAATTAGAAGATAAGTAAGACGTTTAAGAAGTTAAAAAAATCGTCGTAATATAAAATAAGGGAGGAAACTTACGATATCTCGTTAAATAGGCTAGGTAGCTTACTAAGTATAATACGTAGGAGCTTATTAAGTATTTTAAAGGGGTAGCGGAAGTAGTTAATAGATTCGAACGCTATAAGAAAAGGGTATATATAAAATAGGATAATAAACGTTAAGTTCGTAGCGAAAAGTTACTAAAGATAAGTTAATTAATAATATATTATAAAACCCTTTTTATCTAGCCTAGCGCAATTTTTAAGAAAAAGATATAGTATTATAACCCTCGGCGATACGTTGCTAAGAGATCGCTAAGATCTAATTACGTAAGGGGAGTAACCTATATAATATTAGTAATAATAGTAGTAGCTTTAGTATATACCTCTAAAACTTAATAGTTAGTAATAATAGTCCGCTTAGTAAATAAAAAGCGGGGAGGCTTCGTACGCGTACTTAGCTAACTACTTAGAATAAGGCTATTAACTTTATTAATACTACGATAGGTAAGAGGGAGGCGGTCGAAGTTACGTAAAGTATTATATATATTAATAATAATAGTTCGCAGAGCGTTCGCTACTTAGTTACCGTTAGAAACTATAATAAGAGGTATAACGGGAGCTATAATAAGAGGCATAACGGGAGCTATAATAAGAGGTATAACGGGAGCTATAATAAGAGGTATAACGGGAGCTATAATAAAAAGCGGAGTAAGAGGTAAAATAAAGGCCGTAACGCTATTATTATTAATAATAGGTCGAGAACGGGGGACGTTATCCGAGGTAACGCTCTCGTAGTCCTAGTTAAGCTAAGGGACCTTAATAATATTAATATTTATAAGGAACTTAGTAACGTCGAACTACTTATTACGACCCGCGGCTTTAACCTTAATACGAGTAATAGCCTCGTCGAGCCATTATAAAGCTTTTACTTAGAGCGAGAGGAGCGTAATATTAGCCTTATTAAGATCTAAAATAATATAACTAAGGGCTAGGGCACCCTCGTTTATATTAAAAAGAGCGTTATAAGTAGGGGTTAGTAAGTTATTAACGTTAAAATAGCGGCGCTTATTATAATACTAAAAAAAAGAATTTTCTAAGTCGCTACCGAGCTCTTTAAATTCGGTATCCTTATACTAAGACTTATTAAACTTAAACCTAAAGTCGTCCTACTTGTTATTATTATTAAGAACATAGTTAGTAATAAGAGCACGCTTTTTAATAAGAGTCCGAGTCTCGGGACCGTGGGAAATAGGGGTAGCGCTATATATAATAATAGTATAAGTAAGTACCTTATTCGCTAAGAACTTAATAACGCGTTTACGAAAAATAAAAAAAGTAAGAAACTCCTAGATACGTATAATAGTAACACCCTTAGGAGTCTTTTTATAATACTAAGCTAGAGCGTTAAAGTTATTTTGTAAAGCGGTCGCACGGCTATTATTATAAAAATAAGCTAGCTAGAAGCGACTAAAGTAGGAGATAATCTTAGTCTTATTATTAATATTAAAAATACTAACCTAAGAAAAGAAATCTAAGTTAGTAAGAAAAAAATTCGCTAAACGATCGCTAACGACTTACTATAATCGAGATTAATAAGTTTAGATACTCGTAGTTAATAACGAGCTCTTAGAGAGTAGCCTATTTAAAGTGGACCTTTTTTACCTTACTACCTGCTAATAAGTTTGTAATATAAGCGGCTACTTTCTCTTATATATTAATAATATAACTAAAAATATAAAAAACGCGGCTACGCTTATAGGAGTTAAAGCTACCCTACTCCTCGGTATTATAGAACTTTATAAAAGTATTTTAAATAAACTAAGTAGCGCTATATAGCTCCTCGGGAACTTAAAAAATATTATTAACTAATATTTCGGTAACGGATTAGCGAGGACTTAACGACTTATAGTAGAACACTTTTTCTTATTAATTTAATAAATAATATACTTAGTAACGTAAGCGCCGGTGATATAGATAAGCTCGTCGATATTATAATATAGACTAGCTAAGTAGCGTATATAAAAAGTACTACCGCAGAGACCGCGGAAGCCCTTTTTAAAATTATACTCTATATTAAGTATATCCTAGATATATAAAATAGTAAATATTTTAGTAGATACTTAGTAATAGTATAATAAGAGAGTTATAATTAGGAAACGATACGGAATTAGAATATTATAAAAAGAAAAGTATAGTTATATAAGAAAGAATTCGTAGAACGGTCGCTAAATAAAAAAAAAGAAAAAAAAGTAAATACGTAACTAATAACGGACAAAAAATCTTTTATTATAATCGATAGCTTAGTAATAATAATAACCGCGAGGTTAGGCGGGCTCTTATATATTACGACGGTCGGAATACTTTATTACGAATATATACTACTAACCTAGTAACTAGTTAGCGTACTATTGCTAAATAATAATAATAAGGCATTCGTTAAATAAGGAGATAAGAGCAATGCCTTGTTCCTAGGTAAGAAAGGATATTATTAACGCCTTACGGAATTTATTACGAATAACGACGTTAATAGCTTTATTATTAGCGTTAAAAGAAAATATTACGTAATAACTTTAGGGACTAAAGTTACGTAAGGGGGGAGTAATTATAATAGATTCGGGATACGGCTAGCGATAGGATACTAATAACTTAATAACTAGTATACGGATCTTATTATAAAAGAACTTTTTAAGAAATAGAGCCCTTACGAAGGACTCTATAAGCTTTAGTTTTATAATATACCTATACCTATATTATAGCCTCGCTAGTTAAGTACTCATAGCCTAATCTCTTATAAATTACGTATATATACCTATTTATAATTTAATTCTTTTCATTTACTTTTTTCTTTAGTATTAACTATTTACGTATATATACTAATAATTTCGTATAGGATACTCCCTTTTTTAATAATCGCGTACGCCGTATAATACTTATAATAAGCGCTTAATATAGTATTCCGGCCCGTATTAAAGGTATATAGCTCCCGACGGTCCCCGTATACTAACCTACGTAGTACCCTAACGACCTTACGTCCTATAAAATAACCTCTTACCTCCTTATTAATACGTATACCTCTATATAATAGCTTCTTTATTATACGGATTCTTACGTTATTTATAAGCTCTTTATCTTCCTTTTTAAAGACTTTTTATTAAATCTATAACCTTAGTATTATATAAGTTAGTATATACTACCCTATACTATTTAATATTACTATACTAACCCGTATAATCTAGCCCTAGCGTTAAATTAAGCTTAACCTTAAGATTACTAAGAATAGCCGTTATATACCCCTAGATATTACTATAACTTATACTTAGGTTACTAATACTATCTAAACGACCGTATATAGTAACGCTAAGACTAGTGCCGAGTCGTGCGCTCGTTATAAGGCTAGTAAAAGTATTTTTATTAATTACGTTACTTTTATAAGTAAGGGCTGCTTTAGTTATAACTATATATTTACTATATACGAGTATACGCTCGTTACGCTTCTCGTTATTACTCGTACGTTACCTTATACTACTTTATATCTATTTATAGTTTACTAACGGTTCGTACTAGCTCGTAATACGCTTATTAAAGTCGTTAAGCGTAGTCGTAACTATAAGGGCCGTAGTAAAGTCCGTATTAGCGCTCTACTTAAGTCTCTAGGTACTATCCCCGCTATATACCTCTATATAATAATAAAAGCCCTTAAATAAGTAGCTAAGTAGGCTAAAGATAATAAAGAGGGTATATATAATAGCGTATAAGATTATAAAGAGCGTTACTAACTTATATAGACTCTGAGTAAGGAGTAATTAATTTAATATTCTTATATAGTATAGTATAGGAGTTTATATAGGTATATATTAGGATATAGTACGATTAGGCTTAATACCCGGGTAATAAGGCCCCTACGGAGTTATAGGGCACTTATTAGCTATAAGCTAGAGTATACGCGCTTAGTTTAGCTTATAAGAGGCCGTAACTAACCGTACAAAGGCTCCCCCTAAAGTTCAACGTTTCTAATAAAATTATAAAACTTTTATTTATCGTATATTATCATTATGTACTTTTCTATCCTTTTTAGCGTTATAAATCCCTATAAGCGTCTATATTTCTATATATATACTTATAAGACCTTATAAATAAAAGGATACCCCTATATATTATTATAATTATATATAAACATTTACCCCTTACTTAAAATTTCTTTTTTAGTTTCTTACTTTATATATTACTACTTTTTTAAAATAGTACAACTACGTATTAATCTTTTATTATATTAAACGATAATTATTATAAAGTTAGAGAGTAATTAGACCTATAATATAATTATTATATATATCTTTATAGTTTTTAGTACTAGAATTACAAAGCGAACTTTCGAACGTTAACTTACGAAATAGGACTTACGACGAGAAGAGCGTACGGTCTTTTCTAAGGATCTATTAATTCGTATTTAAGAATTATTCTTCTAATAATACTTAAATGATAAAGATATCCTTTTTTAACTCTAGTCTAAAGGATTTATAATTACGGCTATAGGATTATTAATACTTCGTTAATAGAATTAGCTTTAGCGATAATAAATACTAAAATAGCTCGTAATTATATAATAACGATTAGAAGAGTTCTTTTTTAGTATACTAAAGGTTACTTACCGTACTAAAGGGTACGGTAAAAAGTATTTTTATACATAAGTTTACTAATAAGCTTATATTATTAACCGAGATAAACTATACTTTATATATTATAAAACCTTTTTATAATAAGTTTAAGATCGGTTAAATAAGATAAGGTACTGTTATAAAGGGTTTATAACTCCTAGACTAAATTATATTTAGTCTTTAAATACATACGATAAGCTTTTACTATTTAAATTTAAGATCTATACTAATATTAATACTTATTCGCGGTTTATTATATAGTTCTATATAGGGGTTTTTGCCTATACGTCCCGGAATGTACTTATATAATATCTTACCGTTATTTAATAACGGGGATTTACGCTATTACGAGTTCGTTTAGACCGAGGGAAAGAAACCGTTCTTACGTCTAGTATTTATTACTACTTTTTATAATACTGTTTAATAGTAAAAAGTCTAATTATATTCCGTAATTACTAAATCTTTAGTAAAAGTATTTATAACGTTAAGATTGAGAGTTAGTAGAATCGTCTTTATTAAAGTAGATTAGTATATTAGCGGGTAAGTAATATATATCTTAGTATATATAAGTATACTTACGTTTATAAGAATACTTCTAACTACTTTAGTTCTAAGGGCTATTTTATATAAATATACTCTCTAACTAGATTACACTTCTATTTACATATATATTACTAATTCGTTCTGATTTTATTAACTTCGTATAAATTTAGAACTCTTATCGAATTCGTCGTTAAAAAGGTCGCCCTCACGTTATTTCTAATTAGCTATAGTAACTATATTATTAATCTACGTTACGAACTATATAAAACTTTATATAGCCGATTAACTAAAACTAAGTTTAATAACTATTAAACGCTATTTAAAATAGTAATAATCTAGACGCATATCTTCCTTAAGCTACCTTATAGATTTATACTTTAATTATTAAAGGCTCCCTAACTATATTAGCTAAAAGTATAAAGTTTAGCGAGGCTAATTATCCTTATTTTAAAGCGTATTAATATCTTCGTATTTGTCTAAAGTAGTATATACGTAATAAGCTCTAACTAGAAGTTACTTTACTTAGTAAACCATAGGGCGGTATTATATAAGTTAAGTAGAGATTAAAAGACTTTAAAATTAATCTTAGAGTATTAAATAGCTTCGTAATTACGAGCAATACTAAGGACGAAGAGGAATTATAAATATAATTATAGTTTACTCTAAACTATCTATTAACGAGAATGCTCGTTTCTATCCTTATAGTATACTAGGTTATTTATTATTATAAACTTTATTTTCTTATTAAACTACTATAATCTCGTTTTTCCTATCGTTTTTATCCTTTTTAACCTTTTTCTTAGCTTTTACCTCCTTCTTAACGATCTTCTTTTCTTACTTAACTAATAATTCCTCCTTAATCTTTATCGTTAGTTTAATACTAATACCTATTAAAAGCCGTGTTTTTAGAATATTTCTATACGTTATTTTGCCTAAAGTTTTAGTTATAATTAGCTTTATACGACCTTTTCCCTTCTTTATTAGCTAAGGTTTAATAACTAGCGACTTAATTCTAGTTTAAGAAATAATAGAAAGTTAATAATTATCTTTTTCGTATAAGATCGTAGCTTTAAAAAGGAATCTCTCTAAACTTATAGCTTCGTACGCTACTTTATAATACTTTAAAATATTATAAAGATTCTTTATATTAATTAAAAATGCTATCCACTCTATTAAAAGAATTTGCTAGTTTATTATAAAATATAAAATAATAGATCGTATTATATCTTAATATAAAATAAACGTCGAAAAGCGATTAAACTAAACTTTCTTAATAAACTTCTTAATAACTTAGACGTTAATATAAGTCGTTACTTAGAAACCGTTAAGTTCGTTCTTAAAAAAGGATATATTATATAATATAATAGAGATATTAATTATTAATAATTACTTTAGCTCCTTTTTTATTTACTAAATACTTCGTTCCCGCTCTTTTAAGCCCGTAAGAAGAGATTTTATTAATATCGAGGCTTATACGTTTATACGTTCTTATTATATAAAAAGGGCAGAGCTTATACGAGTATTATTATCAATCGGTCGTTTTAAAATAGCTTTACGAAGAGGTATCGTAAGGTTAATTAGTTTAATAACGTCTTATATAGAGATTAGAAGTTATTATAGATCTATACTATAATATTTATAAGCGAGCTATTAGTTTAATAACTTAAATAAAAAGTAATTTTTACTTATAAAAAGGTAAAAAGTAGTAGTTATTTTTATAATAAAGTTATAAAGAGAAGAAAAACTTTTACGTCGGGGTACGATATTACGCAATTTTATATACTACCGTACGGTTTAATATATTATAAAATTAAAATATCTCTTAAGCCGTAAATCTCTATAACCCCTATTTATAAATTATTATACTAGTTTAGACCCTATCCTGGGTAGTGGGGTGACCGTAAAATACGATTTCTGCTTTGACATATGAAAAAAGTGTTTTGGCGGAGTGCCTCTTGCAGTCTGCCGTAGTTAGCTTCCTCGACAATCGGACATTGTAAACCTTAATCCTCGACTAAGAAGACTGGGACGATGTGACCACTTACAGAACACTGTGGAGCATCAGCCAACGACTGCGCGCCAGCGAGCCTCAAGAGGCACGATGCTCCAACGGCGACGATGAATCGCAGAGTCAACATTGCGGGACTCGTCTGACAGCGAACATGCACACACAAACACGAAAGCCGCAAAGAATGACCGAAAGGAGAGGGAGAAGCCGGTGGGAGCGGACGTAAGAGAGGGAGGGCGTCTACGTCAAGTTATTACCTACCCTTTCTTGTTGTGCTTGATGACGGAATCGGTACCCAGGGGGCCTAGCCCAGCGCCCATCTCCAAGTTGCGATTTGCGAGGCGACTCCAGAGGCTCAGAGACGAGTACGCCAAAAACGGCGTTGGTATGGCTTTCCCCCTCTCCTTTGAACTATTGATCCTGTCTGATGTTCCCCCCTGCCTTGGGCGTACGTTAGCGGCGCAGAGCTTATCGCCATCGTCTGCCCCTAATCGTTTCACAGTTTCAGCCTGGATAGAAGAAAGGCGATACTGTAGGAATTCCAGAGCTTCTGACGAAGGGTACCAAACTCGTGAAAACCAGTCCCTGCCAGCTTGATGAGGCTGTACTTCAAAGGAAGAGAGCAGCCTGCTCTTGCCACGTCTTGGAATGTCTTAGGAAATTGCGTTGCGCCCGCAACCAGCTAGGATCCCGCTAAAGATTGAGGGAAAAGAAACCATCGAACCAGAAAGCGTGAGAGCGTAACGGAGTACACTCCAGCCCGCCCGCGGATCCTCTTCCGGACTGCTGGTCAAAAGCCAAGTTCGCCGCGAGCAGTCAGCCTCCTTTGAACTCTAATCATCCCGTTCCCACCCCAGATCGCTCTCGCCCTATGCCAAGCTCTCCCAACTTTCCCCAAGAGCCCACAAGTGAGAACGGCTGGGTTCGGAGGCTTGCAATAGCCGGTAGAGGATGAGCAGGAAAAAAGAGGACATTCCTCCAATGAGCGGGGGATGCTCGTCACTGCCCATGGACGGGCACTTATCCGCGCCATGGTCAACTGGAATGCGATAAACCCAGTCAGCCACGGGTGGCGGAATCGGGTGAGGTCTTCTTTGTTCTGAAGTTACCCGAGATGACCGATATACAGGGCGTTTTCGGGGCTTTGAGAGCCCCCGGTTCGCCGTGGCCTTCTCGGTCCGTAGACAATGGTCCAGGAGACTCCCGAAGAATAGAAATCAATAACACCGACACAATACGCAGATAAAAATGTCGAAATCACATAATGTGGAGCCGCAGAGTTATTTGAGCAGGCACTCCTCAGCCTGGCATTACCTATGCCGACCAGTTGTTATTAAGCTTGAAAGTCTTGAACCAAGTTCGACCAGTGATCTGCAACGCCCCCTCTACGAAATGGTACAGATGATCTTTCCCGAGTTCTTGTTCGCCTCCAGGTGCGCATGAGCCTCTTGTATCTTCTCCCACGGAAGCACCGTATCAATTACGACCTTGAGCTTGCCCGTCTTAAAGTGCGGCACATACTCCTCCAACCGATCCCTCAACTTGCCCTGATACTCCACGTCCCTGCTCCGCAACGTGCTGCCCTCAAGCCTGATCCGCTTGTACAGCAGAGGCCCAATGTTGGCCCCCTCGATGTTGGGCCCGCCCAGCAGGCCGAGCAGGACGATGCGCGCGTCCCGCGCCGCGACGTCGAGGTTCTTCTGGAAGTAGCCGCCCCCGACAAAGTCGACAATCACGTCCACGCCCTTGCCGCCCGTCGCCTCCTTGATCTTCTCGGCCCAGTCGACCTCCCTGTAGTTGAAGGCCGCCGTGGCACCGACTTTGTCGACCACAAAGTCACACTTCTCGTTGGACCCGGCCGTCGCGTAGACGGCGGACGCACCCGCGTCCTTGGCCAGCTGGATGCCCGCGATGGAGACGCCAGAGGCGCCGGCGTGCCAGAGGACGGATTTGCCCTTTGAGAACTCGCCTACGAGGAACAGGGCTTGCGTGGCGGTGATCCAGGTCTAGTGTACACTCATGGTCAGCATTTCACGAATGCCGACATCGGTGGTGCAAACAGATGACGGGGAAACCATGCAGGCTTTTAGTTTTCTTCTTACCTCTGGAACACCAGCGGCCTGCTCCCAGGACAGGAAATCGGGCTTGTGCAGCAGCATCTTGCTATTGACGGCAATGTACTCGGCGTATGCGCCACCGTACGCGAGGCCAAAGACCTCATCTCCAGCCTTGAAATCGCCGTGGTCGCCCGAGCCAAAGGATTCAATAGTCCCGCTGAATTCGACTCCCAGGGTCTTGGGCGCCTGAGGCGGGAGCGGGTAATTGCCAAGACGTTGGATCTGGTCCATGCGGTTGATGCCAAAGGCCTTGATCTTGACCAGGGCCTCACCTTCGCCCGCCGTGGGCTTTGGTGTGTCGGCATTGATGAAGAGGTTCTCCTTGGGACCTTTGCCGTCCTTGATGTCTGTAGTTTTTTGTATTTGTAAGCCATTTGTCTGTTACGTACGGTGAAAGGCACGTTCGACTCACCAACTGCTCTCATTGTTGAGGCCATTTTGATAAAGTTTTCTGATCTTGATTTCAACCTTGCCAATCTGCACTTGAGAAGTTAACTTGAAAAGAATAAAAGAGATTTGTCAGTAGCTCGAGAAGATGAAGTCTCACCGAGGTCCCCGTTCGGTTCCCCTCAATGACGTGCATCCGGGCCCACTGACTAATCCACTCGGGCGCCCCCGTGCCGCTCCGTAGCCGGCTCCAATATTCCGGTGCCGTGTCCGCATGGTTTCCAACCACAGCTCCGGGAAACGCTACTTGTAGTCTCCGTTCAATTTTCTTGGCCGTAAATTTCATATACCTCATCTTACGCAGTCTAGAATATGCCCGAGTTGCAATGACTGAGACTACCATGTATGAGCGACAAGCTTACAGGCTTAGTTCAGTATCATCTTTGGTCAATTTCCCTACCGGAATGGGGGTTTCGATGAAGTGAACGTGTTAGTTACTGTATCCCGAAAGTCTCTCAAGAAACACAAGCTAGAATGGACCTGCATTATCCTGATTTACGCAATTCTGAGGTATTCTATCAGTGTTCCGCAGGATCTCAAGGGTAAGTCAGTCTGTTGCTGTTTCTCCTACCCTGTTGACTTCCTCGACTTTCCACATTGATATCCCAAGACGTCCCAGCTCCAGAGATCTGAAATAATCAAGGCGCTTTTAGCGGCAGCGGCAGCTCGTCGAGATATATATCCCACGTATCTAGGATAGCCCCCAACTCCTCGGTCACGAAAGACTGCGGGAAGAGGAGAGGGATTGATACAAATCCCGTTCGTGGTTCTGACTATCAGTTATTCATGTTTCTCGCTCGATAGTGTATTCCCTGGAGCCAAAATGACTATCGATCACGAGATTGAGGCGCCTTTATAATGGTGACATCAAATGACGGTGAGCCAGTAAAATGGTGGTGCATGGCCTCGTAAGATGCCCAGCCAAATGGCGCCGGCAACTGACGAGTTTGCATAGTTCGAAGCAAACTCATCGAGGGCCGGGGAGCTCACAGGGCGGATCTTAACTAGACTAACCAGCACAAAGGCCAAGCGAGAACACCCTCCCTCGCCGCCTGCTCAATCCTTCCAATGTGTTTTGTTTTCAAATTCGTGCAAGACTCGTAAAGCTTCATAAAAAAAGAATACTCGGCAGCGGGACACCAACGTTCTCACTTCGCGTCAGGCGTCGCCGAGCATGCGAGCCAAACGAGAATATTTTTGTCTTCTAGCCTGGTCACCTGGAAGTAAGATTCTAGCTAGCATAAGTTGAAGTACCCCAGATCGGGCTGTCAAGATTGAAGTGAGGTCAGTCAAGGATTCCCTAGGCACAGAGTGGTTCTCCAGATCTCGACATATAGTCTATCTACGGGCAGCCGATGAAGCTAGTAGTGAAATGCTGGCATGAACTAGGAACTGGCGTACCGCTTAATGGATGAGAATATAGAACTGGATACGCAAACTTTAGGTTTGAAAGACTCGAAAATGGATGGAATGAGGTGGGTTGATACGTGTTGCAATTGGCCGGCTGATGAAGTTTTACGAGCCACTTGTCTCTTGAGTACCTCCATATAACAATAAGCATAAAGAGAGGATGGAAGCTGCAGGCACGGAAACACGATGAAAGTGAGCCGAAGAGAGGGGTAAAGGATAAAGATCGGGCAATAGTACGGCAGACTACAAGAGGCACTCCGCCAAAACACTTTTTTCATATATTAAAGTAGAAATCGTATTTTATAGTTACCCCACTACCTAGGATAGGGTCTAGACTAGTATAATAACTTATAAATAGGGGTTATAAAGATTTATAACTTAAAAAATACTTTAATTTTATAATATATTAAACCGTACAGTAGTATATAAAATTGCGTAATATTATACCCTAATATAAAAGTTTTTCTTCTCTTTATAACTTTATTATAAAAATAACTACTACTTTTTACCCTCTTATAAGTAAAAATCACTCTTTACTTAAGTTATTAAACTAATAGCTCGCTTATAAATATTATAATATAGATTTATAATAACTTCTAGTCTTTATATAAGATATTACTAAACTAATTAACTTTACGATACTTTTTTATAAAGCTATTCTAAAACGACCGATTAATAATAATATTTATATAAGCTCTATCCTTTTTATATAATAAGAACGTATAAACGTATAAACCTTAATATTAATAAAATCTCTTTTTATAAGCTTAAAAGAGCGGGAACGAAGTATTTAATAAATAAAAAAGGAGCTAAAGTAATTATTAATAATTAATATTTTTATTATATTATATAATATATCCTTTTTTAAGAACGAACTTAACGGTTTTTAAGTAATAACTTATATTAACGTCTAAGTTATTAAGAAGTTTATTAAAAAAGTTTAGTTTAATCGCTTCTTAATATTTACTTTATATTAAAATATAATACGATCTATTATTTTATATTTTATAATAAACTAGTAAATTCTTTTAATAGAGTATATAGTATTTTTAATTAATATAAAAAATCCTTACGATATTTTAAAATACCGTAAAATAGCGTACGAAGCTATAAGTTTAAAAAGATTCCTTTTTAAAACTACGATCTTATATAAAAAAAAATAATTACTAACTTTCTATTATTTTTTAAACTAGAATTAAGTCGCTAGTTATTAAACCTTAGTTAGTAAAAAAGGGAAAAAGTTATATAAAGCTAATTATAACTAAAACTTTAAGCAAAACGACGTATAAAAATATTCCGAAAATACGGCTTTTAATAAGTATTAATATTAAACTAACGATAAAAATTAAGGAGGAATTATTAATTAAATAAAAAAAGAAGATCGTTAAAAAGGAAGTAAAAGCTAAGAAAAAGATTAAAAAGGGTAAAAACGATAAAAAAGACGAGATTATAATAGTTTAATAAGAAAATAAAATTTATAATAATAAATAACTTAGTATATTATAAGGACAAAAACGAGCATTCTCGTTAGTAAATAGTTTAAAGTAAATTATAATTATATTTATAATTCCTCTTCGTCCTTAGTATTACTTATAATTACGAAGCTATTTAATATTTTAAGATTAATTTTAAAGTTTTCTAATCTCTACTTAACTTATATAATACTACCCTATAGTTTACTAAACAAAATAACTTCTAATTAGAGCTTATTACATATATATTACTTTAAATAAACACGAAAATATTAATATGCTTTAAAATAGAAATAATTAGCCTCGCTAAACTTCGTACTTTTAACTAATATAATTAGGAAGCCCTTAATAATTGAAGTATAAATTTATAAAGTAGTTTAAGGAAAATATATATCTAAATTATTACTATTCTAAATAGTATTTAATAGTTATTAAACTTGGTCTTAGTTAATTAGCTATATAAAGTCTTATACAGTTTGTAATATAAGTTAATAATATAATTACTATAGCTAACTAAAAATAACGTAAGGGCAACCTTTTTAATAACGAATTCGATAAGAGTTCTAAATTTATATAAAGTTAATAAAATTAGAATAAATTAGTAATATATATATATAAATAAAAGTATAATCTAGTTAGAGAGTATATCTATATAAAATAGCCCTTAGAACTTAAGTAATTAGAAATATTCTTATAAATATAAGTATATTTATATATACTAAGATATATATTACTTACCCGCTAATATACTAATCTACTTTAATAAAGACGATTTTATTAACTCTTAATCTTAACGTTATAAATACTTTTACTAAAGATCTAGTAATTATAGAATATAATTAGACTTTTTATTATTAAACGGTATTATAAAAAGTAGTAATAAATACTAAATATAAGAACGGTTTCTTTCTTTTAGTTTAAACGAACTTATAATAATATAAATCCCCGTTATTAAATAATAATAAAATATTATATAAGTATATTCCGGGATATATAAATAGAAACCCCTATATAAAACTATATAATAAACCGTAAATAAGTATTAATACTAATATAGATTTTAAATCTAAATAGTAGAAGCTTATCGTACGTATTTAAAAACTAAATATAATTTAGTTTAAGAGTTATAAACCCTTTATAATAGTACCTTATTTTACTTAACTAATCTTAAACTTATTATAAAAAGGTTTTATAATATATAAAGTATAGTTTATCTCGGTTAATAATATAAGCTTATTAGTAAACTTATGTATAAAAATACTTTTTACCGTACCCTTTAGTACGGTAAGTAACCTTTAGTATACTAAAAAAGAACTCTTCTAATCGTTATTATATAATTACGAGCTATTTTAGTATTTATTATCGCTAAAGCTAATTCTATTAACGAAGTATTAATAATCCTATAGCCGTAATTATAAATCCTTTAAACTAGAGTTAAAAAAGGATATCTTTATTATTTAAGTATTATTAGAAGAATAATTCTTAGATATAAATTAATAAATCCTTAAAAAAGACCGTACGCTCTTCTCGTTATAAGTGCTATTTCGTAAGTTAATGTTTAAAAGTTCGCTTTATAATTCTAATATTAGAAATTATAAAAATATATATAATAATTATATTATAGGTCTAATTACTCTCTAACTTTATAATAATTATTATTTAATATAATAAAAGATTAATACGCAGTCGTACTATTCTAAAAAAGTAGTAATATATAAAATAAGAAACTAAAAAAGAAATTTTAAATAAGGGGTAAATATTTATATATAATTATAATAATATATAGGGGTATCCTTTTACTTATAAAGTTTTATAAGTATATATATAGAAATATAGACGCTTATGGGGATTTATAACGCTAAAAAAAATAAAAAAGTATATAATAATAATATATAATAAATAAAAGTTTTATAATTTTATTAAAAACGTTAAACTTTAGGGGGAGCTTTTATACGGTTAGTTATGGCCTCTTACGGGCTAAACTAAGTATATATACTCTAACTTATAGTTAATAAGTGCCCTATAACTCCGTAGGGGCCTTATTACCTAGGTATTAAGCCTAATTATATTATATCTTAATATATACGTATATAAACTCCTATATTATACTATATAAGAATATTAAATTAATTACTCCTTACTTAGAGTTTATATAAGTTAGTAACGCTCTTTATAATCCTATATATTATTATATATACTCTCTTTATTATTTTTAGCTTACTTAGCTACTTATTTAAAGGCTTCTATTATTATATAAAGGTATATAATAAGGATAGTACCTAAAGACTTAAGTAGAGCGCTAATACGGACTTTACTATAGCCCTTATAATTATAACCGCGCTTAATAACCTTAATAAGCGTATTACGAGCTAATATAAACCGTTAGTAAACTATAAATAAATATAAAGTAATATAAAGTAATATATAAGTAATAACGGGAGGCATAACGAGTATATATTCGTATATAGTAAATATATAGTTATAACTAAAGTAGCCCTTATTTATAAAAGTAACGTAATTAATAAAAATACCTTTATTAGCCTTATAACGGGCGCACGACTTAGTACTAGTCTTAGTATTATTATATATAGTCGTCTAAATAGTATCGGTAGCCTAAGTACGAGTTATAATAATATCTAAGGGTATATAACGGCCATTCTTAGTAATTTTAAAGTTAAGCTTAATTTAACGCTAGGGCTAGATTATATAAGTTAATATAATAATATTAAATAGTATAGGGTAATATATACTAACTTATATAATACTAAGGTTATAGATTTAATAAAAAGTCTTTAAAAAAGAAGATAAAGAGCTTATAAATAATATAAAAATCCGTATAATAAGGAAGTTATTATATAGAAGTATATATATTAATAAGGAGGTAAGAGGTTATTTTATAAGACGTAAGGTCGTTAGGGTATTACGTAAGTTAATATACGGGGATTATTGGGAGCTATATACCCTTAATATAAACTAGAACGCTATATTAAGCGCTTATTATAAGTATTATATAGCGTACGCGATTATTAAAAAAGGGAGTGTCCTATACGAAATTATTAGTATATATACGTAAATAGTTAATACTAAAAAAAAAAGTAAATAAAAAGAATTAAATTATAAATAGGTATATACGCATAATTACACTTACAATTGCGCGTATATTAGCCTAAGAAAAAGCATAATTACTAATTAATAAAAATTATACTAATAATTGCGTATAAAATTACTTAATTATACTTAATTAATATTTCTAATTAGTAAATCGCGAATATTATACTTATAATTACGTATATAATTAGGTAATAATAATAAAAGTAAAATAGAAAAGGGTATAAAGTATAATAAAGTAAAATATAATCGCTAATAAGTAACTATAGGGGCGTAAGCGGATTACTTACTTTATTTAAAGAATATTAAGTTAGTTAAGAGGAAAAGGAAATTAATTAGTAATAGAAATTAGTAAGGAGGATATGCCCCCTAGTTACCCTACTTTTGCTAAGTAGTATAACTACCCTTATATAATTACTATTACTTACGGTTATAAGCAATTCCTTATAATAATATACGGGATTTATTATAATATTTATTTATATATATAAGAAAGTCGTACTATTAATACCTAAAATTTACGGTAGCCGTAGGTCTATTAGAAAGAACGGTTTTGGCGGAGTGCCTCTTGCAGTCTGCCGTAAATAGTCCCAATTAAGTCTGTGTTGTGTGGAAATTAATTGATGGTCAGGGTGCGCTGTAACACCCCGAATTGGCCTGGCCAGGTTGCTGCACAGGCCACCAGGCACACCACCGCAACCCGTGGGCCGCAGGCGGCCGGGAACATGTAGCCCCGCTAAGCCTTCTAGGCCGTTGGAGGCGAGTGTGCCCGTCTGGACCAGAATGATTCAGCTCGCTAAACTGCATTGATACGAATACAAACGCCAGATGCCTCGAGTTCGAACGAGGGGTCAGTCGTGAAGCCGCTGAGTCGGGCGAGTTAGGTGGTGACATCTCGGAATGAGCCAGATGAGCTCCCTGTAAGTGATCAAAGTGTTGGGTGAGTTCAAATCCACAGCTGCGGCGGAGACATCTGTCAATGATAGGACGGATGCCATTGTATGGGATCTTGGAGTTGTTTTCTGCTTGTTTTTCTCCCTAACCGGAAGGTAGAATATACGAAAAGGAGAGTGAGGCTTTGGAAAGACATTCGCTGTGTCACTCGTTCGTGGCGGTATCGCGTCTGATACATTTTGGCGCTATTCGCGTCAAATGTGTCGATTCTGCCTGAACCGTGATATATCCGCATCGGTCCTTCGTACAGATAAATATAACCTGTTGACGTCGTTCGGGTTCCGTGGAGAAGTTGGCCGCGGATTCCACCTCACAACATGGCAGGATCTCGATGCGGTGACAGGCAATCAACGTCGATTTTATCTCAGCGATTAAGATAGCCTGTCTCCGCTGTACGCAACGACTTAGACTCAAACGGCGGGCAACGGTTCTCTAGAACTTAGAAGAAAACCTGCCACAACGGAGGCCGGAGAGTGCTGGGGCCCCGGAGACCCTTAGGGTGTGAGTGTGACCTCTTAAATGTGTCCCCTGCACCCCGCGAGAATCTAACATGTGCAGGAAACCTGTAGGAACCCTGTCTTGCCCTGGCACATCTTTCAAAACCCAGTTGTGCCAGTATAGCTGAGCAGCATCGTAGGTAACTGTTATGACACTGACCTCGATTGACCTAGACGGGAGACCTGAAGTTTATTTGTGCTTCAGGGCAGATCTGAGGGGCCACCTTCTAATGTTTCGAGATGTTGGTCGTCGTCCAGTGTTTATGTCTGAGAGCGTGACCCTCAGACGAACTGTGGCTAAAAATGGAGCCTTCATCCGATGGGCGATCCGTCCGGTGTTCTCAACGGCGGCGGGTAGGTGGCTCTTGGATGTTTCTGTAAAAAACATTCCTTCGACTTGTTTCCTCGGTCAGATGGGAAGGATGTTAGTACGGTGCATCACTGACAAGTAGCAACTGACTAGAACGGGCAGGAAGCTGCATGCCATACTTGCCTTGAGGTAGGTAGGTACTGTGTAAGGTAAGAGACGCACCATGGCAGCAAAGGAAATTGGCGTACAGGAAAAAAAAAAGGAATGCGCTTCTAGATCCCGACGGCTCGTCATTGCCAGACTTGGCATTCAATTCGACCCCCTGACCGTGAGTCGGCTGCGGCATATTTTCCCGGTTCGTAACCTACTGCCCAGATTGCCCAGATGAAGTCGAAGTTGGAACCCGCAGGGGCCGAACGCCTTGCACGATTCTCCAAGAAAAGGAAGGTACGGAGTGTCCGTACTTCAGAATTGAAGTTGAGGTCTGCAATAGCGGCCGTCTCCTCTTCCCCAAACGAGCAGGCTACTTTTGGGTCTCCCACTAGCTAGGCCAATCACATCTCTTAGATACCTAAGTCCTCTGAGACTTCCTTGTTGCTGCTTTAAGTCCGATTCCGTTCTCCATTGTCCCGGACTCCAAGCCCCCAACATCTCCAGTTTGATCTCCCCTCTCCTCTCTTCTACCACCTATCATAGCCCTTGCAAACCCATGACAACGGCAGCTGTTTATGGAACGGAGTACGGGAACGATAGCGAATTCACGGATACGTCTCCTTCTCCCTCGTACACTGCGGGGCATGCGGCACAGCTGGCAACCACGACGTCGAAGCCAGCCATAACTTCCCGTCTACGAGAACACCTCCGTCCAATGCAAACAATTGTCTCATCGAAGGTTTCACGCCGTGCGAACGGACAAAGCTCGTGGCTTGCTGCCCGCCTGAGAACAGCCAACTGGCTTGCGAATTCAACGTTGGACAGGCTCTCGTTAGCTTGAGCATGTTCTTCTATCGGAAAAGACGCAAGCCACAGCTTTCGATACAGCCCCGTCAGCAGCCCCGAAAGACGTTCTACGGAAGAAGATTCGCTGCTGGACTCTCATAGTAGTCTCGACTACTTTATTTTTGTCGCTGTGGGATCAGGCCGTCAGCTGGGAGTCTGGAACAGTAAACCTGTCGCCGCCGTCTCCACATCCGAGGGCGGGCATTGTCAACTTGGGCGTTGCATGGTACCTGCATTAGCGCGAGGTTTTGTTCCTGAATCCTGACTTGATTCGCACACTGCTTGACACTGGTCCGTCAGCCGTCAGCACCGGCTGCCGCGGCCACAGGTGAGTTGGCAAACACGTCTGAATGCGTGTCGCATTCACTCAGCTAAGGCGGAGATATCGGCAGGGGCCTGACAAAACGTCTTACAGTCAAATGAAAGATACGACTGTCACTGGCAATGCTGGCCGACGGATGGCGGCCTGGAATTTCGGATCACGGCTGCGCATCAAGCAAAGGCTTCCCCGCCTTTGAGCAAGCATCTCTGCCGAGAAACGGCTGGCCAGTGCTATTGGATCTGCCAGCATGACAGGAAAGAGCGATGCGTACGTGTACGGATCTTTCGTGTGTCTACGGAGTATGGCCAGCTCGCTGCCCAGATGCGTGGTCAACGGTTGGCCGACCCGCTGAAAATGCTCAAGCTTACCTTGAGTCCTTGACTCTGTTTCCTGAGGTGGGCTCGAGTCATCTCATCTCGCTCGTCCGAACTCCTTGCAGATTCGGAGCGATCAGGAGGGCCGCGACCAGAGTCGAGGACTGATTCCCACGCAAGGAGTTTTCAAAGGGTGCTTCCGAGCGACAGTGTGAAGCAAAACACAGACGATCAACGAACGATCTGATGAAACAAAGCAAGCGCTTGCTGGTCAGTCACCTCGTGGCTCTATTCGTACTCTATCTTGCTACACCCAATGATACCCGGATCTAAGTGGTCATCTGGGTCCGAGTGGGTCAAAAGGTAAATGAATCCCACACCTCAATTCCCGCGCTCCAAGGTCGGTCCCCTTTGTGTGCATATTCTTCCCATCCTCATTCACACCCATTTGATTTCATCCCATTTTGGAGGGTACGTACTCCGAGAATCAACTTCTAGCCCAGTCTTTTCGACTTCTCTTTTGCTTTTCCCGTCTTCTCTACGCAACCACACCACCAAACTTGTCAATCTTATTTTCCCGCCCCCCTCTCGGCCAAAGGGGAGTAGCCGCTTCGTCTGCCTGGCCAATTCTGGACTGCCAAAGCCACCAGCAACAAACGTAGGAAGCGCAAAAAAAAAAAACACGCACAAGCACATACACCATACCTGGTCTACCCCCTTTCCCGTCCGTCCACACAAGTCATCCACAATGGTCTTTTCTTCGTGTTTACTCCCCTCGTTACCAAGAACCCGTTCGTCTAGCCCACTTCTGATTCGTCCCAAGTGAAATAAGCTGGTCAGTGAATAGCGAAAGAGAACAGAAACCAGCCCCCCTTGTTCAGCCATGGATCGTGTCCCTCTTAGCAGGGGTTTGGAGGAAAGGCGGCGTGTGCTCTCTTTCGCCCTCCCAGTCCAGCTCCTCTTCTCATCTCCAGGCCTGGGAGATGCGTTGCTCCACCCTTCATGACCGGGCGAAGGTACCGTCGTCCCTGACCCATCCCATTACCTTACCGCAAGGCAGGGCCCCAAGGTAGTGTAGCACAGGCACTAAGGTAGAGAGCCCAGTCAGTGTCCACCGCCCCCAGTTCCCATGTCGTGTTCCATTGCGCCCATCTCTGTATATAAGTTCATTTCCTCCAGGCCATCCCGTCTCCCGTTTCCCTTTCCCTCCTCGCCCACACTCACTCATTCAGTACCGACCCAGACTTTTTAGTCGCTTTCACTCGTTAACCCAACCACCTAATCCTCAACTCGCATCTACAACTCTTTCGAGTCTTAATACCAAGTTCTCCTCCCCAAACAACCGTCAAAATGAAGTTCTCCGCTGCCGCCCTTGTCCTCGCCGCCACCGGCGCCATGGCCAACAAGAACGTCACCTACGTCACTGAGGTCGTCTCTGCCTACACCACCTACTGCCCTGGTCCCACTGTCATCTCCCACGCTGACAAGACCTACACCATCACCAAGGTACGTCGAATTCGGGAGGTGGACGGGATGATTTCAGAGTGTCTCGGCGCTCGCCGGCCAAGCGCCGGCTTTGACGCTCCCCGAGACTCGGAGATGGCCCGACCTTTCACCTCTAAAGACATGTCGATCTCGAACCCAAGCTAATGACATTCCAGGCCACCACCCTGACCATCACTGACTGCCCCTGCACCGTCACCAAGCCCGTCATCACCTCCTCCATCGTCAAGTGCGAGAACTGCGCCGCCCCCACCAAGAACGGCACCATCCCCGTCGCCACTCCCGCCCTCAGCAAGACCACCGTCGCCGGCACTGCCGCCATCACCCCCACCAAGCCCGTCTCCGTTCCTACCGCCGGTGCTGGCAAGGCCGCTGCCCTCTCTGGCGCCGGTCTGGCTGGTGTCCTCGGATTCGCTGCTTTCGTCCTCTAAATCAACATTCACGTCTCGCCATCCACGTCTCCCCCTACGATCTTTGACGTACGATAATATTTTAATTTTCGTGGGGAGCCTACGACACCTAATGACTGGAGCGCGGTTGTGAACCCATCCGACACGCAATCGACTGGATGGGTACTTTTTTGGATGGGAGTTTTGGGAGTCTCCTTGGATAAGGAGAGCTTGGGAATGGATCCCAAAAACGACGGAGAAAGGAAACGACACGCCCACAGAATACCCGGTACATTTTCTTGCCTGCATGGCGCCATGGAGTTCTCAATCACGGGAACGCCCAAGCCATGCAGTAAACTCACACCTGTCAATACTGCAACTTCTTGTACTTGCTTTGCAAACAAACCTTCGCCCCAATAACGGTTTTTATGGCTCGGTATTCCCGTCAAATCGCCAATTGAGGATCATATCCGCGTGTGTGTGTGCGGTACATACCATCCTCTTTTTCTTCATTTTCGAGAGGCTTAGAGAATGGGAATATAATGCGACCATGATAGGTTATTCTTCGACTGTCTCGTCTTTACTCGCGGCAGAGTAACCTGTTTGACCCAATTCACATCATATTCTCCTCTCGCCTGACGATTGAGTACTCATCCTCATGTGTATCACGCCCTACTGCCAAAACGAACTGCCGCGTAATGTGTATGAATGTCCAAATGTGCTGTTTGCTAGCCCATCACTTCGACGTGACGTCAAGTGAATGGATGATTTCATAATTATAATGAGCTTATCTACCTCGGAGAATTTCTCAAGCTATGGCCCGCTTGCCTTGGGGATGATACGACATTGCTATAGGCATTCGGACCACTGTCCGTTCAATAAGTTCCTAGCAGGATAGTATCCCGAGGAGGCAGAATTACACAAGCGGTCTCCGGGATCCGGAACTCCATGTACGTCTAGTCTACTTCTTCGGGGGCAAGAGCATTATCACATTATCGGCAAGTCGGTGACTCTTTGCTTCGGGAAGTGACAAAACGGCTGTGACGACGAAAATACGTCCAAGACAACCAAGGACGCCGGAGTGGAAATAGTCCAGCAATAGCGCGGAGCTTGATGAGAGGTCCCCTTCCCCCCTCCCGACTCCCCGAGGTTTGACGGATATGGATTCCGGTGAGAGTGAAGGATGTATTTCGTAGATGAACTGACGGAGAGAGAAGAGGGGAACACATCGGCCTCATTTCGCTAAAGGATGAACAAGGCCATTCACCTTCGAAAGATCATTTGCGTGGAGGAGGATTCTTGAGTGTGTATCTTGGAAAGAGGGCGCAGTCCCGCATGCCTAGCATACCTAGGTACTGGGCGCCTCTGCTTAGGTCTTGGGATTTCTTCCACCCCCCCTTTTCTACGCCGCAGCCGTGCCGCATTCCTTGTGCCTAGAGCGCATACGAGGTACAACCCTTTCTCTCTTAGGTGAGTGTCTTGGGAGAGACGCGGCATTCCAGCCAAGAGGAGGTGGGCGACGTAATTGCTTCTTGGTAGAGACAGGTATGAGGAGGAGCTAAGAGCTGCAGCCCGCCTGATAGACCGCTATTCGGGGGCTGAGATTTACCATCGTTGCATCCAGATCGATTAAGGTTGTTTTGTTTGGTGGTTTATTCTTTGTTTACCTTGTTATGGAGAAGAACCTTATGGAAAATAGGGGGCGTTCGGGGGTACGGAGTACAGACGTACCTAGCGCTGCGCCGTACCTGCATCTTGCAGCGCTTGGGCGCTACTGCAGCGGTGAAAGGTACAACGGGATTGGACGGGACGAGCACGCTGTGATGGATCATGGAGGTGTGGGTCTTTGTTGCTGAGCTGGAAATGGAAACATACCGATAGTACGGATACTCGTGAGTCGTACCTAGTGCAGCTGGTAATTCCAGGCGCATGGTTTTGGCTATGCCATTCTAGATTACAATGAGAAAAACGGTGAGCTGAAAAGAAAGGGTTGGGAGTGTGGGTGAAGCCCATTTTCCAAACACAAAGCATTGTAGGAGGAATATGAAATTTCAACCTAAGGTATGTAAAGAGTACGGACTACCCCCTGCTAGACTATCGTTCTAGAGCGATATCCCTTTAATGGATCATTGACAATCTCTATATGTGCACATAAGCGGTGTTGCAAACGCGGACGTAAGCGAGATTAACAACCCAACTGAGCCACTATGCGCTGATCGCCATCAATCGAATTTCCACGAATGCATTAGAGCGCATGGATTGTCACCCAGGATTCTTCGGAACAAATGAGGCATAAATGCTAGAGGCATCACGGATGCGGATGACATTTCATAGGGCGACAGGGTTATATACAGTTAGCACTTGCTTGACGCCTGTCAGTCGAAGCTTGGCGCTGGGGAAGATAATCTTCATGGGTAACCCTCCCCGAGGGCCAGGGGCCTTTCGGGTTCGTTTCTCCTGCTGCTCACCTTCAAGCTTCCTTACGGATACGCGGCGTGAGAGAGTCTTATCCTCCCTCGACCTGCGGGTGATCGTACCGGATCCTGGAGGGCGTGGAGACCGTTGAACCCGGTGGAAGCCGGCTGGGCCGGAGCCGTTGGTCATGTCGTGCCGCTTGAAGCGGTGGCTCGAATGTCTTGCGCGTGTTGACTCTCGCCCTCTGCCCTGCAGACTTATAAGGCATCGTGAACATCCTAGGGTTTACGGGTGACTGCCTGTCCGGATGAGGTGTTCGGGGCGAGCGAGTTGGAATTTCGACCGTACTGGGATAGTAAGACGAGGGCTTCGGGGAGCGTCGGTGTGTCTACAATTGTTCCGGCACAATCAGAGCTACTGCGAAGGCTTCTCGATTTCACTACTTCCCATTGCCTGGATAGGGAGGTAGTTATGGGACGCGTTGTTGGATTGACCGTGTTTCTGTAGTTGGATCTGCAGCCCCGAAAGTTCTCGGGATGTTCTCCCTCACACTTACACTTAACTTCGAGTCACTTTCGGGAGTTTACACTTGGGTAAACTTGATTGCGCAGACAGGCAAGTGTGATACGGGACGGATGGGTCTTGCGGGGAGCCGGGTGGGACCATCGCCCGTCTCTGGGGAAATAGTCCCAGTCACCTCACCACCAGTATCTTCAAGGAGAATTGACGAAGCAGTCCCTCACTTATAGAGCGTTCACTTGCTCTATAGTGAGACTGGACAAGTATTTAACGAAACTATCAGAGAAGCCGATCTTCAATAATGTTAATTGATGCCTTTTTCTTTCTCGAGAGCGAGAGCTTCGTTGAGTCTGGCTGTGTAAGGTACTTATCAATCGTCTCTCAAGGCCTGTTAGATACTCAATTACTCAAACCCCAACGAAGACAAAGAAAGGTCTGCAAGCTGTGATCTGTGAGCTGCAGGCGTAAATAAGCAATCGGACGAAGATCGAACCCCGTGGGGTCACCAGCCGTTGGAAGAAGCCAAGGTCGGTTGGCGATGTCGGCGTGGTCGGCAATGACGGTCGCTCCCCTTACCCCGGGTCAACGGAATGCGGGGAAGGGTGCCTCCTCAGCGGCAACCCCAGGTCAAGCCAGCCAACGCACCAAGGTCCAAGGGGAGAGAGGGCACGTCAGCTGCTGCTGCAAGGGTAGAGCTGTCTCGTATCTCAACGCCGTTCCAACCTCCAAACTTCCAGCCGTCCGACTGTTTGAGAGAGCCGAAGCCGAGAGGACTCATGTAGTCTCCACGAGTAATGCTTCTATAGTTTTGATGCTATTTCGGACCTCCTTCATCTTTC
Organism: Colletotrichum lupini; assembly: GCF_023278565.1. Classification (NCBI taxonomy): domain Eukaryota; kingdom Fungi; phylum Ascomycota; class Sordariomycetes; order Glomerellales; family Glomerellaceae; genus Colletotrichum; species Colletotrichum lupini. The sequence goes on from NC_064678.1 coordinate 4,262,048, forward strand.
TGTCGTAATCTCACCAGCGCTCATTGTCTCATTTCTTCACAGCCAATCGAGTTTACCACACATTCGGCAACGCCAGACAGCAAGCCGCTGTAAATATGGACAACTTACACCCTCAAGACGAAGTCTTGCGTCATTCCCTCGAGGATCCGGAGTCTTTTTGGGCCCACCAGGCCGAACACCTGCACTGGCACAAGAAGCCCTCTTCAACACTCAAAGTCACCAAGAAGACGCTCAAGAGCGGCGTCACCCACGACTCTTGGGAGTGGTTTCCGGACGGAGAAATCTCGACCTGTTTCAACTGTGTAGACCGTCACGTTCACGATGGCAGGGGCGATGCGCCGGCAATATACTATGACAGTCCCGTTACGAATACCAAGCAGACCCTCACATACAAGCAGCTACTCGACGAGGTTGAGGTCTTCGCCGGGGCGCTGAGGGAAGAGGGAGTGAAAAAGGGCGACGTCGTCCTGGTTTATAGTAAGTATTCTTCTCATTGTCGGATAGCCAATTTTCCGATCCAAACCTTACACTACTATTAGTGCCCATGATTCCCGCGGCATTGATAGGCATACTCGCCGTCAGTCGCCTAGGTGCAATCCACGCCGTCGTATTCGGCGGGTTCGCACCGGCCGCTCTCGCCCAGCGTATAGAGGCCTCTCAGCCCGTGGCCATCCTGACGGCTTCGTGTGGTATCGACGGTAATAAGCCGCCCATGAGCTACAAGCCGTTCGTTGAGGAGGCTTGCCAGATCTCCAAGCACAAACCCGACAAGGTGGTTGTATGGCAGCGCGAGCAGATCCGGTGGAACCCCATCAAGAGGAACGACGGCGAGAGGAACTGGCAGAGCATTGTAAAGAGCTGTCGTGCGAGAGGCGTTAGGGCCGATTGCGTGCCTGTGAAGTCGACGGACCCGATCTATATCATCCACACATCTGGTACGACGGGAACGCCAAAGGGCGTGTTGAGGGATGCTGCTGGACACGCTGTCGGGTTGCATCTTTCTATCAGCTACTTGTTCAACATCCACGGCCCCGGCTGTGTTTCGTTCACAGCGTCAGATATCGGATGGGTACGTTTTGTCAAGCTCTCCCGGGGCTGGGTCAGATTCTAATGTTAGGTGGTTTAGGTCGTAGGGCACAGCTATATCGCATACGCCCCCCTCTTCACGGGTGCCGCCACCGTCCTCTACGAGGGCAAACCCGTCGGCACACCAGATGCCTCAGCCTTTTGGCGCATCGTGGAAGAGTACAAGGTTAACACCATGTTCACAGCGCCGACGGCTCTCCGCGCCATCAAGCGCGACGATCCCGAGAACAAGCTCTTCAAGCAGATCGGAGAGCGCGGCGGCCTCCGGACGCTCAAGGGGCTCTTCTTGGCGGGCGAGCGGTCCGAACCGGCAATCATCACAATGTACCAGGAGCTCCTTGAAACCTACGGCGCAGTCGACGCCCATGTTGTGGACAACTGGTGGTCGACGGAAGCCGGGTCGCCCATCACGGGGCGGGCTCTCGTGCCGCATGCCGGAAAAGACCGCGGTACGGATTTGCGTGGCCATCCGCCTCCCAAGATCAAGCCGGGCAGCGCCGGAAAAGCCATGCCTGGCTTCGACGTCCGCATCGTGGATGATGACGGCAAGGAACTTCCGAGAGGCACGATGGGAAACATCGTCCTCGGGTTGCCTCTTGCCCCGACTGCTTTCAGAACTCTGTGGCAAGATGAGGAGCGGTTTTACAAAGGCTATCTGAAGCGTTTCAATGGCAAGTGGTTGGATACGGGGGATGCAGGCTACATCGACGTCGAGGGTTACGTCAACGTCATGTCCCGTAACGACGACGTACTCAATGTCAGCGCTCATCGTTTGTCAAGTGGTAAGCATCGTCCTCGTCCTCGTCCTTGGAAGTTCTTTTCCATGCCAAATAGAACGCCCCCCCGAAGCTAACAACAAGATAAAACAGGCGGCCTCGAACAAGCCATCACATCCCACCCCCTCGTCGCGGAAGCCTGCGTGGTGGGCATCCCGGACGCGCTCAAGGGCCAGCTCCCCTTCGCCTTCATCACGCTATCGACGCCCGAGCACCCGACCTCGGCGGTGCCCGACGCGAAGCTCGCCGACGAGATCAACGCGCTCGTGCGGTCGCAGGTCGGCGCCATCGCCACGCTGGGCGGGCTCATCCAGGGCAAGGGAATGATTCCCAAGACGCGCAGCGGCAAGACGCTACGCCGCGTCCTGAGGGAGCTGTTGGAGAACGCAGTGCACGAGGAGTTTGGGAAGGAGGTCCAGGTGCCGAGTACGGTCGAGGATGCTGGCGCGGTGGATGTTGCGAGGGAGAAGGTGAGGGAGTATTGGGAGGTGAGGGGGGATGGACATAAGAGTACGGAGGCTAGAGCGAAGTTGTAGATATCACCTTTTGCTACGCACGACAGAGAAGCCTGTGCCAATCGTTTCATCACCGGTTCGTAACTGTGTTTTGGTGTTGAAGATCACACATCAAGACATTCTACTAACCAAGATAAGATAGTACAGTCACAAACGTTACGAGTGATATCATGAGCTCCAGTAACAAGCCTGAGAATCAAAAAGCGGATATGGTACTTTGATTCTGAGATATTGAGGAATGAGAATATGATCGCCTTATCACTTAGTATCCAACGTCGGTCGATATGTATTGAAGCTAGTGGGAAAGGATGTCAACGCACCACGCTGGATCTGTTTCCGTCACGAATCAAACCCGTCAATGACCGTAGAACGTCTTGGTCACGAAAAATATCAACTACTATCGTTCACTGGCTTTTTAAACCAACAAAAAAGGGGTTAAAAAATAAAAAAAAGAGCTGTCCGGCTTATCAGGAAAACATATGATGTAGATACTGTGCTAATTGAAGAGGAACTCAGTCTACTCGATCTCGATGGCTCAAGAGACTTGATCTTCTCGACAAGGATTTGATCTCTCTGAACAGTTTTCAGAAACCCGTTCACCGGTCTTTAGTCTGAATCTATGTACAGGGTACCGGGCTGAGGAGATATGAGGGGTTGTCATGAAAGACTGCGGTACGCTGCTGGCCGATCCTTTGAAAATTCCGTCATTTTCTCGTCATAGTCGGAATCCGCCGTAGACGTAGGCCTCGTAGCCAGCTATATCAAGCTCAACAGTGTTAACATATTCGTCTAGATTTCCTTGGTAGCTGCTAGGTAACTATATCGGAACATTCAACCCCGACCATCGGACGCTGAGCTCCCATGGTCTGGACTCGCCCAACTGAACTAAGGACACTGAGCCAAGAAAGCCTAGGCCGACCGCAATCTTTCCCCTGAAGCAATTGCCACCGACGACGACACCCATCGTGCGACATGAAGCCGTCGTTGCAAAGCGACACGCGCCCGCAGGATGGGTGGTATGACGAAAATCGAGAGCCCTCCATCCCGTATTCACGATCTCCTCGGTCACACCCTTCCGCCCTAGGCCTCGCCATGGTCAGCTTGTGTGACGAAAAGAGAGCGTAAGGTCGTCCCTCCAGGACCATTGACGTTCAAATGTATACGATCCCATGGCGGGAAGACGAGGCTCGAAGGAAAACCTGATACCCGTACCGAGTCACGGCCGTCGTACCATGTTTGCTCACGGGCCGTCGAACGTGTGACCGTGTTCGAAGCTGAGCGGCTGTTTCTCATCTCCGTCCAGGGATAGGTTCATCGGGAAATATGATTTAGGTTCCGGTGAAATGAGAGACGGGGGGCATCATCTACGGAAGTTCGAGGACAGGACGTGACAGGCATGGATCGGATATTTACGAGCGAAACGGTAATGGTGGTTATGAAGTTCCAAATGGAATAGCAAACTAGAGTAGTTCCAACCAACGCCTCGTATGCCGAATCACAGCATGCCCCCCAATGTATTCCTGGTATCGTTGTGCCTCCAGTGACCCATCAATGCAATAGTTGAAAACCGTTCACGTTCGCCGACGTCGATAATGATCCAAGAACTAACCACATCAACTTGCCGATCCAGCGGGGGACTCCTTGGAGGCCTGCTTCCCGTACGTTCCATAAAGACTTCGTTGGCCCTCTCTCGCAACTTTCAGAGGAGCGAAGCGTGCTTCGGGCAATCGACTTCCCGCCTTGAGACTCTCCATTACCCTGCGCAAGGATTAGCGTCCGCCGATTCATACGGGTAGATGAGATAGGGAGACAAAGAAAGAACGAACCATTCAACGCCAATATATTTGACGGCAGACCCGCCGATCCTGCGAATTTCCTTTTCAAGTTTGCCGCTCGCGAGTCCTCCGCCGGCTCCAGCGCCTCCGCCCGCCGGTCTCCCGACAATAACATGCGTAACCTGCCTCCGTCCGAGATGTATGGACATGCGCGCACCGTTCTCGACCAAGACGCGCTTGAGTTTGTGATCCGAGATGATGGGATGCGTGCTCCCGTTGACGTACACCGTGACGCCCTCGAACAATCCCCTACCAGCCGCCCTCGTCGCCTCAGCATCCTCGTCCTCCTTCCGCCGAGCTTCCATGACCTCCTCTTCGCTCATCCTTACCAACCCACCCGGTGCTGTAGCAGACGTGCTAGATGCCGCGGAGCCGGTCTCAGAGACTGAAGAGCCGCTCCTCATCAGCCCCGGCCGCGCCAGCATGTCCGCCACGCTCATCTTTGCCCTCGCCTTGACGTCCTTGGGCACCACCATCTTCAGCTTCTCGTCAAAGTCCTCGCTGCCAGCGCCGTACGTGTCACTCATGCGGGCACCGCCAGTGTGACCGCCCGCAAACTGCTCCGAGAGCTTGCGGGCGCGGCTGGTTCGCCATCCTGTGCCCGGGACGTGATCCGGGCGTTGATGTCCGGTGGCGCTTGAGTTGTATGGATCGAAGTTGTTGCCGAACCGCGGCTTTGCGGCTGGTGGGATAGGTGTCTTCTCCGGCGAAGGCATTTCGGTTCTGACACACGTGATTATTTTGGAGCAACAATGTTTCTTTTTCTTTTCTCTTCTGCCCTTTTTGCTTTGCTAGCATGATAGATGTGCCAAACGGCGCTGCAATGCGAGGCACATGCGCGTTGAGCATGCAATGTCGTTCAGGTCCACACAACAGAAACGTAGGGTCATAATGCTGGATTTTGCCTCTAGTGTCTCCGTAAGCAAACAAAGGGGTTATTTTCTGTCGTCAACGATACGCGAATCACGCGGCGCCGCAGGCTAGGGAGTCCCAAGCGCATTTACATCCAAGGTCGATCCAGGCACGTACCGGTCGCGGGGTCACATGATCTTTGTCTCACCGAGAGCCACCGACACCCACCTTGGTCACCTCTGGGGTTTCCATGTTAGTCATCTCTCGCTTACACCTAAACTCAAATCACATCTCATCGAAGCTACATGACGGGAAGGTGTAGAGACAGAGACATGCAGTCAAAGCTTCCCGAGTAAGGCGAAGCTAACTCAGGTGCCGTTCCTGGACCGAGAGATGTCAATGCCAGCTGCTCCGCCTGCCATACTGGCAAATGCAGGAGCTGCAGCAGCGTCGGCGCACCGATGTTTCCCCAGCTCGAATCCCGTCATTCCTCAAATCCCAGGAAGAATGCATGTGCACGTCAGAGTCCCCTTGGAACCTTCTTGTTGCAAGAAAGACCGAACGCTTCGAACCTCAGGGGACCTTTCACCTCACCTTCAACCTCTCCATCTCCTGCAGGTACCGACATCAGGCCTAAACACCGGATCAGACACACCTGGACACACCCTCTTTGCTCTTCACCCTCCCCCAAAACAAGCGACATGTTTCCTTCGCCCACGAGGTTACCCACGAGCCCACGGAGCTGAAATCGGGACGGTCTGAGTGGAAAGGAGGCTGTGAAGAAGGTCATACCTTGCACCATGTTGGAATGATGGGCTGCAGAGGCCCAATCACTCCTCGGCGCCTCTGTCTGACGGCTTTCGGAACGCTCAGTCAGGGGACCATATTGGAGTCTGGGCTCGGCAGATGCGAGTGCGAAAATCAGTTTTGGACCTTTTTGTCCTTGCGTACAACTACGAATATGATGTCGCCGTTATCTACTCGTCGACGAAGTCTCTGACTCGGATGCCGCTCACTTCACACCCCCTTCAATATCCGGTTCAACAGAAGGCTATTTCTATCTTATTGTGGAAATGATATTGAAGATTCCACAGACGTATTGGGTACATACGCCCAAAGAAGACGACATCAGACTTCGACCCTTTGGATCGCCAAACCATATCACCGGGGGCCCTTGGTGCGGCGAAAATTAAAGCCATCCAATCGGCCTAGGACATTGATCGCAGTGGCATCGCATTCCCCCACAGACGCCAGTCATGCACATCACGCCCAGTCATCGGTCGAAGGTTGCACCTTAAAAGGGAGAGAAAGCTTGCACAGCCGATGTTGGCTGCTTCATATTCGCGCCGTAGCTCCCCCCATACTCCCACATCCGGCGGAGGAGCCAGAGAGGTGACAAGAAACGAGAAGGCGAGAGAGGAAAGCTTGTTATCCAAGCTCCCTCGAAGAAAGGTGCACCTAGCTTCGGGTCTCGAATTGACTTGCATCGCCAAACCTGCCGCGCGGCGGGAGGCGGGAAACACCAAACGAAAGGGCCGTCTCATGCGCCCCGGACCTGGCATGGCACACTCTCCAGCTTCGGGGACTCCCATGTCTGCCATATATGGCTCTCCCATGAGGCCACTGCACGCACATGCGCCTGCATTTGCCAATCGACACCAAGAGAATGCAGCTTCCAGGCCCGCTAACCTTCTCTCTCCTCGCCCTCTCCCGATGTTGTCCAGGTCAACCCTTGGAAAGGCGAAGAAAAGAGAAGCCAGGCGGTGCTCCGTCACATGTATAACACACCCATCTTATCATGCCGTACCAGCAGTTCATGCACGATGCCCGCTGCACCGCTGCGCACAGCACTGCGGATACCGCTACCTTACCTCACAACCTACTTTCCGAGCCTCCTCTCTTCCCGCCGCCGTGTTTCGCGGCTAGCCTTGGGCGGGCGGGGCAGGGCTGGAGCGAGGTGAGGGAGCATCGATGCGATGCGCCGGGCCCTGCCATGGCGGCCTGGCCTGGCCTGCCGTCTCTCCTGCATCAAACCACCAACATGCCATTTAGTGAAAACTCTCAGAAATGACAAGACGACGACGACAGGTCGCAAATGTCCCCCGGGAAAAGAAAGCTGGAGTCGCAAAGACGGATGCCGAGGCTTGCAAATTCTGCGCACGCTATACGTGCTGCATTCTTCAACGCTTCGCTGCGCGATGATGCACCGCTCTCTTTCTAATACGTAATCATACCTCGGGCAACCGACTACTTCAACGGTCGACCTCGTCATGTCGGAATAAAGGCAAGACAAGACAAGTCACGACACAACGAGACGAGACAGCCTGGTCATACCAACCATTGCAGGGAGGCCACTGGTGCCGGGGTACCCACGAGGAAGCAAGACAGTCTGCGTAGCGAGGTAATAAAAAAAGTCAATCTCGCACCGCCGAGCCCCAAGCTCCCTTTTCCAGCCCGTCTCTCATGTGATATCAATCAGGGACGTCAGGGACGAGCACAGGGGTCGTGAAGGAGGGGGCGAACCGTTTCAAGCGTCCAAGTTCTATCCCGACTTGACGATTCATCCGGTGTCCAAGGTCCAACATGACAGCGCCACTCACAAGTGGACGGCAAGGAGACACGAAGTCTGGCGAGAGAGAGAGGCACAGAGGACATCAGCTCGAGCGCGCAAAAGGTCAAAGGTCCACGTCACGCTCGCTTGACCCCGTCCCTGACAGTTACATGATCTGCCCAGCATGCGCCTGCTTGCTGCGGCCCAGGTGCGCAAGAGCCATTTCACGACACCTGCTCTGTTTCCTGAGGGGGCATCCTCCGTGAGCGAGGACGAGGTTCGCAACACTCCGTACGGATACAGAATCCGTAGTCCGTAGTGCACTTCTAGGCCGCTTGGAAGAGCGAGCGAGAGTTTCCAGGGCTCCTCTGTGATCCGTGATCTCGCCGCCGCCACCCCATGTCTGAGCAGCATGCATACCCGTACGCGCATGCAGGCAATCGTACCCTTTCGCTTTCCGGGGGTGGGAGGGGGGAGGGTGAGGGTGAGGGTGAGGGAGAGCCTGCTGTGGTGTTTTGCTTGCTCTACCTTGCCTTGCCTTGCCTTGCTTGCCCTGCAAATCAAGACCTTCGGAAGACCTACCTACCTTCCTGGCCTGGCCAAGTCGAGACTGGTCTGTTTACATCTACCTGGCAAATCCTATCCGCCTTCGCTTCGCCTCGCGCGGCCGACCCGGGTCGTGACAAGCGGACGCGACGAGCGAGCGGGGGAAGGATTGTCTCCTCTCTCCTCTTCCCGAATCTCGACGAGAAAGTGGGTATCCTCGAAGAAAAAAAAAAAGAGGCCGGCTAGAACCGATCCCGACATCGCCAATAGTTGGATTTGGTGCTGTCATTGTTATTGTATGATTCTGTCACCTTCCTGGCTCACACCGGTCGTGTCCCAGACAGAAAGGTTGTGTGTCTCGTCTCGGGAGCTAAATCAAGATAGAGAGAGGTTGAGTGGTAGGGGAGAGGGAAGGACGGCGCGCGCCAGAACATTATACCTCACACCCTCCCGTCCCGGCAAAGAGATAGACGTCGACACACACGGAGAGAGAGAGAGAGAGAGGCACAAAAAAGACGCACTGATGGCGGAGAGTGAGGTGCCAGAGTGGATGGATGGCTGGGAAGAGGCTTGCTTGGTCTTAGACTGGCGCCCGTCTACCGCTTCTCTACGGTCCACGGATACGTACTCGGGTACCGGGGGGACCCCTCCCGTCTTTCTCACTCCCAAAAAGACGTGCGCGGCACACAACGCAAACAAGGGAAGGAGGGCGGCTGTCAGAAGTCTAACTACGCCGAGGTTATCATTGTGTTTTTAGTTTAGTTTAGGTTTTTTTTTTCTTTCTTTCTCGAGAGCGGCGAGCCGATCGAATGACCCAAAACGGTAGAGTATAGCCGTTCCATGTGGTCCCCGACGGGCAGAAAAATCTCTGTTGGAACAAAGTCAATCTTTGTGGACAAGGAAACCAGAGGCGGGCAAAGGGCAGGGAGAAAGGGCCCGGGGGGGGGCGGCACCGAGGAAAGGGAGGGAAGAACAAGAAGTTCGAGAAACAAAGCCGAAAAAGTTATGCAACAAGGGGATTGTTCCTCAACAATAGACGGGACGACGTTGAAGACGAGACAAGAGAGAGGGACTTGGACATGTGGAAGAAAGGGCAGAAAAAAAAGAGACATTTCGTAACGTCGTCCTCTGTCTGTCTTCCTCGCTGTCTGTCACTGTCTCCGTACGTGGTATTCCAAGGCAAGGGCCGTTGCATTGCCTTGCCTTACAGATAGATACATGCTGCTGCTGCTGCTGGATTGTCACCAACGGAGCCAACAGCAGGCGACGGTACACACATTATGCGAAGCATACTTGCATCCGGAGGGCAGATGGGCTGGGAACCACCACCCAGTCTTTCCTTGCCAGTCGTGCCAGTATCCGTATGCCACACACGAAACTTTTGCTGCCGCCGCTGTTGTGATCGTCCTAAATCCGGGGGGCGCGTCTACACAGTACGTTGCCCTTTCTCCTTTCTTTTCCCGTATGCAATGCCCATGTTTCTTCCTTCGGCCACCTGCTTGCTCAACGACTCTGAGACCTTTTTTCCTAGCAGGAGGAGCCTGGAGGAGTCGATGGAGAGTCGAGAATACGGTTGCATCGTTCGTATCGCAAGGACCAAGGTAGGTAGGTGATGGTGGTGGCAAAAAAGGCTTCATCAACAAGTGACAACGCCGCCTTCAACTTTTGGACATCTCCGTGCTTGTTTTTACAGCCTCTTCAGAAGTTCAGCTCCTGTCTAGAAACTAGACTATCCGTAGACTAGCTCCCAGAGGCCCCAAGTTGGGAGAACTCCAGAACTTTTTTCCCTAGTTTACATACTCTCTCCGCTTCGGCGAGGATTGCAGACGCGCTATTCTGTCATACTGCGGCATCTCCCTGCACGTACGGTAATCTCTTGTGATTTTTCTGTTTCTTTCCTTCTTGTTCCCGTTTTCCTCTCTTCACCCCCTCCCTTCCCCCACCCGCCATGTAGTGTAGAGTGTACTTCCTCTTGCAAGCAACAAGCTACGGGATACCTAGCGCTTGTAAATCTGACATGTTACCACCCGAGACGCGGCGGCGGCGACGGCGCATCTTTGCCCACGGACGCTGGCGCTGCTGCTCCCACGCACGCGCGCAAGGGGGGGGGGGGGGGGGACGCGGGTCCCATCCACAACCACTCCTCCCCCCCAGTCCCCAGCCCTCTCTTCTAGCCGCACATGGTATGACACCAAGGTGCAAGGTAAGCCAGGCAGGCAAGGCAGGCAAACGGGCAAGATTTCCCAGATGTTGGGGGCAGGAAATTTGAGCGAGGGCGTGAGAAAAAAGGGAGGGGGAGCAGAAATAAAGTGGAAATGGGGGGGGGGGGGGGGTTGGGTTTTGCGAATGTAACGCGGGCTTGACAGGCGAGGTCTTCCGCCCATCGCCGCCCGCTCCCTTCTCCTCCTCCTTCGTCACTTTTTGTCTGTGTATCCAGTATGTACAGAGTATTAGCGGCCGAACGAGAGAAAAATCTCACGCCAACCTATTGGGGGAACAAGCAATGGCAAGGTTGAGGAAGTTCGAGGAAACGATGTGCGCACCTGGCGGCCAGTTTTGGCGACCGCACAGAGCCCGGACTTTTATCGCCGTCAATCCACCCGCGACGAGGAGCAATCGGCTGCTGCTGCTGCTGCGGCGGCCGCTTGCTTGATCGAGTGGGTTTGGGCTTGACCGGGAGGAGGGATCGGAAGGAGATGCGAAGAAGTGTGTGTACAGAGTAGTATGGACGGATATGTGTATCTGTATGTGTATGCGTGTCCCGGGGGTCGCGGGTCGCGGGTGAGAGGGAGATATTCCCGACAGCATCCAAGATGGGCCGCCGTCCTTCATCTAGACACCTACAGTGTAGATCTGGATGTGTGTCGATGCAGATACCGGCTTCGGCCTGTCTCAAGTGTGCTGGTGGAATGATGTAGATGTAGTCTTTGCCTCTTCAACTAGTAGGTTTGTACGACCGTTGCACACATAACCTGATGCACGCTGTTTTCTCCGTACAGGAGCCGTCGTTGGAAATGCCTCCGTTCCCCGGTGCGCCGATTTATGAAGACGGGAGGACAAACGATGGGTGCCAAGCAAACAAGCAAACTGTATCATGAACGCGCCCAGCTCAGCTCTTTGCACAACGCAGCAGCGCAGGTCAGGCTAGGGCAGGGCTCCCGCGAGCTGCTGCTGCTGTCGTGGACACTAATGTAAGACATGTCGATTTCCCATCAGATCCTCCCACGACACAGATGCGAGGCTACGGGAAGCGCGCAGCTATCCCGACATATGCACAGGACGGAAGGCGGGCGGCGGGGTGAGGCACTGCTGCTCCTCTATGTCTGATGGAGGGAGGGGCCAAAAGCACCCGGGACATGATCCTGGGCCAGGAAAGGTCCCGTCAAGTCCAGCCATAGCCGATCGTGAGAGTACAGACGGACAGGCTACAGCCTACAACAGCCGTGCTCAACCTCTGTCGTCGGATCGTGGATCTTTTTGAGGGGGGGGGGGGGGATGCTGGTGGTGTACATACCTGTCCGCCCATGCTTTCCAGGTGCACAACTACCCAGCATATCATGGACAGGGTCAGACGCGTGGTCTTACCGGACTCCGCTGCGGGTGGGCGACATCAAGCAAGGCTCGCATCAGTTAGACGCAGTGTTGATGGCCCATCTCGGACTCGTCAAAAGAGCCTCCTCTCAAGTTTCAACGGTATCAACATACCAAGCATCATCGAGACAAGTTCAACGGTCCAGATGTTAAGAATGCGGGGCTCTTCATAAACAGCGGGCTGTTCGCCGTATGTGGATGTTCCTTCGTCAAAATGTCTCAAATTTCTCATTCTCCAAGCCGAGCCTGGATGGTGAAAGGAGCAGGCAATGGCGGCTTTCGTCAGAAAATAACAGCAACACGACGACTGAGCTGAGCTGAGTGACTGATGACCGATGGGCCTATGATCCGATGGAGGTAACTCTATGTAACGCAACAAGGGGCGGAAGAAGACACGAGACGAGACGAAAAAAGATATCCAGTCGTGTCGTGACAAGAGATCGAACGCCAGAGAGAAAAGACCGTGGCTGGAATCGAATCCGCTGTCGTCCGCTCGCCCCACGTCTGGTGGTGTTGGTGTTGGTGCTGGTGTTGGCCATTAGTCCCACCCATCGTCGAGAGACGGCGAGAAGCGCAGTCGGGATCTCGTCATGGGTGTGCGGATGCGCGATTTGCCAGGATGTTTTTGCGAGGAGGGCTTGAATTGTTCAAACTGACGAACGAGGGCCCCATCGGAAGACTGACTGGCGATGGAGGTACGAAGTCGTGTAGGTAGTGTAGGGATGAAGAGTACCTAAGCAAAAGTGAGCAGAGAGAAAAACGCACTGGAGACTCAAGACTCAAAAGACTGGGGAGGAGGAGAAGGAGGAGGGGGGTGGAGATGGAAACAAGACTCAAGAGCAGCCAGCAGCCCAGAGTGAGGGGAACAGCCGTGGGCCATCTTGGGCGCATGTACAGGTACAAGCACACCCCCCCTCCTCCTCCTTCGTCTTCTTCGCCATTGCATCGTGCCACTTGCCTCCACGTGAAAAACCACCGGTATGCGCATAAAACCTCAACGTCCAGCAGGCGGCGGGAAAGACACTGGGCAAGGTAGCCCTGCCAGCGCAGCGTGGCTCCAGTGGGGGGTCAGCAAGCCAGCTCTTTCGGGTATAGGGCTATTGGCTCGACCGCAGCGGAGAGGCAAGCGATGATAGGTTAGTGGGCCGGGGGGTCCAGGCCTGGGTCTCTCTCCTCTTTTCTTCCTGGTTACTCTCTCTCACTCTCGGAGAGAGACTCAGTCACTCTCCCTCTTCTCCCCCCCCCGGCTGAGTGTGCCTCTATCACCATGCCCCAGATCCTGGCAAGAAAAGCAGCCAGAGGCCCCAGAGCAAGCGTGGACGGGGAGCGGGGAGAGGGCGTCGCCGTAAAGAGGCCACAAGAGTAGCGGTGAAGAGGATGCTAAACCCAATCAGTGAAGCCATTGTCACCTCCGCCAACCTCGACCGAGCCGCCTCAACGCCACAGTGTCGAGAGAAGACGTCAACTTGTACCTCCAACCGACACTCACAGTCCGTCGCCTGTTACGAACACAGACTTGTCTCGGTGATTGAACGTTGGCTGGACGGGCACGCATAGTGTCGGGGATATAACAGTCGCAGAGAGCGGGATGAGAGTCAATCGGCACTTGGTCTTGATTCAAGTTGTAGAGACATGACTTGTGCTTGCGCCAGTTTGTGCTTGCCGGTGCTGGCATGGTAATCCGAGTCTGATTTTGGATTTCTGTACTGAAGTGAGGGTTGCTGTCATAACTGCTATTGCCTGGACTCTCGTGCGATGCTCGTGTTTGATGACAAAATGCCATCTCTACGACAAGAGCTGCACGGGCAAAGACAATGTCAATTCGACTCAGTGCGTCCCGGTCCAGTCAGACAGCGGAGAGCATTTGCCCGTTCAAGTCGTTGAAAAGGCACCATCGCTGACCATCGCTGGCATCAATCCCATGTCATGTCGCGCAGACCGTATGTTCCAGCCCTCAGCCCCGGCCATGTTCCCATTGGACCAGCATCGTCGGCGACGTGGAACTACCCATTGGAACGGTACGGGTACTGTCAGACCTCATCTAACGCTACGCCGTCTGACCTGGCCCTTCCTCGCAGCTGCGGGAGGAACTCCTCGTGCTTCTCATGTAAGGCGGAAAACGGTCCGCTCATGCATGCTTATTGATGAATGAGAGTAGCAGAGGACAATATTCCTGGCAATATGATTTGCATAAGGACTTCTATCCTCAAGGAATCTGCTGCCGACAGCCTCCACGTCGCCAGGGAAAGTTTGCCTGCGATCAAAGGCGGTGCTTCTTGTTATATAGTAGAGCCAAATCGGCTATCCATATACACGGGGGCGAAGCTGCAAAATCTTGACTAAAGCTAAACAATGTATTTGCAGTCGAATAGGAAGAGAGCCTGGACATTCGACGTTGACTTGCGGTCGGTTGAGCTGGCTGGCTAGGTTTGTCTACGTCTCTGAGCAGATTGCGAATTCAATTGCTGAACGCGTTTCCAGATCAGGACAAGAGTCCCGGGACAGGTACTTTGGAGTTGCGGCGTGGTTGTGGGCGTAGGCGTAGACGCAGGCCCAAGTGCGTTGTAGATGGATGGTGTGGCTGCCGTCGACGTGGATTGCTATGATTCGCCCACACTCGAATTGCTGGGACTCTCTCTCTCCGTCTGCCTCTCTCTCCCATATCGGCCAAAGGAGCGATGATGGCGCTGAACTGATAAGCCAAATTGCTGTTGGCCCCGGTCGGTGAACCAAAAAAACATCCAGGGAGTACAGGCTACATGGCCCCCCTAGTTTATCCTGTACGATACGTCCGTATGTAAGTTATGGTATGTTAGCAACTTGACACAAGTGTCCAATGGTGTCTTTGGTGATGGATATTCGCGAAGAGTGCGCATAGACGTCGAGAAACTCCTGGGAGACCCTCCGGCCATACCCATCATAGTTTCAACACGACTCTGTGCAAGATGTTGTGTGCTGTGCAGTCTCGAATGATGGGCATATTACTAGAAGCATGACCAATTCCCGAGACCGGAATGTGTCGTGGGCGATGGAACGTTCGCTGTGCCAGTAAAGTCTGTTGATCCGGCTCAACGAAGTCGGTGCGATTTTATTCGATCAACTATTGCATCCCTTGGCGAAAGATAGCACATCAAATGCATTGTCCCTGGGCACCATGGAAAGGCTAGAGAAAGTGAAGCAAGTCGTGGTGCAGAGACGTTTATTGTGACCGACCGATACGTACCCAGTACCTTGCAGACAGAGAGGGAAAGAGAGTTGACGGGTAGGCTAATGTGGCTCGGAGAAGGTAGACTCTTCCGCCAGATCACTGACACCAGTGAACTAGCTTCAAAAGCGGCAAGTGGTTCGCATGTACTATGTAGGCAAGCGATGTGGAGGTACGGTATCTCAACTAGATCGCAGCAAGTTCGAACATGTATCCGTACGGAGTAGTTTGCTGTGTGAGTGGGACACTTGGGAAGTGCGCCAATGCATGTGTGGCTACCGTTGTCCACTCTGCGACCGCAACGTAGTTATGGCACCTCATTGCAAAAAAGGTGACGCTGTTGAAGAGAGAAGTTGAGCACGCTTGGTCTGCGACAAGTACGTAGCAATTGATGCCAACAGCTCTGAACAAGGCTTGGATCTTTGACGTTGTCTCTTCTCAATCGCCGAAATGTCTGGTGCAAAGGCACAGATTCGTTCAAGTCTGTGTCTTTCGTCTCTGTGGTACGCTTGGTAGTAGTTTCGTGACGGAACGAGGCATCAGCCGCGGACCCGTCTTTCGCCGTGAATGGAGCCGAAATCCAACAAGCCAGGCTGGAGGGGAGTGGAGATGCCCTCAGCGAGCAGCTACCTACCCTTCCTTGCAAGAGAGGAGCTTTCGAGCCTTGGAGCTCTGAACTCTTGGAAGGACAGAGTCTCATAGCCTGAGGCCCAAGTTGCATACTGGCAGTCTGTTATTCCTTCTCCAGGAGGACTCTGTTAGGGCTGTTGATGTACGGAGTATCTCGGTACAAGCTAGAAAGGAAGGGCTGGAGGACTGGGGTGCTCTTCGAGAGCACTGAAACGCACCCCTCCCTCCTCAACGTTAGATAATCACGTTGATTGGTCATGTTTTAGAGATGCTTAGCCGCCTTGCAGCTGGGTCATGCAAGTGCTCAAGCCAACATCAGCATCACACACTAATCCCTGTTGAATCTGCCATCTTTGGCATCCAGAATTTTAAGATGTCTGCAGGGTCTGGACGACATGGGGACCAGGGTTCGTCAGCTGCGTTGCTGATTGCTATCGTGCGCAATGCCACCATGCGGATACTGTGCCCCCCAGACAAAGTATCCGTAATCCATACGGAGTACATGAAGAAGCTGTCCAAACCCCCACAGCAATGAGGAGATACACAGTAGTGCGCGGGAAGGACGACAAGTCCGCTTCCCAGGATGAGACGTGCGTTCGCGAGCAGAGTTGCAGTCGTCTGCATATTCTGTAGGTATAAACCTCATTTGGTGTAAGTCCCGAATCCAAGTCAGAAGAAAATGCATAGACGTTGTTGAACCCCCATTCGGGACGCCGTTGGTATTTCCTTTGATAACTCCAGGCCGAATCGGGTGACTCTCGTTGTATCCATTGGCTTCAGAACGCCACAACTACTCGCGTTCTACGCCTCAAGCACAGAGCGCCGACGGTAGCAGGACAGGAGCTACGACAAGGTGAGCGGCAAGCGGTCTATCATTTTTTAACGTTGACCGCAGCTCGTTTCGACGTGCCGAGTCCGATCGAGTAGGAACTGTGAACGTCCGTCTCTGAAGTTTCGTGGCGATACATATGAAGCAACGTCTGTCGTTGTGCTTCACGTCTTGCTGCGACACAAGGGGGGAAAGCGCTCCTCCTGGTTTTTAGTGCTCACAGACATTTTGGCATTGCAACAGGGGCAATTTCGTCTAATCAACGGCCTTTAAAAAGCTCGGCAAGGTGTTGCTATTGTATCTGACAGATGATCGAGGGCCAGTGCGATGTCGATGGACCTGCCACTACCATGGCTCGAATACTGTTGTCGCCGCGGTCCCCACCACCAGGTCTCACCCCTCCCATTCGAAGCTGTCGGAGTGAGACAAGGATTCAGAGCAGGTAACAAAGAGCTCTCTCGTCCGAAGAAAAGACCCTGAATGACTGAAAGCCATTGTCAGTGTGGCTGGCCATGTTGCTTATGAGACATGACTGAGGATTCAGGTACTAGGTCTTCCTGTTCTGAACGGGAACTCGTTGCTCTTCTCGTGAGAGCGTGTACACTTCTTTGGGAAAGCCAGTCTGGATCGACCACGAAATCGACCAACGAGGAGGGATGAATCGGCCACGCTCGCAAGCCCCCGATGTGTGGAACAACCGCTCATGACATCTCAAATAGCCAGGCTGATAACAGATAGTGACGATGGCTTCCGTACGTTGATGAAAACGCATTGTGCTGGTGATTAGTCATGGACTGCGCTTCCACCGATACCCGCATTGGCTTAGCTGCTATCCGTATATTGGCAAAAATGTCCCCGGCCTGAATGGCAGCAGAAACGAAACGAAACAGGGGTTGGCTGCTTGTCTCCTCGCAACGAACCGATCACCATGTATCCGCAGTGTATGGCCACAAAGTCTCCGTTTTGGTAGTGCCGTTTGGAGTCGGGCGATGATCACGAGCCAGGGGCCAGAGACAAGGAGCAGCACCCGTGACTGGGTTTGCGAGGTGATGTTTAAGACCAAATCCATGGTAAGCCCAAAATAACGGCTACCTGTAGTGCACAGCTGCGTGTCGAGCTCAGCACGAGGAACCGCCTCAAATCCGTATAGGTACGCCTTCGGATACAAGCAAGAGAATCATGGTGCCGCTGGAGAAGGCGACCTGGTGGCAGTGACCCTGCAAAGAGTGTAGGTACCTCATGTACGGGCCGCAGCGTACAGGACGGAATCTTGCATTCGATTGCACATGCCCCCCCCCCCCCCCACAGGCTTCTGCATCACACCGGGCTAGAAGCAACGCCGGAACACACATCCACCGTCCCTCCTAATGCGACGAGCCCCGCACCGGCCTGTCCCGTTGGCATTTGCTATGCGGTTGCGTGCCTTCGTGACTGAGCTTGTCGATTCTCATTGTGTCTCTTTTGAAAAAGATGGTCGTCTTTCGTAATGTCCTTGGTAAAGGGAGAGCCTCCAAGCTAGTCGCTCCGTGACCCATATATCTCTGGAACCCGTATCCGTACTTTCCTCGCACCTCAAAGTCGCACCGAAGTCGGACCGCAACGTAGAGATATATCGTATCTGAAGTGTCGATTCTTCCTAGCAGTCTTGTAGGGCCAGGCAAAGCCTTTGGGGGGCCCCTGCTGCGGGAACTTAGAAGAGCGCCGACCATCTAGCATACCACCTACGTTAACGCAGATGCATGCATTGCCCGACATGCAGCCACGAGGATGAACGACCTCCACCTTGTCGTCCACCTTTGTTAGAGATCTGAACTGGCTCTGTCGTTGATCTTAATCGCGGAGGCGCAGACACGCACGTCAATCGCGCTGTGAGAAGCTCATCCCTGCAGACGAAGAGGATCTGGTCCTCGGCCACTTTTTGGGTAGAGTGGCACAAATCCTTGATTCATGGGACTGTGACGCCCAGGAGTAGTCGAGATACTTTGCGTGTGTTCAAGCCGTACGCGGTCGGCAGAAAGCCTTTAACTGCATCCCGAGAGTTCTTGTCCTTCTTCCACCGCAGGAAGCTGGGCAGGAACTTTGTACGCCTGAGCAAACGGAAGTGTGTTCCATTATCCAGTCTCTTCATGTGCAACATCAACAAGCATGTTGTCAAAGCTGTCATGTATCACAAGCCCCGTCGGCGTTGCGTTGAGAGAACAGCCATCGAGGTTACCAAGCGAAGCATCCGAATCTGCTTACTGTAGGCGGGCGTGGCAGGACACGAAGATCGAAAGAACTTCGGGCAGCACACAGAGGTCTTTAGCAGGTCCAAAGTTTCCTCATCTGCAGGAATCTTGCATTGCAGAATGCCCCATCGGAACATTTCCCCCATGGCAGGAAGAGCAGTCAGTCCGCCGTTACAATTGATCACCGAATTGGAGGGAGCTGACCGAAGGGCAGCTTGCTTCAATAATGAGAGTGATGCGGCAGGAAAGAGAAACGACTCTTCTCAATACGGCACGAGGCAGTGGCGCCACAAGCCACCGTGTATGCCTGGCTACAAGCCTTGCAATGCTGCAATTCCCAAGCAACGTCGCGCGTTTGGCGTATTTGCTCACTTGAACATCTGTTTCGGCTGGCAACTTCGACATGCTCTCCGACAAGCGCAGAATTGTGGGCCTTCATAAGAGAAACACACGCCGTAGGATTTGAGCTCTCTGGGCATTACTAACGCCGCCGTAAAAGACGACGGGGGTAGTAGGGTAGATTGTGAAGCCATTTCGCGAGCAAGTCTGCTATTCCCATAAGCGACGGCGCAAACGAGGTGATGTGCAAGCCCGACTGCGCGTAATGAAATGGATGGCTTGAACAAAAGAAAGCAAACTCAGAGGCGTCATCAGCATAGGTAGTGAGACCCAAAGCCATGAGAGTTGCGAAAGGCTTATGAAGTTATGAACCACCTTGTTTGAAAAGCCGGTCTATGACTGTCACCCAGCCGCGCCTACCAAAGGGGTTTGGCTGAGCTTGGCTAGGCGCCAGGAGTCTCGACCTTCGGACCTTGCGTGACGAGTTGGACTAGAGGGATAGGCGGGCTTGACGGTGTTTCTTTTTCCAGTCTTGGCAGCCGTTGGTTATTGTCGGCGGCGGCCGTCCGCAAGTCGACCAGTGGTGCGTGTTTTCTGATCCTTACGACAATGTCTCGCCGGCCGAAGGCTAAGACGGCATTTGCGACCAGCTTGCCGCTCTTATTACCTAGGTACTGTCATGGTCAAGGTGGAGGGTTGGATGAAAAGCTCGGGCGCAACGGAGATCCGTGAGAAACTAGCTAGGGCTTGAGTATTCGGAGCAGGGTTGAGTTGCCAGCGTTAGGTAGGATGAGCAAGGTGGCAGGTATCCGTATGTACAAAGTAGACGACTGATGTGGTCCGTGATGCCGATGTTTGCTCGAGGTGGTTGGGAGCGACCCGGCACCGGAGCTTTGGAGGGAACAAGTGTCGCCGTACACGTACTCGGGGCTCCAGCAGGGTTGAGGGTAGTCCGCTCGCCTGGGTCTGGCCATGACGGGACTCGAGGGTCCGGATGCGCCAGAAAAAAAGTGTGAGGGCAATTTGGAGGACGGGGGCCAGAGACAAACCAGCCCATGCTGGGAAGAGCAGGCGGTTCGAGGTTGATGCAGTCGAAGGCGTGCGTCCGCAGATGTCTCGCTGTGGAAACAAACAACAGTACTCCATCATTCCAAGTTATCTGCCTACTTTGTAGGTTGAAGCAGACCAAGACCACAGCTCATCTTCATTGTGTGAAAACACGATGCATTTGTGCAACGGGTGGCCCCGAGTGCATTCCCCGGGAAGCTCGGGAAGACATTGAATGAGGCTCGCCAACGTGCCTGGCAGCTCTGGTGACTGATCTTCATTTGAGTTGAGCCCTGGAACGCATGCCTGCCTTGCTGCGTCCAGGGGAAGGTAACCGTACACAGGTCGCTGCAAATTTCCGAGTAGAGAGACTCGGGTCGATGAGGACAGAATGTCGAAGAGCGAAGGGACCCCGATGGTCTCAAGTTCTTGCAGCGAATTGGCGGAGAGAGAGGTATCTTGGCTCGATTCTCTGGCAATTGGCACAAGCCCAGCGACTCTGTCAGTCTGGCTGTCGCTGTGGTTGTCGTTGTGCGCGTTGCGCACCCTAGACCGCTCAGGAGGCAGAGACGGTGACGGTGACGGGCGATTCGAAGAGGCAAGGTGAGGCCCCTTCAATCGGCAGAAGAGCGTGGAGGCGTGCGATAGGTTGGAGAGGGGTCGGTGGGCATGAGACACTGAAACGATGAGAAAAAAGAAATGTGGTTGATGAACTGGCCGGCTGAATGCTAATGCTGTCGGGACGTCGCTACCTTACTTTGCTCACAGTCTGCACCCGTAAGGTAGGTAGTCCGCTCTCGGATCAGGAAGCAGCAGGGAGTGGACTGCCTTACCCTTGGCAAGTCCGAATTGAAGGACCTCGGGATGTGAATGTCTTTACGGAGTACAGAGTACGTATTAGTAGGTATAGAGCATCAGGATTTCGAAGTAGACATCGAAGTAGTCAGTCTGTCCTCCGCCAGTGAGCAGGGCACTTGCCTGAGATGCAGTTAAGGGATCTTATCTGGGGGAGATGGCGACAGCACCAATGTACCAAGGATATCCTCGAGACGTTGACGGGCACCTGCTTACGATAGCGGGCTTTTTTTGTGATACCTCAACCTACCCAACCATGACAGGCAGGAGGTATATTCTGTGGTACTACGTGGGAGGGACATGGATTGTCGACGATTCCTTCCTGGGCTGGATAGACCTGAAGGTCGACCATGTCACGAATGGAAACTTGAGCGAGATTGTAGGCAAGACCGGCCGCGTTGGGAACCTCAGGCAAAGAATCTCATCACATCTGGGGCCGGGGAAGAAGGAGGTGGATTTGCGTGCTTGCCGAAGACTCAAGGATTTTCGGGTCTCTTAAGTTGCCCTTCCTTCCTCAGAAATCTATGTAGCAAGAAGTAAAGGGAAAGTATGCAGTAAGTATGGAACACGAGGATGCCGTTTTAAACTCGATATCAGTACCGTACCTTTTCCCTACCTACATCTTACCTGACGCATGTAAAGTGCGACCACAAACAATGTCTTACGTAATTAACTACAATTCTAATGCATCTTACAGTCCGATCACGATAACAACATGTCGAACAAATAACTGGAAATGGCCGCCGTCGCATGTTACGCAACTGAGCAAATTGGAAGGTTATGAATGATGATAGTCGTCTATCAGCGAAAGAGATTCGGCCCGCAACTGCCTTCCTAGATAAGCTATTGGAAGGGAAGGTGAGGTACGGACATTATATCCGTGAAGTCGGCTTTCTTTCCCACAAACCGTTCATGGTTCTTCCTGCCGTGGTGTCCACCACTTGTTGCTCCAAAGGACCAATTTGGAAGTTGCAGCGCCCACCTACCAGCCACCACCTTGCCGCGATTGTGACGGGGACTTCTGCCCATGTTGATTTTCTATACCCTAGTCATCATCCACTCTTGCTCCGCAAAGGGAAAGCAGGGCAAGGCACATAGGGTTCGCAGCGGGGCCGGCGCGGAGAAGGCACTGGACAGGTTCACCAAGTCAAATCGGCAGGGCAGGCATGGGAGGGCGGAAAACAAGCAAGCAAGCAAGCAAGCAAGCAATTGAGCAAGCAGCACGCACGTCGCACGCCGCACGCCGCACGCCGCACACGAGGGACAGATGAGCAAAGCGGGTTTCCTGCGAGATGTGGAAACGCAAGGCAAAGCAAAGCAAAGCAAGGCAAGGCAAGACAAGACAAGACGCGACAGAATCCGCTGACCCAGACCTGATCAGACCAACCAGCCAGCCAGCCAGCCTGATTCTCTCCCCAGTCAGCAGGCCGGCGACAACGATGACAGACCTGTGGAGAGTCAGCATCAGCATCCCTACGGATACTCCGTATGAATACGTACATGGAGAGAGACGACAACAGCAAGGTCAGCCAAGATAGCGTTACAAGATCTGCCTTTTGACATGCGCATGGCCCTCTGCCGCACAGTGCAGCAACGTCTGTGCTTTCGAGCACCATTGTCGGGAACCCCCCAGCCAGCCCAGCGCACTAAGATCAGAGATGCATCAAGCGGCAAGCCAATCCTTAACCCTTGGTCTAAACAGACGAGGGAGCACGGGAGGACCAACTGCGGTATGGTCAGATACCCCCAAATCGGCCCAGTGTCGTTTTTATATACTCTTACCGAGTGCTAGTAGTGTAGGCTCGGCAATCGACAGCGAACGCCCCCCTTCTATGTCTCCTGGTTCGCTGCGCGCTGCGCTAAACCGACGGCGTTGTGCTTGGAGTCCATCAGAAGCGTCGAGAAGACGACGATGCGCTATTGGCTTGCTTCTTCTTGTTCTTCCTTCGCGGCTCGCTCTCGTCTTTTTTTATCCCTTGCCTCGGGTCCTAGACTTGCAACGGTGCTTCTACCGGTAGTGAGGCCATTGTTGTCAACCATTTGCTATTGAGGCTCTTGTCTTGTTGACCTTTGATACCGGGACTTTGAGCAATAGCCGCTTGCTACACTGCCTCACCTAACCTCACCTAACCATGAAGAAACTGCGCCGCTCTGAGATGATGGCCTTGGCCGCCGCCAATGGCACATGGACCGTACCTTGGTGTCGGGTACGATTAACTTTTCTTTCGAAGCAATGGACACCCGAACCCTACATGCGCCGACCGGATGACATGACACTTTTGTTGGAACGGCAGTACCTTGCGACGGAACTCAAGTCCGGGACAAAACAGGCCCTGGAGATGCCGTGCTTCATTGGCAGCTGCGGCGGAAACATCCAACATCCAAACGCACAGTCCACTGTCTGCCCGACGGCCTTCGAGGTTCGGTCGAACAACAAAGGTCACAACAATGACACGGCCAATGGGTCAAGGAGAGCACAAGAGGCAACGCCAAGTCCGAGGCCCAAGGGTAGGCAGATAGAATGGATGGATCGAGGAGCACGGCCGGGACACTGTGCCAACCAGCGTTAAGCCCGCCTTATTACAATGTTATCAACCGCGGTTGCCGCTGCGGCCACCATCTCCATCTGCTGAACCGCTCGGGTCGCCTTACTAATTTGCCGGACTTTACTGCAGCCTCTATCATCTTGGTTTGACCGTCTGGTCCGAGTGATGTGAGTTATACCCGGTCTTGTTCGTTGTTGAGGAAATGGATGACACCAAAGCCTAGGTCTGGGCTTGAAGTCTAGCACACTCTACTCTCTATGTCTCGAACAAGACGACACTGACGAGTTGCGGGGCTCTAGCGGCGGTGCGCTGAGTGACTGGCAATGGACATTGGTCACAGCGTCGCTGGAGACTTGGAACCGACGACCTCCGTCCACATGCCCGGGGCTGTGTCGGGGTTGAAGAACGATTCGAAAACAGCCAGCATTGCCACGGAGAGAAATTAACTACGGAGTACAGGATACGCATCAATGAGACGTCGACCAGCGGGCAGAAGCGATCAGTGCTTTTGGATCTTCAGATCGGTCCCCTGGAAACTGAAAAGACCTTGAACTTGGGTTTCCAACCAAAAGCTGACAGTTTCTTGATTTGCCATGCTCTGTGTGTTTGTGCAGAGAGAGAAACTCGAGACGCCACTCTTCAAATCACAAAAGGACGAGAAAGAAAAGACGAAACAACACGAGTATCGGCGCAATGGCGACGGCCCAGAGACATGAGAATCGCCATTCGTCTCTGGCCGACGTCACTTGGACTTGGAAAGAGCATTTGATATGCACTCTTTGGACTATGGCACATAGATTCAAGGGCTCCAGATCGGGCCCACTCCACTTCTTCCCATCTCTGTCGAGGCTCGTCTCTCATCTCCCAAGTCCCCGCACAAGGGCAGGCTCAGTCGACGTCCCGTCGGGATAGTGATACTGGATTCAAGCGAGATACAGATTGTGTCTGGTTTCGTTTCGATGCTTGTGCAAGTTACACACCGTTCTTCCAGTGCTGCTTGCTCTCAGTTCGCCGGGGGATAAGTTGCTCTGGTCTCATGGATCCGTAGCGTGGGAACAGTAAGGGTCGGTCGAGGTTGTTTGGCACAGAGCAGCCAACGTCGACGCCCACATTCTGCTCGGTCGCAGTTGCGGTCGGGTGAGGTACGATGTTCGCACAGGTATTGGTACCTCGTCTCGTGAGAGTCCTTGGGCTTGGAATAGGCCCTAGGCCTGGCGGGCTTCCCTGCCAATGCAAAGCCCTGGCATTATCTACAGTGGCCTGCTTGATTGCGTTGAACTGCGTTTACCTGCGTAGTCTGGACATTGTCTAGATGGGAATCCATCATTGCCCGTACGCCTGCTCCTTCACGTTGTCCGTCCGCCTCAGAGTGTCTAGCCCCGGTGTGTTGAGTATTCCTTCTGAAAGGCCGACAGACCGACCGCGACAGACTGGGGCTTGAACTCAGGCCATGGGCCACCCTGGTCAAGGACAACAGACCCCTCTCTTCCTGGTGTCACCCTACTCTGACCACGCCCCTCGAGCGACGACACTAGGCCCCGGGAAACGACAACGAAGCCCACGTTCAACGAGGCCCTCGACGCCATTACTCCCGTGGCACGCCCCCCCTTCCCGATTCTTGTCGCTGTCCTTCCCTACACCCACCGAACGGCGACGGTTAGCTTAGCCTGGCCGTACCACCCTTCCAGGGCTCGGGTAGCTGGCTGAGAATACCTACTCTCTGCGCCCCAGCCCGACCCAATGGTCAAGGCCGAAGAAGAGACGAAAAAGAGAGGTGAGTGCCGGCGGTAGAGTCGCTTACCGACGCGCCCACGGATCAACCTGACAGAGCGAGTCAGAGTGAGAGAGAGATGGAGCTTGGGGCTTGGAGCCGGTACTTGGAGGGAGGAACAGGTTTCGAGGTGCGGACGCAGAAGCAGAGTAAAAAGGCCCGCTGCCAGCTAAGGCAAGGTACGGAAAGGCAATGTGAGGTGAGGTGATGGATGTGCTGTTGAGGTTCGCATTCCCACATGGATAGAGAGGAAGGCAAGACAGGGCAAAACGCAGTAAGCGTACCGGCACCGCACGCTGTATCCGTACCCCGTACGGCTTGTTGGCAGAGAAAGAGAGAGAGAGAGAGAGAGAGACTGAGCGGAGTCTTTAGGCACTTGTGAACACAAGGTACTCCGTACGAGTCAATATCCCCACTTTTCCCTAAGGCTTCTTCTCGTTCGCTCCATCCAGAAGCTGAGGATAAGTCGACAGACTGGGGGAACATTGTCAGTCCCGTCCCGTCCACATACGAGAAACAGAGCCCACACCTGGGACTTGGAGTCGGGAAAAAGAAAAGATAAACAGCAAGAAAGATACGGTACCAATGACAGGCCGTATGAGCGACCAGAGGAAGGACCAGGACCATGCTGCGTACACGAGACCCCGAAGGAGTCGTAGGTACCGACTACATTGCATCCCAAAGTGCACGTCCCATGCCATTAACAGTACTTCGTAGACAGGCGTTGCGAAATAGACATTGAGGCAAAAGAAAAATAAACGCAAAGGGAGAAAGCAGTTGAAGGAGCTGACGATGGTTGGGTACCGAGACAAGGAGCATGGACAGCGCAGTACGTCCGTACCTTACCTTGGTTCCAGAGACGGATCGAGGTTAAGCTCCCAGCTCCATGAAATTGAATGCGAATACCGGTACACTCAAGGTAGGCAAGGGAAGGCTCCTTGGGTAGTAGGGTCCATGATTCTGCTGTCTGCTCGCTCCTCTGGACTTTGGAGCGCGTGTGCGTTGGCTGTTGGCAGTATGTGCCTCCATGTGTGCCGCGGATGCGTGTGTGTCAGTGTCCAGAGTGTGTGTGTGTGTGTATGTGTGTGTGTGGCTTCGTCGTCGACGACCGAAGTACCGGGATACTTCGCGCACCTCAACTTTCGCTCATCTGTCCGCCGATACTTTACCTTACCGGGTGGGAAGAAAAAAGCTGGATACGTATCTTTTCCGCCAGTCGTCGCTCTAACTCGGTTTTTTTCTTCTTCTCTTCCTTCTCGCACCCCCCCGCCTCACCCCCCTTCTCCGCTCTTCATCCTCCTCCCCTCCTTCTCCTCTTCTCCTCCCATCTAGCATCCCATTCAATCCCTTCCCCCCCATCCTTCCCACTTGGTAGAGACCCCCCGGTCTCCGTACCACGGTACTTTCGGCCTTATCCTCGCCCTCCAGCTTGCTCGTCCTTCACCCTCCCCCAAAGACCCCCTCATCTGCGACCCCCGGTCGGCCGGACTGTCCACTTAGCAGCAGCACTGAACGGCCAAACCCACCAGTCTCTGAGCTCCTCCGGGGAGGGGGGGCAGGCCCTTGGCCTGTGCCATTTTCTCAACCCAAGCCCACCTACCTTGTCGAACGCCGCTACCAGAGTCCGTATCTTTTGCCCGTGAGATACCTCAGTCCTCGCCGCTATACTTGCCCTCCCAGCACAGCGTCGCGCTACCTGGCTCCGTACGCAAGTATGGTACGGAGTACGGTACGGGCCAGACAGTTCACAGTAGACAGACAGATAGACAAATGGGCCAAAGAAAGCAAGCGAGCGGGCAAAAGAGAGCGCGCGAGAGAGAGACAGAGACAGAGAGAACCCTACCGCTCTTCTAGTAGACACACAGTACCTACCTGCGAAATATCGCCTAACAGTACCTGGTCCTTCTGCCTCTCCGCCTCTCTGCACCTCTCGCTCTGAGTCTCTGGGTCCTGGAGTCTGCGCTCGCTCTGCTTCGACCTCTCGGTGCCCCATGGACCCTGCCCCATGCTCTTGAGCTCTGCCATGTCCGTACCGCTACCGCCGTACCACACCAGCATCGACCAAAGTGCGGATACCGCAGTACCCCAGTAAGGTACCTTTACCCTCAACCCTCAATCCTCAACCCGCACCTGCACCTTGCACTTGCGCCGGCCGGGGTGGGCGTGGACATGGGCCAGAGGGCGTGTGTGGTGTGGATTGTGGATGGATGGACTTCGACCTGCCTCCTCTTCTTTTCTCACCACCAAAAACAAAACCTTCCCACGCCCGTCTTCTTTCTTTTCTTTCTACCTCTCACGACTCCACCAACCACCTCCAATATTCCACTCAGGATAGCCAAAGAGGCGAGGACGGTAAGTCAGAACTTCTTCTACACTTCCACTGCCTCTTCTACCCTCTTCTTCCACCTCCTCACCTCACCTCAACCCGCCTAACCTCCAACTACCCTTCTCATTCCTCTGCTGCACCTCCTACTGCACACCCGCCCCCATTCCTATATACGCCAAACTCGTAGCTAATGTACCTGCATTAGAAGAGTTGGGCGAGCTCGACGAAGAAAAAAAAAGAGAAGCAAATATCAAGGAAGACCAAGACGATTCACCTGCTCTCCTCGAGTGTTTGTGTGCTGTGTCTGGTACCTGCCTGAATAGAGACCTCCATACAAACGGCCCTCCACCGCTTGTTACTCAGCCCCGATTTCAGAAGAAAAAGGGCATTCCCTCGCTTCGCATCGTCACCGTCCTCGGCTCCATTCGTGCAACCCGCATTGCAATTTCGAGAGACTCACCCCAAGTCTCCTCTGCTGCCACCTCGACAAACGTCTTCTCCATCAGTCAGCCTGCAACCTAAGGCTTACGACCGCCAATTCGACAAGACACCGCAGCTACCAAATCGCCGCCTCCGCCATCTCCATCAAACCTCAGATGCTACGAAGATAGAATCTCCTGATTTTTAACGACTGCTTACGACGACCACGACCGTCCTGATCTGTTTCTTTTTTTCAAAAGAACCATTGTGTTGTACGGATTATTCCGTCCATACTTTGTAGCACCGTCACCGCTGGAAGCAACTGCAGTCTTTGCGCCGCCGAGCCACGTCCGCTGCTTCCAATTGCCCTTGCTCCAAGCTTCTTCGGATATCTAGTCCGGCACCACGACAAGACTCCTCGAAAGAGAATTGCTTTCTCTTTCCGCACGTCTGACATCCTGCTGCTGTCGTAGTTTCGAGGCTCGCTAGGCGAACCCGGACTTTACTGATCTCTGGTGTTTGGTGGTAGAACCTTCGGGGCAACAACCGTGAAACTGGATTTACCGTCGATTTCTTCAGTGCAAACCCGGGGACCGACCGACGTGTCGTATTACAACGCTCACCCGGCTCAGAGGCCGTCGTACATGAACAGCGAGAGAGTGCCGTCTCTTCCATTGCCCAACCTGCATCAGGCGTACTCATCGGGTACCTCGTCACCCCGGGTCAGCTCAATCGGCTCCGCTTCAAGCTCTCACGCAGGCTCGCAGTCGTCCTTCACGTCGGCCGCATCCTCCCACGGACCCAAGACACCTTCTCCCACTCTGCCCATCAACGCGGCGATCCCTGGATCTTCCGGTCAGCCACTTGGTGGTTACGAGCATTACCCCGCCATGAATCAACCTGCAGCAGACATGTACTATCAGCAACATATTTCTGCCGGCCAAGCGCCACCGCCCCAGACCGTGACCTCCGGCGCAATGTCTTACCACTCCCAGCCACCGCCGTTACAGCCAAGCCATCTGCCTCAATATCAGCAGCAGACTCAATACGGCCAGCCGTACGGTTATGCCAATGGCTTGACTTCGCCTCAAAGCGCTCCCGT
Source organism: Colletotrichum lupini (assembly GCF_023278565.1). Lineage (NCBI taxonomy): Eukaryota > Fungi > Ascomycota > Sordariomycetes > Glomerellales > Glomerellaceae > Colletotrichum > Colletotrichum lupini. The sequence continues at coordinate 4,291,098 of NC_064678.1, forward strand.
GAACAACGGAATGGGTGGACAGAACGTGCTGCCTCTCCCAGGTGTCAACCCTGGAGGTTTCCAGGGTTTCGACACCACTGGTCAAGTCGCCCCTCCCGGTATGAAACCCAGAGTCACGGCCACTTTGTGGGAGGATGAAGGCAGCCTGTGCTTCCAGGTTGAGGCACGAGGCATCTGTGTTGCGCGTCGCGAGGGTAAGTTCGATTGGCATATCCAATGGTCGCCGAAGCATGCTGACATGCACACTAGATAATCACATGATCAATGGCACCAAGCTATTGAACGTCGCGGGTATGACCCGCGGTCGCCGCGATGGAATTCTCAAGAGCGAGAAAGTGAGACACGTCGTAAAGATTGGCCCTATGCACCTTAAGGGTGTCTGGTGAGTTTCATGTGCCCCAAGACAAATCCGGCTGGGCTAGGTCTAACGTGAAGAAAAATAACAGGATCCCTTTTGAGAGAGCTTTGGACTTTGCAAACAAGGAGAAGATCACCGAACTGCTCTATCCCCTCTTCGTCCACAACATTGGCGCTCTGCTCTACCACCCCACGAACCAGACTCGCACCAACCAAGTCATGGCTGCTGCTGAACGCCGCAAGGCAGAACAGAGCCAGATGCGCGGTGCCCCTCAGAATGGCGCCCCTGGGCTGCCGTCTATTCAACAGCACCATCATCACTCTATGGGACTGCCTGGACCTCAGCAACCACTGCCGTCCCATGCTAACATGGGCCGTCCCACTCTCGACCGCGCCCACACGTTTCCTACTCCCCCGACTAGCGCTTCTAGCGTAATGGGTGGCAGCATGGGCGCCTCAGACAACGGATTCCAGTGGGCTCAATCTCAAGGAATGACCAACGCGCAGCCCCAGAACCCCATGTCTATTGACACTGGCCTCAGCAATGCCCGTTCCATGCCGGCAACTCCTGCCTCCACACCGCCTGGCTCCACCATTCAGAACATGCAGCCCTATCAGACCGGCACACAGCAATACGACAGCTCGAGGGCCATGTACAACCAGTCTTCTCAGCAGTCCCCTTACCAAACCAGCCAGGGCTCGCAAGATCGCTCCGTATACGGCCAGAACGACCCATACGCTAAGAGCGATATGGGTCCTCCGTCAGCACGGCCCGCTGCAACGAGCGCCACCCAGGATCAGAAGCCCTCAAACGGCATCATGCATCCTGATTCCAATGCTCCTCAGCCTGCGGGCGAGGAAGAGGCAGACCACGAGCACGACGCCGAGTACACCCACGACAGCGGCGCCTACGATGCCAATCGCGGATCGTACAACTACTCGGCTCCTCCCGTTGGATCCCTTGCCACCGAACACCAACACCTCTCTCCTGAGATGACGGGTTCGCCCAACCACCCTCCTGCATCAGGCCGTGCTACTCCCCGTACCGCCACTGCACCTCAGCCCTACTACTCCCAGCAGGCCGGCTACAGCACGCCTCCGCGTGTCGCTCAGCAATCTTCAAGCAACCTCTTTAATGTAATCACCGACCGCAATTCTGCAGCTGCTGGCGGTAACAATGTTTACCAGACCCAGTCCGACATGAACTCCATGCCCAACGGGTACCCCTCACAGATGAACGGTGCCTCGAGTGGCATCAAGCGTGGTCGTGATGATGACGACGACCTGCAGCGTCCGCTGAGCGGTGGCAGCATGGACATGAAGCGCAGAAAGACGCTCATGAACTCGGCTGTTCCCACGTATGACACCATGGCTCGCGCTCCCCCCGTTATGGCTCAACAGCAGCAAGGAAGATAGTGGCGGCGACATTTGTGGGCCGGCCATACTCTATCAGCCCTGAACCTCAGTCACTTCATTGGTGGGCGTTGTGGCGACATTTGGTTTGAGGCATAATGATAAACTGATTATGATCCTGAAGCCTCGAGTGCGAGGCCTCTTGACATTCTTTGCACACCAATTTTCTTATTTGTCTTTTTATTCGCGAGACGACTTTTCGGCATCGAGAACCCATTGGAGACGACGCTGACGAGCTGACGACTTCTCATTCCCTGTTTTTAAAATGCCCATCACGGCTGTAGATGCTGATGAATGACGCCTTGCATGGGGGAGGACGTAATCCTAAAGACTCGACCATTCTCCTTTTTTCCGGATCTTCGGGACAACATACACGAAAGAGCACGGTGGGGTTGGAAACTACGGCCTGTTGGCCCGTTATGACACTCGGGCAATGCGGCATGCGAACACCACATCGGAGGACGGACCATCAACATCACCGACATCTTTTCCTTTGCTTTGGTTTCGAATACAGTGGAGGATCATCTGGCGCTGAAATGTGTCAGAGATGGGGGATTAGGATGATGACCTTATGACGATTGTTCCTTTCACAAAAGTGTGAGACGTGTGTTGGAAACTGTCTCTTTAGGTAATGACTTGACGAATGGAAATAAAAAAAGCTGTTGCTGCTTCAAAATTACAGGCCTTGTAAACCGTGAAGTTGTGATGTTGAAGGCAATCTCTTCTTCTTGATAATTGGACGGGCAGAGCACTTCAGGTCAAGAGTGAGAACCAATCTGACTGGCGATCGGGTTATGGTTTTGGCTAGTGTTGATGTCGGTCGGTCTCACGGATATACAAATCGTCTCGATATCGATTGACTTCAACGACCTGGGTTCTCAACTATCCAATACGGGTTTAATGTTGGAAATGAGAACAGGACTAAGACTCACTCGACTAGGTGATAATTCAGATCCCGTTCTAGGTTTATTCGAGCAGAGCTGGAGATCAATGCACATATTGGCCAAAGTAACACAAAAATATCAAACTTGATGTGTATAAAATGATTAATTGACAATCGCCTTACTTCTATCTACCTCAGCCCAGATGTTGGTGGTATTCAACTGGCCGATGTAAGGTATCTAAGATGGGAGGGCTCGCTCGCCAGTAAGGCAAATACCCCAGGGCTCCCGTCGGCTAAAACCCGGACCGCCTGCCCTTCCGCTAAGGTAGCGCTAAGGCACCTTGACCACCTGCGCGTCGGGGGTAGGTACCTCGCTCGAGCTGCCTTACAGCTCAAGTATTATTCTGCGGCTCAACTCGAGCTTGGAGCGACAATCCTGTCTTCAACTCCCACTTTTATTTGCGGCACTACCACTACTTTGAACAGCTACAGAACTTGGAGACGAAGCATTGGCATCGAATATTCAAATTGATGGCCGCAAGGGCGCAGACATAGTATCACGGCGCGACGCTGCCCTTCCACGGCTCTTACCTTCAATCACGATCGAAATCGACCGACCGACCGACCGAATCACAACATGGCTACTCCGACGCAGATGAAGCATGCGGCTTCCCAGCAGGGCAGAACCCCTTCGCAGCTTACAGCAGCGACTCCGCCGGTGTCGACGCCATTTTCAGCATCGCAAGCGCACACAGCCTTTTCGCCGAGAGGACCTAAGTCGTCGCCTCAGCAGTTTAAGAAATCGCCAGCGACCTCGACCACCTTGATGGGCCACCCAGCTAATGGTGCTCTCAACTTCGATAGCCCTTCCGCAGCAGCTGCGATGGGCGCGCTTGGGATCAGTGGTGGACTGGACATGGGACTAGATCATGCCGGGATCGCGGGCTTCGGTGGTCTGGGAGCATTGGGTAGTGAGGACGACAAGCTCAAGAGGTTTGATACCGTCATTGATATTCTCAGCGTAAGTCATGGCTGTTTGTTTCTCATGGTCGCAATGGAAATTAATGATGTCCTTGTAGAAGGCAACAGGTCGAGTCAGCGAAGCAGGCCTCGAACGACTTACGCTCCGAACTGGTCTTACTAGCATGTGGGATGAGCATCGGTCGCCCGACGGCAGGAAGACAAAAATGCTCGTCATCGCCGGACAAGCATTGACCATCGATATCGAGCTGAACAACAATATCGTGGAGAATGTCTCGCTGGGCTTTCCAGAATCAGGGCCAGTTGTCACAAGACATAAGGATCAGGCCGGCAACATCCTGCTCAAGGATCTGCAACTTCGCCCTGACCAGAGTCCGTTAACCAAGACTTTGAAAGCGTTCTCTGCCAATCTTGAACGTCTGGCGACTCTCGACAAGCTGAGCGTCATTCCGGGAGTTGACTGCCAAGAGGCTCTAGCTGGCATCTTTGAGAGTCTCGAAAGACTCCACAAGTGGGAAATGTCGAAGCTGCGGGAAGACCCTGCCATGAGCGGCAAGCCCGAACGTTTCCTCGAGACGACTGCCATGTGCACCAAGAGCGGTCGTCCGAGGATGCATTCGAGGGGTATGGTGGGACTAAGCATCGAGTATTGGACGGAGAGGCGCCATGTCATCCCCAAAGCACCAGAGACGACACGCTACTGCGAGAACATGGAGAAGGCCTGGTCGATTCTCATAGGCTGCAAGGCGTTGGATGGTGAAATTTTCCCTCCCGTCCGAGTGTCTGAGAATTGGATTTCCCAAAAGGTTGAGAAGACCGAGCCTGGACCCGAGGATCTTCTCGTTGCAGCTTCTGGGCCGGCTCTAGACTGGCTGGAACCGGAGCCTACGACGCTGCCACAGACGGACGACAATAAGGATTCGGGCATCGACGTGGTGCAGGCGGATGGCACGACGCACAAATACCCGAACGTCAAGTTTGTCGCGACACTCACCCCCTCAGTCATCGTGCCGCAGTCGGTATGGAACACACTACACACCCTCACAGGAGCTCAGGCTCAGCCCATGCCTCTGCCGACCTACACGTTTGATAGCATATCTTTCCCGATACCCGAAGGAAGTCACCATGATGCAAGCGAGCTCAGAGTCATCTCTTGCAAGAGGAGAGTTCCGATGCCGAGCAATGAGAGCACCGTCTCATCCCGGAAACACAAGAACACGCTCCTTATCTACAAACCAGTGTATGGACAAACAGTCACCGAGCTATCGTTCTCGCACCCACGGCAGCTGATAGCAATGCTACCCATCCTCCGCCAGTATGCGCTGATCTCGACGCTATTGGAGAGAAGCTTCGGATCTGATATTTCTGGCGAGGCTCTACCTGAGGTTCATGAAAACATCACAATGAGTGATACGACAACAACGCAGGCCGAATACGAGAGATTCATGTCCAAGAGCTATGACGAGAACGAGCAGGAGCTTACTCTGGACGTGGTGCTGACGGTCCATCCCTCTGCTGGTTTGCACATCGTCTTTCCCTTCCGCAACGCAACCGCCAACGTGGACCTGCAAATCCAGCAGAACGGAGTGGTACATGTCGTGTCACAAAACATCGTGCCGGCCGACGGTAGTGATGCGGCGAAGGCTGGCAAGGGGAAGGGCAAGCAGTTTACCCCGCAGGACTTGGGCAGGTTGCTCGAGGTGATGGAGGACCTCTGCTCCTGGGCAGAATGGATCCGAAAGAACCTGTCGTAAGCGTTGCTCTGCCGAGATGGACGATCGATCGATCGACCTCTTTGATCACAAAAGAACCATGGCCGATAGAAGCATATGACGTCTAGATCGGGTTTTGGGTTGTTGTTTTTGTTCTGTATAATTGATACCCAGGCGGGATCAACGGGGTCTACCAAGTGAACCCCTCTCCCGTCTTTTCTCGACAGACAAGGTACGGGGAAAGCGAGCTTTAGGTATCTCCTATGGATACGAACCTACGAAGCTTCTGGAAAAGGCAAGGCTAGAGGTGAGGGGAACAGATGAGCGATGCAAGCTGCATGATGATTTGGGGTTGGTTCAGTTCCGAGGCGTTGGGTCTTGGGTTTCTTTGGGTTTGACGGGCGGGGGGTGGTTTGGGTTGGCCTTTCACCCACTTGGTTTAGGCAGAGAAAGATACCTACTAGGTTGTCTGTAGTGTGACCCCGAACAAAGGATACACTTGAAGTAAACAGGAACCAATTTGAGGGCGGTTAATGCCCCCCCCAGTTACCTCCCAAGCTTCACATTCTCTTACACGAAAGCAACTGCATGAAGAAGAGGTCTGAAAGAAGACAAGTGTGAGAATGACGTTTTTGTTTTATTCATCTTTTTTGCTAGTCTTGGGTATTTTCGGCACATTTTGAGAAAAGTTAAGTTCCCCGGCCGCCCGGCGGGAAGACCATACTTTAGCTCGCCCTGGCTGCGTGGCTGCACGGCTGAGTGATGCGGTGTTGGTTGTTGACGTTGATCTGTTGATGTGATCGACGGGTCTTGCTGCCTGACTGAGAACCTCGTCCTGCTGTGACGTTATGTTTTCTACGCTAGTGCCCGTGGCGTGCCGGACGGTACGGGATACATTGGACACAACGCTTGGAAGCCCTCTTTTTCCATTTCAGGGCCACTTTGTTCCCCAGGCCCTATTGCCCCCCCCCCTCCAGTGGACTTACATGTTGGTTTTTGGGCATCCTTAAGTGTGGGGCGATGATGATGGGTTGGATGCCAGCGGGTGAATATAGTTCGGATCGTCGATGCCTCATACCATGGTAAACTTTGGCAGAGAGACCCTGCAAGACCCTGAGAGACCCTTGATGTTTTGGATGCAAGATTGGTTTCTCGAGGTTTTTTTTTTTTTTTTTGGTTTTTCGGGGTCTTCCTAGGTCGCAGTGAGACGGGCCTAGTGCGGGATGGACGAATGGACGGGCCAGGGCCTCGAAGGGAGTTTTGAGTCAATTTCAATATATCGGACTTGAGACTTGGGAGAGGAAGGGGGTTCACGAGGTTGAGGTCTGGCATTATTGAAGAAAACAGGGCAGTAAAGGTAAAACCAGGGACGAAAGAGCCGGGAAACCGCGGGGGAACCGGAGGGAAGGGGCGGGCTGGAAGAGTCGATGCGTTTCTGGGTATGTTGTTTTCCCACAACCTCGTCACCCCTTTGATTCAGAAAGCTGGAGGAGGAGGAGGAGGATGGTCTTTACCCATATTACCATGCTTACCGAGTTCACCGTGGTGAAGGTGAGTTTTTGCAACTATTTTGCCCTGGCACAAAGGCCTACCTGAGACGTGGACTGTTCAAAACAAACAGAATAGGGACAATGCGATGGGTTAGGCAGACAGATATAAGCGACGAGGTTGAAGAAGCAAAGCGGATGAGACGGGTGATCCGGGACGTTTTTCTATCCTCGGAGTGGCGGCGCCCGTCGGCGGTCCACGGTAAGCCCCGGGGCGCGAAACTGCGAATAGACGGGGCGAACGACGGGTGGCTTCTGCTAGGCTACCCGGCGGTTCGGTCACCGGACTTTACCTCTTTGTCCAAGGTTTTACTGCCAAGCAGTCTTTGATTGGACACAGGTTGCGGCGGTTGGATGCCGATAATTCGGATATTGAATACACATTGTCAAAAAAAAAAAAAAACAAGTCGTTTCTTCTTCCATGTGCTGTCTTGACCATTTGGGTACCGTGATTCGCAAAAGCCTCATGTCTGACACGATGACACAGATGCGGGCAGTTTTTGCCCCTCCCTTCTTCCCGCCTATGCCGCCCCAATTTGGCTGTTGGTTCTGTCTTCGGGAGTCTGTGCTGTGCCAGTTGCAGAAGGATCCGAGGAGGCGAGGAGGGGAGGGGCTTTTGGGGCCCGAAGAGGGTCTCCGGAGGGGGAGAGAGGAATTCCAGTATCGATAGGAGATTTCTTGGTGGTACTTTATTGTTGTTGACGGCAAATCAATAAACAATGGGAAAGTCAACAAATCGGGTACTCCAAACAAAACAAGGACGGGAGATCCGATTAATCTGGAGACGGACTGGGGAGGAGATTGGCGGAGACGACGACGGCGACGGGTACTGTATGGATATCGCTTACTTGATTAGATAGAAGGCAAGGTATCCATCTGTACCGAGTATCGTATTTACCTAACCTTGGAATACTCCGTACGGATAGTTGGCTCCGCGAAAAAGTGTCCACGCAGATTGCAGATTGTCAAAAAGAGGAGCCGTTTGATCTACTGTGTACGCAGTAAGGGCAGGGTGGGTTGGCCATCTTTACCCATATTGCTTGGCAGCCGCCAAACAGTAACGGTACCGCCAACGGGCTATTCGGAAGTCTGCCTTGTTCATTGTCGAGAACCGAGGACATTGCTTTTACCACGGCGGGCCGCGGCTGCGTAATCTGCGATGCTGCATCGTATTGGAGATTTGACGCACAGAAAGGATGCCGATGGGGTTCACCGTTCAGCTGAGCTGGTCCACCCACTTACACCCAATTTCAAAGTCATCCCATCTTTTCTTTCGTTCTTGGTGTGCTCCGGGTCTTGAGGAATATTGGTGTTACCTTGGCTGACACCTTCCCCTTACCTCGAACTCTTCTTGACTTGTATTGCCGTCTCCTTTGTGTTGCAGCGGCGAGTCGTTCCCGTCTCTTCAGAGGGAAAGCACCCTCCCTTCCCGCCTCTGTTCCAGAGTTGCGGCCGCCGTCCCAACGACACGCGGGAGTCTACTGACTGTGCTGAAAGATAGAGACCAGAATTCCATCTGAAGGTCAAAGAGTGTCCGAGCTTTCGAGGCTCGAACGGGGATCCAAGCTCAGCACTTCCCCCCTCCCCCGCCCTAGTCCTACTGACTTGCCCGCGTGGTGGGCCGAATGAGAAAGGCGTGCGTCTTGACTCTCTTCGCGGTACGCCCGTTTTATTTTTGAAAAGCGGCCCGTTGAAGAGCTCCGTCTGGATCACTGAGAAGAGCAAGAACGAAGCATGGAGAGAAACACCGCTTTCTTCTTAGAGAAACCTTGTATAGCCGCTGCCGTGCACCATGGTGTTTGACCTTTCCCAAACGTTCCAGGAGCTTCAACATTGGCTGGTGGGCAGTAAGCTAAAAAAGAGATTTGAGGCAGACGAGGGGCCGGGCAGGAGGCTCCAGGTTGTCCCAGATTCGCTAGCCCGGCGAGCTCGACCGTGCCCTCGATTCTCTGCGATGCCATCTGGCATCTCTGGAAGTCTAGTGGTTGTCAAGGAGTGCTTTGGGCAGCTTGCGGTGCTCTCTCTCACGTTCTCTCCAGACTTTCAGTGAAGCGAGATGACGCGGTCACAGGCATGAAATCGTAATATCAGGCGCAATCAATCGCTGACCTTGCTGCTTTCCCCATTGAGATCGGAAGCTGCGAGCGATACTGTGGAGAGCCTGGCCGATATGTTGGGAATATTGAACTATAGGCATGCTGCATGATGAATGGACCGGACAGCTGGGAAGGCAATAATTGGTGAGGCAAGGTTGATGGCTGTCGGCCTGTGTGTGTGTGTGTGTGTGTGTGTGTGTGTGTGTGTGCCAGTGTGATGGTCATGACGGTCCAGTGATGACGACGAGTTGTGTACCTACTGCGAAGTGTGTGTGCGTATAGGAGTGTAAGGTAAGGTACTTGCGGCGAGGTACCTCGAGGTTGTGTTGACGAAGTATTTGTTTTGGTGTTTTTGTTTTGTTTTGGTTCCCGGCTGTGGCTTGTCGCGTTTGTTTAGTGGCCTGGCTCCATCAGCCATGGGTCAGCCGTCTTTTCTATTTTGATGATGAGCCCACCTTTTCCCGCTGCGCGACAGGCGGCTCGCCAATGTGGTCACTCGTGTCCGAGACGCAGATAATCTTGTACAGCCCGAGAATGACGAGTTGGAAAGAAAAAGAAGAAAAGAAGAGAAGCGTTCCTGGCTTCTGCTGCGTGTCGATGGAGTCTAGAGTGAACAAGTGGCAGTTAAGTCGTGGCTATGAGACCAAGGGGAAGGGCCCCCCCCTTTGGCACTGCAGCGACTACTGCAGAGTGTGTGACTGCATGTCGGGCCTGGCAAGCTGGATCTTGGATGAGGCGAATAGGCGCGAGGCCGTCCCGGAGGAAGAAGAGATGGATGCCTCAGAACTAAGAAGAATTCCGTGTAAGAGGGAGGAGCGCAAGCCTCGTCTGGTCTTGGTTGGACGGTGCGGTGTGGACGCTTAGACGAGATGGATAAGTCGACCCACCCCCTTTTGGCCACCCCCCCCTTTTGGCCACCCTATCAAAACATGGTATTAAAACATCGCCACCAACTACACTCAATTAATTAACTATCTTCTATTACTATAATAATATAGTTATTATTCTCCCTAGGTAATTCGACCCCTGCGAGTTAACTAGGACTAACTAAACGGTCGCTAAAGTCCTCCTAAGCTCTCTATATATCTTAAATATTCGCGAACCTAGTATTTAGGTTTATTAATATACTCTTCTTTTTCTACGGCCTTAATCGGTTAACTTTAGCTTTTAGAACTCGAATATAGTGCTAAGATATTGCTAGATAGTAGGCCTACTCGCTAAATACCTTTTTTATTTTTCTAAATAGTAGTTATTAAGTATTATAGTCTAGACTAAGCTTTATAAATAATTTTAACTAATTATAGAGCTCGCTAGCCTTCTTAGGTATTAACTAGTTAATAATAAACGCTACTAATACTTAGTTAATAGCTTTTCTAATATTACTAGTTACTTGCTTAGTATTTACGGTCTTTTTAGTTAGTATAACTAGGTTAAGTAGGACTATTAGATTAGTAAGTAGTCTAGCTATATTAGGGGGATATAGTCTAGTTACTTTCTACCTACTTCGTATATTTAATAACGTTAGACTAGCTAAACGAGCTTTTTAATAATAGCTTAAGAAGTACCGCTTTTTAACGATAATAGAATTATTTACTATATCCTCCTTACTAAGCTCCTTCTTATACTTAAACTTAATAGGTCTAAAGATAGCTATATCTAACGACTAGAGGATATAGGAAGTATATAGTAATAAGAATAGTAAGTAGACGTTGTTTTTATAATATTCTTATATAAATTCTATTGTTATATAACTCTTATAGCTATTTAGAACTAATAGTCGGGGCTTATTAAGTATACTAAGCCCCCTAAGGGGGGGGGTCTTAGTTTATAATAAGAACACTGTTTTTAACTACTTAAGGGTAGTCTTATTAGTCGTTTAGCTATTATTTATTACTATGAACTCCTAACTAGTATAAGGGTTAAGTTTAAATAGAAACTACTACTACTATACTAACTTTCTCTTATATATAATTAGTAGTTTAATAGCTCGATTATTAATAAAAATATACTTAATTATAAATACCTAAATACGTAAACTAGGCTCTTTTTTTTATACTACTATAGTCTTTATTTTACTTAAAACTAAGCTATTAAATCCCTTACCCTCTAGGATACTAGTCTTATTTATATTATACTTATTAGCTTATTTAATATTGCTAATTTTTAGTATATTAAGTAATCTAAACTATAACTTAATTATATTAATAATAGCCCTATTTAGACGCCTCGAATCGATAGTACGACTTCTCTAGACCTTAATTAATAAGTTCCTCCTTAAGAAAGCGTTTATTTATCTCTTTTTAAAAAGATTTATATCCCCTTAGGATTTTAAAACTCGCTTAGCGAATTTTATAAGCTATTTATAGGTTAGTATAACGCCTAGATTATACTAAATACGAACCTACTAAGCTAGCTAGTCTTCTTATTATAAAGGAAGCCTCTAGAGGTCTACGAATACTATTACCCTCGTTTAGTAGCCTCTCTTATAGTTACGAAGAGTTAACTTTAGAACTCCGAACTTAATCGAGGCCTAATTAACTAAGAGACCTCTTTTAATAGCCTTAAGAGCCCGAATAACTTTATTTTCAGTATACGAGACTATTATATATCGATAAATAAGTATATAAAAAAGAATTATATTTGGACGATTTTTGTAATTATTATAGTGGTTTGAAAATCGTGGGTAGGGTTTTAATACGGTGGCTGGGATGGAGAAATGGGGTGGCCAAAAGGGGGGGGTGGCTAAAAGGGGGTGGGTCGACTTATGGATCAGTCCCGCACATTGTGCATTCTCGCAGTGCGCCAGGCTTGATTGTCCAATACGTCTCCAGAGCGTGTTGATCTCCCTCGTTGTCTTGCCCATATTTTCCTCTGTCTGGAGTCTGGTGAGGTTCGGGCTGCAGGAGACTTCAGACGCGTGGGCGGGACCCTGCAGGTAGATGGAAGGACTCAACCAATAGACGATGCTTGTAAACCTCCAAAAAGGCATCCCCCCGGCCCAATCTTGGGGGGTCCCCTGGCGTCTTTTGGATGCCAGACCGTTGGGTAAGTTGGGTTTAGTGATGTCAGGGTTAGAAAGAGGTCGTGGATCTGTGTGTTTGTTGGCTTGTGACTAGTAGTTAGTGGGTGGGCATGATAATGAAGGACAAGAGAAACAGACTCGGGCCCAAAGTTGGCCATCATCACGAAGAAGCAAGACAAGTTTGCAGCCTCGAGATTCTTCAGTTGAGACGCTGCATGTCTAGAGCTTGGTGATGAGATTTTGTTTTTCTTTTCTTTTCTTTCTTCTTTGCCCACTTCGGGACCTGCATTTGCGACCTTGTGGCTTCCTAAACGGCTTCAGCTGCGGTCTTGCTCTAACAGACCGGATCCACTTTGAGTCGCGTAATCACGTGCAGGTCTAGCTGCTTTGGGAAATATTGTAAACAACACACGCCACGCGCGCCATCGCGAAAAAGAAGCAGCGACTTCCCAAGTTTCTCAGTGTCCACATCTGCACGCCCTTTCTCACTCCCGTTCCAGAGAGACCAGTCAAGTTTCGCCTTCACCACCTACAGTACCTTTAACAGTACCTAAAGCTAAGGTACCTTGGCAAGGAAAGTCTCCATCCTGACTGCGATCCCCCGGCTTGGGCGTGCCATTCCTGCCTGCCCACCCGCCTGCATCGACCATTCATTCACCCATTACCTACCTGCCTGGTCGTGGTCTCTCCCATCTTCCCAAGTGTCCCACGCAAACCCACTCGGCTCGCGCTGTCTTGCGCTGCGCTGCTGCACCTTTCGCACTTACACCCGCAAACCCGCAACCCAACCACCACCCACTTCACCCACCCGCTCGCTCTTGACGCACACAACCCGACGCACACACTCACCGCGCATCCTCCTCTTCCCCGAATCCTATTTGCGCCTACCTCTCTCCTACCCTCACAACTCCTTCTATCCCCTTCCCGTTTTGTGCGTTTCGTTGCGTCCATCTCCTTGCCGCGTTTCCAAGTTTTTGGTCCCCTTCCCGACAAAACTCACCCTACCTTACCTTTCCCCCAGGGTCTTATCGTTTCGCCACTCTCGCGCGCGCGCCTCTCATCAGACGACGGGACGCAACAAGAAGCCCATCCATCTACCGGTACCGTCCCTTCATGCGATGACTTGACAAGGTCCTCTGCCGATCACGAATCGCCAACTGAAGCGGAATGAAGATGCGAAGCAAGACGCATACCTGAACGTTCCTGCTCGCTCGACTTGTCCAAACCATCCCCCTCAGACCTTAGCGCCATGCAGTAGACGCACTTGCGCTCCCGTCCCGTCCCTTCTTTCTCTGCCTGCCTACGCCTACCTTACGTTACGGTCCTACCTACTCTGGCCTCGCCTCGTCTTGTCCTCCTGCCAGGACCCTCTTCTTCCTCCTTTTCTTTCAGCCTTCTTTTCTGCAACATCGCGTCCACACCCATCATCACACCAAGAACGAGGGCGCCCTTTCCGGCTGACCAGGCCACTTCGCCTCGTCCACGTGTAACCCGTACTGGCACATACACACACCTTGGACCCTTAAACACACGTCCAGTCCTATCACCATCTTGGGATAAACCCCACGAAAACAACGACGACACTACTCCGTACTGCCTACCCTCCGCGCGCCCGGCACTGCTGCCCTCACTTCTCGTCGTCCTAGTCAGCATCCCTCCGATCGTCCACGGAACGGCAGAACACCACACGCGCTCTACCTAGCCCTCACCTCAACACCTACGGCATATCACCATCGACCGCGCTTTGCTCTACCACCTACCAACACCATAGGTTCATCAGCGGAACAGTATACGACGACGAATACCAGCGACAGATTGTTTGGAACAAGGATTGATTCATTGCTTGCTGAGCACACCTACCGCCTACACAATCACATCACTTCCTACAAGTGAATTTGCTCTTCTTTGTATTTCGACAGCGACCAACAACAACACCAAAGAAAGACAACCAATCATTACGACACCAAGAACACCTTCACCATGTCGTTCTCCAATAGCAGTGGCGGAACACTCACTGTTCCTAGCCCCACGCACGTCCACCATGTAGACGTGCTCGCATCCTCAGTCCGGAGCCTGCGAAGGTCTCTTTCCCGATCACCTTCAAAGTTCAGCCTGGCGCGTACGAGTTCCCCCAGCTCAGAGAGCTCACACAGCGGTTCTCATACGCCTGTGCAAGAACAATCGCCCTGCCGACGATACACTCCTACCCCTACGCCTCCTAGCAGCAGCCACAACAACATCAACTTTGGGGATTTCCAAAGCCATACACCAGCGGGGCTCCCTCCTTCCATGACCTCGACGACGCCCTTTAGCTCTCCGCCAACTCTTGCCACACCCTTTCGTCCCAGTGTTCGGCTCTCTCTACGCTCGGCAAAATCAGCAAAGGCAACCGGCAGCCCCTCGAGGCCAGCGACTCGATTAAGGACATCGCCTAAATCCCCCCTCAAACGCGCGCTCAACGCTACAACAGACTCGGGGGTAAATTCCATTCCTTCCTCATCTTCAAGCTCGGAGGCCTCGGGCCAGGAAAATAACCAGTCTTCTGCACAACAGAGCCCGCGTTCCCGATCGTCCCTCCAAAAATCATCACGCCATAGCCTTCATCTCGACGTATCCGGCCACGCTCAACAGTCGAACATTTTCAAGCATCTGGAAAGTCAGGGCGATTCGCAAGGAGCACCGGGATCGGGCGCTCTCAAGCGCAGCGACGCGATCATGAATTTGGATCAGGCGTCGCTGGGTAGCCCAGTCGCGAAGCGAAGAAGTTTACACGGTATTTCAAGCTTTGGTCAAAACACATCTGATTTCACCATCTTCGACAACACCAGCAACACGCCGAGCAAGACCAACTTTGACATTCACGACGAGGCGAACCGTGAGCGAGAGTACGAGCTCTTTGGCTCGCCAAGCGTTCCTGCCCCCAGAGAGCCAATCCCATCGCCTACCCCGCCTCAAATTCCGAGAAGAACTGGCTCTCTACGACGTTCAACGCTGCAGCAGAGACAGCACGATCGGAGTTCGTGGGGACGTAAGTCTGGCGCGAGCCACTTGGCTCAGATGAGCGGAGATTTCTCGACTCCCAACGTCAAGAACCGACCCCGCCTATCGATGGATCAATTCCTCCCTCCTCAGCTTCCCCGGGACAGCCCCTTCAATTCGAACGGGCCTTTGCCCAATCCCTCTGCCCATCCCGTTGAGCGGTCTTCACATCAGCCTCATCCGCTGTCAAAGACGTTGGTGACCTCGACGTCCGGCAACAGTCTCGAGGAGCAGAACAACAGCATGCCTCCTCCTTACGTCTTTGAAAAGCCACGAGCTCCTCTCAACTTCGCCAAGTCGATGCCTTACGGTTCATCTCGACCACTCTTCATGCAGGAGGAGAATGAGACTGTCACACCTTTCAAGGCGGCTAAGCCATGGGCGGGAGCTTTCATGTCTACAGGCCTCGTTTCGAAGGTTAACCGCAACCCCGAGGAAGACAATAAGCTCACGATGCCTGATACGCCTTGCAAGAAGCCAACCAACGGTTTCGCCACCTTCCCGCCTCCTCCTGGAAGCGCCATCAAGAAGAACAACCGTTACTCTTTTGGCGGCATGCCTTCAACTCCGTTCGTGGCCCCCGGTGCCCCGTCACGCAGCACCTTCGGTGGCAATCCCGGAAAGGGTCTGGGCATCTTCCAAAGGCTTGGATCGCGCCATGCACGCCGAGGAAGTGTCTTGAGTCTGGATGATGATAAGAAATTCTCCCTCGACACCAACTTCAACACTGGCCTCGGGGCTGACATCGACGCCCCTCCCACTCCTACGAAACATGGACTCACACCGAGCAAGGGGCTCACTCCCAGCTTGAGCAACTTGAGTGAGCAGAGCATCGAAAGCCCCAGCGCCAAGAGGTCACTTCCACCTCCCATGTCAGCTGTGCGGCCGATGATCTCCAGAGAATCTACTGGTATGTATACCGCTCAGGAGCGGTCCGACGACAAGAGTGCCAGTTGCCCCCTACCGAGTTCTCCGCCCGGTTCAACTAGCTCTCTTACCGATGGACTGTCTCCTACGCAGCGTCTTTCTTTGCCGTCTTTTGGTCGATCGAGGTCTGGAAGGGGGTTTAGTGCTCCTTCGCCATTGCGGACCCGACTTTGTACCAGCACAACGGATTGTGATTATCAAAAGGACATTTTGGCTAAGATTACTCCTCACCATATAGCTAGCCCTGTGGAACAGCGCTCTCCGAGGACTCCCTCGTCTCACGTTGTTCTTCCCGATGCCAGCTGCCTGTCAATCTCGAATCCAGCCGAGTCAACGCGGAGCACTACTACCCCGGTTACTCCATCCGGGCGAGAGTCCTTCCAAAGCACTTCGACACACCTCATGACCCCCGTCAATGCCGGTCGTGGTGGCGGCGATGTCGAAGACTCACTCTATTCGCGCTTTGACAAGGTCGAGATGATTGGCAAGGGAGAGTTCTCTTCCGTCTACCGCGTGGTCAAGAACGGATACTCCCGCGCCTCGTTTCTCTCTGTCTTTAGTGGAACTCCGACGAAGAACCCTCGCGAGAGTCCCGAGCCCGATCGTATTTACGCCGTGAAGAAGGCACGCCGCCAATTCACTGGACCCAAGGATCGTCTGGCCAAGCTGAGGGAAGTGCACGCACTTCAGGCCCTGACACACGCAGACCACGTTATCCACTACGTCGACAGCTGGGAATACAACCAATACCTTTACATCCAAACCGAATACTGCGACGAAGGTACCTTGGACAAGTTCTTGAGCAATGTTGGTCGCAAAGGCCGACTGGATGACTTCCGTATTTGGAAGGTTATCCACGACATTGGCTTGGTGAGTAAAGATTGCCTTGTGTTTGTGACGACTGACGACTGACTTCGAGATAGGGTCTTCAAAGCATTCACGAAGCTGGTTTTATTCATCTCGACCTGAAGCCGGCGAACATTCTCATCACATTTGAGGGTATCCTTAAAATTGGTGACTTTGGCCTGGCTACCGAGTGGCCTGCTGCCAAGGGCGTCGACGCCGAGGGAGACAGAGAGTACATTGGTCCTGAAATCCTTCGCGGCGATTTCAACAAGCCTGCGGATATTTTCTCACTCGGTCTCATTCTAATTGAGATGGCTGCCAACGTCGTTCTCCCCGACAACGGCCCTACTTGGATTGCTCTTCGCTCTGGTGACTTGTCCGAAGTTCCTAGCTTGACCTTCAGCGCCACCACTACGACTAGTTCATACCGAGATGCCGCTGGTGTTCCTACTATGCAATCGCTGGACGACCCACTTCTCGGTCAGACCAGTGCTCCGGATATCAGCCTGCATTCGGGAATCGCCCCAACTCGGGTGAACGTGGTCATGGACGACGAAAGCAGCCCTTTCATTACACGAAAGCGCACCGAGCTCAGATCCCCTCCGGATTTTATGAGCGACCCTTTCCACCCCAGCTCACTCGATCAAATCGTCCGCTGGATGGTCAGACCCGAGCCTGGCGAGCGACCCACCATTCAACAATTACTGACCACTACGGCGATGTCGTGGGTCGCCGAACGTCGCAGATCAGCTGCGACTGTCTTCGAAGGTGTCTGGGGACCTAGCGAGTCAATCACCCTTCCCACCTTGGTGGACGAAGACACAGAAATGATGGACGTCTAGACACGTCCGTCACATAAACATGCCTTCTTTCTCGGCTTGGACTTTTACTCACGGCTCTGGATTTGTAGAGCGCGTGGAGTTCTTGAACGCATTGTCTGGATTGATCGATTCTGGCTGGATCTCCCTTGCAGTGGATACGGCGAATTCGAATTGGAATTCTGGAAGATGGCGTTGGAAGGCGAGCACGTGTCTCGCAGTCCTTGATGGCCATCAGAATTTACTTTATTACGGCGGCGTACACCTTACGAAATCACGATGCTACGGTTCAGCCTTTTGGCGAGTTCAGCACTATCTGCTGTGGAGACTATTATGACCTTCCTCTTTGGTCGTATGTTCTGCGGCATATCACGATTTCAAACTGTTCGACTTCGCGAACGAGTTTTGGCGTCAATCCTCTTGGCATGCCTATACGCGGGCACTCGCTTGCAAAGCATCGCCAGAGAATATTTGTTTCGAAAAAGAAAGTTGGAAAGTTTGGCGGCTCGGTGGCATGGCTCATCAACTGTTGAGCATTTTTTCATGCCATGGCTGCGGCCGCCACGAGACTTTCGTGTATAGACTAGATATGGATTCTGGGAGACGTGTCTGAGTAGGCACCGTCTCGGCAACAACCTTGGCGTCGAGTACGAAAACAAAAACGGGAACCAGGAAAAACACCGGGCTTTAGAGAGACTCGAAACACGCGGTTTCTTCTGGGTCTCTGGTTCACAGCACCATAGGACAATGACGGTACCAAAAAGGCTTCGATGGGAAACGGAGGCTCCGGGCTGCATTGCGCGTGCATCGCAACATGTACATTTGAGTAATTTTGTCAGAGTATCGGCTGGCGATTGGGAGAGGAGGAATGGAAACGGGCTTTTCTTTTGTCCTGTGCCTTCGAGCGCATTCATAGCCCTGGGTATGGTTGTTGTCTTTTTTACATGTTTCTTCTCTTGTGAGGAAATTCTGCATGGTAACCGTATTCTACGTGTTCACCCAAGGATCAGATAGATCATCTCCTGGCCAGACTGCGCCTGTTCCCTTTGTCATTGGGAAGGTTGCAATCTTTTTTGGCTCATGATTCCATGACGAAATGGCATGATAGTTATGAACTTTTCATTAAAAATTCACTCAAGGTCCCAAATGTTCAAGTGTGATTGCCGTTTGCCTGTCTCAGCCTATCTACATCGTCTGTGAACTGGACGTTGCTGTGGCCCTTGACGAACCTCGCAGGGTAGAAGAACAGCCTTGTAAAGGACGGTTCATTGCAACGTGACAAGTTGTCGTGAGGATGGGTAGGTAAGATGGTTCATCATTCATGAGAGGCTTCTCTGCAGTTTCCTTCTACGTAAAAGCTCCAATCAAGTATCGGGTTCTCTGCCTTTCCCATCCGCCCACCCAGGTATGCAAAAGCCGCAAACGCCCTAATTCTAAATGTCTCTTCACCATTGCGCGGACGGGAAACGTGGAATTTCACCCCACCCACCGCCTTGTTCACCTCCCACCTTCCTCTCCCGCGGAGCTTGCGCCGACTCCGCGAAATCGCGTGGCCATGTTGTCTTAGCCCTGGAAGCCCCCCCCCCCCCCCGAACCCCTCATGCCTCGCTTGGCCCCCAAAGCTTCCCTCTAAAAATCAAATACTCCGTACTGACTCTGACACTGGAGTCGGGAATGCGACGTTTTTCGCGCGATCGAGATCACGTTGCGGGTGTGGGGCCGGTCAAATGGCACTCACTTTGGGCGTTCGTTCTCATTCCATCTGTGCCGTGTCCTCATGTTCAGCTTTGATTCGGATCCAATGCCAGTTCCCTTTTTGGCCCCAAAACTTTTCCATTCAGCTTTCCCATGTCTCGTTCTCACAATTTCCACACTTCAAGCCCTCGAAGTGTTTGCAGAGGCCGTCGACGTGGTCTTTGTCTTCCTTCGCGAGGGCTGATAGACATCGTTGAAATTCATGGCGACACCGAGGAAACGCATGTCAACGTCCGGCTGGTACGCGAGGTCGCCCAGCAGGATTTGGAGGCGGGTGCGGAACGTGGCGCCGAGCTGGCGCAGACGGTCCTGCAGGACAGGGAATTCTGACGCGACGGCCGGGTTCTCGTCCTCGCCATCTCCTCCCGGCATAGATTCCTTCTTTTGGTGGCGCGGCCCGCGGGTGGAGATGCGCATCACGTCGGCCTCCTGCCGCCGTGTAAAGTCGGACACGCTCCAGCTGTAGAGGCCGTCGACGGAGTCGCGGTAGCTGAGCATGGCGCGCAGGAGGTCACCGAGCTGAGACAGGTATGAGGTGCGGTCGTCTTCGCCAGTGGCTATATCAGCGTGTCGGACGCTACGCCGCGCGCCTAGGAGGCCTTTGTGAGTAATGTCGTTGAGGTATCGAGTATGTGCTTTGATGAGGTCGTCGAGGGTACAGCCCTCGCGATGTATCCGTTTCTGAAGCTCGTTCCAGGACGACTCGATGACTTCGAACAAGATGTAGTATTGTAGCTGGCCAATGAAGTGAATCATCTCTGCAAGAATGCCGCGCGTTGATTTCCACGTTTGCACAACGATGGGGTCGGAATTCTGAAGCACCCCACGTGAACCTGTCATACACTTGCGCCAAGTAGAGGCGAGGGCAAATTCGACACGCTTGATGCGCCATAGAAAGTTGAATACCTTCAGATATTGGCGGTTGCCCCAGTCGGTCACGACAACGTCGACCGGAGCATCAACCTTGTACTCCAATGTAAAACAATCCCAGCCAATATCGCCATGGGATAGCTGAAGCATTCGGGCGTCAAGGCGGCGAAGGACTTCAGGCGAGTCGTACTGCGCGTTGGACCCGCGAATGGCGTGTTCCAACTGAGCCGTCAAAGTATGCCTGTACTGTGCGCCGGCGGGACGATCGAGGTTCGCGGCGAGAGATTCCATAAGAAGGGCGATAAAGTCGCCTTGTCCCAGCAGAATGTAATTCTTCAACGCCTGCAGATGCTCAAAAAGGTGGAATTTGTTGGCCATGAGGTCTATGAGACGCTTCATGGTCGTCTTATATGCCTCATCAATCCAAGCCTCGAGGGTTGCCGTGTCGCCATAGCGCAATTCCTTCGAGGCTGCCTTGGAGTAGTCTTCGACCCACTGAGAGTCACCGCAACTGTGTCTGATAAAGTTGAGAGATTTGCCAATGAGGAAGACCTTTTGAGCAAAGTCTTGAGTGATAATACTTGGGACCATATCCTTGTCGATTTCGTACTTATCTTCCCACACACTGTTTCCGCCCGTCTTTGGCTCGTCCGTTTGCTTCTGTTCTTTGACAAAGAACTCGCAGAATGGGTCGAGTAGCTCGCCATCGTATATCCACCGACGCAGGATATCGTAAAAAGGGCGTGTGACATGCACGAGTAGGCGTTCGGCAAATGCTGCAACCATAGGGTCACCATGCGAAGAAGAAAATCCGTGTACGAGGGAGATGAGTTGTCCACCTCTTTTACTTTCTGACTCTTCGGCAATGAGGCTCATAAGCCGCAGCCCCATCGTAGCTTCCCGCGTCCATACTACACATCTCTTCAATGTGACGCCTGCCTTTCCAATGCCACCTCTTGGAGCGGATTCGTCTAGGGAAGACAAGGCTTTGCGAATTTGACCCTCCAGAGTGGCAACGAGGCTGAGATAAGACCGCAACTCCCCGCCTATGGCGGCTCGAATACTTTGTCTCAGCAAGCCCTGTGCGGGGGACTTGACAAAAACATCGAGACGTCGGTATAACAAAGACGGCTCGGCTACCGTGTGGAGGAGAGAGATGATCGGAGATGGTAACGTCGGGGGTAAGGTGATGGTGTCAGGCCGCGAGAAGGGCAAGGTAGTCGAAGATAATCCTTGGAGAGTAAAGGGAAGATCCCGTAAGAGCACCGTCTCGGAAGGGTCGATCTCGACGTAATTATCGGCCAGCAAGGTGGACTTCAAGTTCACTTGTCGCTTGTCCGTTTTAGCGCCATCTGCCGCCTTCTCCTTTTCCTTTTCTGAGTCCTTCTCTCTTTCGTCAATAGACTTGCTGTTCTTATTGTGATTTGGGGGAAAGTTCTTCAATCCCTCTGGCGCAAAAGCATCGTCGAACTGCTCTTCTTCTTGCCTCGATATCGGTGTAGAGTTCTTGGACGATTGTTCTCGTTCATGTTTCCTGAACGGGTCGCGCTGCGTTTGTGGAGGTTTCGGTGGTACGAGGGGCAGCGGCTCGCTTGGATCGGGGGAGTCACCGAGCTGATAGAGGAGGTAGAGGATAGCCCATTTCTGGCCCAAGACTGGTAAGGAGAGAAGACGGGTGTAGAGGTTTGAGAAGCGCAGCGCTTGGCTTGGGTTGCTCTGTATGAGCTTCCGCTTGATCAGATCGGAGGCGTGGTTGACGTCGGAGGAAATGGCGGGGGACGCGGGGCTAGAGGTTGACCGGTCAGCGACATGGCATACAAGTGGTCGAGAGATGCTCGACAATTCGCAAATGGGTTTAAGACTTACGCATCCAGAATTGACTTGACCAGCTCAAAACAGTTGTCGTGTCTTTCCTGGGCTGCAGCATCGTCCTCGTGAGGGTCGTTGGGTACCAAGTGTGCGATTAGGCTGTCGACGGCACCGGCAATGCGATGCTCGCGGTTGGCGGACATGATGGCATTGCCGAACACTGACCACCTCGAGGTTCAAAGACAAGGTGAAGCCTTCTTGAGTGGGCTGCCACGGCTAGTGGAGAAAATGAGGTTAAGCTCGAGGTGAGGAGCAGAACATGCGCCGGTCGTTGTCATATATCGCATTGATTTCGTTGTTGTACTCGCAGCATTACAGCCCGCTGAGAGAGACGCGCCGGACGCGACCTCACAGGCTCATAGTGTTGCTGATGCCAATTGCAAGCAGCCTGCAGGGGCTCCCGACGGAGTGGTCAGAGCGCCTGCGGATGTATTCTGAACCCTTGTGCCCTGCCAGCTCACATACTAAATTGCGGTCCCCGCTACTTCTTCCCCAGGCTCGGCCCTCCCCTGGCTTTCGTCGTCAGACAGTTCGGCAAAATTTCATCGACAAAGCAGTGCAGCACCTCTCAATCGCATCCCGTCTTCCTCCACTGTACGAAACGGAGCCGGACCCAACCACTGGACATCACCTCCGACCTTCGTCATCACGCCTGCGCCCACAACATGCCCCGTTCATCGAGATAGTACCGAATTCGCGATCGCATTGTCGCTCTCCTTCGTTCTATGCTACTCATGAACATCTTTTCCGCCTTGCGCCGAGTCCTGCCCGCCGCCGCTGCTGCTGCACGCGACTGTCGCTCAGCTCCACTAATACGCTCGACGACGTGATCTGCCTGTCTGGCATCCCGTGTCGCAATGCCCGACATCGACCCCGCGGCCTTGAGCAGCCGCCCATCAGTAAATCTTTCCACGCCGACACTTTCCACCAAGTCCATCACTGTCCAACCTCCGGGCTCTCTCAAAGCCGCCAAAACAAGTCAGATCATACCTGCCCGCATTGACCTAGAGCCGCTTTATACCGCCTTGAAGCAGGCCATCGGCCCGGAAGCATGGGTCATCTACAAGGAGTCAACCACAGAGTTTCTCATCGGTAAGCAACTCCGGATATCCGCGCAATCATCACTCGCAAGCTAACATCCGCTCCTAGGTCGATTGAATCAAACCGAGTACTCAGAACGAATCGATCCCATCCTCACATCCCCCAATGGCGAAAAGGAACACCTCCATAATCAGCTAATTGCTGCAATATACGGCAATGTCACAAGGGAGATGCCCGACCAGGGGCTCGCCCCTTGGGTCAGCGCCAACGACAAGCCCACCGCACCCGTCGGCAGTAAGCCTGTATCTGGAGATGCGGCGGAGCGTCGCCTTAAGGGTGATGTGATGCAGTTGCCCACGAAAGATCGTCGGCGTATCAAGGATTTGGTCGGAAATGACGTTAGTACACGTCTCAAGCTCGTTAAAGTTCGATATGCTAACGTCGAGGTTCATCAGTTCGACCCCTACGAGAGCCTCTCCAATGTGTTCATGGATCACCATCGACGACAGCCCAAACCCGCCGACGTACCACCAAGCGCAGGAGGCATTGGTGGTATAAACAAGATGAGTGAGTGGAACCTTGGCTTACTGGTAAAGGTCGAGTGCTGACTGAGTTGAAGACTTCGATTTGGAGATACGCAAGCGCTTTGCGCAACCCTTGGCTGGGGAGTCTGGCGAGTTCCCCGATGCCCCTGTAGTCGAAGGCAGAATGCTGCCGTTCTGCTACGAGGCAGGACTTACTAGTGGTCACGTTCAGGATGCGCCACATTTTATGACAGTCGCGACCGAAACATTCATCAAGGAATCACTGGCCGCCATATTTGCCAAGACGAAAAGCAATGGCCCAGGAGAAGGCGCCACTGCTGGATTCGGAGCAGGAACCCAATGGATCCAGACCCACAAGTACCGACACCAGCTCGTCAAGGAGGAGGACGCTGCCCTTCGGGGTGACCTCACACGCGATAAGAGCGGCCTTCTACCTATTGAGTCGAAGGCAGCAAGCGAGCGTGGACCCCTTGGCATGGCGGACGTACGCATTGCCTTGGAGATGGCTGATAGCGGCTTGGCGCAGTTCCCCATCATAAATACGGCCATATCGTATGGCTACCGTGAAGGAGAGCTCGAGAATTGGCACGACTACACCTGGCTACCAGGCCTCGAACCTCCTGGAGCCAAGAAGGAAGCTTCTGATATCAAACCGGTCATCACAGAGCAGCTACCCAACGGCCATGTCGATGCAATGGACATTGACTCGGAGCCCTGGTGGGAAGGTGCAGAGCCTCAAGACATGAGCTCCCTTGACTCTGTTCTCGATTCGTGTCTGGCAGTTGGATCATAGTACGGACAACCACCAACACGGTCATGGGTTGCTAAGAGAGACAAGGTCTACGCCAAGCGCTTTCTCAAGGGTATCGGTCCTGTCTACAAAGACTGGGGACGCTTGTGGGGCTGGAATAAAAGGTCACTTCGGTCATGTCGAAGCCGAAAGGGTTGATCGAGGTGTCTTCTTGACACTGTCGAAGATCATGGTTTCCAGCATCGAGCTTCATAAGCATTGGCATCAGGCAAGGCGTCATTGGGTTTTTCGCTATTTGGCAAGTTTGGTCGGTTTTTTCATCGTTCTTTATCCTGCATTGAGGGATAGAGGAGGGCGGCATAATTTGTGCACGCTCTCGTTAAAGTAACAAGGGGGACAGGGAGTTCGCGGTTGTTTAGCAACGGAAGGGTTCTGTACAGTATGGACGATACCCTATTGCTCACTTCAAGTGAGCCACATATTTGGAAGGTGGGCGAAAGATAGCTCTAGTCAGTGGAACGTTATAGACGAATTTATGTAACATTATCGGAAGTTCCCAATGGGGAGCCACTTGGAGGTTGGTGACTTTGTTTCTTCCTTAGTAGTCATGTCACTTTGAAGCTATGTAAATCCTCTTCACCTGTGAGTGCCCCTCCATAATAGGAACCGTACCTCTTGTCAATAATCCTCTTTCTATAGCTTTGCAATCGAGTCGCCAACTTCTTTCTTGGCCTTTTCTCTAAGAATCTTTCTCAAGATCTTACCAGACTGGTTTACACTGTTAGGCTAATTCTCACACGAGCAATAGTAGAACAAGACTTACGGGGTTCTTGGGAATCACGTCGGTAAACGACACACCGCCTTTGAGTCGCTTATGCTTAGCGACCCGACCAGCCAACCACTCTGCAATCTCCTCCTCGGAAGCATTAGTATCAGCTGACCGGACGATATATGCCCTCGGCAACTCTTCTCCGTCAATGGTAACCCCGATGACGGCAACATCGGCCACGTCTGGACGCTCAAGAAGCAATGCTTCCAGCTCAGCTGGGGCCACCTGGTTGCCCTTGACTTTGATGAGCTCTTTCATGCGGTCGACGATGTGGAAGAGACCGCCCGTGCTATATTCCTCGATGTAGGCAACATCACCGGTCCGCAGCCAGCGGTTGCCTTGAGCATCGGTGACGATGGTCTCGTTGGTGGCCTTGGGGTTACGCCAGTACCCCCGCATGACAGTCGGGCCCGTGATCAGGAGCTCGCCGGGGACCTTTGCCTCGGTGACCTCCTTACCGGTCTCAGGGTTGACGAGCTTCCCCTGGCAATTGGGCATGAGTTCGCCGACGGAGGCGCTGCGGATCAGGCGGTTCGGATCCCACGTCATGGCTGTGCAGGTGACCTCGGTCATGCCCCAGCCCTGACGGACGATGAGGTCCTGCTTCTTGAGGATGCGCTCTGTTTGGCGGGCCACATCGGCAGCAAGGGGCGCGGCGCCGGAGCCGACGGTCTCGAGGCTGCTGAGGTCGAACTTGGATGTGATGGGGTGTTTTGTGAGGGCGACGAGGATCGGGGGCACGCTGACGAGCTGCGTGACGCGGTACTTTTGGATGTAGGTGAGCATCTTGACAAAGTCGAAGCCGGTCATGATGTAGACGGGGATCCCCTGCTTGGCAAAGTTGGCGACAAAGTACGTCTGCGCGTAGGCGTGATAGAGGGGCAGGAAGCAGAGGCCGACGGAGCGGGCGACAGTGGCCTCGTGGTCCGGCTCGAGCGCCGCGACTTTTACGACGCCGGTGCCGTTGGCGACGTAGCTGTAGTGGGAGATCTCGACGCCCTTGGGCACGCCCGTCGTGCCGGAGCTGTAGTTCAGGCAGCACGTTGTCGTGCGGGCGTCGGCCGGCTCGACCCACTCGAACGTCTCGGCCCGCGCCCGCGGGGCGATGAGCTCCGTCCAGTGACGGGCGCCGCCCCGCGCGGGCTTCTCGGGCGCGCTGGATCCGGGCACTGTGGTGTCGAAGACGAAGACATTGCTGGCGGGCATGGAGACCTCCTTGGCCGCCTCGAGGGCTGTGTCAAGGCTGCCCTCGGCGGCAACCATGAAGGTTGCGCCGCTGTCCTTGAGCTGGTAGGCCAGTTCGCGGGGCACAAAGGTCGGGTTGGCGCCCGTGAAGATGCCGCCGGCCATGAGGACGCCGAGGAATACGACGGGGAAGAAGAGGTTGTTGCCCGAGAAGAGGAGGACGCGGTCGCCGGGCTTGAGGCCCGCCGCTTGTAGGCCGAGGGCGATTTGCTTCGCCACGAGGCGGTAGTCGGAGAAGGTCAGGAAGTGGGTTTCTGGTCTGTCGGCGTCATAGAATGCTTTGCGATCGGAGAGGGAAGCGTTGGAGGAGCCGAAGATCCATGTCTGCAGCGAGCAGTTCGGAATGGGCTCCGACCACCGTGATTCGATTGGCATGTTGGAGTAGAGATGTGTGGTTTTGTTCAAACGATGGCTTGTCGCTGGGCGGGTCTTCAAGAGAAAATTATTACCCTAGAAGAAGATAAGGATATAATTCTGAACGAAGCGTGGCGTTTGTGAGGTAGGTCTGTCGTTTTTTATTTTATTTTATAGATTCGAGCGTGATATGAAGCTCTCCCCGGATGCGGGACGCAAGACGAACGGACGCCGTTGTTTGAAGGGACTTGCTGCAATAAGGTTCTGAGCTTCTCTAGTGATCCCAGTCCTTGTTTTGGCCGCGGCTCGTCAGTTTGGAAAAAAAAGAATATGATATTACTGAACTTGATTGAGTCAGTGATCGTGAGGGGTGTCTCTGTGAGAGAAAGGATAGGACCCGCAACTTACAGTTTGTCTTATCACAGAGAGAATTGTCTTCGTCTTTTTCTTGTCTACAAGGAAAGAGGGACCAAGCCAGGTAGCAGCCGGCAGACGCCCAGTTGAAATAAATACCACCAGGACCATGAGGAGACGGGGAAGACGGCAATTCCAAAGTGGATTTCTCTCTAGTCTCATAATCACTGCATGCCTACGGATCCCCTTCCAGGCGAAGGAGCTCCAGACGAAACCCCAGATAATTGACCCCCCGCGCTCCTATCGGCCAATGGCCGGGTCCTTTCCGGCGAGACCTTGGATTACAAGTGATGCATCTAAACCTGGGGGGGAAGCACCTCCAGGCTTCGTGACGCTAGATCTCCGCATCAGACCCCTGTCGATGCGGGGGTTCTGAGCTATGCGTCTGGGCAAAGCTGGGGAAGATGGGAGAAGAACCGAGGCATGGCGGGTAATCCGTACGCAGTAGTACGAGCTACCGGAAAAATTGGGGGTTGAGGAGGAGCAAAGCACGGCGTAAAGACCGGACGGACGACGACACGTCTTATTTCCTGAAAGGGTTTCCATTTCGTTCAACTTCGCGATTGGGTGCCACACCCACTCACTCTTGTCTGATAAAGGTCTAGGACGAATCGCGGCCAAAGACTCTGGACGGGGAGGGTACCAACCGATCCCAGGCAGTCCAGGCCCGGAGACTCGCTTGTCCAAAACACCGAGATACAGCGAGTTGTGCTTTCTTGTCTCTGTTAGAGTCCAGAGCTCTCAGTTCTGCAGTGAGTTGTCTCGGACGCTGAGGTAGATAGGGCCACAATTGGGCAATCCACTGCCGGAATGGCGAAGAACGTGCGCGAGATCTTCCAGGTATTCCACTCGATGTCATTCATTGACCTTGTAAGCGGACAGAAGCAGATACCGTTGTGCCCTCTCTGGTGTGTATCTCTTGGCGAGCTTAAACTAGACGTCTCGTCAAATGGGGATATTCTCAATCGAATCATTGGATCTGCGACTACGAGTACCCCAAGATTATGGTCGCACGAGTTTTGAGGCTGGAGTCAACCTTGCATTGGCCAATCGCCGCCGTTCCAACAGACATTCTGGGTGATTTTGACAGCTTCTCCATCTTGATAAGCAGACTAATCCAGAGACGGCCAACGTCTTGCTTTGGAGCCGCCTCTCTCCGAGGTAGAGGTTCGGCTGTGTGACATTGGCAGCGTCTGCAAGAGATGGGGTATGTTTTAGGTGCTTATTGTTTCCTTAGTAGCACGCCAGCCTTCTGTCGGCTTCAATTAGCTTGCCTCATCGCTGTTATGCTGGGGTCTTTGGTCAATTGCCCAGGCCAGACCGCAGCGAATAAGTACCCGCAAGAGCTGGGACAGCTGACTATGCCGGTGGCATTGGAAGCCACGTCATGACTGGGTGAGCTTGCCAAGGCGATGGGTCATATTTTTATAGATTTCAGTCTGCTTGATACTGGGAGAAGGGTAGAAGAATTAATCGCAGGCCGTCAACACATTACTCCCCCG
Organism: Colletotrichum lupini; assembly: GCF_023278565.1. Lineage (NCBI taxonomy): Eukaryota > Fungi > Ascomycota > Sordariomycetes > Glomerellales > Glomerellaceae > Colletotrichum > Colletotrichum lupini. The sequence goes on from NC_064678.1 coordinate 4,319,914, forward strand.
TATTAGGAACTACGAAGTATCGGGTAGGGAGTTAATTGCTTCCATCCTGGCCAGAGAAACGCTAATCGAGAGCCATACCTCAATCAAAGGCTGCAACAGCTACTACAAAGGCCTCTGAAGTTGGTGCCTGTCGCATTGTTGCTTGGTGCGGAAACTCGTATACAGTTGACGGATTCCTGGTTCAGCTTATGTAGAGATAAAGACGCTGAGAAGTTGCATCCCAAGGATTGAACAAGCAGTCGCCAAATGGCCCAGCCAAGGAAAAGGTGGGTCCCTGCAAAATCCATATCATGATCGAATTGTGTAAGTTATGCAAGTCTCAATGACGCTTACTCGTCGACCTTTTGCCTCCTATGCCTCCACAGACCCAGAGCATTACCTAAGCACGTAGTAGCCGGCTCGACCAATCACAGCGATCCATTATCCAAGCAGAGCTCACGACTTTTGAACCTCCCGAATCTAAACGAACAGCACATATCCGCAATATCTCAAAGCCCAGCGTCGCCTGTCCCCCTCGCCCTCTCGCCGCCATCGCCAATTGAGCAGCCACCCACCGTCCCTCGCCATGGCCTCCAGACTCTCACCTCTCCTCTTCAGATCAGCCCTCCGCTCGGCAACGTGTCGGGCGGCGAGGCCTCAGTTCCGCGCCTTCTCCCTCACAGCCGTCCGCCCCAGCGACACCCTCCAAGTGGTAAGCCGCCTCGCTTTCCGACGTCGATTGTCCTTGTAGCAATGCCTCGAGGGCTCTCCGATATCCAGAACTTGCTACAATTAGACCGTGTATTCCGAGTCAATTGCTAACGCTCTTCTGTTCGATCAGCACCGCGACTCCCCGAAAAACAACGCCGATGTCCCCTTCAAGTTCACCAAGGAGAATGAGGCCGTCATCGACGAGATCCTGAAGCGCTACCCGCCGCAATACAAGAAGGCCGCCGTCATGCCCATCCTCGACCTCGGCCAGCGCCAGCACGGCTTCACCAGCATCAGCGTCATGAACGAGGTCGCCCGCATGCTCGAGATGCCCCCCCAGCGCGTCTACGAAGTCGCATCCTTCTACACCATGTACAACCGCACTCCCGTCGGAAAGTACTTCATCCAGGCCTGCACAACTGTGAGTCCGCCATTCATTTGCGATATCTCCGCTCGATCATACAATTGGCATTCTCCGAAGGCCCCGCTGTCAGGCTATGGCTGGAAGGCGACGTCTTTGATATACCCAGTGGCTACGGGAATCTTTGGACCGATATCACACATTTCAAGCAGAAACATGCATTGTCGCTGACACTTTGAGAAACAGACCCCCTGCCAACTTGGCGGCGTCGGCTCCGACGTAATCGTCAAGGCCATCATCGACCATCTCGGCATCAAGCAGGGCGAGACCACAAAGGACGGCCTCTTCACCCTCCTCGAGGTCGAGTGCCTCGGCGCCTGTGTCAACGCCCCTATGGTTCAGATCAACGACGACTACTACGAGGACCTCACCCCCGAGACGACCGTCCAGCTCCTCGACGCCCTCAAGGCCACCGCCGCCGCCACCGGTGGTTCCGCCGCCGCCCAGGTCCCCAAGCCCGGCCCTATTAAGAGCGGTCGCCAAACCTGCGAAAACTCAAAGGGTCTGACCAACCTCACCTCCGAGCCATGGGGCCCCGAGGTGACGCGGAGCGATTTGTAAGAAAAGTAGTGTGATGACACACAGAGAGAGAGAGAGAGAGAGAGAGCGAGCAGCGGACGAATGGGGATATGCGAGGAGAACAACCTTGACGCACGCGCGTACGTTCGGGATAAGCCCACGAAATGGGGCCCAAAGCGAAATGGAATAGAGCCGGTGGGAGTCCGGCTTGTATATAAAACACAAATGTGCTGTATTCGGAATGCATGGGATCGGTTTAGAGATTCATTTGTCTTCTGTTCCTTTGCCCCCCCGGAGACCGCGGATATCTGCCTAATTTCCCAATTTTTCTTTTAACCTGTTAAAACGTGATGAATTTTTCTTCATTCACCATTTGCTATTGAGTTGCTGCTCGAAATCTGCTCTGTTTGATATATGAACCTTGGGGAAAAAAAACCAAAAAAAAAAAAAAACATCCATCAACTGTATGCAGTTTTTATGCAATTTGGAACTTGGCCATCTCACTCGGGGATCCTCAAGATCCAGCCATCCCGCAGTCTCTTGTTTTCGGAGCTCAATCCTCCCCAGACAACGACGCCAGCCTCCTCCACGTCTCTCATCGCCGCCGCCGCAAACCACCCGCGCGGCGCGGGCTGGCCGTCGTCGTTATCGTCGTCGTACGGCTCCATCGACAGCCTCGTCCACTTGCCCTCGCCCGTGGGACGGCCAATGGCCTGCAACATGGCGTCGCGCACGCTGGCGGCCGTCATGCCGAGCGGCGGGACCTGGAACGCCCACACGTCGTCCCACATTGCGCCGGCGCCGGCATGGCCGTCCGCGCTGGGCTCGCGCTCGCCCATGATGAGGAGGAGGTACTCCCGGCCTGCGCCGACGGTGACGGCCTCGAGACCCGCTACGCTGCGGTGGCCGGGCCATGTTTGGCCCGGGACGAGGTGGATCTCCTGCTCACCGGCACCGGTACCGGGGGTTGCGCCCGCGCCCTGGGCGATGCTCTGCCAGCCGCCGCGGCCGTGGACGGCGATCTCGCCCTTGGAGACGCCGTCGTCAAAGGTGTCCATCTCGAGGTGGATAAAGTCGAGCTGGCCGCCGATTTCGCCCTTGCCGTCGTACCCGCCGAAGCGGAACAGCCGGCTCTTGCTGACGGTGATGGCGGCGCCGCCGCGCGCGGGGCCGGGCGCCGAGGGTAGCTGGCTCCACACCCGGCTCCGCACGTCAAAGGCCCAGAGGTCGTTTGTGCGTTCCCCGTTGGCGAGGCAGCCTGCGTGAACGAAGAAGGTGCCGTAGCCGTCGTCCTCCTCGTCCGTGGCGTTGGCCGCGGCGTGGCCTATGATGGGCGCCTGGGGGATGCCGACGTCGGCGCTGTCGCCCTGGGCCCAGGCGCGCCAGGTCTGCTTTGCGCGGGCGTGCTTGGGGGCGAAGTCGCGCGGGCGGTCGGTGGCGGCGGCGGAGTGGTAGCTACGCGGGGAGGGCATGGGGAGGTTGGTGACGCCGGGGGCGGGCGGTACGGGGTCGAGGAAGGACCAGGAGTTTGTGCGGGTGTCAAAGACCCAGACGCGGCCGGCCTCCTCGAGGGGTGTCATGTCTGGGCCGCCACGGCCGCCGTAGAGGAAGATGCGGCTGCCGATGACGGCGGTGGCATGGCCGACGCGGGGGCCCGGGACGTCGCCGAGGAGGGGGGGTTCGGGTAGGGCGGGGCCTTTGCCTTTGTCTGCCACCGTGGGCGCACTTGTGGTCTGCTCGCCAGCTCTGAGGGACGAGTATTCTTCTCCTTCTCCGGCGACGCCTGGTGAGGCGAGAGACACCTCGTCGAGGAGCTGTTGCTTCAGAGCAGCCTTCTCCTCGACGTCGTCGCCGGACGCCTCAGGCTTCTCGTCGTCAATCTTCTCCTCCGTCTGCGTCGTGGTGGGCTCGGGGTCGGCGGGCGGGGTATACTGCTTTGCTGGGGCAGACGTGATCTTGTAGTAGTCGGCACCGGCGCTGTTATAGGGAAGCCTGATAACGTGGACGTCGTTGTCGACGGGTTCGCGGGGGTTGACCTCGCCGCCAAAGACGTAGGCGGAGCCGTTGACGACGTTGACAGTGTGGGAGGAGCGGGCGAGAGGCGGGACGTCGATTCGTTCCCATGTGCCCTTCATGGCCTTCGGGCCGGTGCCGCTGGACAGAGACGGCCTCTTGACGTTGGGCATATTGGGTAGGTTCTGCGGGAGAGACTGGAGTATCTCGGTCGTCCGCCGCTTGAGAGCTCCAAAAGACTCCATGATTGCTGTCTGGCGCTGCTTCAGGGTATGGAATATCGTATGCCAGGTGATTAAGAGGAAGGAGAGAAAAGAGTGTGGGGAATTGGGTCGAGATGAAGTCGGGTTTGTATGCTGACTGTATTTGCTGATGTGATGTTCGAGGATTGGCCTTAATGATATGACGTAGCGAAGCGGTCCTCTACTCAGCTCGGCTCAGCTCAGGGTGCCTCTTTTTTGGTGGGTTGTAAGCGGGCAGTGTACACAAGCTCCGGATGCGGATCGAACGGCGATGAGTGGGTGAAAGAGGGAGCAAGAAGGGCAATGGAAGGTAAGGCATATGCTGGCCCAACAGATGATATGGGAGATGGATAATTGGCAAAGAGAATTTCCCCCTTTCTAAACTATCCAAGGTAAGGCAGGTTGCCATCTCGTTCTCTCGTATCACACAGGCGCTTGTTGCCAACGGCGCGGGCTTTGTGCGATGGAGGATGGCTCAGCTTGCAGAGGGAAGCGGGGTGCGGGCGCAGGCTTCCAAGAGCTACCCGTCCTGTTCGTCCTATCAGGGATGTCAGACGCACGTCTGCGGTGTATCTTAGCGGACGGAGCCAGGCACCTAGAGGTCGGCAGTGCTGCTGGTGGGGTTTCGTCGCCGGGTTCTTAGCAGGGGACCTCCCGTTTTTGGGGGTTCACTGGTAGGAAGAGGCCCTGATTCTAGGTGTTCCTCGGAGAACCAAGTTGGAATTGGGACTGAACGGAAGTGTACAGTCAGCCAACAGCCAACCTGTTTCGACCCGGGCAGCGATCCTTGGCTCTCGATCATCGCCGGGGAAACATATTCATCAAAACATGTTTCGCAAACTTTACAACAATAGCCCAGGGCATCCTTTTGTTGATCTCCGGGCTCATGGCAGCCCAACCGGGAGAACACCAATGGTGTCACAACATCTCCCCTCTGAACACGACTCAGCATGATCCCACCTTGGCCCCTCAATAGCTGTATATTGGAGACGGCGATGCCCAATCACGAGCTAATCCCATCGACAAACGATGGAATGCCTTACAGGCCACCCGTAACCAGCAGATATAGATCCCTCGTATTGCTCGTTCCTTGCATTCACTTTTGAGATTTGCGGGCCCCTGTACACCGAAACCGCCGAATCATCAGGCACAGGCCATTTCTATCGCTTTGTTCCTCACCTACCAGCAGCATGTGGTCATTATCTCAACATTCGCTCTTTGGGGAGCTTCAAGGCAGTTTTTGATAGAGATATCCGGTTCGTTCGCTTGATCGTTTGACAGCTGGGCGCCTTTTCCTCACAATAACTACCTGCCTTAGGTAGGGAGAGAAACAAGTAAGGTCGGTGGGCAGGTATCATCTGCTTCGGTGCCTTCCATAAGATACCTTAAATACAAGGTAGGTAAATACAAGGTAGGTAGTCGCACCTGAAGTATGCCTGTCCGTCGGCTCTCCGGTCGGGGTGGCCTCGGCCCCTCCGCGACAGCGACCACCCGGTTCCGCCGGACCTCTTGATCCACACCAAATCCGGTCCCGCAACCCAGCGCGGTCCGGATCCCGGACTAGGAAAATGGCAATGCCGACACCGCGCCGTGACGATTCGGAACGTACCAAGTAAGCATCCAAAATCACCCGCTGGACCGAGGGAACCGGCTTACGTAGCTGCTTACCGTGGCGTTCTTCCTCCGAGAAGGATTCCGGCTGGATTCCACCCCCTGCTGTTCCCAACGACGCGTGACAGCTTGTAAGTGCAGTTTTTCCCCCTTCCTTCAAAGAAGCAGAGTGTTCCAGGGCCGTGGTCCGTCTTCAGCTTCTAGGTCCGCGATCCTACCTTCCATCAACCACGATCTCGGTAGGGCTGTGGCGTGTTGGACGTCCAGGCTAGCACTCAGCTATGGAGGAATACGAATCACACTTGCGTAGGGCTATCAGACTATCATTCAAGATAGAATCTGAGACCGACAAGCCCCTTACATTGAACATAGCCATTGAAGAACATCGTCATCAGTAGAAGCCAAGGGGAGAAAGTAAGACCTGGAGGGCTGCATCCTATGCTGGAACACGAGGCGGCGTACAGTAGCGCAGCAGAGAGAGCGTAAATGCCGGCACGGTGAGCCTCAGCCGCGAAAAGGCAACCTGCCTACCTACCAGGCAGTAGACCTTTCCATTCCATCCAACTCTCCAAGGTCCAAAGCAGTAAGATGGCCGCCTCGCGCCGCCAAAGCTTTCACCATCGTCGTCATAGATCCCCAGCCCTGTTGGTTGTACCTTATTCTTGGGGGCCATGCCGCCATGCCATGCTTGCCATGATCACACACACACACCCCGATTTGCAACGTACCATCCATCGAGCGCAAAGCTACCCTCAAGAAGGAACACATCCGCGGCACTGCCCACGCATGGAAGGGAATAAAAAGAGCTCATCTAGATAAACGCTGCAGGCGCAGAGCCATCCATTTTGGAGCGCCGTGCTTGCATCGGTCGGCTAACGTACCCACCGTAGCAGCCGCCGCGGCGCAGTCACCAAAAGTGAAGAAAAAGAAAAGAGTAGAAGTCGCAGGACACAAGATGCTCGTTTCGCTTCGCGCACTCGCGCGCGGGATGGGGGGAGGGGGGGTAGGTGTGGGCAAGGACTCAAGACTTACACCGTAGATGTCTGTCCGTTGCTGGCAGACCAGCCCAGCCCCCCAAAGCCGGAGAACCGTTGGCGGTACGCGAAAGAGCTGCGTTGCGTGGCTAAGCAGCCCCCCCCCCCCCCGTCTCCGTCTTCGCATGCGGCACGCGGCGCGGGTGGGATAGCATGGCACGCATGGTAAGGTAAGGTAGGTAATCACTCTGTTCCATTCTCCGGGTGCTGATGTGTTCGATGGAGTTCAGCTTTGCATAGACCGGCCGGCCGGTGTGTCCAACGCGCACTAGTGCTGACGGCTTTTCGGTTCCGCCTTGAGGAGAGCGTGGGAGCTTCCCACGCTTCCCTCCCTCCCCGTCCCGTCTTAGCCCTCTCGGTCTCTGTCTCTCGATCCGTGTCTTGTCCTTTTTTTTTTTTTGACCTCCGTGTCTCGTCTTCTCTTTTCCTCTACTACCTAGGACCTAGCGCTCCATCTGGGCCGCGCCGCTGCGGCCAACAGCCAACGCCAGCGCGCAACCACCCTATGGGTGTCTGGTGAGGAGGAAATGCATAAACGGCAGAGAGAAGAAGAAAAGGGAATAAATCCGGTTTTTTAGATTGTAACTCCGTGTCTCGACACATTGGGGGCCGCGGGGAAGGCAACCGCATGTACTCTGCCTTGCCTCCAAGTCTTACACATCTCACACCCCCCTCCTTCTCCCTACTCTTCTCTCCTCCCCCCGGTCTTCCTATTCCTACGGATGCTCTTCCGCCCTTGGCGAGCCCTACGGATTATGGGATGAAAGGAATGGAAGCGAAGGAATGCATGTCAGAACTTAGATCGATGGGCGATGGACGATGGGCGATGGGCAGCCCAACACACGCGGCGGGTACGGCTACTTGCCTTCCTACCTCTATCTTTACGTACAACTCCCTAAGGTACCTGCCTACCTACTGCTTCGTTCTACCTCATAGGTTCAAGTTCATTCATAGGAAACGAGAGAAGGATCCGGAACAGTTTTCTCATGCAGGAGAGGGCGAGCGTAAGGTTCCTCCGTACAGTCCTACAGCCAACAGAAGAACAAGTCAGCATTCTACCTACCCATCCTCAGAGGCTTAGAGTCGTTCCCGTCCACCCGTTTCCCCTCCACCCTCCGTCCCCATCCCTTACGTCGGACGTGTCGATTAGCGCCCAGGGCGGAAAGCTGGGCTGGACTGGGCGGGGCTGGGAAACCAACTTGAGCCGCATGACTCGGGGTTTCGCTGGATGCCCACCCAGCTCCGGTTCTCCCTCCCAGTGAACGGACCGGTCGCACGCTGTTGGTGTAGTTGTAGGTAGGTGTGGTTTGTGGGATTCTAGTGTGGGACGTGTGAAACTGTGTATAGTGGTGTAAGTGGTCGTCGTGTCGTCGTGTCGTCGTGTATGTCGAGTGGGCGAGCAAAGACGATAGAGCCTCACGGCTGCTTGCTGCCGCTGCCGCTGCCGCTGCCGTTCCCCTCGAACAGCCGCTGGTCAAGCTAGGGGTTTGCTCCAACACACGCCAGCCGAAACTCATGGTTGAAGCAGCCACAGGCGCGTAGACGGGGAGGTACTGGAGGCTGGCGGCTCGGTCGGTATAGAAGCGCGCCTGAGTTGGTTGCTTGGCCGCATCGTGGGAGGACTCTGCGACGGAGAGTTGCAGCGCGGCATTGGGGACTGGACTAGGATGGTATCCTGTTGCATAGATCACGGGGGAAGAAGGTTGTCGTCTCTCCCGTGCTTGCCAGCTTCAGTTCTCCAGTGGGATTCGGGGTTATGGCGGTTTATTCGGAGCTCGGTGATCCTGTGAGACTGGCATCTCTCTTTTCGCCGATGGTGGCATAAGGTAAGTAGGTAGGTAACTAGTTCCTTCACTATGAGGGGAGAGAGCATTTGAATTGGAATGAGGGTACAGCAAATTGGTATCAATGCAGAAACTATCAAAAAGTGCCAGGTCATGACTATGGATTATATCCTGTTCTCGTTCCCGCTCAAGTATGCCGGCCAACTGTATATCCGCAAAAAAGAAAAAAATGAAAGTCTTTTTCATCAAGTCGCATTACTCCTTCGCGAACTTCCTGATCGTAGAAGCAGAAAACTCCGGCCGTGGAAGGCCAAGCAACTAGAATGTAAAAGAAAAGGTATCTAAAAAAAATAAAAATAAAATAAAAAAGAGGGAAAAACTTCAATGAAAACATGAACAAGCCTTGAACTACCGAGATGCCAGTTTGAACAACTCTAAAGTAGCAAGTAACGTATAGATGATCAACAACAACCATGAAGACTGGGTGACGGAGTGAAAATCACTCTTCGTCCTCACCCTCAGCATCTTCATCGGAGCAGACTGCAACAACAATTTCCTTGTGAACAGTTGAGTTTGTGACGGTGCTGCTGCTCCCCTTGCCGTTGCCAGCAGAGGGACCAACCTCTCCCTTGAGCGGGTTAATGAGTTCCCATTCGGCTGTCATGTTTCGTGTCCGCCGGACAACGTAGACATCAGCGCTGGAAGCCCATTGTGTGAGTGTAAGGTCGTGCTCTCCGCCAAAATGGACCATAGGCTCCTTTCCCTCGGCGGCGCGCTCGAGGTGTCGCGCAACGTGCTCCATGCGTTCATCCCAAGCCTGGGGTCCGTTGAAGTCGTGTCCGCAGTCGGCAGCGGGACAGCGCATATATCTCGGAAGATCGCAGCGAATCTTCTCCGCGTCCGTCTGGAGAGCCTTGAGATTCTCGTCCCACTCAGGGGTGGGCTTCTTCTGCTTCTGGGCCTTCCGTACATGTGGCGGCACATGCATGCGGCGAACGTGTTGTGTGTAGAGATCTTTGCGGTTGAAGATGGCGCCGTTTGGTAGAGCGGGCGGCGTTGGTGTGACGGAGCAGGAGGAGGAGGAGGAACGTCGGTTGGTGGGAGGGTTGGTAGTTTTGGAGCAGCCGTCTTGCTCGCAGAGCCAGTACTGGAGAGCCAAGTGTTGAGAGCTTACGTGACGCTTCCATTCGTTTTTGCTGGCAAACGTGGATGGGCAGCCAGCGTAGTTGAAGACGCACACAAAGGGGCGGGTATGATGTTGCTTCATGTGCTTCTGGTGGGTGCTCTCGTCGGAAAAGGGGGTGTTGCACTCTTTGCAATGGATTTTGGGGTTCCTCATCGACGAAAGTGTCGCGTTTAGTCTCGTTGAAGATAGGCTACCGATGTCGTTGTTAACCTTAGACCGCTTTCGTTCATGAGACGAACCGGAGGGGCGAGCCTGAGATCTGGCCGTGGTGTTACGGGAACGTTTTCTCGAAGGCTTTGGCTTGTAGTCCAGGTCTTTGTCGTCGTCAACGGCAAGAGGCTCGGCCTTGATCTCTGATTCAAAGATATTTGTACCGTTCGATTCAGGATCAGGGTAGTTTGGATGGAATGGTAGGTCGGCCATGGTTGCCTCCTGCTTGATGACGGGCTCTGGGGTGATTTGCCGTGACGATAAAGTTGAGTGCTGGGCAATACTGGCCTCATCAGACTCTGAGCAGCAGAAGCTGAAGGTTGCAGTATCAAAGCTCGTTGGGACTACCTCCTTCTCGAACATGTCGTTCACTTCGTAAGGATTAACACAAATATTCCCTTGCATATTCATTCCAAAGAGCGTCTGGGACTGCAGTTGGGGTTCCCAGTTTCCAAAGACCTGCTTATGCTGCAAGAAAGGAGAAGTGGCTGAGTGGTCCGGAGGAGTTGCGGGTAGGACGTCACTCTCCGTGGGTGGGCTATGGGAATCACTGCTGGACAGCGTCTGCTGAGAACACGGGGAACCGTGTCTCCTCTGTGAAGCTGGGGGTAGAGGGTTTGACTCCTTGGTAGATTGGCTTACACCGAGCAAAACTGGGGCATTTTCATGGACGAAGAAGGCTGTTCGTGGTCCATCCATGTATTGTTGAATCTGGTGGGTTTGATGTGTCGGCCATGGAGTTTGGCATTGCGAATGGGAGAAGGATCCAAGGCTAGGGTCGACTGGTGTCGGGGAGCTCGAGGTTGTTGAGCTTCCAAAGTAAGCCATGGGCATCTGGCTGTAACTCTGTTCTTCGTAGTAAGGTACCTGGTCTTGGGTAAAATGTCCTCCATGGACATTGTCATAGTAATAGGCCATGTTGCGTGCTTGCTCCAACTGAAAGATCCGAGGTTCCAGTGGTAGTTAACTCCGACGGGACAGGACAGAATCCTGAATATAGACCTTCTTGAAAGGGAAAATGGTAAGGGAGTATCCCAATGGAAAGACGTTGTAGTGTTGATCCGATCGTACTAGGTAATATATCCAAGGCTAGACCAAAGGGTTGTTGATGTTGGAAAGTTGACGGATATGCTGCGGACTAAGACGAAAGGACGAGGCAGTTATAAGTGAGTGAACAATGCAACAAGTGTAGGAATCTAGAGAGTTGCTGCTTCCGTGCTTGGTCTGAACAGCAAGAGACACGATAATGTCATCGGAGAGCGACCAGCGTGGCGGAGCTTGATGTATATAAGTCAATGAGGTGGGTTGACATATCGGTAGCACAGGGGATGCGGCAGGGCAGTCGCCTAGGCGCACCCAGTTCCAAAAGCTCTGGGAGAGCACTGGGGAGAGCAAGAAACCCCGTGAGAACAGGTACGTATTTTTTTGCAGAGCCTCATGTGGGCCAGCGAGGAGTGCGAGAGGGCAGATTGAGAGACGAGGAGGAAGAGGCAAGGATTTGCGGTGGAGGGCCATCATCATCAGGCGCTGCAGAGCGCATATGCACACCCCTGGAGCCAGGACTGTGGCAGGGAATACGTGTGGTTACGGGCTGGCACACCATCAGGGACTAGTCTCTAGTGGCTGCAGCAGATGTATGTATTTTTCTGTATAAAATTATACAGTTCTGGTCTGGCTGGTCCAGCTCCGCTTTGGGGGCCGGTTCGCGAACCACTGTCCGGTCAAGGGTGGCAGATGGAGGGTGGTGTTGAAAGAGAGAGGACGAGGGGAGCCGCCAGGGCTGCGGCTGCGCCTGGTTCGGAAGACGAACCCATGGCCAACGGGACGGGTAGCTTCTGAGCTTGCCTCTGATGGGTTGATTTCGCCATGGCATCCGTTGCCTCCAGGCAGATACCACTGGGTTGCCTTACTCGAAGTTGCCTTGTCTCTGACGAATGGGGAATGACTTCAAAGAGCCATCACCGAAGCTCGTCAGCGAATTGCAGTGTCAGTGTCTGCGAGTCGACCCAAGTTGACAACGCAATCCTCGACAGATGGGTCAACAGTTGCGAGACACACTGTCTGTCCCAACCCTTATTTTGACTGCCTCAGCCGCCGCCACAAGGAGGTTGTGTCTGTCAAGAGAGCACTGCGGACGTCACTGATGATCCTTGTTGGGGATGGCCGGTCAGCTGTGTTTCTGTGATATTGGCACTTGGACGTGCTAAGTCGGTCCTCCACAGGCCAGGTAGTTGATCCATTTCAGCAAGTCTGAGCTAGGGGGTTGAATTATGTCGAGCAAGATTTGCATCTGTACGACGTCCTGGAAGTGTCGGACCCTCTCGATCTCATGGATGACGGTCCGGGTCGAGAAGCTGCTTGGCTTGCTTGAATAGCGTCAAAGGGGTTCAATAGGTAAGACGTGGGAAGAAGGTGTGTGCCGGGTGTTCCGTTGAGGAATGAGGAATGAGGAGTCGGTCGAGACTCGAGATACTTGGCTTCTCCGCAACACCTTTACCAGGTAATCGAAGACATCCCTGACTGGCCAGATGGCGAGATGAATACCGAGCAAAGGTCTCAGGGCGGCATAGAGGCCATGCGCCAGGTGGTCATATCCCCATTTTCCTTGGAAGTGATGAAGGTACGGAGATTGACAAAAGCAAAAATGACGGAGCAGGGGAGAGATGATGGGCGAAGAAGGTAGCAGGGACCGCGCACTCGCGCAGGAGAGAAACAACAGGGGAGTGAAGTTGGAATGGGAGATTCTAGACAGCGCTTGGCCAGGTCATGTCTCGGATCGGAGGATGTCAGAATGTCAGAATGTAAAGCTGCCGTAGCACGTAGCTGGTTTGCCTTGAGGTGGTCGGTCCATGGTTGAAAGTGACGGATACTATGAAGGTAGTGTAGGATGGTGTCTAGGGGCCCGTTGCGGTGGAGAGGAGCGGACTGGAGTCTCCTGTGGTACCACTCCACGTAGGTAGGAGGAGCATTGGTAAGTTGACGAGTGGGAGGAGGGATGGGGCAAGACGGAGACGGAGGGTGGAACGGACGGAGTCTGGTTGCGTGTGAAGAAGATAGAGAGAGAGAGAGAGAGAGAGAGAGAGAGAGAGAGAGAGAGAGAGAGAGAGAGAGAGAGAGAGAAAAAGATAGAGAGAGAAAGAGAGACATTCGGAAATCCAAGACTCAGGAGAGACAGACAGAAGGAAGTACAGCTTAGGATACGTATCAATACCTAGGTAGGCCTAGTCTATAGTAGCCATCGGAAGGTATTCACACACCTGCAGGCGCAGACGTATGGTAAGGTAGCGATTGCGCGGGTTGAGGGTAGAGGGTTGACAGCAACTGAGCGCAAGGTATCGCATCGCGCAGCTGCGCGAGAGTTCCGCTTGACGTGTCCAGGACATTGATCCCATGGACCCATGAGGCATACCTACTCCCGAAGAAGGCGACCGCAGGCTGACTAGCGCAAGTCGCAAAAGGACTGGGCATATGAGTGAGTGGTGAAGGTGGGGGAGACACTGAGCGAGATGGGAAGAGGCCGAGGGATTCGAGAGAAGACAGTCGAGCAGAATTCCAGATACGGACCCCACCTCACCGTCGATGGCTCCATGAGTCCCTTACGATGTACTGCACAGTAGTGTATGTGTTTCTTTCTCCCTCCATGGGGGCCCGTAGACGAAAGATGGCGCCTTCATCGATGCAACTTATTCGTTGCCTGGAGTATTGGATACTGCCTTAAGGTATGGGAAGAAGGTATCCGCGTTTACTCAGCAGGTACGGAGGAGGTAGTAATGTACTGATTACCTGCGAACTGATGGGCAGGCTTTACGTAAGGCAAGGAAGGTGAGCTAAGCAAATGCTACGCAGCGTGACAGCTTCCTTCACTACGCAGTAGATATCCACGCCTGCCACGGACCTTACACAGTAGTTGCCCTGAACCTCAATGCTTGCCGTCAGCCACTGGGCAGAAAAAAAACCTTTCCCGACATTTCCTCCCCTCACCTCTTCCCGTCCTCACATCGCAACGCAACGCAACGCAACGCAAATCCTACAACCCGCCAAGGGTGGGTTTTGTGTAACAGTAACCTCCAAAGCCCATCCTGCCATTACCACACGGTCCACGCCACCCATCTGCCACCCACTCAATCCCTCTTTGACTTCGTTATCATTGAGGACGGGACCGTCCCGCAACAAGCTCCATCCCACATCTACATACCCTGCCCAGCGCCTTGTACGGCAAGCCATTCGGCCAACGGGCTTACATACACTGGCACGACTGGGAGGTCTGGGACTGATCCCAGTCCTCCCTACCACCAGCACCCCGGTGCTCCTGGCTTGAACCTTGAAGCCGTCTCCACGTCCCACGAGGTCCAACTATCTGCCCGGATACGTAGTATAGCAAACCGGACGAACTGACGGATGGACGGCGCCACGCTAAAACGGACACTAGACGCAAATATTCGGACTGTCTTCCTGCCCCACAAACACCGACGACCCCCGAACATTATTGATATTGCCAACAACCCTGCCCGCTCGCTGGCTGATTGATTCCATCATCGCTACATACACCTTGAAACACACTTCCTATCACCGCGTAGTCTCCAAAATCCAAATCACAAGAAATGGAACCTCAGCTACCTTGCGCATCCCACCCCCTGGGGTCCTTGGCTCCCGCTCCTCCTTGCCAACAAGTCATTACGACTCGGTGAGAGAACGTGGTTGGTCGTGTCTACCTCCCGGCTTCACTCGCCCAACGCGTCACATCCACAACGGAATCCACACCTTTTGGGGAATGGAAGCCTCCATATCCGTACACCCATTCACTGCAATCATGGCGTGAATCCACTTTCACATCAGCACGCCTCTGCTCCTTTCAGAAAGAGCGAGTCTTGGCATCTCACAGGGCTCTAGAGTCCGCTTAACGATCGCTCCTTCGCTCCTGTTCCCGTCCTTGTCCCGTCCTCTTCGCCCAGTCAACTGGTATGCTACCAATACGATTACCGTTTATGGGTACAGTAAACGCACAATTGCACACGTTGTGCTCTGTATTATCTGAAGATAATCCGTCTTCGCGTGTATGGACACACACATACCAAGAGACCAGCAACCCTGAACTTGAGAAGCACACATCAGCACCCGACTGGGCAATGTGCGAATTTGTGAAGTGTCGGGGGGGTCGAGACCCCTGGCTCTTTCGGATTTGCCTGTCGATCTCTCGTGGGGACTCGACCGACATCGCCGAAGACGAGTATTAGTACGAGAGTACGGAGGAGGAGTTTGCTACCCTCGAGAGAGCTTAAGCGCACCAGAAATCAGAGCGCTTGCTCGTGCATTTGACCGTATGATGGCACGCCATTGCCCCCTTCCTCCTTGTTCCTTGTCCGGATCTGCTGTCTCGCCAACAGTAGCTAGCCGAGCAGTTTGACTTTCGTCAAAATCGTTACCTCGCCGATATGCAGCTTTGCGGGAATTCTATTCCAGGCCTACTAGGCGACCACTTGCTCCGAGATTCCTCCTAGGTATCGTCCAGAGCATTGTCAACTTTACTTGCCTGCCGGGGCGGCAACAAGAGATGCAAGGTTAGGGGTTCCTAAGTCTGTACGGATACACTACGGATACTCAGTGGCTTCATCTCCCATCTCAGGGCTCATAGGCTCCTCTCCACTGTCTCCAGACCCCAACATCTCGAACAAGGATGGCACGGTACAGACTTCATTGGCCGGCCAAGCCAAAGCTGAACACGAAATCACTACTCCGTAAACCACTGAAATCCTCCCCAGACATCAACCATGTCAAGTCGCAACAGGAGCCAGCTCCGCTGGATCCTTGTTTTTGCATCCATATTGCATCGTTACACAAATATCCGCAGACAAATTTCAAAAAATGAGCCCGCCCATTCCTCGGCCTCGACGCTTCAAGAAGAGGCAATGAGCCCTGTCTGTCAGATTCGCGGCTGTTACATCAACAATTATCGGGGGGCTCACAGTCCAAGCAGATCGCGCCTTCGCAAGTCTATCATGAAGCCATGTCTTGACTCTTGAATCCTCAATACACGCGGGTCTTGCAGCATTGTGCGTGTGAGTTGCACGCGCGAGTTTGGAGGACTGGCGCAATTCGCGCAAATACAAGTGTTGTTAAACTGGCGCGGAGTGCGCGGCAATTCTATTCCTGTACGCAAGACTGCGTGCTTTACACCAGTCGACGCCATTAACGCCAAAGTCCTCTTCCAGGGCCCTGCTCGCTAATTAGGCATCGGGATTTTGAGACCTGCTTCTTTGATTCACCAACCCCTTGCCTCTCAAATCGGCAGATCAGAAACGAGATAGATCTTGGGCAGCTCTAATCACCTCTACTCGGCAAGGCGGAGTCGTGTTGGTGGTCAAATGTTCTGTTATGAAACGATCTGCAAGCATCTACGGGGAAGGATTCTCCCAAAGGAGACAACACGCCCGTGGTGGTACCAGCTTGTTGGTCCAGGACTCCAGTACAGCGTCGACAGATGATCCAGATCGAGGCCTTCGTGTAAACTTTGCGTTAACGCTCTCAAGGGTTTTTTATCGTCTCATGGTTCTCTTCATACTTGCCCCCTGCAGATGGCCTGACCAAAGTTGGTCCTGTAGGGTTTCTCTCAAGGCCCATTACAAAGTAGGATCCCCGTGACATTCAAAACTCGGGCTTCTTCCGGGGTCAAGATGTGCCTGGTCTTTTTGCGGCCGCCGATAAATGATCAGTAGATGGTGGCATGCGAAGTTGGGCCAGCTCACGATGGCACATTAACAAGAAGATACCCACCGTCATTGCGTGAGTTTGTTGGATTCGAATCGGCGGGATCCATGACAAGAGCTGAAATATCTAGGCTTGCTATTGATAGTCTGGGGACTGATCTTTCTCTAAACTAGCTTCAGAACAGCATGGTGACAGCAGGTCAGTACCAACCCTCGCGTAGCGCCCAACACGGTGATCGCTTATTGTCTCGGGACTGCATATTGTTGGTCCAGGCCTAGGTCGACCAACAATATGCAGTCTATAATTGTACTGATTGGACGGTGGTATCGCCTACCATCTACGGTTACTGCGAACACTCATTCTCAGCTGTTATCTGGTTGTCGGAAACGATCCTGCGACCATATTCGACCAATATCAGAGCGTACGGCCGTTAACTCTACCCAAGTTCTCAGCAGCTCCATCGCGTGACTGAGATATGAACAGTCGAATCAAGGTAGCCGCCAGGATACAGAAAGCGAACTCTTTCCTACGTACATCCAACGTTCCTCCATCGACTCAAGCTCCTCGGTTCCTTTTCCCCAAACGACCAGCGAGCCACCCCGAAGCATGGAGCATTGTGACGACACACGCACATCCCTACTAGATCTAAGCCCAGGGCTGAGAAGACTTCGGGGGAGATGAGAGGAACCAAGTGAGCACAGCCACGTCTTTCCATCTTCCACGAGGCGTGTTGCATGTACATCATTGCCGTCCCCTCCTCCTCACCCCCCTTGCCGTGGCTGTTTGCTTGCTGCTTCGGACTTGTCTGCGCCTTCTCAATCTTCAACCTTGCCCTGCCCTTGCCCTGCCCTGCCCTGCCTTCGCCATGTCTTTGGCGGCTGGCGGCCCCCTTCTCTCTCTCCACCCCCCAAGCTTCTTCATGTTACACAACGTGGGTCACTCCTCCAGAGTCCATACAGGACAGTGGTTCGACTTTTGTATTACGGGCCAATACCGGGCTGTTTGCCCCCGCTGAGGCTGGGCCAGCCTGTCTTGTGGCCCCCAAATATATGGAGGCCCGGGGAGGGAGGGCAGCACGGATGACGGGTAGGTTATCTTTACAAGGTGTACCTGGCATGTTTGGATGATGGAGGAAGGGAAGGGGGGAGAGGGGAGGCGCAAAATGAGACCTGGCCCGAAGAAGTCGTGTCGTGGGTGTCAGAGGTGAAGAAGCGTAAGATCTACGGGAGATGGAGGAGGTGTCTATGACCTTTGTTCCCAGCGGTAATGGTGGTGAGGGTGGTGGTGGTGGTGGTGGTCAAACCAGTTCTACGGAATCGGAGCAACGTGTGAGTGAGCAAGGGGTCTGGGGTCCCGGACGGGAATCCGTAGGAACGAAAAGCGCCGCATGTTCCAGTGGGCGATGGGCGCACGCAGCCCCTTTTCTTTCTTGACACGGAATCTCGTCAGGAGGAAAGCAAACATTTCAATTTACTCCGTACCCAAAGCCCAGGTCCCGGGAACCGCTTGCCGTCGAAGAAAGGCCCGACGTCCCTCTACGGGATCTCTGCTTCTACTGGCTTCTTGGGCCATACCCCTGAAGATTCTTCGGCGTCGGCCGCTGCGGGACATTTTGGAGTTTGTTTGTACCTCATTTGCTACGCACTGCGATCAAGTGCTTGGATGAGACCCAAGAAGGAAGAGGAAGAGGAGGACATCTCGGAAAGGAGCTAATGTCTGGTTCCAGGGGTTCTGCTTACTTACATGGTTATTAGTTCTTGACATGTACACACGTAGACAGACAGAACACATATGCCGTTGCCACAGGCATGGAAGCCATATGACCGTGTGATGGATAATCCCTGAAGCAAATAAAGGGCTGACGATGAACGGAAAACTCGGCATGGGCAAAGGGTGCAACGTTTGATAAGTTGCTGACTGTGACATTGAAGGTAGGAAATCATTGCTTGTTGATGGGCGCTACCCGAGACGCCGTTTTATGCCATCCCCTCTTCTCAAATATAATGAGGTAACTTGAAAATCCAACGCAGCCAAACATCAGTCCCAAAGTTTGGAGCCTGGCCAGATTGAAGCAAAAACGGGGGAATCATTGTCCATCGTGGAGCACTTCCATCGCATGTCATCCTTCGCCCTACCATCATAACTCCATGTCATCCATTACAAAACATTGCGTCAGCGCATGCCTCTCAGGGGTCGCTTTTTGCTGTCATGTTCATGGCCTTCCAATGTCTCTACACCTGGTTCGAGCTGTCGCCGGTGCTGTTGGCGTCCCTGTCTTCCTGAATCTCAACCCACCTCCCACTGCATTGACCACAACGCACGTGAGAGCAGTTCACACAAGCCGAATGCACTTTATGGTCTGCCTCCCATGTACACGAGCACTAGGCGTCATATTAGCATATCTTGACAGGCCAGAGCGAAGAAGTCTCAGGGTCACTCACGCATTCCCACATGAATGTCTTCATCCGCTTACGGCCGGGCTGCTCGGCGCCATCGTCCAGGCCTCTCTTTCTTGACTGACGGTTGACACCTCTTCCATTAATCGTCGACTTTCGTGAGCCAGACATGATTACAATGTCATCGGCCGAGTCTGCATCACTCAAGTCGTCCGAAGATCCGGTGGCGTTGACGTCTGGCGAGTCAGGATCGACAGCTACCCACTGGGAGTGGTCCTTCTTGATTAAGCCGTCACGTCCAGCGTAGTGGTTGTCAATATGATCGAATCTTTCGGCCCAGGCGGTGGCACCCTTTTTGTTGATGTCGACGATCTTGACACAGAAGCCACACCAGAACTTCGGTTCTCCGTTTCGTCCGACGCGACACTCCTCGAGGACCTTCTCGATATTGGAGGAGTCGTCCATCTTGTGTTCCTTTTGAAGATGACTTCGGAAAGTTTCCCGACGATGGCAAACCTTGCCACAACTCTCATTGTCACCTTCAGACCGTTGTTCGGAACACTTCCATACCTCAAGCTGGAAATGCTGGCTGTTCTCGTGACGTTTCCAGTCATTTTTGCTGCCGAACTTCTTCTTGCAACCGGCAAATGTGCATCCATACGGCTTTTCGTGACGCTTCATGTGCTTCCTATCCCTTGGTTAACAGCCGATACATGTGGAATGACAGGAGTAATACACACTTAAGTTCACACCTGCGGTTGAACACTTTATCACAGGCAGGGTCTGAACACCGATGCTGGCCGTCAGCACTGCCGTTTGTGGTCGGTGTGGATCTCTGGAGAGGCGTTTCCATCTGTGTCTTTATAAATGTCTCAATGACGGTTTTGGGCATCTTTGAGAGTAACTCGAGCATGGCCTGTTCACTCATACTCTTGTTTGGAGATGCGGGAAGAGGCTGATTGAATATTTGCTCTCCCTGGGCCGAATCATTGTTGGCAGGTTGGCTCCTAAGAATAGTCTCGTCCGAAGCACAAGGGATCGAGTTAGTGCTAGTGACCTCGGAATCCAAAGGATCTATCGGAGATGTCTCGAAAATCTCGTTGCGGGCTCTGCTTGGTCCATTGATATTGAGATTGATATTCATCTCCATGGCGGCAGGAGCGCTCGCGGAATTGCCTTCGCGAGTGAAATTGGATCTTTGACTCCTCCGCTCTCCAATCATGATACTTGGAGATGGCGCTTTCGAAACTTCTCTAGGCTGCACATATTGGTGGTGAGATTGAGGGCTGTCGCAGACCGATTGGCCATCATTTTCGTGCAATGTGGAGTTGGAAATGGCCTTGTCCGCAGTGGATGATTCAAGACAGACGTTGCGCGCTGAGCCGCCAATCTGCGTCAAGGACGGGTCGATGAGGTTGATCTCCAAGCCATTTCCTGGATGCTGAGGGGAGAGTTGAACATCGTCATACATTGGCGATGGACCATCGCCCCAGGCCATAGAAGGAGCCTGGTAGTACACCTCCGAGCCCACGCCCACACCTTCAAGGACGTCTTGTGTACTTTGTTGATACGTTTCTCCCAATGGCCTCTGGGTAGTTCTGTATCCTGTTAGGCGCCTTGAACAGCTACAAATGTTTCTTGACTTATGCTTATTGACTCACTGGACAACATATTCGCTAAGATCATCCTCGGGATTCAC